>NW_027205603.1:7475000-8075000 GCF_024711535.1 Dipodomys merriami
ATTTATAAGATTATCTCTTTGTTGCTTTGTATGTCCCTCCCCCACAGTATAACCCCTGCTTTCACTATATTTGATGTCAGTATAACTAGTGGAGGAGATGGGGAAAAACCAGTTCTATAAGGATACAGGTGGACCTGTTGCAACAATGAGAAGTACAAGTTGTCATGTCCAAAACGAGCTTTACAACGTCGGTGCGGTGGGGGGGGGGGAGGGGGGGAAGGAATAGGATTGGGATGGGGGGAGGGGGGAGGCTGGGAAGGGATGTGAAGGGTAAACAAAGGAGGAGGCTGCAATGCTTGGTAAGAAATGTACGCATTATCCTGCCCATGTAATTGTAACTCCTCTGTACAGTATGTTCACAAATAAAATAAAATTAAATTAAAAAAAAAATAAATGCTGGAGTACTTCCGGAAGAAAGATATTTCCCCATTACCATTGATTTTGATGGCTAGCAACTTGACTTACTTCGATTCAAACAAGAAATCTGAAACTATCTGAGTGGTTATAAGGCTCAAGAACACAGCTTACCCTGAAGTAGCCCTGAAAGGTGAGATTGAATAGCTGAGACAAGTCAATCCTGAACCCTAATCTACCTTGGGTTCTTCATATCCAAGTTATTCAACATACCACCCTTTTTTGTGTGTGCAATTACCCAGAAAGATGTACTTTCAGTTACTGAATCTGCAATGTTCTAAGCAGACTGAGATGAACTGGTTGCCACACTGCAAGACATATTTAGAAATGTTATATCCCTATATTTTACCATCAAGAAGATGCAAAAATGTCACTTCAAGAGTGCAGTGAGTACTTTTGAGGTTTCTGTTTCTTTTTCATTTCATCCAAGCCTTGGGGAATGTAATGTATTATAAACTTAAGTCACAAAATTCCCATTTTCCGTTGCAAACTTGTCACATGGCTTTTAAACAGACTAAACCACATGATATATTAATCTGAATCCATTTATGAAAATGATGAATGAGGACAAATATACTGAAAGCATATTGTTAACAGTTTTCTGGCAAAAGTACTCTAGATAAATACAGTACCCTAAAAGTAATGAACTAGCAATGAACAGAACATATTTCAATTTTCATATCTCATAACATGCCCTTTTGCAATGCATGAATAAATGTTCTTGAGGCATGTTCAAGCAAGAGTTAAGAATTTATTTTCAATATTTATTGTGTTAGAATGACTTGACCTGTGTGGGGTGTGTGTGTGTGTGTGTGTGTGTGTGTGTGTGTGTGTGTGTGTGTGTGTGTAATACTGAGCTTTGAACTCAAGATATCATATTTGTAAGCAGCTCTCTATAAACTGAGTCAGACCCTAGATCTTTTATCTTTAGTTGTTTCTTTTTGGGTAATGTCTTGCATTTTTGCCCCAAGTTACTTCATGCATGATTCTCCTATGTGAGTATGATAACAGGAGTAGGCTACCTTCCTTGGTTGGGTTTTGTTGTTGTTTAGATGCAGGGGAGGTCTCACTAACTTTTTCCGGGGCTAGCCTCAAACATCAATCCTCCCAGTCTCTGCCTCTTAAGTAGCTTGGATTACAGATGTGAAATGTCACATCCAGCCCCCAGAGGAACTTAACTATTATCTATATGTGTATCCTTAGATATCAAATAGGGATGATGTTCATGATACATTGAATTTGTACTCAATAAAGGAAAAATAAAGACTCTGGACTATAAGTCACAAGGTAGTTACAAATTAGAATAGAATATCAGCCAGACATCTTTCCCTATCTTGGAACCTGAGGTTTATAACACTATCTTTAAGAAATATTTTGGGGGTCTGAGAAGGTGGCTCAGTGGTAGAGTGCTTGCCTTGCATGTCTGAGGCCCTGGGTTCGATTCCTCAGCACCACATAAGCAAAAAGAAAAAAGCCGGAAGTGGTGTTGTGGCTAAAGTGGTAGAGCACTAGCCTTGAGCTGAAGAGCTGAGGGACAGCGCCCAGGCCTAGAGTTCAGGCCCTACAACCAGACCCCCCCGCAAAAAAGCAATATTTTGGTACCTGGGGGGGAAATGGCACTATAACTCAAGAGTGTGAAGTTGCAAAGCAAAATATTTTGGAGCACAATGCTAATACAGCCTCACCATATAAACCCTTTCCTTCTCTTTCTGCAGAATGGCTGTCATCTGTGCTTTGACCACGGCTGTTAATTTGGTCTATGACTACTTAAATTCCAGCTGAGCAAAAGAACCACAGTTCATTAAAATCCATTTTTCAATTCAAACAACTGCCAACCATACAAGCTGTCCCAGCAATTAAGGAAATGTAAAGTGGCCCCCCACAGAGGGGAATGAAGTCAAGTCAGAAACTAGACCAGCAAATCATTTTCTCCTTACAACTTCCCAGAACAGCTTCAGCAGGGGACATGACAGGCCATGCACTATAATAAATAGAGAGAAGTAGGTTTGTATGGGGCCTCCATAAATTCACAACATGAAAGAACTTTTTCCCCTGGACTCCACTAGATTCTGGATTTTGTCCAGATCTCATACGCGGCCAAAAAAAAGTTTTATATGATCAAGAAATAAAGCTAGACACTGATGGCTCCTACCTATAATCCTAGCTACTCAGAAGGCAAAGTTCTGAGGATCATGGTTCTGAGCCAGCCCTGTCAGAAATGTGCAGGAAACTCTATGTCCAATTGACCACACACACACACAAAAATCCAGATATGGACCTTGTGGCTCAAGTGGTAGAGTGCTAGCCTTCAATGAAAACACTAAGGGATGATATTCAGGCCCTAAGTTCAAGCCCCAGTACAGAAAGAAGACAGACAGACAGAGAAAGAAAGCGAGAGAGAGAGAGAGAGAGAGAGAGAGAGAGAGAGAGAGAGAGAGAGAGAGAGAGAGAGAGAGAGAGAGAGAGAGAAAGAAAGAGAGGGAAGGCAGATAGGGAGAAGGAAGGAAGGAAGGAAGGAAGGAAGGAAGGAAGGAAGGAAGGAAGGAAGGAAGGAAGGAAGGAAGGGAGTTTTAGGAACTGTCACAGTACAGAGCACACCAAGGCTACTGGCTTACCTTCCAAATTCTCTTCATTTTAAACCAAATAAGCCTCAAGCTGCTATAATTCTACTTTGCAAGGCATTGTTGTAAGTGAATTCAACATTTCTTTGCATTGGAAGTAATTTTTTGTCTTTAACTATAACAAAATATGAAGTTGCAATTATTGCAACATTTATTCAAAAAGTCATTGATTTCATACCACCTACCTGATAGCAGTTTTTTCATGTGCTTCATTTTAATACTTCTCTAATGATTGCTTGATTCCTTTCAGGGAAGATATGAGAATCTCAGTTTAGCTTGCTGTCATTAATGATTCATTTTAGAACCTTATTTCAAGCAAACATTGAGAAGTAACTACATGCTGGGCATTCGTGACTCATGCCTGTACAACTAACTACTCAGGAGGCTGAGACCTGAATGGCATGATTTTGAAGCCAGCCTGGGTACCAATATCCCTAAGATTCATTCCATCTCCATTAAACTAACCAAAAGCTGGGGTGGAGGCATGACTCAAGTTGCAGAGTGTCAGCCTAACAAGTAAGCCAAACAAAAGGGAGGCTCCAGATCCAAACCCCAGTTTCAGCAAGAAGGAAGAGGAGGAGGAATAGGAGAAGGAAGAGGAAAAGGGAAAGGAAGAAGAAGAAGAAAGAGGAGGAGGAGGCAGAAGAAGAGAAGCTGGGTTCTATCAAGTCTAACAATCCAAAAGTTGTTTGAAATCCATGCAAAAATCATTGCATTACAGGGAAGGGGTGTCATGTGTCATGGTTTCTAACTGAGCTCCTGCCCTAAACCAAGCAAACATGGTCAATGCTAAAAAAAATTAATTTGCTCCAGATAAAAATGTATATAAAGCGAACTTTAAAATAGGCCAGTTTTCAAAAGCACTGGAGAGTCAAAGCAATTCATCCAAAGGGGGCCCCTGATTTTTTTTAAGCCTTTACACTTTAACCATCTGAGGAAAGTCACTTTGAAATTATTTATTCACTTTTCCCTCCCTGCTTCTGCTTCTTCAGCCTTTTCTGCCAGCAAAGCTCACTTCCTCGGCTCACCCACTGGAGAGCCTTCTCTATTTCATAGATGAGAAACTGACTGATTCATGAATCACGAAGGAAAACTAATTAGATCTTTACAGCAAGAACCCAAAGCAATTAAGAAGCTCACTAACTCTATCTAATACTCTACAATATTTCACTATTTTCTTTTATCCATCTTCACCACCTTCTCTCCCTGTTACAGAAATATACACAGACAGACAGATGGACATACACACACACACACACACACACACACACACACACGCATGTGCGCACACACACATACACCTGTTAATTGAGAAATTGAAATCAACTGAATAAAGTAATTAGGTGCAGAAACGTAACTACTAGATCCTTCTTTTTTTCTTTGTTATATTTTTTATTGTAAAAATACTCTACAGAGGAACTTTATCCTTCTTTTCCTCATCCTCACAGCTCAGTAATATCTTTCAACTACCCACTATACTGAATTGACACGAAAATCAAACACAGCTGGGTCCTGGTGGCTCATGCCTTTAATACTAATTACTCAGTAGGCTGAAATATAGAGAACTTCTGTTTGAGATCAGGTAGAACAAAAAAACTTTCATGAGATTTAATCTCCAAAATTAACTAGCAAAACAGATGGGCTGGAGGCATGGATCAAGTGGTAGAGCACCAACGGAACAAGCAAAAGGCCCTGACTTCAAAACTTGGTACTGCTCAAAATAACCCCACATAGCTCAATACAATACAATCTAATTTCAGTGGGCATGATAGTTTCAATGTGTAGAGAGAAACTACAAATAAAAATGTGAACAACTAAACAACTCATATCACCATAGCACTTGTGTTCATAGCACAGTGGGTCAGGGAAGCCTGTAATTATAAGAAATAACAGAGAGGAAGAGAAGTTACAGCCAAAAAATAGATAAACACTTCCATCAGATAAACAAGTCCTTCAAATTTATAAAGAGAACTTCCAGAATTCCATTAACACGAACAATAAAAACAAAATGTTCATTTCAGTATTCAGTGTTAAGGCAAAAGTTAAGTACCATTTCAAACCTATTAAATTAGTTGAAGGAAACATGTTATAAATCCTGGTGAGGTTCTGATAGAAGAAGCCAATTTAAGACTACTTACTATAAACTTCCAGAGAAGCAATAGGATGAAAAAAATGCATCAAAAATTGCTAAAATATTCAGATTATTGAATTCAGTAAGTCTACTACTCAATATCCATTCTAAGGAATAAAATTGAAGTGACATACATATCAGAGAATGTTTTTACTTATTAGAGATGATCTAAAAATGTTATACTTTTAAAATAAATATCACATGATTCAAATATGTTCAGTTAGAATTATATTTTTCCTTCACATTTTCTTTGATTTAAAAAATATTTATTTATTTATATATTTATCTTTATGTATTTATTTATTGCCAGTCCTAGGGCTTGAACTCAGGGACTAAGCACTGTCCTTGAGCTTTTTGCTCAAGACCCACAACTCCACTTCCGACCTTTTCTGTTTATGTGGTAACGAGGAATCAAACCCAGGGCTTCATGCATGCTAGGCAAGCGCTCTACCACTAAACCACATTCCCAGCCCTCTTTGATTTTTTAAAAACATTTCATTAAAGTAAAAAGGAGTGTTTTCCTAAGTAAGTACCAGTCTATAGACTAACATAACGCCTTCAAGCCAATTCAAATTCAATCACTTGTATCCTTTATGATGTCTTTGGCTTTCTGAGTAAGTTTTACCAATGGAACTTTCATGAATGTCATGTCTATACTTTAGCCCGCATTCAAATCTGTGTTTTCCTGTGGTGGTAGCCTGCCATAGCATGCTCGACTGTGTGAGTTAACTGTTAGTTTGCTTTTCATTGCTGTGACAAAATTTCTAAGCAAAACTACTTAAGAAACATTTCTTTGGGCTCAGGGTTTTGGTCCTTCGTGGCAGAGAGAACAAGGTGGAGCAGAGGACGTCATGTGATAGCAACCAGGAAGCAAAGGGACAGAATGCTTTTGCTAGTGATCTTTCTCTTCTTGTCCCTTTTAATCCATCAGCCAGTCCCAGACCAGACCATGGGATGGAGCTGCCTACATTCCAAGCTTATCTTTCCCTCTTGATTAATTGTCTCTGGAAACTGATACACCCACCGAGGGAATTTGCTCTCTCCTAGGCCCTTCTTAATCCAATCAAGTTGATAATCAAGATTATTCAATGCAATGACCTTGAAAGCTATGTGTCAAAGACAGAACATCCCTGGGTAGCAGGTACCTGGTTCCCAGAATCACTTCTTAGAGGTGAACAGCCCACCCAATCATTTTGTTGTTGTTGGTGTTGGTGGTAATGGGGCTTGAACTCTGGGCTTAGGCACTGTCCCTCAGCTCTTCAGCTCAAGGCTAGCGCTCTACGACTTGAGCCACAGCGCCACTTCCAGTTTTCTGGTGGTTAAGTGGAGATAAGAGTCTCAAGGACTTTTCCTGCCTGGGCTGACTTTGAACTGATCACCTGATCTCAGCCTCCTGAGTAGCTAGGATTACAGGTGTGAGCCACCAGCACCTGGCCACCCAATCATTTTATTTTAACCTGCTGATACTTTTGGATGTATTTGGTGGAGTAGATTGCTTTACTCTAATTCCCCCTGACCTTCATTAAAAACATTTTCAATCAACTTTAGCAAGGAGTTAAAACAAGAGAAGATGACAAAAGAAAAATTTCAAAATTAGCACATCGAAGTTCTAGGTAGATAATCCAGATTCAATTTTTCCATTCAGTCTCTTGATTTGTCATTTTCTCTTCTTCCCATTTAGGCTTCATGTTTTCTTTGTTTTTTTTTTTTAATTTTTATTGTGAAAATACCGTACAGAGGAGTTACAATTACATGGGCAAAGTAATGAGTACATCTCTTATCAAGCATTGTTGCCTCCTCCTTTGTTTCTGCTTCCCAACCCTTCCCATCCCGCGCCCCGTCCCTCCTCCCTCCCCCACCCCCCAACCCCCCGCCCCGGCCTGGCCAAAGTTGTAAAGTTCGTTTTTCGACATAACGACTTGTACATCTCATTGTTGCAATGGGTCCACTGTATCCCTATTTAAACAGTTTGTTTTTGCCTTTTCCCTCCACAAATTACACCAACATCAAATACAATGAAAGCAGGGGTTATACCATGGGGGAGGGACATACAAAGCAACAAAGAAATAATCTTATAAATATGTTAGAAACAATAGCAAGCAAGAAAAAAAAAATTCGAGGGGCTGGGAAGGTGGCTCAGTGGTAGAGTGCTTGCCTTACATGCCTGAGGCCCTGGGTTCGATTCCTTAGCACCACATAAGCAAAAAGAAAAAAGCCGGAGGTGGCACTTTGGCTCAAGTGGCAGAGCGCTAGCCTTGAGCTGAATAGCTGAGGGATAGTGCCCGGGCCCAGAGTTCAGACCCCACAACCGGACCCCCCCCCAAAAAAAGGAAAAAAAAACATTTGAGTCTTTATCTTGGGGTTCATTTCACCCAACATCAACTTATCTGACCGTTTCTGCTTGTCTCAGACATGTACTAGTTATTGCAAATAAGGGAAACCATGAGACTTATGTTTCTTTGGGCCGGGCTTACTTCACTTAATATAATTTTTTCCAAGTCTTTCCATTTCCTAACAAATGGGGCAATGTCATTCTTTCTGATGGAGGCACAGAATTCCATTGTGTATACATACCACATTTTCCATTCATCTACTGAGGGGCATCTGGGTTGGTTCCATCTCTTAGCTATGGTAAATAATGCTGTAGTAAACATAGTTGTGCTGGTATCTTTAGTATGGTCTTGTTTGTGATCATTTGGGTAAATGCCAAAAAGTGGGATTGCTGAGTTCATGTTTTCATCTTTAAAAAAAAAGTGTATTGTTACAGTTTCAAAAAGAAAAAAAAATCATACTGACAGGTGCCCATGGCTCATGATGTGATCCTAGCTACTCAGGAGGCTGAGATCTGATGATTGCAGTTCAAAGCCAGCCCTGGCAGGAAAGTCCATGAGACTATTATCACCAATTAACTACCAAAAAGTGAGAAATGGAGCTGTGGTTCAAAGTGGTAGAGTACTAGCCCTGAGTAGAAAAACTCAGGGACAGCACTCAGCCCCTGAGTTCAAGCCCCAGAACCAGTGCGAAAAGAAAAGAAAACAAACAAAAAACCAGGCCTTTCTTTTTCTACTCCTCTCTTCCTGGCCCACCCTCTTCTCTTGCAAGTCACAGGGGTGGCTCACCCCTGAAATCCTAGCTACTCAGGAGGCTGAGACCTAAGGATAGTGGTTTGAAGCAAACCTGGGCAGAAAAGTCCATTAATAAGCTATTCAGAAAAAAAGCCAGAAGTGGCACTGTGGCTTAAATAGTAGAACACTAGCCTTGAACACAAAGAAGTTCAGAGACAGTGCCCAGGCCCTGAGTTCAATCCCCAGGACCAGCAAAAACAAAAACAAAAAAAGCCAATAAGGATTCACCTTGTAAATGCCCTAATTGATACCATAAAAAGATGAAGCATTATTGACTGATGCCTCTAACATCCAATTATATCAGGCAGATATTTGGTGGACAGAGGTGAGCTCTCTCTTGCAGCTCAAATTCGCACCAAAGGTAAGGAAGTCTGAGAGCTGAAGGCTGTGGGATGCATTCATATGCCAAAATTAATTTCCTGTGTCTCTCATGATTCGAAGAGCAAAGATCTCTAAAAGTGAAGTATGGATACCAAAAGCTTGGTTCAGAAAACTCCTGAAGGTGCCAGGAAGAAGAGATAGGAAATTTATTGCCACTACCCCCAAGATTGAGTTGTCGGGGCCTATCTGCCTTAACAGGTGTGGTAAGGCCTAAAGGACACACATCAGCACTGGCCATCTGATCCCCACATAGCTATCACTAATGATCTCTCTTTCCAGCTGATTCTGAAGCCTTGGCACAGCATTCTGGCTGCCACTAATCATCCGTGGGTGTGCGAGAGGAGAGATTGCTGCTCTTGTTGCAAGGGCTGGGCACTTTCTTGAAGCAGCTTGCAGTTGTGCAAGGCTGCTAGGTCTCCAACCGCATGAAGGGTTTGTAGGGCTCACACAGTGATTTCAGTCTCGTAAAACTGGTAGGGGATCAGAAATAGGACCTCCACAACAGAAAAATAATTTTTTTAAGTTTTTAAATTTAATTTAATTTTAATTTTAATAAATATTATTTTATAGGACCACAGGCATATAGGCATGATCATACAGTAAAAATACTTTTTTGAAATGAGCCCTATAAGATTTCACACACACATGCATGCACACACACACACATATACACATGCTTTTTTTGTACTTACACTGTGTAACTCTCAAAAAAGGGAGGGATCTTTTTTATTTTTTTATTTATTTTTTTTGGGGGGGTCCAGTCGTGGGGCCTGAACTCTGGGCCGGGACGCAGCTCAAGGCTAGCGCTGTACTACTTGAGCTACAGTGCCACTTCCAGCTTTTTTTTTTTTTTTCTGCTTATGTGGTGCTGAGGAATCGAACGCAGGGCCTCATGCATGCAAGGCAAGCGCTCTACCACTGAGCCACCTTCCCAGCCCCCCCTTTTTTAAAAATTTTTAATGTATCTCTTTAAGTAGTTGTACAAGAGTTGCTATTCACTGAAGCAGGTTATGAATACAGTGCATCTTGATCAGTGTCACCCCTTTCAGCTTTCTCACCCACCCCTCCCAACCCACCTCTTCCCTTGTTTATCTTAATTTTAGATTATCTGTTGATTTTTGCCACTTAACGGAGCTTTTTATGTGTACAATGAATCTTGATCTGTGTCACCACTTCAATATCGTCACCCACCTCCCCCTTCCACTCACCCCTGCCCTTGTATTTCTCAATTCTGTGGTTTATACAATGAATTCTGGCTTGCTTTCTCCCTTCTTCCCCCTTTACTCTTCTACTCCTTTCCCCTTGTTCCCACCCTCTCTTCCTGCAAGACACAAATAGTATAGTAATTCTTTAAAGAGATTAAATCACAACACATGCATAGATTCTTGTTAACCATAACCATAATCAGGGTGCAGAACTTCTCCATCACAAGAAAACCTCTTGATTTCTTTAAAAAAATTTAGTTGGATTATAAAGATGGTGCACAGAAGGGTTCCAGTTTGATAAGTCAGGTAAAGAGTATATTTTTTGGACAATGTCACCCGAAAAATAATTTTTAACTTTCTAAAAAATCACAAACCATGCCATTAAATTTGCCTGTAGTATGGAGTCATTATAGTTAAATACATATTAAAAATGGAGCCATGTAACTTGAGAGTTTGGAGGGGAATGGGGAAGATAAGGGGAGAACAATGGAAGGGGTAACACTGATCCAGATTCTTTGTACTCATAATCTGATTTGTTGAATTGAAACTACTCTGTACAACTACTTAAAAATAGTTTTTAAAAAATTAAACTAGGGCTGGGAAGGTGGCTCAGTGGTAGAGCGCTTGCCTTGCATGCCTGAGGCCCTGGGTTTCATTCCTCAGCACCACATAAGCAAAAAGAAAAAAGCTGGAAGTGGTGCTATGGCTCAAGTGGTAGAGTGCTAGCCTTGAGCTGAAGAGCTGAGGGACAGCGCCCAGGCCCAGAGTTCAAGCCCCACAGCCGAAATTTAAAAAATAATAAAAAAAAATAAAAATTAAAAATTAAACTATAAGTGCAATCAGAAAATAATTTTCTACTACAAATAAACAACATGATTAACTTATTATCAAATTAATCAAAACTAATGTATGAACAGAGCAAAAGCAGTGTTTATTCTTAAATTTAATTCATGATGCCTGACAGATTGTTTAGAAATCCTCTTACTGAATTGTACCTGAATTAGAAGCAAGGTGTTTGAAAACATATCCATGTTGTCTGGCTGTTTATGTCCTTCTCACCCATTATCTGGGCTTTGTCCATATTTCTTTTTTTAATTTTTTATTATTTTTCTTTTTTATTGTAAAAACACTGTACAGAGGGGTTACAATTACCAAGGCAAGATAATAAGTACATTTCTTATTAAGCATTGTAGCCCCCTCCTTTGTTCCCCTTCCCATCCTCCCCCCTCATCTTTTCATCATTGCTGAGGAGATAGCTTGGGAGCAGCCATAGTAAATTACATGAACTTTTTATTCTTGCTGCTAAAACAGAATGTCTCAGACTTGCTACCTTGTAACTAAGAGTCATGTGTTTCTCACAGCTCTGGAAACTGGGACCTGCAAGAGGAGATGCTGGCTGGTTTGTGTCTGTGAGGCCTTGCTCTTTGCTCCCAAGATGGACCCTTCTTATGGCATCTTTCCAGGGTGAAAGGGCAAAGGAGGACAAAAGAGGGGTACACCTGCTTCTTACAGCCCTTTTATACACTGATCCTATCCAAGAGAGCAGAGCCCTCACTTTCATTGTGTTCATCTCAAGAGAGACTCGGGGGGCTGGGAAGGTGGCTCAGTGGTAGAGCGCTTGCCTTGCATGCATGAAGCCCTAGGTTCGATTCCTCAGCACCACATAAGCAAAAAGAAAAAAGCCGGAAGTGGCGCTATGGTTCAAATGGTAGAGCGCTAGCCTTGAGCTGAAGAGCTGAGGGACAGCACCCAGGCCAGAGTTCAGGCACCACGACTGGACCCCCCCCCCCAAAAAAAAGAGAGAAAGACTGGGTTCATCACCTTGGCTTCTAAGTTCCAACAAATGAATTGGGAAGGAAATATGCACTCAAACATCACATCTTCCCACATGGGACTCCTTCATAACTGTGTGCTTTTCTCTGGCCAGCCTTGGCTCAGTGCAGCTCTGAAGTAAAATCTACATAATCCTTCAAATCTCAGCTCCAGCCTGCCCTCCTCTGCAGTCTTTCCTGTTCTAGTTGCCCTTTTTTGTTCTGCAATAGTATATTCACAAAGCATTTGCTATGTTGATTTTTTAATAAATATTTTTATTGTAAAGATACTGTACAGAGAAGTTACAATTTCATGAGCAAGGTAACGAGTACATTTCCTATTGAGGATTGTTACACCCTCCTTTGTTTTTCCCCTACCATCCCTTTAATCACATGGCCTTTTTTTTTTTTTTTTTTTTTAGCAAACTGTAATCCCCTTGAGACACAGAACAAGCTTTCATCTTTGCTTGCACCCAACATCTAGTCACTCAGGAATATTATTACATGGTTGATAGACTACACTCTGCAACTTAAGAATTGGAAAACAATACTGGGATCACTTGCTGACCTTTCTCATTTCTCCAAGGGTTTCGAGTTTTCTGGAGGTAAGTTGATTGGCATGCTCACTAAAGTAGTGTAGAAGTCTAGGCTTTGAGTTTTGTTTCCTGAGTGGTTGTTTAGCCAATTACAACTTATAAACCGGATATGAGAATTTTCTAGCAAGCTGCGTTGTTCCACACATCGAGGGCTGTATTATAAACAACCATTAGCAATGGGAATGTCTAGAATACACTTCTAGAATGCACCATCTGTTGATAGAATCTATTTGTTTACCATTCTAGGTTTGGAGAGGGAGTAATGAGAGAGAAAATAAAGACATGGATAGGCTTGCCTTCATTGACTTCACGTTCTCTATAAACTATATAGACATATATATTATCAAATATTAAGAAAATTGTAATGGACAGAACATGTAGTGTAGGGATGACGGTGGGTGTTGTATCACAAAGTGGACAGGGAAGGTTTCTCTGATATGGTGACACGTTAAGCCTAACCCCACAGGGCAGAAGAAACAAGTGTAATGACTAAGGAGAGAGGCCGCAGGCACAAGGGAACGGAGGCAGGAACACGGGTTGGCATATTCCCGAAGCAGTGAAGTGTCAGTGTGGCTGAAACAAACTAGCAAAAAGAAACTAACTGTGTATCTTGTTGGAACTCTGAATTTCACTCACAGTAGCATGGAGGATTAACTGATTATGAAGATGGATAAGATGTCTTCACTGTCATTTTAACAGTAATTCTGCTGTGTTACAGATAGACTCTAGGGACCAAAGGATGGATAGGGAACACCAGTTTGGAAATAACTGTAATGACAGAAGCAAAAGAAAATGATGACCAGGTCCCGGCATCTCAGCTGCAGAGGTATGAAATGCTTGCTTCCGGATCGATTTTGAAGTTTGCACCAATAAATTAGGATGTGAGAGAAAAGGATCTTTCGTCAACAATGACTGCATGGATGGAGGAAAAGAACAGATGAGTCCTGTACTGATATATGGGATTCTACTAATGAGCCTATTTGGAGGGGGAAAACACAATGCCTTCAGTCTCTCACACTGACTAAACATGCAGAGAAGCGTTACCATATACTCAAAGATCTCTTATGGCCTTTTTTTTTTTTTTTTTTTAATGCCTACCAGACTTCTCTGAGAGAAAAGAATCCATACTACATACTTTTTTTTAAAAGCTCTTTTTCTTGTTACCATTGGATCTGAAATGCCCCCAAGGCCATATGGCATTATTGAGAAATGGTAGAACCTTTAGGCCTAGGGGAAGGAAGTCAAGTTATTGGGAGGCATGTCCTTGGAGAAAATACTGGAACCACAACCTCATTGTTCCTCTTGTTGCTTCCTGGTACCTTGAGGTGGACAGCTTTGCTCTATCACCTACTCCACTACCACAATGCTCTGTTTTGCCACAGGCTCAAAATCAACAGGCTAACCAACCATGGGATGAAACCATTGAATCTGTCAGCCAAAATAATTCTCTCTTCCCTTTGTGTTTCCTAAGGTATTTTATCACCTGGGCAGAAATCTGACTCTCCTACATCTCATTTTCTGGCCTACCATGTTTGTGCCTGTTCTTAGTTTTTGTTAGTTTACTAACTGCTCTTTCCAAATTTGTTCCAGCCTCAAATTTAATTTTTCACTATACACAGTGAAGTAGTATCAGTCTTTTAATATCTATCCCTCCTATGAAGTTTTCCAGCTTCACTCAGTCAGAATTCATCTTATCTTCCCCTTTTCTTTGGGCTTCTGTTTAACTTACTGTATTTATCAGATATTTATGCATATATTTCTGTATCTCCTTTTGGGCAACATCTTATTATAGAAGAACATAAAATTGGTCCAATAAAGCACATTGCTCAGTGTTCAAGCAGGGAACATCTTAGATGAGGTTCTCAATAAATATTCACAGTGGGTTTTAATGATAAATGGCTGCTGCCAGGAGAACAAGTCTTAATATTGAGAAAAGATTTGTGAGATTTGTATGAGTCTTCACACATAAAACATTATACCCACACACTTATTTTTCCAAATGCATTTTCCTTTAGAGGATATTATTTTGATCACAGACTGCTTAGAACCAAACTACAAAAGCAATGTATTTTAAAGGTCATATTCAGATACTATCCATAACTATAAGTTTCTCTAGAGTAATATTTAGAAGACATTGTAGAATAAATTAGATGTTTTGTTCCTCTGAGGCCAAGTATGTTTTCATTTTCTCGTGCAAATAAAAATATATTGATTTTTCATTTTCATTTCTGGGAAGTAAAAAAATAAAAATAAAAGCAACGACTGTTTAAAACACACTAGGCAAATTGCTTATGTACTGCAAAAGCCAGATGTCTACAGGCGCTGAAATAGAAAAATTAGTACTGGATCTCATAACTTAAGGATATCTTAAGGGAAAAGTGACAAATGTGATTTGGAGGCTGCAGGCTAGCTAGTTATATTCTGCTTAATATCAAGAGCGCCCGGGGTACTTACTTCCCTGCTGTATATTAACATTATTGGTATAAATGTCTTTTTCTACCTAGATAATCATCTCCAAAAACCTCATTTCACTCCTGAGAATTAAAATTATGGTAAAGGCCTAAGGGTAGAGCTCAATGGTTGAGCACAAACTTCACAAACAGAAGACTCTGGTTTTCTCTTTCCGGAGACAAGAAAATACATTCACTAATAAAAAATAAAAATAAAATCATTATGTAAGAATATACTTCAACTATATTACAAACTCCTGGAGGCTATTGTTGGTCCCTGATATATTGGTACAAATAGGAGTTTTTTTTTTCCTCGCTAGATTTTTAAGATCCTGGAGGGCAAGAATTGTTCTTCCCTTCTATTTCCCATGGCTCTTACCCTAGAGCTTTGCTCATAATAATAGCACTCAATTTAAGCTCAAGAAAACTTAAATCTCACACACTCCTTGATGACCACTATCTAAAACATTTCAATTTAGAACATTGTATCATTGATATTATAAATTCAGAAGCTATAACAGATGCCCAAAATAATAGATTTTGTGCTACTTTTTGTTGGTGTGTTTTATGTGTGTTGTTTGGCTTGAGACAGGGTCTCAACTCATGGTATCTTTACTATACTGCCCCAGCTAGCTTTAAACTTCGATTCACCTACTTATCAGCCTGCTGATTACGGGGATGACAGGGGCTCATCACCATACCAGGCTCAAAGTAGTAGTACTGCAGATGTCAAAATATAAACTTCCCAAGACTTGTTTTTACTGGACAGGTAGCTCTGTAATGCATAAGCCTCCTGTACAACTTCACGGTGACACATTCACATTATGGCCAGCCTCCCTGAAGTTGTTTCCTGGCTCTTTTTTTTTCCCAATTGTTCTACTGTTCCTAGGGAGTTTCAACATCTGCTACACTCCAGCCACCACATCCACATTCCAATAAAGTGACCGGAAGTTGCATGTGTGACGTCCACTCACCTTCTGTTAGCTAGAATTTCGTCATTTAGGCAGGCCCCTCTGTGGGAGGAGCCTGGGAAATATTTTTCTTCCCAGCATCAAGTGATATCTGGACAGTTCCGTGAGTATAAAAGTAGAGCACAGCTTGGGGAGAAGATGATACATCTCTGTTATGATCTAGAATGCTGTCTTTGATTTCATGTCAGTTCTTCAGGCCTTCTTGCAGCGATCACTGTTCTTTATTCAGCTGGTACAGTGGTTTTTCAGATCCCTTTATTTACTGCCTGCACCACCTTCTATTTCTGGACCTCCAGCTCCAGTCTATAGCTGATGGGAAACACCCATAAGGTTGATGATCTAAACCCACCATCCCTTACACTCTCTTACACTCTCTCCTCTTGTTCCCATCTATCTCTTTGTTTCTCCCTCCTTGTATGCATTCTGTGTGTTCCCCTCTGTGGGTTTTTTTTTTTTTTTTTTACTGAAACTAAAATAAGGCTTCATATCTGGTAGCTCTTACAAATGCTAAAATCTTCAAGATTCTCATGCGTATTCTTGTCATACTTCAGCGTAAATTTTAGAATCTGACAATTTATATACATATAAATCTGCTGGGATTTTAATTGGATTTGCATTGAATCTATATAGCTCAATTTTGGAAGAATTATCACCCTAATATTGATTTGTGCAATCTATTAGCATGTTATATTGCCTCATTTTATTTATCTTAATTTTTATAGTTCCTCTAGAGAGTTTCTTGTCATTCTTAGGCTTTATTTCTAAATTATTATTGTGCTATTGTGAGTAGTAATTTCTAGATTTCATTTTAGTAGTGTTAGCATAGAAAATATAAAATTGATTTTGTAGATCAGCCCTGGATTCAGTGACCTTGATAAATTTTTTTGCTAGTGTTAAATTTATCTGAATTCTTTTGAATTAGCTATTGTTTCATTTTATTTTATTTAGGCAGTTAGGTGCTCTACTACTGAGATACACTCTCCTTTTTGCTTTCATTATTTTTCAAGTAGCATTTCAAATTTATGTGTGAGCCAGGCTGGACTTATGAAAGCTTACAGGGAACTGAATGACAGTTGCATGCTACTATGCTTAGCTTTTTTTCGTTGAAGTAGGTCTTGTGAATTTTTTGCCCCAGCTAGCCTCAATCCAAAATTCTCCCAGCCTCTGCTTCCTGAGTATCTAGAATTACAGGTATGTCACCATGCCCAGACAAATTATCTATTATGTCTATATATACAACATCATCCATGAATGATAGTTTTGGAGGTTTTTTTTTTTCCCTTCCTCACCCTACTACCCTTTAAACTCACCTTACTTTACTAGGCAGGACCTCCAGCAAAGCTGAGCTGAACATTTATTAGTGGAAACATTTGTTACCAGAAAGAAAAACATTCAGCATATTTATTCTAGGCTCCCTTTAGACATTAAGTGGAGTAAGAAAAATTTCATTTATTCTTAATTTGCAGGACAGGAAAGTTATATGCAAGAGTTTGGGCAGAGATGGTATCTTTGAAACCATCAGGATCCTCTAACCACTCAAGAAGGTTATTATCCGAAACTGCAAAAAATACAGTAGAGCAGATTGCCTGGGACTACCTACTAGAGTTATTCTCAAGGTAAGTAAAGAGCATAATTCCAAAGTAAAACTCACCAAACACAATTTTCCAAGCTCCCAAATGTTTTAAATGAATCATCCCAAACCAGTAAGGCTCTTTTTAGTCTTCCAGAGGTAAGAGTAGGAAGTGAAGAAACCATTAACTTCCTTCAAATACATGTCTAATTTTCTACAGCAAGGATTATTATTATTATTATTTTCTTTAGTGAATTATATAGTGGGTATTTAAAGTTGTAATGGGTTTCTACTTGAGGCTTCTTTCTTGTGATTATGATTGAAGATGCTCAGGATTTTTCACCTTAATTCCCATCTAAATCTAAGCTGGTCTTGGATGTTCTTCATCAATAGAACATGGGACAAGAGAGGAGGCCAGTCCTGAGGCTGGCATTCATGAAGTCACTCCCTTCCTTCTCTTACAATGTAGTCTCATAGATCCCTGTCACCCCCGAGAAAACCAAGTCACCCAAAAAGACCATGAATAGGTAATCCACTAGTGAGCCTTAGCCAAACACCCAGAAACCAGTCAGCATCAAATACCAGCCAGCATCAAATACCAGCCAGCATCATTATAGATGAGTCATCATAGATATTTGATCCCAAGTGAGTTTGTTCCCTTGGTAACTGCAGCCTGGGGCACTTGGGGCTCTTGAGCAAAAGAGCCCCCTCAGGATGTCCAATTCAGATGAGGATGGTTGGTGAGAGATGGTAAATGAGAGTTGTTTTCAGTCACTTAAACTTTGGGTTGTTTCTGAACTATAATATATATATATATATATATATATATATATATATATATATATATAACATATTAAATTCTCATTCACATTTCAATTCCCTGCCTGTAGTCTTGCTTTTGCTACTAACACTCCAAAGAAGATGTGCTGGTAAAATCTTGAAGGACACCACGCATTGGGAAATGTAATGAGCATTTTCCTCTTCTCGCCTGATTGGACTTCCTGTTGCATTTATTACTGATTTTATTCTTAGTGAATATGGGTATTTTTTGGGGGTGGTCCAGTCGTGGGGCCTGAACTCTGGGCTTGGGCACTGTCCCTCAGCTCTTCAGCTCAAGGTTAGTGCTCTACCACTTGAGCCACAGCACCACTTACGGCTTTTTTCTTTTTGCTTATGTGGTGCTAAGGAATTGAACCCAGCCACCAAAATATATTTTTAAAGGAGAAAAAAAACAAAGGGACAGGATAGTGTACATAAGACATGTTTTGTTTAAATAGAAAGAAGAAAGTATGTATATATACATATATACAGATAGCACATGTAACAAGTATATAGCAAGTATGCGTATACCTAATGCACATATGCCTACATATATATATACATATTCATACGCATGTGGAAACACCTATGTGTCTATATGATTATCAAGAACCTATAGAAAGACACCCCACCTTCTGTGGGGTAGAAATGTAAGTGGATTGGCCAAGTGTGCAGAAAATGAGATGTGCCTTTTGTTAATACCATCTTAAGCTTTCTAGGTTTTGAAAAATACCCATATTCGGGTTGGGAAGGTGGCTCAACGGTAGAGCGCTTGCCTTGCATGCTTGAGGCCCTGGGTTCGATTCCTCAGCACCACATAAACAGAAAAAAAAGCCAGAAGTGGAGCTGTGGCTCAAGTGGTAGAGCCTAGCCTTGAGGTGAAGAGCTGAGGGACAGCACCCAGGCCCAGAGTTATATATATATTATATATCATGTGTAAATAAATAAATCCCCAATATATATATATATATATATATATATTTTATGCAGGAGTTTAAATTTAAAACCATGTTTTCCTTTAAAAAATTGCCATATTGCAAGTTCTAGATTAAAATATATTGCCAGGAAAGTTTTCCTAAGTAGCCTACAGGAAAAATTTTTAAAAATTGGAATGTAAGAGATTCTTTTCCTTCTCTAAATTAAAAAAAAAAGGCAAGTCTGTCATTCATCGTTGAAAGTGGCCCTCCAAGAAGAAAAATAAGCAGTCAGTAGCTCATGAATGATATTGTATCAGCTTCACCTTCACCAAACATTTAAATTTCAGATATTAACAGAGGAAGCTCACAAACCCCTCAAGAAATCTCTTCTCTTGACTTCTAACTGAGATTGTGCATCTAAGTGACCTTGAAATAGAAGCAGTCACAATGGACAGCATTTCATTCTGTGGGGGAAGAGAAGAGCTCGCCAATGAATGGTGTTGGAATACTATGAGATCTCTCTGGGACAGAATAAGAAAGACCAATTCAAGAGTGAATTTATTCAAAGCACATTTTATGCAGATGTGCAAATATCAAAATGAAACCCACTTGTCCAATTAGTATAAGCTAACGAAAATACTGTGAGTTCCATGTAGACAAAAATAAAACTGAATCTCTATTCTACACCATAATCACTCAAAACTTCAAATGAGAAGTAAGTTACATGCACCATAAAAGATTAAAGTAGAAGAAAATGTACTTAAATATTGAAATGTCCAGGTCCTCTTACGCAAAATAAATTTAAGGGAAAGGCTAAAAGATCGTATAGCCAAAATTTTAAATGTCCTGTAAGATAAAAGCTATTATGTAGGTAAAAATATAAAGCAAAGAATACACACACACACACACACACACACACACACACACACACACACACACACACACACAATTGTATGTGTGAACATATATAATATATATGTCCTTATAACCCCTTTAAGGCCAACACTTTAAGATAATAATGGTCAAATATAGAAGAGTAGTCCACAAGAGGAAAATCCAGAAAGCCAATAAACACGAAAAACATCAGACATTAATCAGTTAAATTTCAATAATCAGGTAAAGAAAAAAAAGTGAAAAGATTTACATCAGATAATGTAAAAGCATGAGGGGGAAAAATGTGTTTTTGTGTCTTGCTGTTGGGATAAAGTTGGTAAATTTCTTTAGAGTATAATCTCGCACCATCTAGCAGAATTTAAAATACATTCCTTTTATACTAACAATTTTACATTTACGAAGTTTCCTTACAAGTATAAATCTGTACTAAAGTGCTGTTCTTCACAAGGCTAATTCTTCATTGGTAAATTGTTCCAATATATTAGTGTATAAGTCATTTTGTTATTTTTAAGTGGGATAAATAATAGGTGACCTGATATATAATACATTTCAGTGATGCAATGCTTTATTGATCAATTACAATATTGGCATTAACACCACCATCATAGTGTATGTAGTTATTTTTGTGTACCTATAAGTAATAAATCATAAGCAAAAATGTTCCTCAATGAAGAAAGCTAAATCATAAGCAAAAATGGTTCCTCAATGAAGACGTGTCATGAAACAGCATGTACACATACCTAAGCACACACTCATCTCCAAGATGATGCATATGCAGAATGATGAAATCATGAAATATGGGGAGATTCCATTTACATAACCATGTATATTCATGCTTATGTGTAAAGGGAAAGACAAAAACAATGTACATTTTATAAAAAAAAAAAGAGGCATGAAACTGTTATCAATGCCATGAGCATTTAGGTGACAGGAAGAAATGACGAGGAACTTAACACATTTTTAACTCTATGTCTTCCATAGTTTGAATTTTGTGCATTGTGTGAGGCTCCAATGTTCTCAGTGTATCCAAGGAACTTTGTGCATCTGTCAGCAGCTGCCGAGCTACTGGACTTCTGTCAGTTCTAATCAACTTAATCATCCAAGTTTTCAGGTTAGAAATGATAGGAGATACTTTATAGTCTATGTTTTGTATACCCTTTAGAACGAAAGATTTGCACCTATTTTTCAATAGGATATTTGGACAATGAGATTAAGAGGTTTTTTTTTTTTTAAGAATCTATTGCTAGCAATGGCAGATTAATGAAGCAGTTATGGACAGTTATTTCATCGTATTTTGATTAAAGAAACTCATATATGAAACCTATAAAAATTACATTCTTTAATTAGAGCCACACACATAAATTATTAATATGCCGAGACAATGGAATTCTCTAAGAGGGTCTCCTGTTAAACAGTTATTCACACAGCGCAGCCTTAGGATTCCCACCATCTGATTGAAACCCCTCTTCCTTCCTTGTAAACTTGACCAGGTGACCAGCCTAGGGGAAGAAAGTTTGTGAGACCCCATATCAACCAATAACAACTAGGGAGATCCAGAAGCAGAGCTGCAGGTTAAGTGATAAAGCACTAACCCTGAGCAAAAAGGAAAGCTCAGGGACAGCACTCAGGCCCTGATTACAAGCCCTAGGACTGGCAAAAAGAAAAGACTTGGGGAGATGGTACTTGTCTATCATCCTAGCTATATGTGAAGGGTAAATAGGAGGATTGTGTTCTAGACTAGCACTAGCAAAAGAGTGAGTCCCTATTCAGACAAATACTAAAGGACTGGGAGCATGGCTCAACTAGTAGAGCACCTGAGGCCCTGAGTTCAATCTTCAGTACCTCAACAATAACCCCATAAGCATTATAAAAAGAAACTTTCCAAGGCAAAAGAAACGCTTCATGAGATAACTACAAACATCTCACCTGTAAAATAACTATTTTCACAAAGTAATAGATTTTTTTTTTATCAACCTACCACTGTTCCTTCATATGACTCACTACGGAGAATCAATCACCTGTACAGAATGTCCATTCTGAAATTTTGAGCTTCCTGACACTTTTCCCATAAAAAGAAGTAAAACATCTTAATGCTATAAATTCAATGTCAATACAAAATATCAATGTTAGAATTGAAACTTAAAAAAATTGTTATTTGCTGGGGGGGGGGTGTGAGGATTGGGTGAGGGGGTAGGAGGATGGGAAGGGATGGGAAGGGGAAACAAAGGAGGAGGCTACAATGCTTGATAAGAAATGTACTCACTATCTTGCCAATGTAATTGTAACCCCTCTGTACAGTATTTTCACAATAAAAAAATAAAAATAAAAAAGCAAAAAAAATTGTTATTTTCTACCCCCAAATCTACATCCTCTGAGCTGAAAACTGTTCTAAGATTTTTTTTTCTTCTTGATCACATTTACTGTAAATTAATCATTCCATTTCCTCAGTTCTTGAGATTAATTTCTGTTGTAGGGGTTTTACTAAAGTTCAGTTAAAGTTTAACTCAATAAAATGAGCTTCTGAACACATTAATTTAGCCACAAGCCTATTTTAGTCAACTTATGATTAAATTAAAAATCATCCAGGCAAAATATAATTACTTTCTGTCATGTATATTTCTCAAAAGCAGAAGCATATACATTTCCTGCAATCTTGATCTATTTCTAAGATGGAGTATTGTGGATGCTTTTAATTTTTTTTTAAAAAGGCAACATTTTAAGGTCTATATAGTTCAGTTCAATTAATGACTTTGATATCCAAAACTCATTGGACGTAGTATAAAATGTAATAATACCTATTATTTCAAGTCCTTAAATGCAGTACAACAAAAAACTGACTACATTTTAAAATGATACTTGTCTTATGTTGTTTTTTATACAGTTAAAACTACGGTGTTAACTTTAATAAGAAACTGGAAGAATGACTCTTCATTCTCTTAGGTACGACGAGCATGTGGCATTTGTACAACATTGTCTTTCCTGGTTTTGTATTCCTCTCTTGCAGTATTTCTTAAATGTACTAGGAGACTAAATTACCCATCTAACACAGACCTTGCTAAAAATGCACATTAAGTAAGAGTATTGAGAATGTGGCTGAAGTTCCAGAGTACCTAAAAGGAGGCTACATTTCTTGGCACCACAGCCACAAGAAGGATTTGTGTGTTCAGAGAAGTCTTTTAAAAGGCATAGTCTGAAAACCTTTTTCTACAGTAATTATCATCTAAGTTAAGCCATGAAGTGTTAAGTGGATTAAGAAATACTTTTAACTTTCAAGTTGTGTTTAAGATTTAGGAGGTCATCACTATCAAAATATAGGAAATAAAGTGTATTTTATAGCAATCTTAAGTTCACATTGTATATGATTTTAACAAGGCAGAATAACCTGATAAGGGCATGCAGTAATGTACAACAGAATGCTATAGAAATTTTCAGCAAAATCCAAGTCTGTTAATTAATCACAGCATTTTACACAGTGTAGCCTCATGGCATAAAAGTCAACACAAAGGTTGAGTTAATAATATGCCTGGAAATTGCATTTGTAGAAAGATTTCAGGGCTTTTTCAGCACTTAAAAAAGACATTCATCTTTGTATATCAGAGTCATATTAATCTTTTTATTTCAAATTCCAATGCCAATTCAAACTCCTTTGAAGTAGAACAAGAGACTTAAGTCTTCATTAGTAGGTGTTATATTAGTAGTACTTTCTTCATAAATAGGTGTTACTCTGCAATCAAACTATAAAAAATGCAAGACTTAAAAGATCAAAGTTAGCAACACTAGGAGATGGAACAAATCAGTGTATTGGGGAAAGTGGGTAACTAAATCTAATCAAGAAGAAACAGCTACAAAACATATTGTGAGCCTTTTTGCTCACAATTTTCCTGTAACTCCTGAAGAATGTCAAAAGCATGGAAGACAAAGGGAAGAACTAAGAAAGTAGTATAAACTAAAAGAGAGCACAATGGTCAGGGAGGAGGGAGAAAGGGGGCTCAGTTGTAGAGTGCTTGCCTAGCATGGATAAAGGCCCTGGATTCCATCCTTAACACCACAAAAACGCAAGGGAGGGGGAAGAAAGGAGGGTGAATCTACAGATGTGAAAATAACTTCTTTATGTTTTAGCATGTTTCTTTTTTGTAAGTTATGACTGTCAGGGCTGTTTATTAATATAAATCATTAATACAAATTAATACATCCAAAACAACTTTAAAAGCTTGCAATATAAGCTCTGACGTTAGGAAAAACTAAAAAACAGCCAGAACTTTTTAGTGAATGTCACCAGATAAACATCACAAGTTGCTAGTAATGGGTTTCTTAGTATATGTTTTTCAAATGTCAGAGTCTGCAAGATTGAATTCAAGCTCTAGTTGATCTAACCCCTGACTCATATTCCAAAAGTCACAGTGATTTAGGGTGAAATGCAAAAGGAGATATGGTCACAGAAAACAATGCAAAGGAATTCCAAACACTTTTTCTCTTTTTAAAAGTCAAACTATCATTTAACACTTTATTTTCTACACAAATGACAGCTTAGAACTGGTTGAATATACTATAGAATATACTGAACTAAATGTAAAGCTGAAATAGGCTTCCTGTATAAATATATAGCTTATCAAATAGTTCAATGGATTTTCATTTTTATCAAACTTAAATTATCCACAACTTTGAGGGGATTAAAAAAAAGTCTAGCTGCTTAGAGAAAAAATAAAAGTTGAATTAGAAATAAGACTTAAAATATCTTTCACAAGATGTTTTTGTTTTGTTTCGTCTTTTTTGCTGGTCCTGGGGCTTGGACTCAGGGATGGGGTGCTGCCCCTGAGCCTCCCTGTGCTCAATGCTAGTGCTCTACCACAGTGCCCTCTCTGACTTTTTCTGAGTATTTTATTGGAGATAAGGGTCTCACAGACTTTCCTGCTTGGGCTGGTTTCAAATCATGATCCTCAGATCTCAGCCTCCCGAGTAGCTAGGATTACAGGCAAACACCACCAGAACCTGGCTCAAGATAGGTATTTTGATGAGATAAATATGTGAATTTCTTATATCAAAGGGGCAGGGGAACTCACTGAAAAGAATTCAAGAAGATACTGATACAATACAGTAGTGTAAGAGTACAAGGAATATCAGCATTTTGAGAAGTAGTAACCCACTACATATTGCTCATTAAAAACATTCATCTGCAGAGGAAACATGAAAATATATTGTAACAATAGAAATAGCACCTTAAAAATTCAAGTGATTGGAAACGAGCTTGCCAAACTGTTCTGAACTCTCAATCTCTACGTGAAAAGAAAATTAATAAAGAAGATAACACAACTTTGAAACATTCCATGTTACGTACTGATTGGAACATAAAGTGCCCAACATGTGAAGCCAGAAGTATGCTAAGACATCAACAGTAGGCAAAACGTTCCTTTTCTGTTGCAATCCTACTTATTGACTCTAAACTCAGCCAGTAAATCAGCATATTGTTACATCTACCTAAGAATTAAAACAAACTATCTTCACACTACCAAAAATGGTTATTAAACACAAACTGTGGGTTTCAATACATAATTAGTAAATTATTATCATTTTTAGTTACTTTCATTTATAAATATCACATAAATGTCAATGGCAAGTATCACAATGTTTTATTTAGTAAATTAATTTTTGCATACTGATTTTAACAGCTGTTAGCATATGCTGTCAAAACAAATCAGTAAAACAAAAGCTTTTTCCCAGGTAATGTAGCCAATTATTTACTAAATGACCAACAACTACTTCAAGTCACTAAGATATGTACAATTGTTATATATTTTTAAAAAAACAGACAACATAATGTTGAAGACAAATATCGGCAAATACCACGTCTCAAGTGATATTTTAATAAGCAGTACAACCCATGGTATTTCATGAAATTGTTTATTCTTGTTATTAAAAGTTGGACTCAAGTAATCTGGTTATTGTGGAAAAAAAGCACCGCACTGTGTGTGTAGGGATCGGTTAATCATCCTTTTCTACAAACACCTCTCCAAGAAGCACCTTCCTTCTTTGGCGTAACATATGAAAATAGAGTTGTGGAAACACTGAAATGGAAAAAGACACCAAAGAAAGATAAGCTATTATTTATTATTTATGCTTGAAATCTGTCCATTACCCCTCTAATATTTACAGAACTCAGCATATGAGTACTCATGGACATTCCCCACAAGACGTAGCTAATATTTTAATGGTATCAACGGTTAGAGGTTTTGCTTTTGATTTTCTTCAGTTTTATTTATTTTATTTTATTTTATTTTTTTGGGTCCGGTCGTGGGGCCTGAACTCTGGGCCTGGGCACTGTCCCTCAGCTCTTCAGCTCAAGGCTAGCGCTCTACACTTGAGCCACAGCGCCACTTCCGGCTTTTTTCTTTTTGCTTATGTGGTGCTGAGGAATCAAACCCAGGGCCTCAAGCATGCAAGGCAAGCGCTCTACCACTGAGCCGCCTTCCCAGCCCTCAGTTTTATTTTTTAAGCAAGCTTAAACACCTTCATGAAGACCTGGATGGCCAGGTCTGAATTTAGAACTCAGTGATGCTTTCAAATACTGTGCCAGGCCCTGACATTGAATCCATCTATCATGGTAGAAGATAAAGTGACAAAAACTCTCTGACCTCTAAGCCCACTTGTATTTTGGAAGGGCTACAAAGCTGGAGGTCTGAAGGTCAGGTTTTCTGTATATCCCTTTTCTTTTCTTTCTTTCTTTTTTTTTTTTTTTTTTTTTTTTGGTCAGTCATGGGGCTTGAACTCTGGGCCTGGGCACTGTTCCTCAGCTCTTCAGCTCAAGGTGAGTGCTCTACCATTAGAGCTACTGTGCCACTGTCTGGTTTTCCTGCCTCAGCTGGCTTTGAACTGCTATTCTTAGATTTCAGCCTCCTAGTGAGTAGCTAGGATTACAGGTGTAAGCCACCTGCATTTGTACATCCCCTTTCAATGAAATACTTTTTAGTATTTCACTGTAGCTACAAATTTTCTTCATCTTCCTACCCCAAATGATTTCAGAGTTTCTAATTGTCTTGAAAAGGGTGAATAGTTGTTCTACTCTCCTATTTCCTGACCATGGCTATCAAAATTTTACCTAAAAATATAGCCCTATCAGTACTTAAATGAAGTGAAGAGGGTCTCACTGGCTCACTACACCACAACTACTAAGAGATGATGAGAAATCAAGTGGAGAAAATGCTTTATTAAAAATATTTCAAGAAGAGCAGCCTTATTATTTTTCAATAAGCAACATGGAGACTAAAAAGTATTTCTATATGACTCTTCCAAATATCTGTAATCAGTAGAAAGGAACATCTTACATTCTCTTAGACAGACTGTTCATGTTCCAAATACAAGCAATTCACAGAAGCAACTTTGCAAACGGTTTCATTATTTTTAAATAATTGCATCATATTAAGCAAAGGCATTTGAAAAGGCAATCACGTGCATTAATTTACTCACCCTTTTGCTCACAAATGGTAAAGTTTTCACACATTTCTTTCAATTATAAATGAATGAGATTGGATGGAAATTTTTTTATTGTGAAAATACTGTACAGAGGGGTTACAATTATATGGGCAAGGTAATGAGTGCATTTCTTATCAAGCATTGTTGCCTCCTCCTTTGTTTCCCCTTACCATCCCTTCCCTTTTCCCCCCATCATCCCCACCCCACCCCCCGCGTCAAAGTTGTACAATTTAATGTGTTTGTAAGCAATTTTTTCAAATTATTTTTCCTAGCTTATAACAGTAGCTTATGATATCTTTCAAAAAAAGAACTTGGCTATCATGTTAAGTCAAAGAACTCATAAATATATACTTACATGGTATATATGAGGCCATGGTTATAAGAAGGAAATAATAATAGTCAAAAGAGACGTTGTATTTGTTAGGAAGTCTTATCGAAAACATTCCTGATTTTTTCACATAGGGCAAGGCAGCATAGATTGTAAGAAGTTCACCAGCAACTCCAACAGGATATAAGATGATAAAAAAGTTATATCTGGAAGAAGAAAGAAAAAAAATCAGCGAATGATTTGTTCTAGAATGTTTGTTGGCTTTTGTGATAATCATCTTTTCTACTCTTCCTGCATTTAAACCTTGAAATTCTCCTTTCTGTTTATATTTACAATAACCTAACACAAGTAGGTTAGTTTTTCTGTTTTAATCGTTTCCTGATCAATTATCATCCAGTTTTCTAATAGCCGTTTCCATTCTAAATAGAAAGCTCTTAATACAATTAGAAGTCACATTAGTTTATTCCACTGAGATACTTTTATACATTTAAAAAGGTATATGTAGCTTTTTGTTTGTTTGGAGAGAGTCTCCCTATAATGTTATAATTGGTCTGAAACTCTTGGCCCAAAGAAAACCTGCTTCAGCTTCCTCAGTAGCTGAGATTATAGGAATGTGCCAGCATGCTTGTCTATACAGTGTTGTTTTTAAGAATTATAAAGGTAGGGGCTGGGAAGGTGGCTCTGTGATGAGTGCTTGCCTTGCATGCCTGAGGCCCTGGGTTTGATTCCCCAGCACCACATAAGCAAAAAGAAAAAAAGCCAGAAGTGGCGCTGTGGCTCAAGTGGTAGAGCGCTAGCCTTGAGCTGAAGAGCTGAGGGACAGTGCCCATGCCCAGAGTTCAAGCCCCACAACCGGACCCCCCCCAAAAAAAAGAATTATAAAGGTAGCTTTTCTTGGCACATGCAATCATAACTACTCTCCCCACCTCCACTTCACAGCAGCTAGTCATTTACTGATCAAATGTTTTCTTTAAAAAGACTACTTATGATCTAATTTTTTATTAAAAATTTGAAATAACCAAAGCAATTATTTTTCATAAGTATTTGGAAAACTGTAGCTACTAATTAAAAGTAGTTATCATGGGCTGGGAAGGTGGCTCAGTGGTAGAGCGCTTGCCTTGCATGCCTGAGGCCCTCGGTTCAATTCCTCAGCACCACATAAGCAAAAAAAAAAAGGAAAAAGCCGGAAGTGGCACTGTGGCTCAAGTGGTAGAGTACTAGCCTTGAGCTGAAGAACTGAGGGAAAGCGCCCAGGCCCAGAGTTCAGGCCCCACAATTGGACCCCCCCCCCCAAAAAAAAAAGTAGTTATCATAGCAGAACACAGATCCAAAGTCACAGGTAGTGAGGATTGTCTAAAACTGCTTTCATGTCAAATCAAGTGAAGGGTCTTACAATAAGAATTAGCTTGTTAAAAGTTGAGTGGGGGGAGTGGGCTGGGAAGGTGGCTCAGTGGTAGAGTGCTTGCCTTGCATGCCTGAGGCCCTGGGTTCGATTCCTCAGCACCACATAAGCACAAAGAAAAAAGCCGGAAGTGGCGCTGTGGCTCAAGTGGTAGAGCGCTAGCCTTGAGCTGAAGAGCTGAGGGACAGCACCCAGGCCCAGAGTTCAGGACCCATGACCGGACCCCCCCCCCAAAAAAAATAGAGCGGGGAAGCTGGGTGCCAGTGGCTCACACCTGTAATCCTAGCTACTCAGGAGGCTGAGATCTGAGGATCACAGTTCAAAGCCAGCCTGGGCAGGAAAGGCCGTGAGACTACCTGTCAGAAAATCACAAGTGGCGCTGTGGCTCAAGTGGCAGAGCGCTCACCTTGAGTTGAAGAGCTGAAGGAGAGCGCCCAAGTGCAGAGTTCAAGCCCTACTACCACCACCACCGCCCCAAAAAAATAGAGCCGAGAAAGTGCTACTCAAAAATCCTAAATCACCAGTTGGGATCAATTTGGCTATTTACTCTAAGTGTAGAGTGAGCCAGGCAGGTTTCCAGTTGGAAGAGCCTAAAGGATCTACAGCAATGACTCCTTTAAGGCAAACCATTCCTCTCTGTTGTTAAATAACAGTTGCCCTCAAAAACTAAGGACAAATTTTTTTTATTGAAAAGGAGCTCAAATTAATCTGAATTTTTTTAGTCCTATCGTTGGCTTGAAGAAATAGCTACAAGGAAAAGTCAGCTGAAGAGGATTGGAGACAAAAGATCACGCAAATCTCATGGGCCACGGCTACAAGGGATAGCGTGGGGAGAAGGGCAGAATCATTTGCTAAATAGATTAATGGCTAGAGAACAAAGAAAAAAAAAAACCCTTACTTTTCCCGTTTGCCATCTCCCTGCTCTGGCCTCTCACTAGCCCGCTGGAACTTACCAGTCCTCTGGACATTTGGTATATCATTTTCATATCTCAATTTTTTAAATTGTACATCACAAAATATTTCACATTCTCATTTGAAATAAAATATCCAAACTGTGAAGATCTGGGGTTTTTTTCTTTTTAGAGGGAGCATCTATTTTTTATGCATGTGACATTCAAATGATTTCTAGTAATATTGGGGGTCGTTTTGTTTGTTAGTTTTTGTCATTCACAGGGCTTGAACTCAGTGCCTGAGGGCTGTCTCTGAGCTTTTTTGGGTCAAGGCTGGCACTCTACTATTTTGGGAAACAGCTCCACTTCAGTTTTTTGATGCTTAATTGGAGAGAAGAGTCTCAAAGACTTTCTTGCCTGGGCTTGCTTCAAACCTTGATCCTCAGATCTCAGCCTTCTGAATAGCTAGGATTAAAGGTGTGAGCCACCAGGACCAAGCTAATAGTATTACTATTTAAGAGGGGAAAAAAAGTGACTCTGAGAATAAACTACTTTAAAGCCTTAAACAGTGAAATGGAAACAAAGTACATAATTTATTTGGCCTTGCTTGCATTTTACAAAGATCTCATGAAATTAACTATCCAAGACTTCAGGGCAACAATGGGAGATCTGGCTATCTGTAGTTCACATTTAGAAAGATATGGAGCATCCCTGAGGATTCTCAATTATTACCTAAAGTTCTTCAGAAGAAATGTGCTTTTGAATTTAAAATGGAAAAGCAATATGACAACATGACCCAGCCTTGCAATTGTCTTTACTATGGTCTTTTCAGGAACACTTACAACAAACACATAGAATCAAAAGGGTCAACTCATGACAGTAGGCATTTCTAACATGAAGCTTTATTTCACAATAATAGCTTCCACATTTATTTAGATTATTTAATGGAGTTGACAAATATATTCTGGCAGCTGGGATTTTTTAAGGTATTTTGGGTATAAATGATCATTGTGATTAAGATTAAATGACTTCTTTTAAGCTAGCACATACATTTCAATGTGAAAAGGTTTTATGTAACACCTTATGGCCCATTAAGGCAATTGACAAATGATTTCAAAACAGCAAATTTAAACAAGCAATGCACTTTTGTACTTTTCTAGACAATCAAGACATGCGAATACACCCTTAAATGCAGAGAGGCAATGTATTGAAGATTAACATTCCAGATCTATGGAAAATGTACAGTGTCTATTCTGTATCTTCTTCAAACAAGTTCTGCAAATGAACACACAAAAGGAAACTATGTCCTGAGTTAATATTTTTAAAGGTGCCAGACTGTCTGAAGACTAGCCTGCAAAATGGTATTGACATGCACTCAAACACATGCAAAAATGGCAACCTCATAAAGGCCTAATTTCTAGATTATGTTTTCAGTTATAAAAATGAAACCCAACAAAAACACATCTGACAGACAATAATATCTCAGCCCAAATGATAAATTTCAAAGCTTTTTAGAATGTCTAGAAGAGAGCTAAAGAACATTTTGAAAGTCTGAGAAAACTATATAACACAACTAAAACTGATATCCTTGTAGAAAGATTATAAATAATTTTAAAGTTTTTTTCCTTCCTTTTGATTTACTTATATATTCTAATTTATTATATTTGAGCATGTATAATTCATGAGTTCAAAAAGAAGTCACAAAAGAAGAAAGTGTTAGGCTTTTAACTTATGGGATCTAAAACAAGTCTCAAACTAGCTGTCAGTGCTTTAAAAATAACAAATATTGATACTGAGTTGTTTATAATATCTCAAAGTGTTACTGATTGTATCAGAAGGCTGGAAATTATCTAAATTCTATCAACCGAGAAGTGATTCAATTATACTATAAGATAGTATGCAGCTTTAGAATATTAGAGATTAAATAATACTAGATATAGATCCCTCTATATATAAAAAGATATAGATATAGATAGCTAGATTAAATAGATAGATTGATAGATAGATAGCTATAAAGTATAAAGGTACTAGTACCCCTGTTTAGGTTTAAATAACTCACATCTGTGTTTTTATATATTTATTATGAAAAGGTCCCGATGAGTAAACTCCATACTACTTCCCTCTAGAGATAATGAATCCAGGACATTTCTGTGCTTATTATACATACTGCTGTCAGAGCTTTCTGTAATGAAAATGTGTTTCTTCTGTAGTTTAACAAAAACTGAAGAATATACTTTTTACCCCTTTTTACCTACAAATATGGGACATACACCTTACACTTACTCTACTAAAAAAAAGTTTGTGTGTGTTTATATTCAGAGGATATAGCTGTTTGGTGCACACCTGCATCTCAGGTTGAGGGCAGTCAGGTATTACATGTCACTGTTGTTATGTGATTTCTATGATAAATACAACAAACAAAACAGAATGAACAAATCTATGCAGGCTTGTGATTTGTTCTCCAAGCAGCAGATTTTCTTTTAGAATAATTGGAAATGTCAGTTAATCGAAGAATTCGAACTTCACAAAGAACAGTATTCCCTCTTTTGCTTTAAATGATTATTATTTCAAATAATACAATTACTACGTGTGATTTTGGAAATACTTATGCTACTTAGAGCAAAATGTTTAAAAAGTAAGATTCAAAATGGCATTTTCCTGTAAGAAATTAAAAATTGTGGCTGCCAGATTAAATATGAATGTGAATCATTAACACAAAATGATATGTTCTTTTAGCACGGTTCCTTTAACACAATAGGGTGCTTTCCAAGAAAAACTATCGACCATTTCTGAGATCACCTAAGGATATGATTAGTTTTTATATTGATTTCACACTAAATGTATTTTGATGTGATTCATCTCCAGTCATCATTAAAATTAAGCTTTTAGAATATAAGTTATACTATCACTAGAATAAACTAGCCATTTCTGGCATTGTGGAGTTACCGCCCTGTTTTAATAATCTGGTGTTAGCTGAACACACAAAATCAGCAGGCAGAGGACAGAGAGAAAGCAAAGGACAAGATATCGCCACCTGGCCCATTTAATGAAGTATGGCAAGTGGTCGAGGAGACTGAATGTGTAGAAGGAATAGCGGGTTATCTCAGTCACGGTCCAGGAGACCAGGAAAAGCACCACGCTCTCTTCATTCTGGATCTGCAGAAATTACAGAGAAATCCACAGTTGCTGTACAAACCTCAATCTGTTTTTTTCAACTTTTTTTTTTTAACTATCTCTTGTCATTTATCATCATGGGGTGCTCAAATTAGACAAGTTTTCTATACGGGGGAAACTTAATAAGATAGTCCCTATTTTGGAATTTCTTCTAACAGGATAGTTCAATTCTGCCTTATGTAAAGGAATGTTCAACTACTGGCTGGTTTTGCTTCATGCCAGCCAGCAATTTTACTATCTCAGGACAATGTCACTACTTGAGAAGAAGCAGAATAGGAACAGTCTGACCCTTCAAGTTTTTACTTTTTTGTGGTGCTGGAGCTTGAACCCAGGGTCTAATATCAGGCAAATGCTCTGCCACTGAGCTACATCCCAGCTCCAACTTAGTAGTAGTCATTCAATCCTACCAACCCTGTTTATCATGGTACAAATTCTAATCTCCCCATGCATCATTGTCCCCATTACTACTGTTTTCATTCAGGGCCTAATTCTTTTTTTTTTTTTTTTTTGTCATGGGGCTTGAACTCTGGGCCTGGGCGCTGTCCCTCAGCTCTTCAGCTCAAGGCTAGTGCCCTACCACTTGAGCCACAGCACCACTTCCGGCTTTTTTATTTCTTAAGTTTCTTCTCTCTTTAGTCTTCTCATGGATGAAGGCTTTCTCTTAAAAACAAAGCAGACAGGATCAGCTAAATCTTAAGACTTAAAAGTTCACCGGTCCCCCCATTGCTTAACAGGATAAAAGGATAATCCTAACATCTGAGCTCAATATTCAAAGTCCCTTATTACCTGAGCTCAGAAATCTCTCCCTAATCTTCATTCCTAATCCCCTAACCCTCCTATCTACTTTCTCACCACACTGGCTGTTATTTCCCAAAAAATACTCAGAACTTTTGCCTTTACGTATGTGAGTATTTTCTAACTAGAATATCATTTCCTTGCTGTTTCCCATAGGGAATTTTTTTTCCCCTCATCTTTTTTTTTTTTTTTGGGTCCAGTCGTGGGGCCTGAACTCTGGGCCTGGGCGCTGTCCCTCAGCTCTTCAGCTCAAGGCTAGCGCTCTACCACTTGAGCCACAGCGCCACTTCTGGCTTTTTTCTTTTTGCTTATGTGGTGCTGAGGAATCGAACCCAGGGCCTTGTGCATGCAAGGCAAGCACTCTACCACTGAGCCACCTTCCCAGCCTTCCCCTCATCTTTAAATATTCACCAGAAAGATCACACACTCTAGAAAACTTGCCTAAGGTTAAGGTTTGAATATGAAATGTGCCCCCACAGATTTGTGGACTGATTATCTCCAGGCGGTGGCGCTATTGGGGAAGGTGGTAGAGACATGAGGAGGTGGGGCCTAGCTGGAAGAAGTTAGGTGACTGGAGCCAAGCTTTTGAAGGTTATACCTGGTCCTGACTGGAGCCAAGCTTTTGAAGGTTATACCTGGTCCTGGTCCCTTCCTCTCTCCCTTCCAGTCCACATGAAGTGGGCAGCCTCTGCCACAGCTTCCCTTACCATGATGTTCTGCCTCCCCACGGCCCCAGAATCAACAGAGCCAAAGATGGTGAACAGAAATCTCTAAAACGGAGCAGGTTTTCTTTCACAGTGAGGCAAAAGCTAACTAGTACAGTTCCCCAAATTCTCTCACCCGAGCAGGTAACTCCCTCGCCTTCCTGGTTCTCACAGTTCTTCAAATATGTATTAAAACCCTGGCTGATTTGTATTCCTTTTTTTTTATTATTATTACAGCTAGCTCTTAAACATCTGTCAGTATCTACCTTGTATGTCCATTCTTTGGGAAAGCCGTCTGTAGCTCTGTAGGGCAGACTAAACCCTAACAATACACTGCAATGCATACGGGGCTCTTATTTCAAAGCACTGAACATGAATATAATTCAACAAGCATTTGTGTAACTATCTCTTTAGCTTCTCTCTTCATTACTGACGCTACAGGGTGGGAATCATGTTATATTGTTAACATTATAGTGTCAGGCACACAGTAGCTGCACAATTAGTACCTGACACATAATCAACACTTGGGTAACTGCCCCAACATCCAGTGTGATAACAGTTGGGATTGTCTTATTCACTGCTGCAAACTCAGAAATTGGCACAGGGCCAGATAGAAGAATGTATCCCATAAATATGGCTGAATTAATTAAGGAATGGTTGGTAGATGCTAGTGGAATACAGTTCTCAGATAAAAGGAAATCACAATACTAAGAGACAGATCTTGTGAAAGATAAAAGGAACAGAGAAGGTTCTCTTATGGATAGAAGATTTTTTTTATTATGCTTATGTAGTTGTACACAGGAGTTTCAATTCAACATGTCAGTTTGTGAGTACAATGCATCCTTTCTTGATTCTCCCCCTATCTCTCCCAGCCCCCCTATCTCCTTGATTTTCCTAGAAGGCTGTCTTTCGTTGTTGTTTGTCTGTTTTTGTCTTTGGGGGCTCATTGCTTTTCTTGTGTCTCTCTAATTAATTTGGGGGTCTCCTGTTTTCATCTTTCTTCTCTCTTATTCTTCAGATTCCTTGTGGTCCTGTCCTGACTGTTCCATTTATCCACTGCCTAACATAGTCTCTCTTCTATGCTGTTAATAGGATGCTACTGCTTTTAAGCAATCTTAGTACAGTCTGGCTCCCTGCGTGGCAAGTGCGTATTACGATCTGGTGAGGGACCAGGTGGGTCAAGGAAGTTGGGTGAAAGGTTCTAGTCAAGAGGGCTGAAGTGTAGACTAGTAAAAGGGCAGAAGGGCAGCGATCTGTCTCCATGCAGACCGGAGGCCAGTGAGGCTCTGCGGGAGCAGTGAGGAGGTTGGGTGTCAGCCTCAAAGCATAGAGGAGACAAGAAAGGCGTGTGAGGAAGGGAGGCCAGACATCTGTCCTCAAGTGGACAGGAGAGTATGAGGCAGTCAAGAAGGTCAGAAGGGTTGAGCTGGGAAATATTTCTGACATGGCTTTAAAAGGTCCAGTATCTTCACAGAGTCTGTGTGGTGTTTGTTTTGTTTACCAGGTTTAAGCCATGAATTAGATTCGGTCTGTTGGTCTATCTCCTGTCATACCTATGTAAATGATAAGTTCACTTGTCCCCAAGTTTCTCAACTCTCATTTGTGAAAGTGATTTTTAATGGACAAATTAAAACTGTATATAATTATGGTACACACTTCTGATGTGTGAAAATATGTATGAGTGACTGGAATGGCTAAATGAAGCCAATTTGCATAGGTGTTATCTTCTCATTTATTTGTGCTGAGGACACTTCAAATCTACTCTTGTTATCAATTTTCAACTGTATGTTTACATTGTTATTGACTACAGTCACCATGTTGTATTTAGTCCTTCCATCTGAGATTTAGTGGGGAATTTTTTTTTTGTTCTTTTCTAAATGAAGATGATAGACAAGTTTACTAGAAAAGAAATATGGCACAGAAAGAGAGATAGGGGCTTTATATGCCACGGAGAAGACAGTACTCCAGCCCATCCCTGACATCCTAGCCAGATCCTTCTGATTTGGTATTCTTTCATTGAAAAGTCTAACTTGTAGTCTTTCCTATCTGATCAGATTCACAGAATTACATTCACTTCATGCCTGTTGCTACAATACTCAATGCTAATTAAGGAGGGGGATGGGGGTGAGGGGAGGAATGAGTTCCTTATATCAAAAAGTTCAATTATGTAATCAAGGAGAGTAACTTTGATAAGAAACTTCAATAGGAAACTTTCAATTAGTTTTCAGGCAGAAGATGAATGTTAAGTTAAAAAGTCAAAACATAGGAAAAGAATACATTGAGAATGAAAGACGACAACTTTTGTTCATTTTTAAATTCAAAGTCAGTCTACTGCAGCAATATGCTAATGTACAATGATAATTGAATTTGAGACCACATCCTTTTTGCCGAATGGTTCTGCTTCCTGAAATATATTAATAGCTTAGATCCCTATGAAGGAAAACTTACCCTGCAGATTCAAGTAGCAGTATGCGCATCACTTACCGGTTTTATACTGTGAGTGATGAGCCACACCATGAAGATTCTTGAACTTACTTGGACCCCAGTCACAAGCACAGAAGTAGGAACAATACCTTGAAGAGAAAAACAAGTCAACTACTGCGCTAATGGCCACTGTGATAACAATATAAAATAAAAGCAAATACTCACCAATTAAACAGTGGGCTATCTGTAAGGGGGGAAAAATCACAAGTCAATGATATACCACAGGTGGTATGTAACTAGCATAAAGATTGATAGTGCTCAACAAAATATATTTTCAAACATATCATATAGCATAGCAAACAACACGTTAAGAAACTTACCTCAAGCAAGGCAAAGGTTTGGAAAAACTTAAGTGTCTTCTGAATACTTTTATATAAACCTCTGTGTGTTCCTTTTTCCATATAAAAGCGGACCATGGCAATAGCAAGAACCAACCACCTAGAGAAAGTACAAGTATTTTGTAGAGTTCTATCAAAATTAATCTGTACAGGTGTGGATGGCAGCATTCTTTACCATAGCCAAGAGATGGAATCAACCCAGGTTTCTGTGAATGACAGCATAGAAGCATGTGAATGGAATGCCATTCAGCTCTGACAGGAGATAAGCCCTGGGGATGCTGGACTGAGTGAAAGAAACCAGTCACAGAAGAAAAACACAACAAAAATCACTGTGCGTTTTGCTTCTGTGAGGTACTGAGAGCAATCAGATGCAGGGTCAGCCAATAGAACAGTGGTTCCTAGAGGCTGGGAGTGAGAGGGAGGGACACAGATGACAACAGGGAATTAGCATTTAATGGTACAGAGATGAACTTAGGCAGAGGGACAATGGCATGGCTGCATAACGACTTGACTGTTCCTCCCGCTGCTGACTTGCAGCTTATCCAAGTTTGAGATGGTAAAGGTTAGGTGTTATTTTATCCCAATGTTTAAAAGTCACTGAACGTCCTGAAAATGAAACTTTGCAACTTATACAAAATGTATGTTTGTTATACTAAGATCATTCATTTGCTTTGAAAAAGCCCACAGAAAGCTCGAGGCCCATGTCTCATGCCTGTGACACTAGCTACTCGGGAGATAGAGTGGGCAAAATGTTTGTGAGACCCCCTCCACCCCCTCCCCATCTCAATCAACTATGGACAAAAGTGTAAATAGGAGGATCATGGTCCAGGCCAATTCGAGCAAAAATCAACACTCTAGCTTAAAAATAACCAGAGCCAAAGGGCTAGGGATATGGCACTGAGTTCAAAACTCTAGTACTACTTTTTCTTCTGCCCAAAAAGGCTTACAGTAAAAAAAACAAAAAAAGACAAGTGGTATTTTTATATCAACTCTCCAAGGAAAAGTATATACAACATACAAAAAAAAAAGCCTACAGACAATAAGTATGTCCAGGTAATTTTGGTTCCAGCAAATAAACTGGCAGGCTAAATTAGATCATCATACAACATGTAATAATTATATAAGGATATCTTTGGAGAAAAAGAAACTATGAAGACCTGGGCACTGGGCACTGGTGGCTCAGACCTGTAATCCTAGCCACTCAAGAGGCTGAGATCAGAGGATCAGAGTTTGAAGCTGGGAGATGAATGTTCAAGCCTTTTCTCCCCAATTAACCAAGAAACAGTTGGAACTGGAGCTATGGCTCAATGGTAGAGGACGAACTGAGACTGAAAAAGCTCAGTACTGGCACACAAAAAATAAACCTATCTAAAGCTGTACCTAGGCTGGGAAGGTGGCTCAGTGGTAGAGTGCTTGCCTTTCATGCATGAGGCCCTGGGTTCGATTCCTCAGCACCACAGAAGCAGAAAAAGCCAGAAGTGGTGCTGTGGCTCAAGTGGTAGAGCGCTAGCCTTGAGCTGAAGAGCTGAGGGACAGCCCAGGCCCAGAGTTCAGGCCCCACAAGCAAAAAAAAAAAAGCTGTATCTGTGTAAATATATGTAATTTATATAAATATATAGTAAAGAATTATATATGGGCACCAGTGGCTCATGCCTGTAATCCTAGCTACTCAGGAGGCTGAGATCTGAGGATCACAGTTCAAAGTCAGCCTGGGCAGGAAAGGCCATGAGACTCTTATCTCTAATCAACCACCAGAAAACCGGAAGTGGCATGGTGGCTCAAGTGTTAGAGAGCTCACCTTGAGCCCAGAGTTCAAGCCCCATGACCAACAACAAAATAAAAGAATTCTATAAAGGGATAAGTAGGACTCCTTACACAATTTTCACTCAATTAAAACAACTGATACACCACAGAATAATTACAGATAATCATATGTGAGCCTACTTTCAAAGTGTTTGCTTCTTTAAAGAAAAAAATAAAATAGATCTACTCTTGCTTTTCAACTTAAATGTTATGTTAAATATGGATTCTATCCAATGAATTGATACTTAAAATCTAGGGGACATTGTAGACAGTGGCTTCCTTGTATCTGCTTGTCATTCTTCCTGGAATCATGAAGGAGATGTCATTTTCCTCATTTCCCTTGCAATGACAAAAGCATACGGAAGGCCAAGAAAATCCCCTATAGCTTTTTCTAAAGCCCAAATGATACATCCATGGGAATAAATAGCTTCCCCAGGCTTTAAGATCAGAGATCATCAAAATATCTGTTTAAACAGATTTATGTTTCTATTATTAGTATGCAGTTTCAATTTTATTTTTTTTAAATCTCAACAGCCTACTATGGGTACACAGCTTAGAAGGAGTTTTGAAAGAAAACAAAAACCCTACTGACAGAATATGGTAAATATGGAACACAGGCAGCTGTTTAGAACAATAAGAAAATAGTGTAATGACCCCTTTATTCCAGGAACCTGGACCTCTTAATCCCCAGTAAGGTAAAAAACACAAACAGCCTAGTTATGAAACCTGACAAGAAGTCAGGTACTGTCAGAAACTATTCAAAGACTTGTGAAACAGAAGTATGGATGAAAGCAAACAGGGATAAGTCTATTTCTGGATTGCCATCTATATTGCAGACACTGCCGTGTATTAACATTTAATCCTCAGAGTAACCCATGAAGAAGTATCCAATTCTACCACTCAGGAATCAGAGTCATAGGGACATATAGCCAGAATCAGCCAGGACCCAGAGCCAACACGGGGTCCAGGCCATCCACCACGACTTCAGGGTCTGGTTCCAATAGTAATGCATACTTAAATTACAAATGCATTCTAAAGGTTCTAGGCCCAGACTACACTGAACTATTTTAACTGATAGTAGGGTTCAAAAATCAAGTTGAAGGTCACTTTTTCAGATGAGACCTAGTAAGACATCAAGTCTCAGAGTAGGCTAATAATGGAATAGGCTGAAATAAAGGCTCTGCACCTCAGTCCGGTTCTATCCTCTATGCCACAGCTTTCCCGGATTCCACTCAGCCATGTGAGAACCAATACTGAATTCAAGACTAATCCTTGAGTGCTAATTTGGATAGTGTTTTAGGTACTCTCTAGGCTTGTGATGTATAACTTCCCGATCATCAACTTCTAGTCTCTATGGTTTTAATAGGAAAATGAAAAGTGGGCTGGGAATGTCCTTAGAGGTAGAGTGCTTTGCCTAGTATGCATGGAGCCCTGGGTTCAACTCAGTACCACATGAACAGAAAAAATTGGAAGTGGTGCTATGGCTCAACACACACACACACACACACACACACACACACACACACACACACACACACACACACACACACACACACACACACACACACACACACACACACACACAGTTTAAGACAAAAGATGCCTTCTTTTACTTTTCTATATTCTTGCCTCTTTTTAGGCAAAATCAAATGAAAGGAAATAGGTTAATTTGAGAGATAACTATGACCATAAGAAAGATTTCATCAAAGAATGAATTTCACTGTCATTTTAAAATATAAATTTTGGGGGTAGCATTTTACAAAAAGCCATGGATTATATTTCAAGTCTTACTGTTGTCCATAGGTGGCAGTATTGGATCAAGTACTGTAGCATCACACCCCAATCAGTACAGTTCAAAATAGCTTTCTTTACACTCCGGGACTCAAAGGGACCAGTGAAATATCTATTCTAACCGTACCTATTCTTCAGTAAGTAGGGTGATGAGCTATCTAACTGATTATGGAGTTGTTCACTTCTTAAAGCCAGCATCAGAGAGGGTCAATCAAAGAGTCCCCACTTTGGACTTCATCCATCAGTTTACTGATTGTGATAAGACAAAGAAGAAAAAAACTCTATAAAAGAAATTAGAATTTCTCATACTAAGAATTATCTGGGATGTACTGTTCTGGTTTTTAAATATGCTAGGTTATTGATTATATGAATTTAATCAGTCCTTGATAAATAGGTTATCTGTGGAAAATAAAAAGAAGTAACTCATAAAGAAGTGTTCTATGTGTAGAGGATTCCTTGTTTACTTGCTCCACTCATTTGCTCATTCATTAACTCATTTAGCTATTCACCTTTCAGGTTCAACATTTATTAAGGCAAATACTAACCTAGTTACTATGGAAGGAATTAGAGATAAATAGGTGATAGTATTTGCCACAAGAAAGTCTTAAATCAGTACGTGAAGATAAAACAACCATAATTTACAAAACACAGGTCTTCTGCTCTCTTTTACAGATACAGTGACCATGAAAAACCTCATCTTTTCTTGCTAGCTGTCTTCTGGTATTTCTTTTTCTTCTGAGACTTCCTGAAGACTGGAACCATTTCTTAGCTATACCTCTATCTCATTTAAAGTTCAAACCTGCCTTTTAATTTTTAAATGTAATCAATTTCAAATGAATACAAAGTTAAGAGAGTAGCATAATAACCCCTTTCTGTGAGCCCAGCACCCACGCTCAACAATGCTCATCTAATGGTTGATCTTGTTTCTTCCAAACTGCCACAGCTCTCCTCCCCCAATCATTTTAATCGGCCCCCAACAATATTCTATGATTCACAAATGTTTCATTACATATCCCCATGATGATTTTTATAAGAAAAACCATAATACCATTGGTAGTGTAAGGGAAGCACAGAAACGGAGGGACAACAGGTAAACTTACTGGACAATGTGTTGAAAATGAACTATACAACTTAGGGGTGGGGATGGAAGGGAAAAACTGGGAATGAGGAAAGCGGTGACAGTGCCCAAAAAGAAATGTATTCTTTACCTGACTTATATAATTGTAACACCTCTGTACATCACCTTTACATTAACAATAAAAAATTGAAAAATAAAACAACTCCCCCACCATATTTATTGAAATGAACACCAGGAAGTGGACAAAAACTATAATACCACTATTCCATTTTTTAAAGTAACTTCTTATTTACCATGAAACAAGAAGCCGAAGTACAAATTGCCATAATTTTATTTACATCAGATTGAAATAGGATCCACGGTGTATAATTAGTTGGCATGGCTAGTTACATGGCTCAATGTATACAATTTTTCCCTTGACCCTCATTTCCTCCCTCCCTCTCATCTTCCTTCTCTTTCTTTTGCCAAGTTTCCATTCTTCCTGCAGTTCCCCTCCATCTGGAGTTTGCTAATTGGATACTCACATGCCAATGACCATGTTCTGTTTCCTGTATTTCAGTAAGGTGGTAGTTAATTCTAGATTACTTCTCAGATTCATGGGGCAGGGGGACTCTGTGGTAAATCCACACACACTATGTAGCCTCCTCATCAGGATATGGCTACTGTGTCACATTTGAGAAACAAATGTCAGATTCCTTGCTCTATTTAGTCATACTGCCTATATTATGAACAGCACATCTTAACCCATCTCCCTTTTTCACAAGAAGTGCAAGTTTAAAATCAAGGGGTGAGAAGTGGCATTTTTAAACACTGTTTGTGCATGGGAGAGTTGCTGTGAGCATCTCTTGCCTATCTATGAGCTCTCTACTCCGTGTAATAATCTAGCAGAGTAGTTACGTTAATCCAGTTTTACAGATGAGAAAAACTAAGGGCCAGAGAGGTTAAACAATATGTTCCAGAGTAATCAGCAACAAAGAATGAAACAAACCTAGCTGCAGTGGCTCATGCTTGTAATCCTAGCTTCTCAGGAGGTAGAGACAGGGAGGATCTCAGTTAGAGGCCAGTCTGGTCATGAGTGAGACACCCATCACAATCAACAAAAGCTGGACGTGGCAGTGTGCACCTGTCATCCCAGCTACTCAGAGGGCATAGACAGTCCAGCAGGGCAAAAATTTGAGACCCTATTACAAAAAACAAGGAAAGCAAAATCTGCTGAGAGTGTGGCTCAAGTGGTAGAGAACTTGCCTAGCAAATGTAAGACAAAACTCATAACCTCAGTATCACAAGAGAAAGGGGTCAGGGAAACGAAACAAAACCCCTAATTAGCATCTTCCTGTACTGATGGTGCATTTGAATCCATGTATGTCAGCATGGCACCCAAGGCCCAGTGCAATCATCAGGGCTTACTGCTCACCTCCACTGTAGCTCCATTGTTGCTGTCTAACAAGCTCACATCTCTACCCTAACTCCTGCTGTCTCCCAGCCATGCCCCTGACACCCTACTCATCCTTCAAAGCTCAGCTGCAACACTATGGTCATGGTCACTGTCACAAAACTTTCTCTTGATCCTCCCTGCCTGATACCTTTGTCTGGAGATATGCCTTCTTGTTTTTTACTGCAACTTCTGTGTATATATAAATGTCTCCAGGATTGATTTTTTTCAAAGGCAGTCATGGAAAACGTATCCTATGCCCTTCACTTAACCCAGGACAACACACTAAGACTGTGGACCCAAGTGTTTGTTGGGAAACAGGGTAGAGTGAGGGTGCTGCTCACTTCCCTAGTCAGGAACATATTGTGAGCAAGTGCTATAGAATCCTGACATACTTGAAGGGTGTGATTCTGCTCAGAATTTATCCAAGGTCACCAACTCAACAGAAAACATAAAATCAAAATGTCATTAGAAGCATGATTTAACAGGACTGCTCATTAACTCTATCCAGCTGCATAAATTCATATAAGTATAGACATATTCACATAAGTATAGACATAACAGTATAGACATATTCAATAGACTATTGGGTAGAAAGAGAAGCATGCAAGGATAAGGTTTCATTCATTCATTCAGTATATATATTTGAGTACTTCCTAGAGCTTACACTTTAACAGGCGTGACATACAAAAACAACGAAGAATTAGTAAAATTCATAGTACAGTTATGTGGCAGTAGGTGAATGCAGAAACATGAAGCAGAAGAGATTAAACACACACACACACACACACACACACACACACACACACACACACACACACACACACACACACACACACACACACACACACACACACACACACACACACACACACACACACACACAGGGTCTTTATTTCAATGAAGATGCCCAAGTGGAACTTTCCTGAGGATGTAGATTGGGGTCAAAACCTACAGATTTTATACTCACATGAATGATATTGAGGGAAAATGAAAGACTTCACTAGGTGTACAGAATGAGACAATTTTCCTTTCATCCTTATGTAAACATTTATTATACTTTTTTTTGGGGGGGGGTCCGGTCGTGGGGCCTGAACTCTGGGCCTGGGCGCTATCCCTCAGCTCTTCAGCTCAAGGCTAGCGCTCTACCACTTGAGCCACAGCGCCACTTCCGGCTTTTTTCTTTTTGCTTATGTGGTGCTGAGGAATCGAACCCAGGGCCTCAGGCATGGAAGGCAAGCGCTCTACCACTGAGCCACCTTCCCAGCCCTTATTATACTTCTTAAATACTATTGTATCATTTTTGTATTACCACAAAAAAATAATAAGCACTCCAAAATCTTTCTGGGAAAAAGAAGTAAGCAAAACAACTTACACGAATACAAAGAACTTCTCTCAGTTAATGTTCTGCTACACCATTAAAGGCATACTTTTGTCTCAGTTTTAACACTGCTTCTCCTATCCACCATTCATAACACATCCCTCAATGCAATAAGGAGAACTGCATCCCATGGCTATTTCTAGAATCTTGAAATGTTTACTCTCTGCATATGCAAACTTTATTTCTTCTTCCACATCTCTGGAAACCTCTGCCAAGACGGATTATTCCATACAGTGACCCCTGCTTAGGAAAAGCTATGGGCTTTCTCAACAGAGGCAGAGAGACAGGTAAATTTAAGATACACACTGGTTTGCTAGGGCAGAATAGAAAGAACAGGAATGAAGTGGGGAAATGCACAGGAGAAAGCATTTACTTTTGTGCCAGATGAGACAAGACACCTCACAAACTTCAAATGCTGTCTTGATTAGAGGTCAAAGGAAGGAGGACATAGAAAAGTAGAACAAAATGAGCAAAGATGGAGAGAATGAACACAGAAGAGGGAGACCAAGATTTCAAATGCAAGAAAACGGGGATGGGAATCCAGGGGCCTATAATCCTGGCCACTCAAAAAGCTGAGATCTGAGCATTGTGGTTCAAAGCCTGGACAGGGAAGTCCATAGACCTTTTATCTCCAAAGCAGGAAGTGGAGCTATGGCTCAAGTGGTAGAGTGCTAGCCTTGAGTGAAAAAGCTAAAGGACAGTGCCCAAGCCCAGCCCCAGTACTAGTTAACACAGGAGAGAGCAGAAGAAGAGAAAAAAAGAAAACTTGGAAGGGGGGAATTAGAAGCAATGGCCTTGAAACACAGAATGGCCTAAAACCCTTAGATCACAGTGGAAGCAATATTAAAGGTTTTGTCTTTTCTTTTCTTTTTACTTTTTTTCTTTTCACTTTTTCTTTGTGATTGTAATTATGTAGTGATTTTCAGTTTTGAAATGGCAACTTGTGTCTTAAAAATGGACAGTGGGCTGGAAAGAGAAGTGATAACCAGCCAATTACACATGGCAGGTGTTGAGAAAGTGTATTAATTGGATAAGACTCTCCCAGTGGAAACACAAGTCTTTCCACCTCCACCCTGTACCATGTGTAAAGTAGCAGTGCATGGTGGGAGTGGAACTGTTTGCCAGTTGCTCTAAATATATTAGGTTTTTTCTCCTTCCAAGATTTTAAAACTTAGGAACACACAAAGAAAGTTGTAAAGTTCTAGAGTCTTGACATTGGGGTAGAAATCCACTTACTTGCTGGTGATCTCCAGGAAATGACTCAATGTCTTGGTGCCTTGTTACCGTTGTAATCTAAAAAGCCTAATCATGAATTGGGAATGTAGAACGATAAAAATAAGGCATATTGGAAGGGAGGAAGGAAGGAAGGAAGGAAGGAAGGAAGGAAGGAAGGAAGGAAGGAAGGAAGGAAGGAAGGAAGGAAGGAAGGAAGGAAGAGGGGGAAGGGTAAAGAAATGAGGCAATCTCTGGCATACAGTAAATCCTTAAAAAAAAAATCTTCTATTTGGTATTCACTATCATAAGGCATGTAACATATGTTCAACACCATACTCAAAGATCTGATAGCCGTCAATCACATGTTCCTAACAGCCCTGGAGAAAGTTTAAAACATTAAATGCTTCCTCCGGTGTATCTAGGTTAGGCTCATTTCTCATGTGGTATTTGGGGGACGGGGGTGAGGGGGTGTCTTTCAAGGGAGTTAGGCCAGGGAAGAACCTTGTCCTTCCTCCAGCAGGTTCACTTTTGACCGCTCGTTGAAGAACAGCGACCATGGTGTGGACCCTCACTTCCCAAAGCACACCAAACCAGGACCAAAAGCACCCAAGGAAGGGTTATCCTGAAGGGAACAAGAAACTATGAAGAGGCGGGCCACGACTGCACCCCCTCCCCACCCCGATAAAGCAGCGACTTTGCACAACTCTCTCAAGGAAGAACTTCTAAAGTAGAACATGCATTATTATTAATAATCATCATAATAATTTAGTTTTCGAGTTCAGGAAAGTGTCCGGCCGGCGAGCTCGCGGGAGAGGAAACGGATTCTCCCAGCCGACACCCGGTTGGGGGAGGGGGGTAGCGTGGGGTCACCGACAAGTCCGGGATCGACTCCCCCGGGGTGGCCGGACGCAGGGCGGGCGGCCTCCTCCCCCGCGGACCGGCCCCGCATTCCTGCCCCGGTCTATACTTAACCTCCGGCCCGCGCCCCGCGGCCGCCGCGCCACGCCGTGCACCGTATTAGGCAATGCCCGGCGCGCGCCGGCGCGGCCCCCCCCGCCCCTCCCCCGCGCGCCCCCGGCTCCGAATGTCGGGGGGACCCCTCCCCCCCAGGAGAAGATCGCCGCTCCCGGCTAGACGCCCAGGGTGGGGAAGGACTTCCCCGCCCTCCCCCCCCCCCAGGGGAGGGGGGGAAGGAGGGGGCGCGCGTACCCGGCGGTCATGGCGATGTTGTAGAAGGTGAGCCAAGCGGTGGCCAAGACGCCCAGGCGCCTCCTCTTGCCCGTGGCCTCCTTCTCCTCGCCGGCCTCCGGGCCGCCACCGTTGGTGCCGTCCTCGTCGCTGGACGCCATGAGGGCCTCGCACCCGGGGGTCGTGCCCGGCAGGGGAAGGGGAGTGGGTGGGGGTCCGGCCGAGCGCAAGGCTGAAGCGCCGCCGCCCGCTGCCGGCGCCTCGGTCCAGCGCCCCATGTGCCGCGCGCAGGGGGCTCGGCGCCGCCCGCCCGCCCGCCCGCCCGCCCGGCTGTCCGCCCGGCCGCCACCGCGGGACGCCCCGCCCCCGGCCCCGCCTGTCCCGAGCGCTCGGGACGCCCAGGCCCGAGGGGGGTGGGGGTGGGGGTCGGAGTGGGAGGGACGCGGGGCCCGGGTCACAGCTCCCGGGTGGCACTAGGGTTGGCACTGCCGTGGGGTGGGGACAACTTTTCTTCCTAGAGAGACGCCCCGAGGTGTCCCGAGTCCCGGCCACGTGCGCCTGGCTGGGGGACCCCCCCCCGCGACGCCGTGCACCTGCTCCGGCTCCGCCCCGCCCCGCACTCAGGAAAGAGCTTTCTGGCGGTAGATCCCCGATCCACCCCACCCCACGCCCCGCAGCGGACTCGATCGAAATTCGCATCTGGGAGAAGAATGCTGTGGTTGTCCCCGGCGCTGGCACCGGCCAGGCCAGCTGGACGCGAACCTACCATGAGTGAGGGATTCTAAGGAGCCAGGGGTTCTAAGCTCCGGGATGCCCAACGACCGCAGAACCGCGCGCGGGGCTCGGAGGAAAGCTGGAGGGAGGACGCTGAAGTGGGAACAGGTATAGGTCCCCGCCAGGAAGGGTGTGCCCGGGCCCACTTGCTTTCTCCTTCCTTCCTCTTTCCTTCCTTCCACCCTCCCTTTCCCTTCCTCCCGCCCTCCCCTCCTTCCTTCCTTTCTCTTCTTTCCCTCCTTTCCCTTTCTTCTCCTCCTTCCCTCCCTTCTTCCCCTCCCTCCCTCCTTTTCCCTTCCTTCCTTCCCCTCCCTTTCTTCCTTCCTTCCTTCTTCTGCGTCCCTCTTCCTTCCACTCCCCCCTTCTCTCTCTCTCTCTCTATTTCCCAGTCACCCCCATCTCCCTCCCTCTCTCCCCCAACCCTTCCTTCCTTCTTCCCTCTCTTCCTTTCAAAGAGCCTCAATGAAAACTGTTGATCCTTGGGTTGTGGAGTGGTAGGCTCCGTCGGGGGAGAGTACTAGAGGGCGCACCTTGGGCTAAACAAGGACAAATAGAGTCTATATAGCTTGTTTGCAGTTATGAAAATACAAGGAAGCCTGGCAGCCGTGGCTCATGCTACTCAGGAGGCTGAGATCTGAGGAGACTCATCTCCAATAAATCACTCAAAAACCGAAAGTGGATCTGTGGCTCGAACTGGTAGAGTGCTAGCTAGCCTTGAGCAAAAGAGCTCAGGGACAGTGCCCAGGTCCTGAGTTCAAGCCTCATGAAAGGCAAAAAGAAAGAAAGAAAGAAAGAAAGAAAGAAAGAAAGAAAGAAAGAAAGAAAGAAAGAAAGAAAGAAAGAAAGGAAGGAAGGAAGGAAGGAAGGAAGGAAGGAAGGAAGGAAGGAAGGAAGGAAGGAAAGAAAGGAAGGAAGGAAGAAAGAAAGAAAGCTGTTAAAATTGAGTAAGAGAGAAAGGAAGAGTGATAAAGATGGTGGAAATATATTTTAAATATACGAATATGTAATCATGAACCCCCCCCCATAACTAATGTAAGCAAATTAAAAAAAAATCATATACACTTTCTCCAAATAGCTCGTTCCTCCTTCCCTTTAAGCATGCATTTAACAAGCCAGGCTAGGGAGTCAGATTTCTGAAACTCAAACCCCAAATCCTTAACTCCACCCGTTTTATTAGCAGGGTGAACTTGGGCAATTTAAACTCTGTGCCACAGTTTACTCCGTTGGCATTAAAAAGCACTCTATCGCTTAGTTGTGAAATTGAGGTGGAATTATCCATAAAACATGTTACCTCTATTCTGATAACGCTACCTTAATTCAGACTTTCTGCATCCAGTAACTGAGGAGATCTGAGTGTTGCAATTCTCCAGGAACCAAAGCCTAATCAAGGGCCGGACATGGACCCCTCCTTGCAAGACGAACTCCGCCTGCCAGACAAATCCTGCACACCCTTGGGCAGGATATTAAGTCCTCTCTGTGCTTGGCGTTCAAAGCCCCAGCAAGTTTGGGAAGAAACCTGGTCCACTGGGGCACGAGGTACGAGTTCCTCACCCAGATGGTACTACTGGCCTAATCGTAAATCCTTAGAGGAACACTTTCCAACTAGGAAAGGAGAAGGAAGGCTTGGGAGAGAAAATCTGAGGAATTCCTTGGGAAGAAATGAGAGACCCAAAGTTGCTCAGATTTGTTAGAAAAGCATTTAAATTAGAAAGGAAGAACTGTTTTTACTTGCAAATGACCACACTTACAGAAAAACCGAAGAATCCTAAGGAAAAAAGAAAAGCCTTTATGGAACCAATGGTAGGATAAACATCTGTTTATACCAAAAATCAATCCACTTTCTACCCACTAATAATTTTTAAATATCTCCCAGAATAAGTTTAAAATAAAACCAAATGTGTATCAGTATCCCAAACTGTTAACTATAAATGGGTAATTTTAATAAAATATGCTCTCAGGCCTGTAATTTGAAACTGAATCACTGCTGAAATCTGTTAATCACCACTGAGAGAAATAAAATGCCTAGACAGACATTCCAAAAAGACAGCACCATGAAAATGTCAGTCTTCCCCATATCCTGCTGATATTTTTGCTTTTGGCAAGGTAACTCTAAAATTTATCTGGAAATATATAGTAAGAACAAAATGGGAGTACATACACAATTGATTTTAACGCATACTATGAAACCCCAGTTATTGTGTAGTAGGTATAAGGAGAGACAAATCAATGATATTGTAGTATTCTGATACAGATTCATCTGTATACAATCACTTTCAACAAAGAAGCTAAAGTTAATTCAGTGTTGGGTTATTTTTTAATAAATGAAACAACGGGCTATCCATATAAAAAAAAATAAATTTTCAGCCAGGCACCAGTAGCTCACATCTGTAATCCTATCTACAGGAGGCTGAGATCTGAGGATGGTAGTACAAAGCTAGCCCCTGCCCAGGCAGCAAAGGCCCTGAGACTCTTATTGCCAATTAACTACCCACAAAGAAACCCACACAGAAAAATGAAAAGCTGGAAGTGGGGCTGGGGCTCAAGTGGTAGACACTAGTCTTGAGCAAAAAAGCTCAGGGACAGTGCCCAGGCCCTGAGTTCAAGACTCAGGACCATATGAATAAATGAATGAATGAATGAACTTCCATTCTTACTTCACACCACAGACAAATGTGAATTTGAAATGGTTCATCAACCTAAACTTTAAAACAGAAGTTGTAGAAGAAAATATATCAGGATCTTTGTGACCTTTGGGAAGGGACAATGATTTCTTCGGTACAAACAAAACATATAACAATAATCTTCCAAAAGTGAAAAAAGACTGAATGTTATCAAAATATGAAAGTCTATTCTTCTAAAAAACAACCTTTCAAAGGCAAAAATATTCACAGTACATTTATCTGAGCAGGAGCTGGTATACAGAATTTACAACAAAACCTTAACAATGTAATAAAACCATCTGGTTTCTTAAAACAAGCAAAAAATGGAATAAGTGCCTAAAAAAAAACAGAAACAGCATATACAAAATGCTTGATCTTGTTCGTCATTTGGGAAACACAGACCTACAGGGTGATATCACTACCCCACTACTAAGGTGTCTAGTATTTCAAAATGTTGGCAAGGATGGGAAGCTATTGGTGTTTTCAGACAAGGCTGAGAAGAATACTGCTTCAAAAAGCAACTTGGCTGTTTCTTCAGATCAGGGTACATTCCCCAAAATGACCTATTAATTTCATTCTTGATAGTTAACAAAGAGAAAATAAGAATACATGTCCTCACAAAGACTTGGATACAAATGTTTATAACTGCTTTAGTCACAGTATCTTCAAACTAAAAATAACCCATGCATCCAGTAACATGTGAGTAGACAAATTGTAGTGTATTCATACAATGGGATATTACTGAAACTACTGTACATGCAACACAAATAAATCTTAGGAAATTTATGCTGAGCAAAAGAAGGCAGACACCAAATTGTATATGTTACTTTTTAGAGTAAGAAAATATAATCGATAGTGACAGGGTTGTCTGGGTCTGGAGGTGTCTGTAAGGAGAATAAACTAAGAATAAACAGAGCCACGTGGTGATGGCTCATGCCTGTAATCCTATCTACTCCGGAGGCTGAGATCTGAGGATCTACGTTTGAAGCCAGCCTGGGCAAGAAAGTCCGTGAGACTCTCATCTCCAATTAACCATCAAAAAACTGGAAGTGGAGCTGTGGCTCAAGTGGGTTGTATGTTAGTCTTGAGCAAAAAAAAGTTCAAGGGCAACAACCAGGCCCTGAGTTCAAGTCCCAATACAGAGAGGGTTGGGATGGGGAGGGGGAGGAGGAGAAAAAAAAAACCCACAGCAGAACTCCTTCTAAGTTAATGTACTTAATAGTTTTTGCTGGTTCAAAGTGTAAAGAGCCTGGCTACTGAGCATGGAGCCCTGAATTCAAACCTCAGAACCATCTTAATTTTAATGAATGAATGAATTAGGTTTTCTTCCAAATAATACCTTTGAAGTATTGAATATGACATGATATGTACCTCATTTTTTGCAGTAGCTGGGTTTTTTTTTTTTACAAAGCTGAATCTAATAAGTTTTATTTTTTTAAAAAAGCTTAAATACCCTAGGAATAAATATATCAACAAATTTGTAGATTGTTAAAAAGTAGATAATTCATTATATGCTAGTTACCAAGATGAATGAAAAATAAGAGCTACCTTCATAAATTTAACAGTGTTTTATAGCAGATAAGAAAAAAGATCTTAAAAATAATGTATTTGACAATATCAGGATGTAAGCAGTACACCACTTCCCACATGCCAAATGTTTATTCCATGTTTTGTTTTGGTTTGGTTTTAGTTGGGTGAAGATTGTGATTTGAGGGGATTGAACCCTGAGCCTTGCACATGTGGTAGGCTACACCTATAATCTATTGAGTTACACCCCAATCTTGTTCTTTATTTAAGAAAGGATTTTGCTGTATAGCTCAAGATGGCATTAAATTTGTGATCCTCATGCTTCAGCTTGTCCAATGCTGGGATTACAGGCATGTACCAAGCCCAGGTCTCTTTTTTTTTGTAGATATAAAAACTCGGGTACAGAGAAACCTTTCACGTGCTTATCTAGATTGATGCTTCAGGACGGACAGCATCAATCATATAATTTTGCTCTAAATTGACAGCTGTAAATTCAATATATTGTAATAAAAATCCATCAATATGGTAATATAGGTAGATTGTTATATTTTTCTAAGAGCTTCATTTCCATAAAGAACCATTTCATACCTCACAAACTAACAGTGAGAATAAAACAAAGCACAAGTATGCTATTATGCACATCAGTTATACTTGAATAACCAGCATATAAACAATAACATTTGAAACTCTTTTGGGGGGAAAATGTTCTGTATTCATAGAGATATAGTCCAGGGAACTTTAGAATGAAGATGCCCTTTCTTGTAAATGTCCCTATAATAATCATACGTATTTTTCATTGTGCTTAACTTGGAAAAAAAATCCTTCAGTACTGAAGTTACTGTTTTGGAAAGTTTTTGGATAGTAAATGCTGGGGACTGGATTTCCTGGTGAGGTCTTTGTTTTCAAAGAGCCTTCAGACTATACCAGCTGCAGATTGAAAGTGGCCACCATAAACCCAGATCAGCTGCTCAGTGTTGCTAATCTAGTTAAACAGTGTGACAGTTATTAGCTGATAGAAAGGATCCTTGTCATGAGAAAGGAGAAAAAAATGGAAGGAATGAACTGAGCTTATAATACATTGGAGAGCTTGTATTTATTATAAAACTATCATTTGTTTTGAAAAAGCTATGTACAAATCCTAGCCTTATAAAGATTGGTTCAACTATCTCTATTCCATGTGAGATGAGACAGCTGTTTTATGTGATCAGGGCTGGGAAGATGGCTCAGTCGTTGAGTGCTTGCCTTGAATGCATGAGGCCCTGGGTTCGATTCCTCAGCACCACATAAGCAAAAAGAAAAAAGCTGTTTTTGTTTGATGGTTGTGGGCAAGTGTCTCTCAGTTCTTCAACTCAAGGCTAGTGCTTTACCACTTGAGCCACAGTGCCATTTTCAGTTTTCTGGTGGTTTATTGGAGATAAGTCTCATGGACTTTCCTGCCCTGGCTGGTTTCTAACCATGATCTTTAAATTTGTCTCCTGAGTAGCTAGGATTACAGGCGTGAGCCACCATTGAGTACTCTAATCTGAATACCCTATCCAATAACCCCAAGGTAATATATGTGATATATATTTAATCTCTGCCCCCAACTATTTCTTGGCACACTGCTCTTGGAATCTTTAAAGTAGTGCTTGAAACATTTAAAGTAGTGCTTTTTTTTAAGGTTGTGTTTTCTTGTCCACTGATTTCCATATTAATGCTTCTTATTTCTTTCTTTTACTTTGAATTTCATTTGCTGCTTTATGAAATGGCTGAGGGCAGCTTTACAGGAGGGCTGGTTGCTAGGAGAAACAACCATGACCTTAGAAGATTGAAACTTTTAGACACATACCAAACCGGCAGGGAAGGGTTAGCAGCTGTGTTGATCCTTGATCAATAATAATTTAATTTATTATGCTTACACAATAAAGAAAATGGCAAAGAACAAGGGTTAGAGGGCTGCTGGGTTGCTGAACACATGGAGGGTAGAGTGATTTATGATTCATGTTGTTTTTTGTCTTTAATTCACTCATGAGATCTCTAGTATGAGAGTGTATGTAGACATTAGTTTGCTGCTGCCTATCAAGGCTGTGGGTATTTTTCATGATCATTCTACATTACATGTGTTCACTTGACAAAGAACATGTTTATACAGAAGACCCCTGAGTCATGATGGCCTTAGTGATTTTTTTGGAATGTTACAATGGTATAAAAGCAGTATGCATTCAGGAGAAATTGCATTTTAAATTCAGAATCTTGATTTTTTTTCCCCTGGGCTAGAAACATACAATAAAATAGTCCCTTGAGACGCTGGGTAGAGAGCCAGCTAGGTGTAATTACCAGTCAGCCACTCAGACACAAAGACAAATCACCAGTACTCTCTAAAGTTTCTGAGGTAACTCAGAAACACCATACTTTAGAGATGTTCAGTAGCTTAGATATATTAAATTCATTTTGTAACATGATATTTGTAACTTAGAATCCCATCTAGGGATCCAGTCTAATCTAGGAGTATCTGTACTGGCAAACATAGTTGTAGCTCTTATCTGAATTGTGTTCAGTTTACTTCTACCAAGATAGCCACACTTCAGGAAAGCCCTGTCCACAAGAGGACTTGGGCCCAAGGTGTGGTCAGGAGAGACACAGAGAATTACACATGGGGAAAAAGGGGCCATTTGTTACTCATAGGTTCCAGAGAGAAAAGGGCAGTATGCTTCACAGGGCCAGTGGGAAGAGGTGAGTTGTCCAGGACATATAACCAGTGAAATGGGGACCAGTAGAGAGACTGAGGATGTTATAGTCTTTGTTGCAGTTTGGGAGTCCCCAAGCTTGTTTCCTTTTAGAGAAGCCGGCACAAGCTTTGGGGCCACCCTGTGACTGTGAGGTATTCACTGTAGGTTTCTGTATAGTATATGCTTTATTTGGGGGGGGAGGTGAGTGGAGGTGTCAAACGGGTTATACTTAGCTATCCCATCAGGAGGTGGCTGTATCTAGGTTGATCACATTTGGAAATTGGAAGGAGTCAGAAAACTAGAACCTATGTCAAGGATGACTCAACCCTGTTTCTGATAATGTGTGTATGTGTGTGTGTGTGACCCTCTTTCTGGTAATGTGTGTGTGTGTGTGTGTGTGTATATAAAATTTTGCCAGTCATGGGGCTTGAACTCAGGACATGGGCACTGTCCCTGAACTTCTTTTGCTCAAGGCTAGCACTCTAACACTTGAGCCACAGCGCCATTTCCAGATTTTTCTGTTTATGTGGTACTGAGAAATCAAACCCAGAGCATCATGTATGCGAGGCAAGCACTCTACCACTAAGCCACATTCCCAGCCCCCAATTTATATTTAAAACAATGGCCAGACAACATAAAAATGTAAGAACACATGACAGTATAGACTGTGTATGTATCAATCTGTATCCCTTGACCTATTCTCTTTCATTGGTCTGTTCCTAAGTTATGTTGACTATAATAAACAAGTGGAAATAGTGTTGCCCTGAGTTCTGTGGGCCACTCTAGTAGATAATATAATCCAAGAAGTCAGTTATGGATCATCTGATTTGTAGCCACTCAGCCAGAAGCACAGGTGACAAGGAGTCATCTGAAATGAGGCGTCTAGTAGGAATATAGCATTTAACTTATGGAATTGGATGTTGTGTCCAGGTAGATAGTGTCAGAACTGAGTTCTTGGAGGATACCCAGGTGATGTTCAGAGAGGTGAAGAACTGCTTCGTGTGGAAAACAAAAAAGTGATCTGGGTACAGGGTGAGTATATAGAAGTATTCTTTTCCCTGTGCATCTCCTGAAATATCAGACTGGTCTCCCCCTTCCTTTCCTCTCTCCTCCCATTATGTGAGCGTCACATAATTCTAATACCTCTTGGGCCCTACACACACACACACACACACACACACACACACACACACACACACACACACACACACACACACACACACACACACACACACACACACACACACACACACACACACACACACACACACACACACACACACACACACACACACACACACACACAGCTGAGTTCATCTGCAGATCGCTAGTTCTCTCTCTGCCTTGCTAAACACTTCATGGCCTTGGGCTCCCAGTGACTTCTACTTCTGTTTCCCCATCTCAAAGAGACTGGGTATCAGAGCCACAGCATGGGAAATCTACCTAGGCACAAGCTAAGAGAATCATTGGACACACTTTATTTGTATCTCATCTCCTTATGGCCTGAGAACTGTTTTATACAATTGATCCAGAGTTCTGTTTCAGACAAGAGAACAAATCTAGTCTTTTTTACTCCATCTTGGCCAGAAGCAAAGGGCCCAACTCAGATTCTTTTGTATTTCAATTTTTTTCTTCCTTGTAGCACCAGCTAAGTGCCTTTACAGTACTGAATAGAGTATGAAAATGGGCATTCACCTACTGCTGCTTATCATAGACACACCTTTATCTTCTACCAACCACTAAGAAGGTAGCTAAGTTTTCTTGGAGATGCCCTTCACCTTAGTTTGCTAAGAGATGTTAATCACAAAGCTGTTGTATTTTGTCAAGTGCTTTTTTTTTACTTGAAGTCATCATCAAACAAGGTTACATTCTGTGTACAAGATGTATTGTGTTGATTGATTTTTCTTTTTTCTTAATTTACTTTGGGTCCAGTAGTGGGGCCTGAACTCTGGGCCTGGGCGCTGTCCCTCAGCTCTTCAGCTCAAGGCTAGTGCTCGCTCTCCCACTTGAGCCACAGTGCCACTTCCGGCTTTTTTTCTTTTTGTTTATGTGGTGCTGAGGAATCGAACCCAGGGCCTCATGCATGCAAGGCAAGTGCTCTATCACTGAGCCACCTTCCCAACCCCTTGATTGATTTTTCAAGTGTAACAGTAACTGTACATTCTTTGGTTAACTATCTGGTCTTGATGTAGTTAGTATTTTAAAATATATTTAATATTTAAATAATCATATATCTCAGGTCATGAGAGTTTGTTTTCTTATGTCTTTGATTTTGTCCTCTGTATCATGTGTGTTTGTGAAACTGAGTAGGGAATTATCCCCTCTTCCTATGTAGTTAAAAATGTTTTTACATATTTAATAGAATTTGTTGCTGAATTCATAGACTTGGAGATTATTGAGTTTTTTTTCAACTTGATTTGTACCTTTTCAGATTTGCTGCTTCATCTTGACCCATTTATGGCATTTGTTACATTGTCACGTATATTAGTATAAGCATCAAAAAAATTAGTTTTTTTCCTTTTGTATTGGGGATTTAAACCAGACTTGTGCATGCCAGGGAAGCACTCTACCACTGAGCTATATCTCCAGCCCTTGAAAACAACATTCTTTCCCCTCCTTTTGTTTAATACAGTTACGAAAACAGAGTAATGGGATATGGGTATTTATATCTGGAAAACAATTTTTTTTTTCATTAGTAGGTTTCAACTTTTTTTGACTAAAAAGTTTGAATGGTTGATATTAGTGTGATGTTTACAAAGAGTAATTATGATTACTAGTGTCATTGTAGTTTTCACTGTAATTTAGTGAAAGCTGTGTACAATATAGTTTGATCAATTTCACCCGTTACCCCAGTTTTTCAAATAGTATTTACTGAGTTTCATTATGCTATCTACACACACAAACACACACACACACACACACACACACACACACACACACACACACACATTGATCCATTAACCTTCTTCTTCCTTCTTCCATATTGCTGATTTCTCCACCCCACAATTTTTCTTTTATGCTCTTTCCCTAGCATCATCATCATCATCGTTTTAGAACTAGATTCCACAATATAAGCAAAAACATGAGGTTTGGGTTTTCTTGTTCATGATGATCTCCAGTTCTATCAATTTTCCTACAAACAATATAATTTAATTCTTCTTTATACCTAAAGAATATGCCATAGTGGACATGTACTAAATATTCCTTATCCATGTATTCTCCCATATATTGAATTGCACTCTTTCAGCTATATGCCCAAGAGTACTATTTTCCATAGTGGTTGTATTAATTTATATTCTCACCAACAGTATATAAGTATCCCTTTGTCCCTGCAAAACAATATTCTTTACTCATATTTGAATATTATTATAATATCTGTAGTTTAAATTCATCTTAGGCTGGGCGCAGTGGCTCACGCCTGTAATCCTAGCTACTCAGGGGACTGAGATCTGAGGATTGTGGTTGAAAGCCAGCCCAGGCAGGAAAGTCCATGAGACTCTTATCTCCAATAAACCACTAGAAAACTGGAAGTGGCGCTGTGGCTCAAGCGGTAGAGCACTCGCCTTGAGCTGAAGAGCTGAGGGACAGCGCCCAGGCCCAGAGTTCAAGCCCCATGATGGACCAAAAAAAAAAAAAAAATTGCATCTTAGGTATTGCCTATTTTTTGATTTTTAGAAGTTCCATTTGCTTTTTTAAAATTAAATCATTTGTCTTCTTTATAACCCCCTCTTTTCTCCCTATCCTGGGGCTTGAACTCTGGGCCTGGGAACTATCCCTGAGCTTTTGTGCTCAAGGCTAGTACTCTACCACTTGAGCTCCACTTCTGGCCTTTTTTTTTTCTTCTGTTGTTTTAGTGGAGATAAGAGTCTCAAAGATTTTCCTGCTTAGGTTGTCTTCAAACCACAATCATAAGATTTCAGCCTCCATTACAGGTTTGAGCCATCGGTGTACCCAGCCTCTATAACCATTTTTTGTAAACCTTTGAATGCAAACCCTGATTAAACCTGGTTACAGTTATACTAGCTTTGAGAATGTTTTTATGGTAGTTGAATCATCTTTTTCATTTCATGGTTTGTTTCTATTAGACTGATTAGACTATTTTCATTCCTTAAAATGTAGGCTATTGGTCACATTTCCTTTCCTGTCCAGTACTGGGGACTGAGATCCGAACCTTCCACATGCTAGGCAAGTGCTGTACCCATCTCTAAGTTTAAAATTTTTGAATGCTCATTTTTTTTCTTTTGGTGAGGGGGACTGCTACCGTTTAAGCATACCCCCTCCCCCCAACCCGTTACAAGCTTGTTCTCGAGTATCTAGCTTGGAAGTACTGGGAATCAGAGGACCCTTTAAGAGGTAGGGCCTAATGAGAGGTCTTTAGGCCATAGACTCAGCTTTTGAAGGAGATAGTAGGTCTCTTACCTCTTTTGCTCACTGGCCATGAGGTGAGTGGTTTTAATTTACTTCAGTAAAAGGTCATGGGCTGAAACCTCTATACTGTGAACCTAAATATATCCTTTTTTCTCTATAGATCAGTTATATCAGATATTTGTTAGGATCTTCTGGAATTGTCAGACTTACAACCATACAATATGCTAGGAGTTACAAAGGGGATATACAGGAAGTTTCTTTTAGGTGTCTGGCTGATAGCATCAATGTTTTAGCCAATGTGAGCATCAGACAAAATTAGCAACTTTTCAGATATTGTAGTCTTAGTTGTGGAGCAACCTACTGCTGACAGTGTTTATAAGAAAGCAATTGTCCCTGCTGAGCTCTGACCAAATTTCTGTTTGTAAGCAAAATAAATTATTATTTTTGCCTTAAGAGGTTAAGTTTGTTATGGTCTTTATGTGGTAATCAATATCTGGAACAGATATCATACCATTAAGTGCTGTGATAGAAGTGGCCAATCAGCCAATTATTTAACAAGTATTTAGAATGTACCTACTGCTGGTCAAGTACTGAGTCAGAAAATGCTAATTTAAGTTTGACTGTAAAGTTAGAGACCTAAGATTTATCTAAATAGAGCAAACAGTAATAGTTGCTTGTCAGAAGATATGGAAGGGACATTTGGGCATGTCAGTGGGCTCTCTCCCTGCCCCCACCCCCAAAAAAGAAAAACAACTAGAGAGTATGGGGAAAAAAGCTCTGGGGAGATAAGGCACTCAGGGACCAGTTCCTTAATTAAATATGTAATACTAAAGAATTAGGGTTTAATCCAGAAGGCAGGAGAGACTCTGTATTTGTAATCAAATACTTAATGACTAAGTCTTCCAATAAAGGTTTATACTCCAGTAAAAGTTAAATCACATAAGTCTCCTTATCCCTATGTCATTTCCAGAATCTAGACTAGATCCTGGGATGCAGGAGTTAATAAATATTTATATAGGCCATATAAAAATTTTAATATTGTATCAGATTTGTGTTAGATAAGCCATTCTTTTGTTGTTGTTGTTGCTCATGAGGCTTGCACTCAGGGCTTAAGGCACTGACTAGTGCTCTAGACTAGTGCTCAAGACTAGTGCTCTTCAACTGTGGAGCCACAGCTCTACTTCCAGCTTTTTGGTGGTTAATTGGAGATAAGAGTCTCAGGTACTTTCCTGCTGGGGCTGGCTTCAAACTGTGATCCTCAGATACTCAGGAGGATTTACAGCTGTGAGCCACTAGCACCCAACATGCTTGCAGTCATCTACAGAATTGTTCAGATATCTGTACTTGTGTTAGAGTAGTCTTCCACAACAAAAGACCAGACTGACTGAAATAGCACAAATTAATTATTTTACAGTAATGGAAGCTGGAGGTATAAGATCAAGATATGAGCAACATTGAGTTCTGGTGAGAACTCTTAATTGCTTGTAGATAGCTGCTTTTTCACTGTCTCACAACATAGAAAACAATGTGGTATCTCTTTTCACAAGGGCACCAATCTAGAGCCCCAAGCTTCATGACCTCATCTAAATCCAATTATCTCTCTTAGGACCCACCTCCAAATACCATCACACTGGGATGAAGGTTTCAATATAGGAATTTTGAGGTATACACTTAAAATTCCATAGCAGTGGACAAAGAGAAAATGTAATAGGAGATGAATGTTACTGTAATTTCTTCCACTCCCTTCACCCCTCCCCTCATATCCCAAGAAATCCAAGAGTGTCTGAAACTGTATATAATATTGAACCATGTAAGCCACACACGTGTGTATATAATATCTGCATCAAGTATTTTCTCTCCAATTGACCACCAAAAAGCTCAAGTGATAGAGCACTTGCCAGTGAGCACAAAGAAATTTCAGGGACAACACCTAAGCCTTGAGTTCAAACCCCTGAACAGGCAGGCAGGCAGGCACACACACATACACACACACACATCCCGACACGTACTTACCCTGTAAGCAAGCATTGTATAGTGATACTAATCCGACGGCTGGCATGCCAATATTGTTTTCCATGTTATGTCTGGAATTATGATTTGTTTATAGTTTACATGATGGCAATTTACATGAAAGAGGAGCTTCCAAAATTTGTGCAAAATCTCCAGCTGGTGTTCCTTAAAATTTCTACATAATAAAGGCTATTTAAAAAAATTACCCCTGTAACGTTATGAAATCGACATTTAGAATTGCTAGCCATCAACTGCTACTCCAGGTCTCAGTTTCCCCTTTCCTTTCTCAGGTTGGGGCGTCTAATCCCGGGCGGGGGAAACTCCTTCTCCTCTGCCCTGCACGCTGCCGGGTGACAGCACCGTGAGTCAGGAGGCGTCGACGCCCTGTCATCCGTGACTCGAGCTTCTGGGATCCCCAGTAAGCGCGGTGAGGTGACCTCGGCCCGACACCCCCTCTTTGGGGCCGTAGAGCCAATTCCTTCCTGTGCCCCCGGTCCCGAAATCACACTCCTCAAGGCCTTTTTACTCAGCACACCACCCCCAAAGACTTTCCATCTCCCCTTCCGAGGACTGCAAGGTTACACCAGCCGACCACAGTAAACAAGTAGGCGCGGGGTGCAACCCGGCGCTTGGCTGGACCCACACGAACCCTCCTCTCCCTTTCTCCTCCGTCGGAGTCACTCCGGGGGTCCTTAGACGGCTTAGGCGCGCCTGAAGGACCCTATCCCTCGGAGACTCCTGGCCCGAAGGAAAAACATTCCGTCGCGGTTACACGCACGAGCGACCAGAAGCGGAGTGGGGAAGGGGACCCGCTTGGGTGGGTCCGGAGCTGGTGGGGACGGGTTCTTGTCGGGTTTGTCTCCGGCAGAGCCGAGGTCGCCTGGGTTCCCGACATGCCCCGCGCCGGGGTCCTTGTTCGCTTTGCTGTTGCCGCCGCGGCCACCGAGGTTGCTCGGGGTGGGTGAGAGGTGGGGCTGCCGGGGCGTCTGAAGGAAATTGGCCCCGGGGGAGGGTGGGAGGGGGAGTCGTTGGTTTCCCTTCTTCTCACCCCGACTCGCGTGGTGTGGAGGGGGAGGCCCCGCGGGCCTCTCGGCACGCCGTGGACATGCCTCTCTTCGCCACCAATCCCTTCGACCAGGATGTGGGTGAGTGTCTGGCCGCTCCCGGTCCCCACCACCCCCCAGGGCCGCCAGCCCCCCCTCGGGCCGACGCCGGGGCCTTGGGGTCAGCTCTTCCCTTTCTCCTCCGAGGCTCTTTAAAGAGGAAAGCTTGGCGCTCCCCCCACCCCCTTTAATTTTGAGGATTGGGACCCCCCCCCGAGAAGCTCTGCGGGGGGGGGCTGGAGCTCGGGCCGGGCTGACCCCCCCAACTTCGGGGCCGGGGGGGAGTCGCTGGGACTTCGCCTCTGGAAGACCTGGGAAGGGCTGAGGAGTTTGTACCTCGGCTCGAGTAACCAGACTGCAAGCCCCGGAGCAAAAGTTGTTTATCCCTCCCCCCCCCCCCCCCCCCCCCGCCCCGGCCAGATGCAAAGAAGAAGGAGAAGAAGAAAAGCATTGGAAAGTAGCGGAATGGTTTCCGAGGACGTCCCTGCGTTTAGAGAGGTTTCCGATCTCCCTTGTTAACGGTCCCCGGAGGCTCGGAAGAGCGCGGCGCGGCGCCGGGGTGTAGGCTAGAAGGTTGGGAAAGACGAGATAACTTGGCCCCAGCTTGTGAGCACGGGGCGAGACTGACTCGTAAGACGCCTTTCTCTCAACGCTGGGTCTCGGTGCTTTTTGAAAGGAAGCGTGGAGGAGGAGGACTTTGAAGTCTCACCCAAGTGTTGTTGTCCGCAGTGCTGAGTCTTGGTTGTTTGGGGAATGAATCTTGGGTGTTAGGGACTGCTCGTAACCGATTCAACAGGTTAGCTTCTCGGTTGGCTGGTTTGTTGTGTTTTCCTGGCCCGAAGATAATCATTGTTGGATGTGAGTTTGAGGGTGACTCGAATGCACTTCGGGATCATCTTGACACGAAAGTGTGCAATAAAAGCCAGCCAAATGTCATATTCAGGTCCTGTGAGGCAGGATTTAACAGTTCCTATTATAACTAAAGAATATAGCAGTTTATGCATCTTTATTCTTTGTGCCGCTCCTGAGACTTGAACTTAGTCTGGGCGCTGTCCCTGAGCTTATTTGCTCAAGATAAGCACTCTGTCACTTGAGTCTCAGCTCCACTTCTGGCTTTTGGGCGATTAATTGAAGGTAAAGAGTTACACAGACTTTGCTGCTTGTGCCAGCTTCGAACTGCGATCCTCAGATCTCAGCTTCCTGAGTAGCTAGGATTACAGGCGTGAGCCACCAGTGCCTAGCTGCATCTTTATTTTGGTTGAGGTTTGGATTATCATTAGAAATGGTTCAATTCAGCCTCTGCTGTCTTATAACTTGCAAGGCAATGTAGACTCTTTGAGTTCCAGTGTTTCATCTTTAAGGAAGGGAAAACAATTTTGTTCTGTGATTTAATGAAATAGTATATGTAAGAGCCCTGACTACAGTGCCTTTATATAGCAGGTACTCCACAGATGCTTATTTTTGTTGTAGTTTGCATGTCTTGATCTTAGCAGTGGATGGAACTTCAGAAATCCCCAGTAATTCAAAATAAGAAATGAATTGGCAAATTATACATAATTAGTACTTGGCACACTACATAGTGCTCATTGATCTAAGAGACTTAAGACATATGATAAACAAGACCTGGCTGCTGCTCTTAGGCAGCTTTACAACTTACTACATCCATCTCGAGGGCAGATACTAAAATAAAACAACTTGGTACTTGCTGCACCTTACTTACTTCCAGCACCTTCAGTGTCATTTTGGGGCGGCTATACTAACTGGCTACCACCTAGCCAATTGCCTTTATAGCCTAATGACTTGGTTTGTTTTTATGATGCTATGAATTGAACCTAGGGCCTCATGCATGTTCCTACTGAGTTTTTTGAACACACATCTGCATTAGATTCATATAAATTTCTTTTTTTCTTTTTTGGGTCCGGTTGTGGGGCCTGAACTATGGGCCTGGGCGCTGTCTCCCTCAGCTCTTTAGCTCAAGGCTAGTGCTCCACCACTTGAGCCACAGCGCCACTTCCGGCTTTTTTCTTTTTTCTTATGTGGTGCTGAGGATCGAACCCAGGGCCTCATGCATGCAGGGCAAGCGCTCTACCACTGAGCCCCCTTCCCAGACCTCATATAAATTTCTCAATGTCAAACCTGTTCTGTATCTACACCACTCAATTCAAGTACAGGCTCCTTCTTGCTTTCCTGCTTTTGTTTCTTCTTTCTTTCTGCATATCCTTGTGTTTTAAGGCTACCTTGGAATCCAACTGGTTATACCTGAATTATTTCCTGATTATCCTAACCTGCAGTTTCTTAGTAGCAACATGATTGATAGGTCTACATAAATATCCTTGGGTTCAGGCCGGGAAAGATTGTGGTCTGTCCTTTACATTGTAGATTTTATGTGTTGATTCATCCTCGTCCTTAATAGATTTGTGTGGTGTCCCTACTGCCTGTCACTCAAGGTTTTAAAGGTTTGTCAAAATAGCTCCCAATTGAGAGCCGAGAGCCACTGCTATATAGTCTATTGTAATTTTCATGAAAACCAGTTTAGCAGGGTTTTTTGGTTTGTTTGTTTTTTGTCTTGAACTCAGGGCCTGGGAGCTATCCCTGAGCTCTTTAGCTCAAGGCTAGTGCTCTACTATGTTGAGCCACAGTGCCACTTTCGGTTTTCTGGTGATCAAAGTCTCACTGCCCATCTGGCTTTGAACTGTGATCCTCAGACCTCAGCCTTCCGAGTAGTTAGGATTAAAGGCATGAGCCACAAGTGCCGACTTTTATGTTTTGCTCCTTACTTTGGTGGCTACATAGTGGACTCTTTCTTCCTTCCCACAAGGGCCTGTGCTTGCTAGACAAGCACTCTGTTATTTGAGTAGAGCCCTAAGTCCATTCATAGAAGGTTTTAAATAAATGGTTGTTGTTTTGTTTTGTAGGTTGTAGGGCTTGAACTCAGGGCCTGGGCATTGTCCCTGAGCTCTTTTTGCTCAAGGCTAATGTTCTGATGCTTTGAGCCACAGCTCCACTTCCAGTTTTTGAGTGGATAGGGGAGGTGAGAGTCTCTTGGGGACTTTTCTGCTTGGGCTGGCTTTGAGCTGCAATCTTACAATCTCAGCCTCTGGAATAGCTAGGATTACAGGCATGAGCCACTGGCACCCTGCAAATCAGTTTTTTTGAGTAGAGAATATGTACATTGAAACTGCTAGATTTTTTTTTTCAATATTGAAGTTTGATCTCAGAGCTGTGTGCACTCTACTGTGAGCCATGCTTGTATAGCCCTTTCAGTTGCTGATTACTTATATAACAGGATCTTCTGTCTTGGAAATATGACTGGACCTTTATCTCCCTATTTTAGGCTTCCTATCATTGCTAAATGACAGCATGTTCCACCATGCAATTCTTACATGTTTTTCTCTGCCTTAGCTGTCCTCAAACCATAATCCTCTACTATCAGCTTCTCAGGTAGCTGTAGTTGTGAGCTGCTGACACTCAGCTGACTAACCTTCTTGAATATAGGAACACTGCTTTGTTCTAGAAAAACTTAGTCATTTGTGGATTGGGAGGCAGTTCTCATGTAGCTCAGGCTGGCCACAAACTCAAGATCTTCCTGCCTCAGCCTCAAAAATATGGAGACTATGGGTATGTATCACCATACCTAGCAGGGGAAAACTTGCTTTTTAAAGTTCATCAAACTTTGTTTATGTGGATCAATTCTCCTCATGATGTGTGTTTTGAAACATCCTGAAAGTTTATGTAAGAAGCCCCTTATACTTCCAGTTTATCCTTGGAAAGAATCCATAGTCTCCCATGTTCAGTTGTTTATAGAACTACATGTAAAATACAGTATGTAGAATACATTTTACCAATATTATTTTCCAATGTATCTGTCAATTAGTATGCCAGTTATAGTAAAGCATTCCATTTAACTCATTTGTTATTTTAAATCACTTAACATTGAGTACATTTTCATGTTTTCAAAATTTACTAACCTTATTTATATACAGAATCTGTTACTCAGAAATTGACTGATTTATATAATATAGTTTTTGTTGTCGTTTTATGGTTGTTTTTTTGGGGGGGAGGGGAGGGGGAGGGTTGGGTAGCAGTACTGAGGATTGAGCTTAGGGCCTTATGCTTGGTAGGCAAGTGCTCTGCCACTTGACCGTGTACATTCAGTCCTTTTGCCTTTAGTTTGTTTTTCAGATAGGGTCTCAAGCAAGCTTCTATCCTGGATGCTATCTGACTATCATCCTACTTCTACCTTCTTGAGTATCTGGGGCCATGGCATACATCTCCATACTTTTGACTAGGATACCACTGAACTTTATTCCTCTTAAGATCTCTACCTCCAGAGTAGTTGGATACAGTTGTATGCCACATGCCCAGCTAAACTTTTCTTAAATTAAGGCAGAATGCTAGCAGTAGCTTTTTCTTGAAGTAACACATAGACATAGGATTATATTTTTAGTTGTAGTACAAGGATTTTTGTTTCATTTGTTCCCTGCTGTACTTTAAGCATGTAGACTATGTCATCAAAAAATGTTTACTGAATAAATCTCATGTGGACATATTTCTTCTAAGTTATGAAGATAATTAAAAGTCTCATTTCATCAAGTTTTCATGTATAAGTCACTGCCAGGCACCAGTGGCTCACACCTGTAATTCTAGCTACTTAGGAGGCTAAGATCTGAAGATCATGGTTTGAAGCCAGTCTTGGCGGGAAAGTCCATGAGATGCTTATCTCCAATTAATCACAGAAAAAGCTGTCACTGTGGCTCGAGTGGTAGAGCTCAAGGCTACTTGAGCCAAAAGTAGCTCAGGGAGAGCGCCTAGGCCCAGAGTTCAAGCACCAGGACGGCCCAGAAAAAAAAAAAGTCACTACTGACCTACATCTTATCAAATGAATTTTTCACCTATTTCTTTGTGGGTCACTTAAATAGTTCTCTTCAATATACTCTATTCCTGGGTTTTCAGTGCCCCAACTGCCTTCTGTTATGCTATTACCTTTTTATTTGCTGCTTCTTACAGTGTCTGAGTATATATTGGTGTTCAGTTCACAAGCTCTTCAGCACTTTTTGCTCTTGGAGTTTTGGGAGACAACTTCTTGTTAGGAATTCAGCCCTGGAATGACATGGCTTGAGTTCAAATCACAGGCTTACTCTTTCTCAGCTGTGTGCTTTAGGCTGGCTAGATAGCTATTCTGTACCTTTGCTTCCTCATTTTTAATATTAGGTATAGACAGGGACAGTAACAGTTCTTACCTTGGAGGGTTGCAAAGTGAGTTGAGTAGGTAGTTGTGAAGCATTTAGATTTTTTTTATTTTTGCTTTTCATTTATGCATTAAATTTTAAGGAAAAAAACTTACAGTCATTTTTTAAATGCCAAGAATAGTTGGGTGACTCCTAAATTTATGTACTCAGTCATAATCTGAGTTCCAGATTGAGACATCTGTCTTTTCAGCATTTCCACTTGAATTCTGGTAAGAGTCTAAAAAATTCAATTCTTAGTTCCTTTCTCCCAACCTTATGCCTTCATCCTTGATCCTTACCCAGTTCAGTAAATGACACCATGAACACTCCTTGCTAGTCAGTTCTAATGTCTAGAATTTATTAATTTCTTTTTCCTTCACACTTCACAGATATTCTGTCATTAAGAACTTTTGCTTTACTTAAAAAATATATTTAGGCCACTTACGGTGGCTCTAGTCTATAATCTAGTTTCTTGAGAGGCAGAGATTAGGAAGGTCACTATTTGGGGCCAGCCCTGACAATGTTATCAAGACCCAGTCTCAACTGTGCACCTGTCATCCAGCTGCATTGGAAGTTTTAAATAGGAGACCTTATTTGAAAAGTACCTGAAGTAAAAAGTCTGGGTGTGTGCCTTAAAAAGTAGGCCTAGCAAATTCAAACCCTGAGTTCAAAACCCCAGTACTTCCAGAATCTCTTAGTCTCTTTCTGACCCTATGGCAAGTGCTTTCCAGTAAGATTCTGTGTTGCTACAAGTCAGTTTTCATTTACAAAGGCCATTGATCTTTACAAAATCGTGAATAAAGATCACTGACATGCTCATACCCCTCTAGTAGCTTCCCATACAATGTAAAGAAAAATACAGGTTCTTTATTGTGGGCAACAGTCTGGCAATCTCCTTTCTGACTCTGTGATTGTGATCTCCATACTCTTTCTGTCATGCCAACCAGGCTTCTTGAAGAAGAAACAAGCACTCCAGGCTCATTTTGCTCTGCAGCTGTCATATGCCATTTTCTTTGCCTAAGTTACTGTTTCCCTGAGTAATGTTTTGATTTTTTTTTTTTTTTGGAGGATAGGATTTCACATTTTGCTGAGGGCAACCTTGAACTTTGCTACTCCTACCTGCACAGCTGGGATTACAGGAATTTGGCAACCTGTTTGGCGCCTCCCTAGGTATTTTAAGGCTACAGTGTCTGTCAGATTGCTCAGGACTCACTTTGTAAGAGAGGCTTTTGCTACTTTCTGTTAGAGAGAAATCCATCTTTTACTCACTCACTGCTTCCTTGCTCCATTTTATTTTTATTTATAGCCCTTGACCATCTGACATTAAATTGATTGTCCCTTGTATGGGATGTGAATTCCATAAACATGAAAACTTTTTCATTTTGATCCATAACAATTTGGAGACAATGCTTGGTAAACAGTAAGCACTCATTATTCAGTAATGAATTTATTGAACTTTCTCTAGATTATTAAAGTTGTTTCTTTTCATGGTTCTGTTACTTGAAAGATTAAAATATCAGAAAACTGAGTGTATCTTTCCTAGTCTGGTTTTTCTTTGGTAGATTTCTACTTATCTTGACATAAAATTCAAGAGATATATTTTCCCTCTTTTTTTTTTTTTTTTTTTTGAGTGGTAGGTATTGAAGACAGGACTTTCCATATGCTAGGCAAGCAGTCTACTACTCAGCTTTATCTCCAGACCTTGGCCTTGGGGTTTCGTTAGAGTCTGGTCTAGAACTTGATTTTCCTGCCTTCTTCTAAACAAATGCTGGGATTACAGGAACACACCACTGAGCCTGTTAACAAGAGGTGTCTGAATCATTCACCTGTTCATGCTAAATTAGTCTTTACTTTTATAATAGTAAATTTGTATTTTGAGTCAAACTATTTCAGTCAGGATAAAAATATCTCACTCCTGGGTTGTTATGTGGATTATTTGTAGAAACATTTGACATTCCAACTTTTTATTGCAGGGGATATGTCTCAAAGTCCTGGAACTGGCCATGTTCAAAGTATTTTGAAACTTTCCCCCTCTACTCTTTGGTGACTGGTACATTAATTGTTTACTTAATCACAATAAAGTCTGGGGGTCATCTTGATGTCTATAGTTTTTAATTCTTTACATTCCAAGCAACAAATAAATATTGTGTACTGTGTTCTCTGTGCCAGACATTCTGAATATTCCCCTCAGGGATTCTAGCTTGCTGAAGTCTGTAAGGTCTATCTTCCTATTGAATCCATCCCTCTATGCAACTGCTTGATGGGTATCTAGCATTGTACTCTTAAACTAGTGCAGAAGTCTTTAACTGTTCTTTTCCACCTGTATTCTGGGTGGCAGATAGTTACATATTAAGATTAAAATAACTAGATTCTGAAGCTTTCACAGTAATTTCAAATTCTTAGAGTCGTTTATAATTTAAAAAGTTCTAAAATGAGTTTCATTTCTGATTTATATTGGCATTTGAATCCGATAGCAATTTCTGTTTGTGCATACAGAAGCAAAGCATGTAAATTCATGGATGTTCAGGTATTTGCTAACCACTATCATACATTCCTGGATATGTATTTGGTTCAGTAACTATGAGATTATAATTAAGGTAACAGTCAGTTTATACAGGAGACTGAGGTAGGAGGCCAGTCAGGGTTACATAGTGTTCAGAACTAATCTGAGCTATATGGCAAGATCCTGTCTCAAAAGAACAAAAGGAAACAAAATGGAGATTAATAAGAAAAGTATGACAAATTTATTTGACCATAAATTTTACCTGGCAGGGGAACCATTAGAGCTCAGACTCAGGGTAAGCTATCCAATTTCATGGTTAGATTTGATGAAACATGGACAGCCATGTAGGTATAAGTTAATGATTTGACTGAGGAAGCCCTGCAAGTTGTGTCTGTTGATTCTCATTGGACCCTTTAATTGTATTATTTTTTCTGAGTATGAGATAAGACTTCTCTGGATTGAGGATCTTAATTTCTTTATGGCCAGCTCCTAGTTAGAAATCATCATCATTGTAGTAATTACCATTTTTCTAGTTTTTGTGGCCCACCTTAGGGAAGAGCAATTCTTTTTTATAGCTTACTCTTTTTTTTTGGTACTTTTTTTATTGTAAAAATTCTGTGTAGAGGAGTTACAGTTACATGAGCAAGCTAATGAGTACATTTCCTATTGAGTATTTTTGCCTCCTCCTTTGTTTTCCCATACCATCCCTTCCCTCCCACCTCCACAACTACCCCCCCACCCCTGCCACAGTTGCAAAGTTCGTTTTCAACATAGTGTTTTGTACATCTCGTTGTTACAATGAGTCAGCCTGTATTGTTATTTAAGCATTTTGTTTTATCTCTTCCCCTCCCCAAATTAGAGAAGTGTATATACAAGATGCAGGGCACTGACATCAATCAAATACTGTGGACATAGGGGTTATACCGCGGGGGGTGGGGGGGCCACATACAAAGAAACAAAAAAAATCACATTATAAATACATTAGAAACAATGGCAACAAAGAAAAAAGATATTTGTGTACCTATCTTGGGGTTCATTTTGCTTAACATCATCTTATATGGTCATATGTACATAGCTTTTGGCCTTTTCTGATTGTCCTACACATGTACTAGTTATTGCAAATAAGGGAAACCAGGGGACCTGTGTTTCTTTGAGCTTGGCTTACTTCACTTAATATAATTTTTTCCAAGTCTTTCCATTTCCTAACAAATGGGGCAATGTCATTCTTTCTGATGGAGGCATTGAATTCCAGTGTATATATATACCACATTTTCTTGATCCCTTCATCTACTGAGGGGCATCTGGGTTGGTTCCATATCTTAGCTATGGTAAATAATGCTGAGATAAACATAGTTGTGCCAGTAGCCTTAGTATGGCCTTGTTTGTGATTGTTTGGGTAAATGCCCAAAAGTGGGATTGCTGGGTCATAGGGGAGCTCTATGTGGAGTCTTTTGAGGAGCCTCCATACTACTTTACAAAGTGCTGAACAAGTTTACACTCCACCAACAATGCAGTAGGGTTCTAGTTTACTCTTTTTATGGCTTGTGCTTGAGCTAATGAGCAACAAGAGACAAAAGGCCAGGGGAAAAAATCAGAGAGGAACTGCTTTATTTGAGGTTTCTTTTTTTGAGCCCCAGCTCTGAAATCACAAATATTTTAGATGTTTTGTATTCTTACAAAAGGGATTCATTGTGTGAACAACTTGCTTTTGTAATCTTCTATATTAGAAGATTGTAAATGCCGCTATGATTTGAAAACATTGTGAGCATGTCCTTCAGGGGTTCATGGGAGAAAACTTGCCATGGTCACTATACAAGGTAGTGCACCCATTTATTAGGAAATGGAAAGACTAGGAAACTTGGAAAAAATCATATTAAGTGAAGTAAGCCAGATCCACAGAAATACAGGTCCCATGGTTTCCCTCATTTGCAATAATTAGTATATGTCTAGGATAATTTTAATTTTATTAAATGAGCAGAGAAGCTCAAAAGCTATGTACATATGACCATATAAGATAATGCTAAGTGAAATGAACCCTAAGATATGGACACAAGAAGTCTTTCTTTGTTGTTTTTAGTGTAGTTTATGTTTTTTTTTTGTTTCCTTTGTATGCTCTTCTCCCTATGGTATATCCTCTGTGGTCACTGTACTTGATTTTGGTACCCTACATCTTGTATATATATTTGTCATATTTGGGGAGGGGCAGGGGAATAACAAAACCTTGAAACAAGGACACAGGATGACCCATTGCAACAATAATACTCGTTTTTTGTTTTTGTTTTTGTTTTTGTTTTTTTTGGGTCCAGTCGTGGGGCCTGAACTCTGGGCTTGGGCACTGTCCCTCAGCTCTTCAGCTCAAGGCTAGTGCTCTACCACTTGAGCCACAGCACCACTTCCGGCTTTTTTCTTTTTTCTTATGTGGTGCTGAGGATTCAAACCCAGGCCTCATGCATGCAAGGAAAGCGCTCTACCACTGAGCCAACTTCCCAGCCCCGCAACAATAATACTCCTAAGAAACTATGTTGAAAATGAACTTTACAACTTTGGGGAGGGAAGTAGAATAAAAACAAAGGAGGGAGTAACAATGTTCCACAAAAAGTGTACTCATTCCTTATTCATATAACTGTAACCCCTCTGTACAGCATCTTTACAATAAAATAAAATTTAAAAAAGAAAAAAAAGAGATAATGCAACAGTTAAGAGACCTAGTGGAAGGCAGTTAGGTCATTGAGAGGAGCTTCATCATTGGACATAATTAATTGTATTTCTCTAGGACCCTGGTTAGAGAGTAGACTGGAGTGAGCCTAGTGCCTAAATCCCTCTGGCTTTCTGTTTTATATGCACTCTGTTCTCTTCCATGTTCACTCTGACCATTGTGCCATATACCATGAGTTCCTCATTGGAGGCCAAGAAGATGGATTTGCCTCATCTTGGACATATTATCTACACACACACACACACACACACACACACTTCTTTTTACATCAGAAATCTTAGCATATTAATCATAGTTTAAAACATTCTGGGTCTGACAATTCCAATACTGCTGCCATATATCAATCTGATTCTGCTGCTTACCCTGTCTTTCAAACTGCTCTTTTGCCTTTTAGACTGACTTGTTTTTTTTAAAACCAAAAGTCTGCATTACAGAAGAGGAAATCTTTAAGTAGGCTTTGATAATTTGATAATAAAGTATAGTGGGAGGTGAAGCATATTATAGTCCTATGGGTCTGTGGTTAGGGCTCAGTCTTTTTAGTGTTGTTTTCCTTTTTCTTTGACACAGTTTCACTATATAGCCTCAAATTCACCGTTGTCCTTCCTGCCACTACCTCTGGAGTTTTAGGATTATAGGTGTGTATCACCACACCCTATTAGCTGGGTATCAGTCTTGTAATAAGCCTGGGCCTTTTGGACTATTAACTTCACAAATATTTCTCAGTGTTTCCCCGACTTAGATGAGATAGTCTGACTAGAGTGAACTACAGTTGGGTATTTCTTTTCCTTAGGTAGAAGGCTCCAGGATTTTGGAACTAGGAGAAGAGTTTATTTCTGACAAAACTGTTGATTAAACATTAGTAGATTAGTAGAACAATTAAAAGGCCAGTTCTTGTAAAGAAGAGTGGAGTTCTACCAGTGTGGTTCAGAATACTTTCTTTTCTCCTCTCCTACCACTTATATACAGAGGGATTTTTCATCTTTGCACTGTGAGAAACTACTGTACGCCCTGAAGTAGACAGCATAGCAGTGTAGGGTTCCTCTGTGATTTGGTTCCAGTAGAACCGAACTCTCACCCTTGTCCTCATTGATCCTTCAGCAAGCAATCTGTCGTTTATATTTGCATTGTCCATCTGGGCCTTGATTCCAGGAGAGATTTCTGCTTATAGTAAATGTGATTCTTTCTAATATGTCTGTTTGTTAAATTTGAGGTCAGCAGTTTGCCCTGAGAACTTTCTCTGTGTGTGTGTGTGTGTATTTTGGTAGTGGGGCTTGAACTTAGGGCTTGGGCTGAGCTTTTTCGCCCAAGCCTATTGCTCTACCACTTTAAGCCACAGTGCCACTTCCAGTTGTCTGGAAGTTAATTGGAGATAAGAGTCCCACAGACTTTCCAGTCAGGGCTGGTTGTGAAGCTCATTGAGTAGCTAGGATTTACAGGCATGAGCCACCAGTAGTGCCCCGAGAGAACTTTCTTCTCTGAAATATTTGAACAGTTATTTTTCAGTTAACAGCCTTTTTATTTGTTTAGATTGGAGTAATGACTTCTAAGTCCCTATTAAATGCTGAATTGGAAACAAAAAGTACTTGCTGTATTTTTTGTTGATTCTGTGTACCCAGTATCTACTAGTCCAGAAAAGCTTTGCATGACCTCTAAAAAACAAAGCTTCAGTCTTACGCTTCATTGTGAAGAGGTCCTTGTCAGTACCCTTGAGCAAGAAAGGCAAAGCAGTGACCTACCTACATTTCTTGCAGCCTTGTCCATTCTCTTAATTGCAAGTCCTCTTCCTTTATTTTCACTTCCATACTTCTGTGCATTCAGTGTATACAAGAGGCTTATTCCTAAGCACTTTTTCTTACTCCTTTGATTCTCCTTTCTTGAGTCTTCTATGTGTATATATGTATGTGTATACGATATATGTATATATATTATATATGTGTATATATTATATATGTGTTTATAAAGCCTTTGAGATACTGTAGCTATTATCATGTTTACCTTGTCTATGTATAAAAATCCTTTTAAATTAAGGGAAGGCACTTAAGAGTTTAAGTTAGATGATTTAACTCAGTCTGTCATACCTCTATGGTGAGGCCAAGTTTTTAAGGCAAATGCACAAACCTTGTTTGTTTTTTGTTATTGTTTCTGTAGCCTCAACTAAAGCAACAAAACTGGATAATTGATTATCTGAAACATTCTAATAGAGATTGGCAACTAAAGCTAAGAATTTTTTGAAAATGAAAATAGTTCTTACTCTAGTATATTTGCAGATGGGATAGACTTCACTATAACAATTATTTATTTATTTATTTATTTATTTACTTACTTACTTACTTACTTACTTACTTATTATGGGTCCAGTCGTGGGGCCTGAACTCTGGGCCTGGGCGCTGCACTGTCCCTCAGCTCTTTAGCTCAAGGCTAGTGCTCTACCACTTGAGCCACAGCGCCACTTGCAGCTTTTTTCTTTTTTTGCTTATGTGGTGCTGAGGAATCGAACCCAGGGCCTCAGGCATGCAACACAAACACTACCACTGAGCCACCTTCCCAGCCCCAAACTTTTTTTTTAATAATGGAAAACCAATGGCAGATATTTTATGCTAAATAACTGAAAGGTGACTGGGGAACAGTTTTGTGACATATTAAGGTTTTACCTTCATCTTTTAAAAATGGATATGAAAATCTTATAAAGTGTTGACAATTGTTGGGACTTGATTTGAGACTTGATTAAGTTACAGGTTGGTGATTTGAATGTGATTACATAACATGATTTTTACAGTCATGTTTCTGCAATTCCTTTTACAATCTACAGAGAAAGCAACCAGTGAGATGAACACTGCTGAAGACTGGGGCCTCATCTTGGATATTTGTGATAAGGTTGGCCAGTCACGCACTGGGTAAGTGCTGAAAGTTTCAAGAATGTTTTATTCATCCTGTTTATAAAAATGAAGGACTGGGGGCTGGGAAGGTGGCTCAGTAGTAGAATGCTTGTCTTGCATGCATAAGGCCCTGGGTTCGATTCCTCAGCACCACATAAGCAGAAAAAGCCAGAAGAGGCGCTGTGGCTCAAGTGGTAGAGTGCTGGCCTTGAGCTGAAGAGCTGAGGGGCAGCACCCAGGCCCAGAGTTCAGGACCTATGACCGACAAAAAAATAAAATAAAAAATGAAGGACTGGGAGATGATGTGACTGGTATAAAGTTGATACTTCATTCCATTCTATTATTTTTCTTCTGAAATCTAGATTTTCCCACTGACTTTAGAATCATAGTGATTTCTCAGTTTCCAGGGTTCATGATTATGTCTGAGTTGTTTTCTTTGTCATGCCTGTAATGTTCTGTTGAACTGATCAGTGATTTAATCAGATTAAAAGAGATAAGGGGAATAAAAACTTAAAGTTTTTGCCCATTTGTAGAGCTTTCCATACACTTGAACAGATTAACTGGAGTGCATATGAATAATTTTTCTAATCCCTATACTGATAACATAATCAGTGTTAGTGTCTTATTTGTGTACTTTTTTGTTTTTTGTGCCAGTCCTGGGGTTTGATTTCAGGGCCTGGGTGTTGTCCCTGTACTGCTTTCTTTCTTTTTTCTTTTTTTTTTTGGTCGGTCATGGAGCTTGAACTCTGGGCCTGGGTGCTGTCCCTCAGCGCTTCAGCTCAAGGCCTAGTACTCTGCCAATTGAGCCACAGTGCTACTTCCGGTTTTCTGGAGTTTATTGGAGATAAGAGTCTCAGGGACTTTCCTGCCCGGATTGGCTTTGCACCATGATCCTCAGATCTCAGCCTTCTGAGTAGCTAGGATTACAGTCGTGATCCACCAGCACCCAGCTTCCCTGAGTTTTTTTGCTCAAGGCTTGTACTAGTACTCTACCACTTGAACCACAGAAGCTCTACTTCTGGCTTTTTGGTAGTTCATTGGAAATGAGAGTCTCACAGACTTTCCTGCCTGTGCTGGGATCACTGGTGTCCCAGCTTATTTGTATACACTTGCTTTATGCTCCATTCCTTAACTGGGGATCTAAACCCTCTGGAACTGCCTTAGGCTCTTCCTTTCCCCTTAAACACAGATGTTCCTTATGTTTTTCTTATTTTTCTTCACTTTCGAAAATTTCAACTATCAGGTATCTATCTGGGTGAAATCTATTTTTATCTCTGATTCTTTTTATCCAAGCACTAGTTCTATTGACACAGCATTGTGTTGACATATCATACTACATAACCCTCTGTCTCACTATGTAGAAGCCTGACTCTGAATCCTTTTTGCTTCTGTTAGTGACAAATTGATTCTTTGCTTGAACTTTAAATACCAGAGTCACGCTGAGTGGGCACCGGTAGCACACGCCTTTAATCCTAGCTGCTCAGGAGGCCGGGATCTGTGTTCAAAGCCAGCTCGGGCAGAAAGGTCTATGAGACTTACCTCCAATAAACCACTTAGAAAACGGGAAGTGGCTCTGTGGCTCAAGTGGTAGAGTGCTAGCCTTGAGCTAAAGAGCTGAGGGACAGTGCCCAGGCCCAGAGTTCAAGCCCCACGACCTACCAAAAAAAAAAAACCAAAACCAACCAACAACAATAAATTCACATTTATTTTGTTACTACCAAGTTCTATATTATTCTACATATATATTTTTTTAATTTATTTTTTTGGTGGTGGTGGTGGGGCCTGAACTCTGGGTCTGGGCACTGTCCCTCAGCTCTTCAGCTCAAGACTAGTACTCTACCACTGAGCAGCAATGCCATTTCTTAACTGGTCACTTTTCTTTTCCTGTGCTGTACTCTAGCTGGTGATCCCTTGCCTCCTTCCCTCCCTAGGACTGGGCTACAACCCTTCATTTCTTTGCACTCCATTGGTTTTTATTTATTCTTTTGTGTTATATTTGCAGATACTTTATAATTGGTCAGCTACTTAAGCTCAAAAGACACTCCCTTTTATTACTAGAAATATTCTCTCATTTTAAATTGGAAACCTATTAGAAATTTTGTGTGATATATGATGACGGTGTAGAGGTCAATTTGTTTTTCTTTATATGAGCATTATATATCAGAAGTATTTATTAGATATTTTTGTTTTCTCACATACTTGAAATGTAATGATCTCTAGGATTTTTGTTTTTTTTGCTTTTTTACATATTCTCTCATATGTAGAATCTGGACTTAAAAAGACTAATACAAATATAAAACAGAGACTTTTTGGCGATAGAAATCAGTGAGAGAGCAGGGAAAAAAGGAGAGTGCTAAAGGGGTTGAATATGATTGAAATATTTTTTTTTTTTGGTTGGTCATGAGGCTTGCACTCTGGACCTGGGCGCTGTTCCTCAGCTCTTTAGCTCAAGACGAGTACTCTACCACTTAAGCCACAGCACCATTTCCGTGCGCGCGCGTGCACGCGTGCGTGTGTGCGTACGTGCGTGCGTGTGTGCGTGTGTGCGTGTGTGTGTGTGTGTGTGTGTGTGTGTGTGTGGTTTATTGGAGATAAGAGTCTCAGGGACTTTCCTACCCGGGCTGGCTTTGAATTGTGATCCTCAGATCTCAGCCTCCTGAATAACTAGGATTACAGGTATGAGCCACTGGCACTCAGGTGAGTGAAATACTTTTATCGTATATTTGATAATACAATCAACTTGTTAAAGATAGATTTTTGGGAGGGGGGAGGGTGAGGGGATCATAGGGCTTGAACTTGGAACCTGGGTGCTGTCCTAAGCTCTTTTGCTCACTCCACCATTTTGAGCTTCAGCACCACTTCTGGTTTTCGGGTGGTTACTTGGGGATGAGAGTCTCTTGGACTTTCCTGCCCAACCTGGCTTCACACTGGGATCCTCAGATCTCAGCCTCCTGAGTACTTAGTTAGGTTTACAGGTGAGAACCACCAGCACCTGAGAAAGATTGATTTTTTACAAGGACCATGATTCAAGTGGTAGAGCGTTTACTTAGAAATACAGAGTCCTGAGTTTGAACCCCAGAACCAGGTCTTCAGTATGGTTAAAGTCATAGAACTTTCCTAGCAAACCTAAGACTGAGTCCAATACCATCAAACTCCAGTACCACCAAACCTTAGAAAGTTAGGTGGGTGATCCCTAGTTTTAAGAGAGTTTCCTATTGGATTTTGTTTTTACTTTTGTCAAGTCAAAGTACAAGTTCATTTTTTTACTTTTTAAAATTTAGTCCATGTGCTTTCTCTCAGGATATTTCTCAATATTTGAGTTACTGTTTGGGGATTTTAATTGAAATAACACTGAATCCAACCCCAACCCCATTTAGGAAATATTGTCAACTTTAGTAAGTTCATGATAGGTAGTTTTAGTTGTTCTTTAATCAGTTTCCTTCCCTCATTCTCATTCTCTTCTTTCAACCCTCCACAATCCTTAAGTTCTTTTATATCCTAATTTCCATGCATTTATTAGTTAATCTGCATGTATAACTCTTCATAGGTATTGTTAATAAAGAGTTGTTTTAAAAGGATTAAATAAAAATTGGTACCATTTTAATATTACTGAAAAATTTAAAAATGTTAGGTGCTCAGTAGCTTCTCATGTATAAGGTTTTTTTCTTAAGGATATTTTTACATACACAGTTGTGTTGTTCCTTTCTTGCTGTACTTAGATATTGTTATATAGGAGATGGTGGGTACTTATGGAATCATTCCTAATATGACTTGCTATTCTTATTATGGTATGCTATGTATAAAATAGAACTTACCCTAAGCACTGGTAAGTGAGCTGTTCAATGGCATTAAGTACCTTCATACTGTGACCACTGCACAGTAACTCATTCTACCCACCCAGCAGCTGCTCCTAACACTTATATTTGCTTTCATTCTTTTAAATCATCTAATGAGTAGTTGCAGAAGAATTTCTGAGGTCTGGTTTATGTTATTAGGAATGTAAATAATTTTGTTTAGAAATGTGTTGCTGGTGGTAGCATAAGAATATAGAAAAATGTTGTAGTTTGTCAGTGAGATATTCTTTGTGTTGGTGGTGGTGTCTGCCCGTGAGCTTGAACTTTGTCCCTAAGCTATTGTGGTTAAGGCTTGCACTCTACTACTTTAGTCATAGCTGTACTTTTAGCTTTTTTAGTGTTTAAATTGGAGATAAGAGTGTCACAAACCTTACTGCTTAGTCTGGTTTCCAGATTTCAGCCTCCTGAGTAGCTAGGATTTCAGGTATGAGTGACTAGTGCCCAACCAATGAGATATTTTTGAGGGTCGATGTAGTGTCGTAAAGACTGGTAGATGTAATTTGATGAGAAGGAATAGAGAACATGAGTCCTAATGATACAGATTCATATCAAGTTGTTTAAAGTAGAGAAAATATATGTATTAGAATGCAGTGTACAAAGTGATTGTGTATTAGACAACAATCTGGATTTTTAAGGATTCAGATTTGTTACCATTTGGTATTACCCTACAATTTTATCAAATGTAGAGAATAGAATAGGGTTGGTTGGGAAAAAGCATTTATATTTCAGTAATTCTCTGTGTTTTTCAATTAAAATGATTTCCTAGTAGTATATAGTAGAATTACTTAAAGCATGAATGGAATAATGTATTTTATTTTAAACATGTTTTTCTCCTCCCTTGCTTCCAGATTTCTATGAAACCATTTGTCTTATAATTGTATTTCAGAAAATCTCATGTTTTCAGAGGGAAAAGGGCGATTGTTGTGAAATTTACTTGGGTAAAACTGTGATTCAGAAATGTGGCTTGCAATGATGTGAAAAAATTCTCCTAATTTGTTAGGATTTTGAGACAAGGTCTCAATGTGTAGCTTAAGCTGTCCTAGCATTTTGATCCTTTTGCCTCAGTCTCCTAAGTGTGATGGTTTACAGTGTGTGCTCTCATGCTGTTTCTACCACTATGTCCGATAGGCAGTAACTTTTGCTTTTGTATGTTTCCATTGTTCCATTACATAAAGATGTTTTCTGTTCATATATAACTATCATACTCTATATACTGTTTTGCATTCATATCCTGTCACTCTTAAAAAATGTGTTTCATTTATGCCTATTAGTATTGGACAAACTTAGAAATCATTTTGTAGTTTAGCATCAGTTTTGGTTAGTTATATATAGAATATTTGGCACACTTCAATAATTAAACTATTAAATAAAAATTATTTCATAATTTTAATTATTATATAAATCTCAGGTAGCTGAGTAGATCCAGCCCTCTTTGCTTTAGATAGGAAAATCCATATTTTATTATACTGGACTTAAAACTCGTAAAAACCCTGAAAAATTTCAGGCTTGTCAAGATAGTCATATGGTTGTTAGTGTGCCGTTCCAGTTATGAGTAAGTAGTGAAGAATGCCAATTAGGTCATATGATAAATTGGTCTGTTTAGAAATCAAGAGAACTTTTAGACTAACAGCAGTTTTCTTTATCAAGTGTTACAATAAATTTCTTTTTTTCTGTTAATGTTGATTGTGTCTACATATGTAATGTAGTGTGGTAGTTGAATTAAGATTTATAATTGACTTCTGAATTAAATTGTGCTATTATTTTATATGTTTATTGCTGTTCCTTAGCTTTAGCTAAAGATAGTTGACCAAAAGTAGAAAGCACAATGTAACTATTTTCTTGGCTGATGGATATATTTTGGTAGTAAATCCTTGACTTTAATAGTATTTGAAGAATAAAATGATAATAGTTACTGATTATTATTTTTTTTGTGTGCTGATCCTGGACTTGAAGTCTGGGCCTGGGCACTGTTCCTGAGCTTTTTTGCTCATGGCTGGTACTCTACCCCTTGAGCTACACCTTCACTTTTGGCTTTTTGGTGGTTAATTGGAGACAAGAGTTTCACAGATTTTCCTACCTGGACTGGCTTTGAAACACAACCCACAGATCTCAGCCTCCTGAATAGCTAGGATTACAAATGTGAGCCACTGGCGTTTGGCTAATTTTCAGAGGTATCAGTCCTTCATGGCAGAGGAGGAACTGCAAAGCACAGCAGCTTGCATCGTAGAGGTCAAAAAGCAGCGATAATGACTGCTAATAAACTTTCTCTGTTTACCATTTTCATTCCATTTGGGCCCTACCGTATGGGATGGTGCCATCCATTTTCAGGCTTCCTGAATTTTGATTTCTTTCTACTCAGTTTATTGATATTACTTACTCTCTTCTTGGGATCACCATCCTTTCACTGTGATTTGCAGTTAGGTAGTGAGTATACACTAATATAGGAAGGAGGTTGAGACAACCCTATAGTTTAATTAATGTGTCTTCTTCCTTGGGGAATTTTTCAACAGTACTGCCTATGGCCTAATGTCTAACATTTGTGTGTGTGTGTAAATTTGTTAAATGTGATTATTATGTATAGTATATTACAACTGTTACATCAGATTTATTTTCCTTTAAAGGAAATTGACAGCAATATCATTTGACTTCTGACTTAAAGCCAGAAGAGATGTACCTTCCCTGGTTCTAAGATGTGGGCAGGTGGGGAGTGAGCTTAGAGGAATAGGTTGGAAATTGGACCAGCAGTCAGAAGCCACTGAGGAAGATACAACATGGGAAACTTCCACAGTGTTTTGTCCTTATCAAGAAGGAATGTCTTAATTATACTCTTGCATCCCTGTAAACAGTCTCCATATGGGTGCAATGTCCTTGAGTGTCAGATTTCTTGAGTGCCTGACTGGCATATTCCACTCCATGGGTTTCCCTCTCCCGTGGTGGTTGTAGAACAGCGGCTGACCCACTGTAGCCAGCTCCTGGAGGTGATCAGGCATGGCTTAGGCCCAGAGAAAGCTGGGCCTACTACTGTGGGACACATTTGTCCATATATATTTAAAACTTATTTTCTCAGTTTTCTAATTGTACAGCAGGAATATAAATTTGGTCACATTAATTCCATCACAGCTGGAGCTGTAAGTCTTGGGCCTACCAAGGCCTATTTTTAAAACCCTTCCATGTACAATTAGCTTGAAATGTCTAAACTATGATTAGTAAGCAAGAGAGTTAATTTTATTTGAAAAATTTGAAAGGAACTAGTTAGTGTACAGTTTTTTAAACATATCATTAATAAAAATTAGACTACTCTACCATATCATTACTTTTGTATAGTAGTCTATTGGCTGCCAAAACTTAAGGAGGAGGGGAAGGCTAGATATATTATTAACCATTATGTTTCTCATTTTGCAGTCCTAAAGATTGTCTCCGGTCTATTATGAGGCGAGTGAACCATAAAGACCCCCATGTTGCTATGCAAGCTCTGACTGTAAGTCGTTTCATTTTAAGCTGTACTGGAAGGTATTTGCCAGAATTGAGCCTCTTTAACCTCTGATTTTATGTTTCTAGCTTCTAGGAGCATGTGTATCAAACTGTGGCAAAATTTTTCATTTAGAAGTATGTTCACGAGATTTTGCTAGTGAAGTAAGCAACGTATTAAATAAGGTATGTAGTGTTATTTTTGGAAATTAAGATAGTCTTCTTCATGTATTCTAATGTTCTGCTCTATACATTTCCAATCACAAAGGACTATTCTGTGTGTTTCCTAGGCCATGTTGCAACTATATGTCTGTTCTATGCTTTCCATATTAATTTGAGAGTTGATTTTTTTTTCTTTTTTTGGCCAGTCCTGGGGCTTGAACTCAGGGCCTAGGCACTGTCCCAAGGCTAGCATTCTACTACTAAGCCACATTCCCAGCCTGAGAGTTGATTTTTTTCAAGCCACAATAAAGTGAGTTTTAACTTTTCCCATCTTCATTTCTTTCATCTAAGAAAACATATTTCTTTATCTAATTAAATAATACCCATGTATTTTAGGCATAGTTTTTGTGATCATTTTTTTTGTAGCCACAGAACTATTTTTCTAATGTTGACCTCTTTAGAAAAGACTGCCAGAATATGAGGCATTGTTGAATTTTCATCATACATGATAGTCATTACAGGATTTTAGTGCTGTATATATTTTAGTATTATAATGCTATCATTATCATGTCAGCCAAAATTTTCAGTTGCCCCAAAAGTGGTGGCTGGGAATTTTCTTCCAGCGATTGTCCCAAACCATCCTTAGATGGGCCACTATGATTCCAAAGGGAGAAGCACTGATTGTTTCAAAGCATTTGTCACATTGACTTCTGTACGTTGGCTGGCAGTGCTCTTCTGATGACATTGAGAAAAGGACGTTCTGTTTAGTTCTGTCTTGAATGAGGTGGTCAGGACATGGAGTTTCTATGAGGGTTTAAGAAATTTACCTCAGACAAGGCAAGTGTTTGTTTACCAACATCTTTGATCTTTCAGTGTTTCATACAACAACTTGGATAATTTTTATCCATGCCTGGGAATGTTTAGGGTCCTTGTTTGGGTGCAAGTCTGTAGAAGAAAATAGGTAGCTGGCCAGACCACACAGAGGTCAAAATCCTCTGTGTTTCTCCAGGACACAGAAACACAGTAGGGGAACCTGGGTGGCCTTGAAATTGCCAACTTATTTGCATGTGAGACCAAAACTTCAGTTCTACAATTCAGGGAATTAAAAAAAAATTAGTAAGTAATAGGAGTTTTCTTAGTAAACATTTGTTCTAGCTACTTGGGAAGTGGGGAGGCAGAGATTGGGAGAATCATGATACAATGGCAACCCAGGCCAAATCAAAAACCAAACAAAAACTCAAATTCTTGAGACCCTATCATAACTAATAAAAGCTGGGTATGACAATACATTTCTGTCATCCCATTAGCAAGAAGCTAAATAGGAATGTCATATTCTAGGATGGCCTAAACATAAACAGGAAACCTTATTTGAAAAATAACTAAAGCAAAAGGGATGAAGTCGTGGGCTCAAGGGTTAGAGTACCTAATTTAAAAAGGTGTGGCCCTGAGCTCAAATCCCAGTATGGCCAAGAAAAAAAAGGAATTGAGGAAGTGTACCAGTAATTCTGTCCCTGACAGTTTTCCATTGGTCTTCAAAAAGCAAGAAAAAAAAAAAACCAATTTATCTTTCTGATGTGTAAAGTATATTTTAGTTGCAGAATTCTCTAAAAATCCATGTCTTTCTGATTTTCATAATTAAGCTATTGCATATCTAATGTTGAATTTTGAAGTGATTCAGATATAATTTTATATATATGTTAAACAACATTTCTAATAATTGCATTTTCTTATTTTCACATGGATCTATAGGAGTAAATTATGATTCAGAAAGATATATATATGACTTCTCTATTTCAAATATTTGAAATAAATAATTTATAATTTTCTAACATTTCTGTATTAAATGTCTAGTGAAGAAATAGGTACTTTATGTTCTTTTTCCCTATTTCTTAGGGTCATCCTAAAGTTTGTGAGAAATTAAAGGCGCTAATGGTGGAGTGGACAGATGAATTTAAGAATGACCCTCAGCTTAGCCTAATATCAGCAATGATTAAAAACCTTAAGGAACAAGGAGTTACCTTCCCAGCTATTGGCTCTCAGGTATTTTGAAAGTCTCTTGTGTTATGGTTTGCATTTCCATAGTAGCATGTTTGTTTGACATTTTCTTTACTGCATTCCTGCTACTTTTATGTTAGTCTTAAATTCAGAGGTGTCTAAAATGCCATAGTGGAATATGCCATTGTCCCATCTTCATCTCCCACTATTTCACCTTTATAAATCAAGTGGCTTGCAAGTGCAAACCTTTTAACATAGTTTAACATAGTTAAAATCAGAATTACTTTTTTAAATCAGGTAGTCCTAACGATCTCTCAGTAAATTTTCATAATGCTATAATTTTATCTACAAAGAATGACAGCTCAGATATCCACGTATCTTTAAACTTTAGGGATGAGTTTATAAGATGTTTTTACTAGGAAATTATATTAAAAATGAAAAGGAGATAGGAGGAAGAAATGAAAGAGATGCATACAAAACTGCTTTTCCTTAATAAGAACTGACCAGAATATAAGTCCTCTTCTTCTTGCTCAACTGGTATGATTGAACTGGTTTACTCCTCCCCCACCCCAGCATTGTTGATTTAATGGGATCAATCTTTGATTTATGTCATATAGGAAAAAGATGAAGTGATACCTTCTGTATTTGTTTTCTAGATACCATCCTTTAGGATGCCCAACTGATGTGTAGCTGGCTAAAAATGTTTGGTATTTAATGTAGTGCCTGTCTTTTAGTGTCTGGATCAGGACAAATGTTGAGTGGTGTGAAATAATGACGGGAACACCCTCTCTATGAAGGACTTGCCATCTCAGTACTTGAAGGAGTCTTGTAGATTACTGCTTTCACCCACAGATACCTAGATTTTCTTTCTACAGCATTTCCATTTTGGAGTGCTCTTAAGATGGTGAAAATCTAGGAATATATCTGAGAGAGCATGGAAGCAAAGGACATTTTTCTCTTATGGGAAAAAATCAGTTTATGATTAATTTTATAGTGCTTTGAGGCATTTTCATGCATAATTGTTAGTTGGCGTTTACTAAGAATAATTTTGAAATCTATAATTAAGGGACAGTTTTATTCAGTGTAATCCAAAATATGTTGATACCAGAAACAATGTGTATTTATGTAACAGTTGATTGACTTCAGAGAACCAGACAATTCAGATACTTGATAGAATTGCATTTTTTATACCTATTCTAGAACTTGTTATACAAAATGTAATTCATCGATAAGCCTTATGAGGATAATACAGTTAAAAAGTAGTGGAAATGGGATTTGAAACCATGTTTGCCTGACTCCAAAACTTGGCTTTTTAATCACCATTTCATCATGCCTTGTTTGACAGTGTTATTAGAGGAACACAGAAGAGAATGTATAATTACAGAGTTTAGGAGAAAGTGATGTTTTTAGCTGCCTGCTGATTGGTGAGTTGACTAAAGAGTTGACTAACCAGTGATATAACTAGAGGAGGAAGAACACTGTAAGTAGGAGTAAATGGGGTATAGGCCAGTACATTGGCTGCTCAGGAGCTGCTAGCAGCTTCTAGTGTCTGGTAGAATGGTTGAAATGAACCTGGCAAAACAAGCTGAATTTTGATTTGGAGTGAATGTATGCAAAAAATGAGAAGCTTGTCATTCTAGACATGTGAATCACATTGTATGTGTACTTACTGTAATTATCTTATTTATATAAGATATTATATTTATTTTTATTATAAGATATATAACTATTCTTACTTATATAAGTTATGTTTAATTTGACCAGTAGTATACTGTCAAAATTTTAGTTTATAATAGCATTTTAGGCCACTTCAGGTTGTTCATAAAGAGATAACTACTGAAGTAAGTGTTTTGAACTACTTGTTTTTAAAATAATCATCTGCTTCCATCTTCTAACCTCTCAGTTTAACCTTGTACGCAAAAAGAGTTTTTCACTTTTTTTTCTTTAGTTGATCATGGGGCTTGAACTCAGGGCCTGGGTGCTGTCCCTGAGCTCTTTTTTTTTTCTTTTTAGTATTTCTACCTTTCAGTATCAAATTTATTAAATATAATTCTGCTTAATACTTAACATTTAAGTAAAACAAATTATTTCTCCCAAAATAATAAAATTACTTTTATTATTTTATTGAAATAAAATTCTACCTTTTAAAAGTACAATTGGATAAATTCATCAATGGAAACTTTTAACCTAAGCATACTACAAATATCATCACAAGGAAGATAACAAATATCATTATTGCTCCCGTGCTTTTGATAGTTAGTTGCTCAGTCATTTGCAATCCTTAAGTATTTACTATTTTTGATGCTGACATTATTGTTTAGTATAAATTGCTGATTATCTGTTCAAGTATATAAGAATACAGTTGGTCTTTGTAGTAATTGTAAGAATACAGTTGGTCTTTGTAGTAATTAAACTCCCTACTCCTCGGTTTTTGTAGGTTTCATAAGATTTATTTTCTCTATACTGTTCCATCTTCTATTTGTAAAAACGTGTTTTTTTTTTCTTCTTTTCAGATCTGAGTAATTTTATTTGATTTTCTTGTATTGCTTGGATACAATTGGCAGTAGAGTGTTATTGTAAAAGCAAAAACATTTCCCTGTGAGTGGAGCAGAAACACACAGCTCTTTTGCTCAAGCCAACATTCTACCACTTTGAGTTTTCTTGTGGTTAATTGGAGAAAGAGTCTCATGGACTTTGCTGCCCAGGCTGGCTTCCAACCATGATCCTCAGATTTCAGTCTCCTGAGTAGCTAGGGATACAGGTGTGAGGCACTGGCACCAAGCTTGCTTTTCACTTTTAAGTGTCCAGATGCTTTTTATTCTCTTTTTCCTGATTTTGACTGTTCCCTCTCCTTTGTAAGGTGGAATATTTTTCAGATTGGATTCTTCTTTTAGAAATCTATAGTAGTCTGATGAAAGTAGTAGATGGATACAAGTTCTTAGACTAGGTATTGGTTGGAGAATTTAAGAGAACTCTCAAATATTGTGTTCTTTGTGTGTGTGTGTGTGTGTGTGTGTGTGTGTGTGTGTATGTGTGTGTGTGTGTCAGGCTGCAGAACAAGCAAAAGCAAGTCCAGCTTTAGCAGCCAAGGATCCGGGAACTGCGGCCAACAAAAAGGAAGAAGAAGACTTAGCAAAAGGTACGTCCCTAGATATGTTAAGAAAACTAAGCAGCTTCTCTTGTTGTTATATTGTGGTGAGGGTGGTGTTGGGGCTTGAATTTAGGGCCTTGTGTGGTGCTCTACACTAAGCCATGCCTCTGGCCATAGATTTTCCTTTAGACATTAAAAGAAAATTACAACTAAAGCAGAAATATATCCTACTCCCTCTTCGGTGCCATTTCTTTCCTCTTCAGGGGCAACTACTATCATGTATGTACTTTCAGTCTGTTTTTGTATTTTCATTACACTGTATATCCAAAAACCAATATCACATACTTTTGTTGCTCACCAAATTCTTTTTTTTAATAAGCAGTACTTTAGAAGTACCACATGCAACTTGATTTTTTTTATTATGTTTGAAATCTGTTTATGATAAGACCCTATAAGTTAATTTGTTTTAATATTTAATAATTCCAATGAAGTAGCATATTATATCCTTTCTGATCTCTACTGGTAGGCATTTGTGTTCTTTCTGTTTTTTTTTTTTTTCACACTGACAGTGTGTGGTAAATGTTCATCTACATGTTTTCTTGCACATATGTATATAATACTATGGATGACTAAGTGATATTGTTGGATAATGGAAGAGATGTGTTTTCAACTTTGCTAAATGTTTGAATGATTTTATTTCTCCATACACAATGTATTGAGGCTTAATTCTGAATATTTATAATTTCCTAAAAACAGTTGATACTGGCACAAGTTTAATTTTTGTGACTGATGGGTTTGAAGTAACAATAAGTTCTAGGTTCTTAGATACCACCTACGAGACTGTTTAAGTCTGCAGTGAAACTTGAAACACTTAAATTTTCCAGGTGATTTTGATGATCATTTTGAGAACTTAAAATATTAAATATCTGTTACTAAACATTTTTTAAAAGTATATTTTTATTGTCCAGCATAATTAAAACTTTTCTCTTTTTCAGTAAAAGTAATAGTCAGGGCCTGGCTGAGTGGCTGAAGAGGTAGAGTGCTTGCTTAGCAAGCATGAAGACCTGAGTTCAAATCATAGTCTCCCATGGCCAAAATAGTCATGAACAGTTTTTTAAGATTTATCTTTATATTTTCACTTGTGAGTGAATGAACATAATTGACATAATGATTTGTGTTCACTATGTGAACTTTGGTCCTGTTTTTTTTCTATACTGTGAGGAAAAAAATGTTACTTGTTCGTGAGTTATGTTTTGTACCTTTTGAGATTGTCGGGGTCTTTAAAACTCATTATTTTCCAGCCATTGAGCTGTCCCTCAAGGAGCAAAGGCAGCAGTCAACTACCCTTTCCAGTTTGTACCCAAGCACCTCCAGTCTTCTAACTAATCACCAACATGAAGGCCGAAAAGTTCGGGCCATCTATGACTTTGAAGCTGCTGAAGATAATGAACTTACGTTTAAAGCTGGAGAAATTATTACAGTTCTTGATGACAGGTAGTGATTAGTTATAAGTTACAATTTTATAATTCTTGTGAAAATATAAGCAATACTTTTGTGTTTCACATTATTACTCTTTAATGCAGTTACCAGATGTAATCAAAATATTAACCAGATATTTAGATGATAATTTATTTGCTTCTCTGTCTTTTATATATTCTTATTTTGTAGCTTAGGGTTTTGTCTCATTTTTTAAGATTTTATATTTTTTTGTAAGCCTATTTGTGGTTCCACTTAAAAATACAGATGGTTAAATCATTTAAAACATTTTAGAAAATACATAGACTTTAGAAAATACACTAGTTTTGAGCGCTGGTGGCTCATGTCTGTAATCCTAGCTACTCAGGAGGCTGAGATCTGAGGATTGAAGTTCAAAGCTAGCTGGGGCAGGAAAGTCCATGAGATGCTTATTGGAGATGCTTATCTCCAATAAACTAGAAAACCAGAAGTGGTGCTGTGTGTGGCTCAGGTGGTAGAGCACTTGCCTTGAGCTGAAGAGCACAGGGACAGCTCCAAAGCCCAGAGTTCAAGCCCCATGACCGACAGAGCAAAAAAGAAAATATACTAGTTTTGTAAGAAGTTCCTAATTTCTTGATTTTACTTATGCAGAACAATATCCATGTGGAACAAAATGATTTTATGCTACATTAACAGAGAAGTGCATCATTTTTTCAAACTACAGCTAGATGATGATTTAAGTGACAATCAGTACTAGTAGAATTTGCAAATGGTTTTTTAAAAATAAGTTGAGATTGATTTAGGGTTATCTCTGTATTGTCATTGACTAGCCATTTTTGTTGCCATAATAAACCACTGTGGTCTGGGTGACTTAAATAACAAATTCATTTCTTATAGTTGTAAAGGAAGAAAAGTACAGATCCCCCAGAGTCCATTGTTCCTCTTATTACAAGTAGGGAATAAGATTTTACCAATCCCATTCCAGACTTTCTCCATATTACCTAATCCTCTTCTAAAGACCCCCTCTATCACCATGGAGATTAGGATTTCAAAAGACAAATTTTAGATCAGATTGTAACATTTGTATTTTGACATTTTCATGTAGACAGAAAACTGTAAAATTTGATACTTAGAATGACACAAAACTTGAGTTTTTTAGTGACCACATACTTGCTTTCTAAGTAGTGAGCATGGAGAAATATATGGTGTTTGTGTTTAGATACTGAAAGTGTGCTCTTTGTGAAGTATTGTACTCTGGGAGGTATGGTGTAGCTTGCTAATGAGTACTAGTAAGAACAATGGTTTAGTGTGAATTAGTCTACCTTTATATCTTACGATCAACAGTCTGGAGCCCTTGAGCCACCTAAAATTGAGTTTTTAAGCAGTAGGATGATAGGGTTCATAGTTTTTCATTAGATTCTCAAAGTATTCACTGATCTTTAAAAAGATGCAGACCTGCAGAGATTGTTTCAGGCCTCATTTCTTATTGGTAGTGAAGATCCATTCATTGGTTTCTTTACTAGATTGTTGTGGGATTCCAATCTAGCAGTAAGTTAAATAGTATAAAAGATAAAAAATTATAGAGATGAAAATATAGTAAAGCATTCTTTTTTGTTCATAGTGATCCTAACTGGTGGAAAGGTGAAACTCATCAAGGCATAGGATTGTTTCCCTCTAATTTTGTGACTGCTGATCTCACTGCTGAGCCAGAAATGAGTAAGTGTTTTTCAGTCTGTCCACCAATGATAGATAATCCACAGTCTTCTCAATGAAAGTTGGGTTAAAGTCAACTGTCTGGAGCAGTGACTTTTCAAATGCTAGTGGACTAGAAGGCGTTCGTTGAAAATTGCAAAAATAGGGCTGGGAAGGTGGCTCAGTGGTAGAGTGCTTGCCTTGCATGCATGAGGCCCTGGGTTCAATTCCTCAGCACCACATAAGCAGAAAAAGCCGGAAGTGGTGCTGTGGCTCAAGAGGTAGAGCACTAGCCTTGAGCTGAAGAGCTGAGGGACAGCGCCCAGGCCCAGAGTTGAGGCCTCACAACCAGAAAAATAAATGAATGAATGAATGAATGAATGAATGCAGAAATAACCTGTAAAAATTGAAGTCCTTTAATCTGTCAAGATTATTTCCAGACAGAATATAGGCTTTTTAATAGCATCTGTAACCATTTGTATAAATGTGATTATAAAAGAACAAGTCATTAAGAAGTGTTCTTTTCAGCTAAAGAGTGCCAAAACAGTGTGACCTCTTAAAGGGCAGGGCAGCTTTCTGGTTTCTAGCCCTAGACTTGACAGCAATAGCCTCTGAGCCACCAAACAATCCTATGTCCCCAGGTCAGGAATACTGAAGGAGCCATATAACTGTGGTATTTAACTAATATATAATGATTATTTTGTTGTATTCTCAAACCTTTGATGATGAGGAGAAAAGAACTAGAATGTGAGGCCATGGAGGAAAAGCAGTTTTCAAGGCAGCTATAATAGTTGCAGGAGATATAATTGCCAGTATTCTGTCAGAGTATTGGGGTACATTTCTTGGTGACACTGAATTTCATAGTGAATTTGAGCCATCAAGTTTAAGCTTCTGTTACTTAAGAAAACATGTGTTCAGGCCTGGGAAAGCTTTCTATTAGTGACTGCAAGACTTAAAATTTCTACATTTTCTATGTAAGTTTGTAACCTGCAGTCTCCAGCTATATACCTTTTTGTCTTCCAAAGAAAGTGACAAGCTATAACATCCCTAGTTGTTTTTTAGTTCACAGGAATTTTATGACTTTTTGTCTTCGCATCTTTATTTTTCTCCCATTTGCACTGGATCTTACCTACAATGTATGTTACATACATATTTATAGAATAAATAATGTGTAAATAACATGTGTTAACAGTGAATATATACTTCACTTCTCTTTGAAGAGAGAGTTTTAACCTCTCGCAGTTACTGCCAGCTTATCTTGTTTCACTTTTTTTTTTTTGGTCGGTCATGGGCCTGAACCCTGGGCCTGAGTGCTGTTCCTCAGCTCTTCAGCTCTAAGCTAACGCTCTACCACTTGAGCCACAGCGCCACTTCAGGCTTTTGCTGCTTATGTGGTGCTGAGGAATCGAACCCAGGATCTCATGCATGCAAGGCAAGCACTCTACCACTGAGCCAACTTCCTAGCCCCTTGTATCACTTTTGTAGCACAGATTTCAGTCACGTTCTTTTTTGCTATTACTAAAAACATGTGATGATTTATTTCAATGGCATTGTATAGTATTCTTTTTAATAACTTGGGCAGGTTGTATTGTTCTTTGGGTATTGCGGTTTTATTTTGTTTTAGTGTACCGGTGTTAGAAAGATTAAAATGGTTTTGGACTTTTCTTCAAGACAATTTAAGATGTCATGCATTAATGTGAGTCATGTCTGTCTCAATTTTTTTCAATTGTATGGCAGAGCAACTTTATTATGAGCTTTCTAGTATTTTGTGTCACTGGACAATGAAAAGAGAAACAGAAGGATCCAAGCTCGTGTAATTTAATTGTGATTTTCAAACTTGAAAAATGGTTGCTATATGATCCACATTTTTTCTACTTAGTTGTCTTGGAGTTATAGTTTGATACTGTGAAAATGATATATATATATATATATATATATATATACACACACACACACACACACACACACACACATATATATATATATATATGAAAGCAATATTTTTACAGTCCACACATATAGTATTGGAAGCTGTGTGGAAGAAGGCTCCAAACTGCATTGTCAGCTGTATTCTCTTATGAGTAAGAGCCAATGCAGTGCTTTCTCAGCTTCCTATTTGTTAATAACTTACAGTGTAAAACACAAAAGTGTCTGTAAGCAGATGTCTCTTTTCCCTTGTGGGAAAATGAACCTGCTGAAGTTTTTTTGTTTGTAGAATTTTGGTTTATAGTACTTTGAATGGAGTGAGCATGTTCTTCATGTTGGAAATCCAAGTGTTCCTATTTTATGTAAAGGCACACAACACAAAATTCAGTGTTGGTTAAGACTTATTTTCAGAATAAAATCACAAGCCAGACCCCACTGGTTTGCTAAGAGAACAAGATGGATTGACAGTCAAATCCAGGCATTGCTATTTATTAGGTTTGCTCTTCTAGTTTCTCATTTGATCTTTCTAAAACACCTTTCTTAAAAAATGGGCTTATCATATAGATTTGTTTTGGAGAGTCATTGAGGAATAATATATTCCATCAACATTGAATAGTTTATTTTCCTTTTGTTCTGGTTTGCCATCTCTCTTTCACTTTGGATTCTTAGTATTTTTATGATTTCTGAATGATCTTACTGCTGGAAGGATGAAAAATACAAATTCTTTAGAAACCATATGTGCCTTTTAGTATTATTTGGAGAAGTTGCCATTTTAATAGTTCTATTTACTAAATTATATTTTTTCTTGCTTTTTGGATTTTGTCGTTGGGTTCTTTTTTCAAGATAGGCTCTTATTGTGTAGCAAGCATGACCCTTGAGGTTGAGGTTCTCCTACCTCCACTTAATTTATTTATTTATTTATGTATTTATGTATTTATTTATTTATTTGGGTCCGGTCGTGGGGCCTGAACTTTGGACCTGGGCGCTGTCCCTCAGCTCTTCAGCTCAAGGCTAGCGCTCTACCACTTGAGCCACAGCGCCACTTCTGGCTTTTTTTCTTTTTCCTTATTTGGTGCTGAGGAATTGAACCCAGGGCCTCATGCATGCAAGGCAAGAGCTCTACCACTGAGCCACCTTCCCAGCCCCGCTACCTCTACTTTCTGAAAGCTGGAATTAAAAGTGTATTATCGAGGAGGGGGGACCAAGATGGCGACGGGGCAGTAGGGAAACGCCACAGCTCTCTCCAACCAAAAAGAGAGTTCGAGTTCCAACGCTTAATCTCCCCAAGAGACCGACAACAACAAAAAGACGAACACTCAGAGAAAAACCAGAGGCGGAGAATAACAAAAAAAGAAAGAGAGGAAAAGAATTTCAAAACAGAGAAAAGCAAAGACCCCTCCCCCAACCTTTACTGGCTGCGCGGCAGTGCGCCAAGCCGCCAGCCAGCCGGCCCGGCGGGGGCTGGGGGAGCCCCAGAGAAACAGCAGAGACACAGGGGGCCACTTTCAGAACATCAGGTACTGGTTTGCAGAACAGCAGATCGCCAGGAACAGAGAAACCTACCAGCCGGGAGTCTCCACGAGGATCCCACCCCCACCCCTCACTCTCCACCCGAGCAGAGAGGCTCCATCCCACCAAAGCCGCTCGGCATCAGCAGAGTGACAAAAGGACCTGCAGCAGACCACCCGGCCCGCCTGATCGCGATCGCAACGATCCAGCACTCTCCACCCGAGCAGAGAGGTTCCATCCCGCCAAAGCCGCTCGGCGCAACAAAGGGTCCTGTCTGCAGACCACCCGCCCGCCCGATCACGATCACAACAACCCGGCGGGGTCACTTGGGCCCCAGAGGTACCGAGAAGAAGCTGCCTGAGCGTGGACACTCTTGACCCAACAGCTTCGACAGAGGCAGAGACAGAAAAGAATCACACAGAGCCACCACCGCCCAACCCAGCGCGGATTGCAACAACAACTGACGACCTACACCACACAGAAACAACCAGCTCCAGGGTGAGTACCCCACAGGGGAAGTGTATCCCTCAAGGGAGACCAGAGCTGGAGGGAATCCCCAGACCCTGACCTAGACTCCCTACCCCAGCACCCGGACCACAGGACCCACTAAAACTGGGAACTGTTTGAGAGCTCCACCAGCCCGTGGAGCACACTCAGCTGGCCAGGCTAGAGCAAGAGCACCCCTGGAAGGGAGCTTAAATGCCCAAGCCAGGAACAGCGCCCCTGGGTCAAGACTACCAACAGTAGAAGAAATTTGAACTGTGTCCCCCAGGCTGTATAACCTAGGTGGTATACACATCAGCACAGGCCTAACGAGTGCGCTCCAGGCTGCATAACCTAGGTGGTACACACATCAGCACAGGCCTAACAAGCGCGCTCCAGGCTGGGGCCGGAACCAGGCCCGGGGATCCGGCACCTGAACAACACAACCAACTCCTCCCAATTGAAGTAAAAAGCTGAGCATACGCCTCAACAGAGGGGAGAAAACCAGGAAACAACACTCCCCCGGGAAGCACGCCTGTGACAACAAAAGACCTGGAGGCCCAGGACAAGAGAAGCCCAAACCCCACCAAAACTCCACCCATATACCCTAGACTGGGAATTGGGCAACACAGGCTGCCAGCACCTGATAGTAAGCAGGAGCTCAGACTGTTAAGGCGGCTCAGCAATAGAGTGATAGTCTTGGATGTATGAGGCCCTGCATCTGATTCCTCAGCATCACAAAAGCAAAAAGGGTCAGAAGTGGTGCTGTGGCTCAAACGGTAGGGTGCCAGCCTTGAGCTGAAAAGCTGAGGGACAGCACCCAAACCTAGAGTTCAAGCCCACAACCAGCCCAAAACAAATAAACAAAAACACATCAGGAGCCCATAGCAGACTCCAGCATTTGGGAGAGTGCATCCAGAGCATCTGTTCTTCACAAGAGCACCCGTAGGAGCAAACACAAGCAGTCTAGGCTGCTCAACCCCTCCAAAGGCGGGAACTGCCAGCAATCTACAGCAGAGAGCTGAGAATCCTAAGTAAGTCAGAATAGCAGCTGGAAATAGGCTCCCAACAGAACCCAGATCAGGCACAGACTCTCTCTACCAATACAGAATCAGCAACCAAGCAAAGACAGACACACCAAAACAAAATTGAAGAGCAGTCTCCTGAACCTCCATGCGAAAATCACAGAGAAAAATCACAAGGTTTACTACCACCCAGGACAGCAAGCTCACCTCAAAAGCCAGCAGCCACACAGGGGAGAGCCCCAGTGGGAGCAAAGCAGGAATGGAAGACAAAGGCTACTTCCAAGGGTTGCTGGAGGCAATGACTCAAGAAATAAAGCGAGAAATTGATCAGAAATTGAAAGAGCACAAGGATGAACTATCCAAAGAGATACAGGGTATCAAACAAGAGATGCATGCAAAAATAGAAGCTGCACAAACCTCAGTAAGAAGTGAGATAAACGCCAAATTAGAGGTAATGCATACCTCATTGAGAGGTGAGATCAGTACTCTGAGAACCAACATTGAATCCATAAAGGGATCCATTTCCTCCATGCAAACCACAATAGAAGCCACTGTCAACAGAGTGAATGAAATGGAAGGTCGAGTGTCAGATACAGAAGACAGAATACACCAACTGGACCAAAAAGTGACAGATATGGAAAAATTACTCAAATTAAACCAAAGGGATATTCAAGAGCAAGCAGATAATGCTAAAAAATTTAACCTTCGCATAATTGGAGTGGACGAAGGTGAGGAATTCCAGAGCAAGGGAATGCACCACCTATTTAACAATATAATCAATGAAAATTTTCCCCACCTCAAAAACGACCATCTTAACTACATCACAAAAGCTTATCGAACACCCAACAAGCAAGACCCCAGGAGAAACACTTCTAGACACATTATAGTAAAAATGATAGATCTGAATAATAAGGAAACAATCCTGCACGCAGCAAAAATGAAGAAGGAGCTATACTACAATGGGAAAAAAATAAGAATTACTGCAGATCTCTCCACACAAACAATGAATGCAAGAAAAGCCTGGGAAAGCACCATACGAGCCCTGAGAGCCAATAACTGCCAACCCAGACTGATCTACCCGGCAAAGCTAGCATTCACATTTGATGGAGAACTGAAAACTTTTAATAGCAAAGAAAAACTAAATGAATACATAAACATTAAGCCAGCATTACAAAGAATTCTAAGAGGGGGGACACAACCTGAAGAAAGCAGCCAGGAACTGGGGCCTGCCCCAAACAGGCGTTACTCAAAGTCTAACTGAGCAAGCACAGGAGGAAAGGAAAAAAGAAAAACTTAGGAAAACGGAATGGCAGGGACAACAATGCATCTCTCTATACTTTCTCTTAATATAAATGGGCTGAATTCGCCAATTAAAAGAAAACGAACTGAGGACTGGATAAGAAAACAAGACCCATCCATCTGTTGCCTTCAGGAGACCCACCTCTCAGCCAAACATACAAACAAACTCAGAGTGAAGGGGTGGAAAAGGATCTACCAATCAAACGCCCCCAGTAAGAAAGCAGGTGTAGCTATCCTGATATCTGACAAAATAAACTTTTCATTAAAATCAGTACAGAAAGACAAGGACGGACACTACATATTAATAAAGGGAACAATCCAAGAGGAGGATATAACCATCATCAACTTATATGCCCCAAATATTGGTGCACCCAGATATGTCAAACAAATGCTCTCAAACTTACAGAATAAAATAGATCCCAATACGATAATACTAGGAGACTTTAACACACCACTCTCACCAAAGGACAGGTCTACCAACCAGAGGATTGGCAAAGAAGCTACCGAATTAAGAGAGGCCATACTGCAAGCGGAATTAACTGACATCTACCGAGTATTTCACCCTAAAACAACACAGTACACATTCTTCTCAGCAGCTCACGGAACTTTCTCCAAAATAGACCATATCATAGTTCATGCAAGGAACTTAAGCAAATACAAAGGGATCGACATAATCCCCTGTATCCTATCTGACCACAGTGGAATCAAGCTAGCTCTCAATAACAAAGCATACCGCAGAAATTTCTCCAATACATGGAAATTGAACAGCACACTCCTTAACAATGCCTGGATAACAGAAGAGATCAGAGAAGAAATAAAGCATTTCCTACAACTCAATGAAAATGAAAACACCTCACAAAGAAACTTGTGGGACACAGCAAAAGCAGGCCTGAGGGGCAAATTTATTGCCCTCAGTGCCCACATCAAGAGAATGGAGACAGACCAAGTAAATAATCTCATGTTGCAATTAAAACAGCTAGAAAAACAGGAAAAAATGGGACCTAAAGCTACTAGAAGAAGCCAGATAACCAAATTAAAAGCAGAGATTAACCAATTAGAAAATCAGAAAACCATAACCAAAATAAACCAAACAAAAAGTTGGTTCTTTGAAAAAATAAACAAAATTGATGGCCCATTGGCTAGATTAATTAAAAAAAGAAGAGAGGAAACCCATATTAATAGGATTAGGGATGCCACGGGAAACATCACCACACATACCCAAGATATCCACACAATTCTAACAGACTACTTTCAAAAGCTATACTCTCTAAAGGAAGAAAATCGGGCAGAAATGGATGCATTTTTAGAGAAATACAAGTTGCCCAAACTGAGCAAAGAAGAAGTTAACCAATTAAATAAGCCAATATCCTATAATGAGATACAGGAAGCTATCAAAAGTCTTCCAACAAAAAAAAGCCCAGGACCAGATGGATTCACAGCAGAATTCTATAAGACCTTCAAACAAGAACTAATACCCATACTCCTCAAGCTCTTCAGAGAAACAGAGAAGGAAGGAGCTATCCCAAACTCATTCTACGAAGCCAATATCACACTCATCCCCAAACCAGGCAAAGACCCAACCAAAAAGGAGAATTACAGGCCAATCTCCTTGATGAACACAGATGCAAAGATCCTTAACAAGATTCTAGCTAACAGAATCCAGAAACACATAAAAAAAATAATTCACTATGACCAGGTAGGCTTCATCCCAGAGACACAGGGATGGTTTAACATACGTAAGTCAATAAATGTAATCCAACATATCAACAGAGCCAAGGTCAAGAATCACATGATTATCGCTACAGATGCAGAAAAGGCCTTTGACAAAATTCAACATTCATTCATGCTAAAAGCTCTGGAGAAAATAGGAATAGAAGGAACATTTCTAAAAACAATAAAAGCCATTTATGACAGACCAATAGCCAATATTATACTTAATGGGGAAAAGCTACAACCAATTCTCCTAAAATCAGGAACAAGGCAAGGATGCCCACTGTCTCCACTCCTCTTCAATATAGTCCTAGAACCCTTAGCCAGGGCAATAAGGCAAGAAAAAGACATTAAAGGGATCCGCATAGGAAAAGAAGAAGTTAAACTATCCCTTTTTGCAGACGACATGATACTATACCTCCAAGATCCCAAAAACTCCATCCCCAAACTCTTAGAAATCATAAATCACTTTGGCAAAATAGCAGGATACAAAATAAACCCACAAAAATCAGTTGCCTTCCTATACACTGATAATGTACAGGAAGAGAGGGAAATAAAGGGAGCAACCCCATTCACAATAACCTCCCGAAAAATAAAATATTTAGGAATTAACCTAACCAAAGATGTAAAAGAACTATTTAATGAGAACTATAAAAAGTTAAAGAAAGAAATTGCAGAAGACACTAGGAAATGGAAAGACCTCCCATGCTCCTGGATAGGCCGACTTAATATAGTAAAGATGGTAATACTTCCAAAACTAATATACAAATTCAACGCAATTCCTATTAAAATCCCAATGACGTACATCTCTGAAATACAGAAAACAGTCCAAAAATTCATATGGAACAACAAAAGACCTAGAATAGCCAAAACAATTCTAGGGGATAAAGACAATATGGGAGGGCTATCCATGCCGAACTTCAAACTCTACTACAGAGCTATAATAACAAAGACAGCATGGTACTGGCACAAAAACAGACCTGAAGACCAATGGAACAGAATAGAAGATCCAGAAATAAATCCACAGGCCTACAGCCAGCTGATATTCGACAAAGGAGCCAAAGACATACAATGGAAGAAACACAGCCTCTTCAACCGCTGGTGCTGGGAAAACTGGGTAGCCACATGCAGAAAACTAAAAGTGGACCCCAGCCTATCACCATGCACCAACATCAACTCAAAATGGATTAAAGACCTTAACATTAAACCTGAATCTCTGAAACTACTGCAGGACAGAGTAGGAGAGACACTTGAACTAATAGGCACAGGAAGGAACTTCCTGAACAGAGTCCCAGGGTCACAACAAATTGGAGAGAGACTCGACAAATGGGACTACCTTAAAATAAAAAGCTTCTGCACAGATAAAGCTATTGCAACCAAGCTAGAAAGACAACCAACTAATTGGGAAAAAATATTTACCAGCAATATATCAGACAAGGGGTTAACATCCTGTATATACAGGGAACTCAAGAAACTAATCCCTCCCAAACCCAACAAACCAATTACTAAATGGGCAAGGGAACTAAAGAGGGACTTCTCAAATGAAGAAATAAAAATGGCAAAGAAACACATGAGGAAATGTTCATCATCCCTGGTGGTGAAGGAAATGCAAATAAAGACAACCCTGAGATACCACCTTACCCCAGTCAGAATGTCCCACATCCACAAATCAGCCAACGACAAATGCTAGAGGGGATGTGGAGAACGAGGAACGCTATTACACTGCTGGTGGGAATGTACACTCATACAACCACTTTGGAAAGCAGTCTGGAGGGTCCTTAGAAAGCTAAAGATTGACCTCCCTTACGACCCAGTCATACCACTTCTAGGCATCTACCCTGAACAACAGGAACCAATATACAAAGACACATGTACCTCCATGTTTATTGCAGCACTGTTCGCAATAGCTAGGATATGGAAACAACCTAGATGCCCCACCACAGATGAATGGATCCAAAAATTGTGGTATCTATACACAATGGAATATTATGCAGCCATTAGAAATGACAAAATAATGGCATTTGCAGGGAAATGGATGGAGCTAGAAGGAATCATGTTGAGCGAGGTAAGCCAAGAACGAAGAGACAAACAGTACATGGTCTCCCTGATAAGTGGATGCTAAATCCAAAATGTTAGGTGATATGACAAAACTAACAGGACTTAAGAAACAAAGAACTCCCACTCATCTGGTTGAACCACTACTAAATATCCCCATGCTGCTGATCACATATATGGTATATAACATATGAGCACCGTTATATATTACAGACTGTGATAGACAATTTGCTCCAGGAAAGTTAGAATGAACTTGTGACTTTAAATGAGCAACATTATTCCACAATACTGTGAATTTCCGGAAATTAAGTAATCACTTAATCACGATCAAAAAAAAAAAAAAAAAAAAAACCTTGGGGAAGGGAGGGAGGGAGGGGATGGTAGGGGGAAAACAATGGAGGGGGTAACAATGTTCAAGAGGAAGTGGAAGTGTACTCATTACCTCACTCATGTAACTGTAACCCTCTGTATAGTATCTCTACAATAAAAAAATTAAAAAAAAAAAGTGTATTATCATACCTAACAGTGTTAAAGATTGCTTTTGGTGAGCATAAAAAAGTGCTCTGTCCAATGACAACTTTTTCTTATATAGATGAATGTAACTAGAAAACACAGGCTTAAATTGCTGGTAAATTAAGATCTCTGCCAAGGCCATATACAAAGTTCTTCACTGACCTGGATGTTGTTACGTTGGCAGAGTGCTGGAGCACATATAGCTGACTTTCAAACTTAGTATGTTGAAGAAGAGTGTTTTTGTTTTTTTTTTTTCTTCAAGTGAGACTTTTCTTTTAGGAAGATTGTTAATTTAGAAAGAGGATTTATTTAAAGTTGCAGAATTCATTTATGCTATTGTTAAATTTCACTTTTTCTAGCAATTTACTGAGCTCTTTAGAGGGTGATTTATATTTGTTTTTGAAACATAACTACTTTAATGAAGTTTCTTATAGAAAGCATGAAGTCTTTATAAGAGAGAATTAAGAAATCTTTATGGAATTTCATAATGTTCTGCTGTTGTTTCTCAAATCTGCATTCCAGTCATTTCTTAAATTGAGTCTTAGCTTGATGGGAAGAAGAGATCAATTCTTAATTTTACCTTATTACTTAAAACTTTAAATACATTCAGGATATATTATTTTAAATGTATTTTACAGTTAAAACAGAGAAGAAGACAGTACAATTTAGTGATGAAGTTCAGATAGAGACAATAGAACCAGAGCCAGAGCCAGCCTTTATTGATGAAGTAAGTAATTTTCTTGGTAATGTATTTTGTACTTTGTACTAAAGTTGGAATGCTTGTTTTCTTTTTAAAATAGTTGATGGCAAGTATACTTCATATTTTCTTACTGTAAAAAGTCAATATAGACAAAGCAGAGATAATTGTTGAAACTTTTTCTCTTAATTGTGCTTTTGCCCTATGAAGACCTCATTATTTTAAATTCTCATTTAGGGGACTGAGCATGCTCCAATAAGATGGAGTCATTAGGATTTTTCTGTTCAGGTTGGAGTTCAACCATGATCCTCCCTGTCTCAGACTATTAAGTAGCTAGTCTTACAAGCATGAGCCTTCAGCACATGGCAATTTTATACATTATTTTAATTGTAAGGAAACTTAACAGAGTTAGACTTGAAAGTGTATTATCTAAGGGTAAAAAATTTTGGAAGTACAGTGAGATCAAGAAGAGAGAGGAATAATTTGAAATTCTGGGCAGACTTTGTTTTTGTTTTTGATTTGGGGCTGGAGATATAACCCAGGGCGAAGCAAGTGCTCTACCAAACTTCATCTCTGGCCTATGTTTTACAAAATGGTAATGTTGATTACAAATTGCTTTGGTATTTGAAATCCTCTGAATATATTTAAAAGAATGAAGTTTTTGTTTTACATTGTCAATACATAATGTCCTAGAAAATTATATATCCTCTGTAACATTTTAAACAGGAAAAATCATCTTTGAGATATGTAAAAGAATCTATAAGTTTTGACATTATTTTGGAAAGACAGAAGCAGACAATTTGCAAAGTGCTCTTCGAGAAAAACATTGTAGAAGACTGTTTAGAGCCAAGGAATCAGCTAAGTCAAGAAAAAGCTGTATTTGGTGAAATTGCATTACAGAGAGTCTGAATATAGTCAGACTAGTGGTCTGTATAGAAACCCCATTTCTTTGATAGTAAGTCATATTAACCAGTGTGTAGTACTTTTAAACAAGAAAAAAAAGATTTACATGTTAATTGACTCACTTTACCTTTCTGGGATACAGGGCTGTAGCCTGATATGTGCTATCTTTATTTTAGACTTCTTTTTCCTCTTGATTTTTTGGTTTATTTTCTCATATTTTTGAGGTTTGGACCTAGTATAGGGTAGGCAACATACTACCACTGAGTTACATCTCCAGCTTCTTTTTTAGACTTTAATCTTAAAAGGAAAACTGTGACTCTTTTACATTGAAAAATAGTATTCATATCAAAGTATATAATTTATTTGACTTGAGAAGAGTTTTTAATACATTGGATCACCTTCACTCTGAAGATTAGTTCATTACAACTGTGTTCCTTTCTTCCTTTTTTTTTTTTTGTCAATCATGGGGCTTGAACTCTGTGCCTGGGCTCTGTCCCTCAGCTCTTCAGCTCAAGGCGAGTGCTCTACCACTTGAGCCACAACACCACTTCTGGTTTTCAGGTGGTTTATTGGAGATAGGAATCTCACGGACTTTCCTGCCTGGGCTGGCTTTGAACCTCAATCCGCAGATTTCAGCTTCCTGAGTAGCTAGGATTACAGGCATGAGCCACCAGCACCCGGCTTAACTGTGTTCCTTTCTAGAACAGAGTTTTTATTTTAAATAACTGCTTTAGGGTTAGTGGTCTTTAAATTACTTGGCCCTGTGTACTTGTGAATAGTAGTAGTATAACTTCATAAGAACTGTTCATGGAATAAGGTTTGTAATAAACTGTTTTTTTTGGTAGATTAGAAATACCTATGTACTTACATAATATATATAGATGTTTTTGTGTAATGATGATTTATTTGTTCCATTGGTTCATAACAGCAGCATGTTTCAAAATAGAGGTGTGCCATTGGCTTAAGATACTGTCCAGTCTTTCCTTCACAGGAGAATGGAAACTACAGTTTCCTCTTTATGACAAACTAGAACACTGGTAGAAAGAAGATGGAGTAAATCTTTAGAGCTCCATTTACGAGAGTAGAAGCTGTAATGGATCTGAGTTTGGCCTTACTGAATCAGCTGCTGTATTCATTGTGGACAAGAAATAATGACTGAGTTGTTAGTCATAGCAAGCCATCTTGAGAAGGACATCACCCCTGTCACATGGCTAAGTTAACAGCTGCTCCAAAGTGAAAGCTCATGTTTTAACATGGTAGTCCTATTTCTTCTAATTTGAGAGAAGATCTGTTAGCAGTTTTAAAATATGTAAGAATACAAACAGTGCTGACACAGAAAGAAAATTACTGCCCATAACTGAATTACAAGTCTTTAATTCATTATCTAGGCTGGGAGGTGAGAACAAAGTATTTCACAGATTGGTTGCATTTTTTCACTATTAATTAAATTCCTGTAGGATAAGATGGACCAGCTGCTACAGATGTTGCAGAGTACAGACCCCAGTGATAATCAGCCAGACCTCCCAGAGCTCCTTCATCTGGAAGGTGAGTCTGGTTTTCTGTTTGCCTTGGAAACAAAGAATAATTAGAGGTAGAGGTAATATCTAGTGTTCTGTATTTCAGAGTGGTTTTGGACAAGTGATCTTTAAAATGTATTGTTTCTTCTTAGACATACCATTTAAACCTTAAGTAGGGTTTGTACGCATTTAACATCATAGAGTCTTTTAATTAAGCTGTCACCATCATACTTTTAAGAAAACCAATGTTGGTTTATGGTATGTGAAATTACCATAATTTTTATTATTCCAAATTAAACTTTTATTCCTCTATGAATATTCAAAAGTTCACTTTCTTTTGTTGTGTTTTTTCCTTGTTTCTTCAAATACTGTCATCTTAGCAATGTGTCATCAGATGGGACCACTCATTGATGAGAAGCTGGAAGATATTGATAGGTAAGAGAATCCTGGACTGTATTTGCATTGTACATCTTTGCTGAGACTGTCTCTGTAAGTTGCAGGGTGGGCTTTGTCTGCCTTTTCACAAAGATAAAGGAACCATTCCTTAGTCACTTGTTTTCAACTTGATATAAAAATTGGACTTACTTATCCTTATGTAAAAGTGAAGATGTAATTGATCTTCCCTGTCTTACTAATCTTTTTAAAAATAAGAGTTGGCTAGTATAATAATGCTTCCTAAAGTGGTGTTGCCAGAGCCCACAGGTAAGCCATCTGTTAATAACAGCAAGCCTAGATACTTTAAGGTTTAGACAAGTAGAATAAACCAGAACTTCCTCGGCATAGTACCTAACCTTAAGTAATTCTGATTGCTTTAAGACCAGAACCCAAGATTTTTTGTCACAAGATAAATTCTTAATTATGTCTGCTGGTATTCTCACTATTTTGATGTATTCTTACTTAAAACGTATTATTTAAGCAACAAATTATGTTTCAACTTATTGCATAATTTTTCAGAAAACATTCAGAACTCTCAGAACTTAATGTTAAAGTGATGGAGGCACTCTCATTATATACGAAGTTAATGAACGAAGATCCAATGTATTCCATGTATGCGAAACTGCAGAATCAGCAGTATTATATGCAGCCAGGTGTTTCTAGTTCTCAGGTATGCCATAAGCTCAAGTCTGTGTTTTAAAATTTTCTTAATACATTTGAGATTATTTGTAATCTAGTGTTGCAAAATATGAAACTTTCTTTCCTTTTTGTGTGTATGTTGGTCCTAGAGCTTGAACTCAGATCCTGGGCACTGTTCCTGCTTAAGCCTAGAGCTCTACCATTTGAGTCATAGCTTCACTTCCGTTTTTTTGTTGGCTAATTGGAGATATGAGTCTCAACAGACTTTTCTGCCTGGGCTGGCTTCAAATCTCAATCATCAGATCTCAGTCTCCTGAGTACCAAGGATTATACTTCAGAGCTGCTAGCACTCAGCTATAATGCTTTAAAGCAAGCTTTTTTTTTTTTTTTTTTTTTTTTTGAGATAATGTCTCATTACTTTGCTCAAACTGGCCTTGAACTTGTGACCCTCCTGTCTCAGTCTCCAGAATGCTGCATTTATACATGTACTTCCACCATACCTGGCTAAAATATAAACCTTTCTAATTGTAATGACTAAAATGAAAATAAAGCTTAGTAGAAATTTTCTTTTATTCAAGAAATATGTTCTAACATAGTAAATGTACTAACGGTTTTTTATTGCTTTAGTGCAAGGACAGGCAGCAGAATTCCCTATCAAGGTTCTTCCCTTTCCTTATGGTGATAGGTGATACTTGGGCCTTGTACTACCCTTGTTTTATTGAATCAGAATCTCTCCAGTTGAGGCTTTTGTTTTACATATTTTAAAGCTTGATATTTAATTATCTGAGTAGTAACTTCAGTGTCATTTATGTTGAATTTCTTGTTAGTACTAAATTCTTCTGAGTATAGTTTTTGTCTTACAGGGACTGATTATATATGAAATGTTTTTAACACACAAAATAGTGTGAGAGGAAACATAGATTGGTGGATGTGTTTATTATGTGGATTATGGTGATGTTTCAAGGGTATATTTATCTCCAGATCATTAAGTTGGATTCACTAAATATGTACAGCTTTTGGTATATCTGTCATATCTTAATAAAATATTTGGTAGAAAGTGTCCAAATTAAAACATACCATTTCAATGATTGGAAAACTGTTTTAAACATCTAACAAATATCTACTTATCCTGAAAAAGAAAGTTTAAATGCAGTGGGGAAAACTGTTGCAAAGCTATTATTAAAACCAACAAAGCAAAGATTTCTTTGAGTTTTTTTTTTTGTTTGTTTGTTTTGTTTTTTGGTTGGTCGTAGAGCTTGAACTCTGGGCCTGGCCACTGTCCCTGAGGTCTACCACTTGAGCCACAGCATCACTTCCGGTTTTCTGTGGTTTATTGGAGATAAGAGTCTCATGGACTTTCCTGCCCAGGCTGGCTTTGAACCATGATCCTCAGATTTCAGCCTCCTGAATAGCTAGGATTACAGGTGAGCCATTGGCTCACCCAGCTTTATGAAATTTTTAATAGCTGCCTTAATGGATATCCCCTCCTCCCTTTCACATTAGTATGCATTCATTCCTTGAAGATGTGGTTCAGTAGTAGAGCAGTTGCCTAGCCTTTGGTTCAATTCTTAGCACCATGAAAACAAAACATTAGAGTGTTTATATTATAATACAAAGTACTTTTTTCTCTCTTGACTTCAAACAACTGTTTAAGAGGCCCTTTTCCTATGTCCTGGGTATAACAAGAGCAATTAACCAGATACTGTTCTGTTCATAGAATGTTCACAGTGTTTGCTCAGATTAATTTTTTACATGGCCTCTTTCACCTGAAATGAGTGGCCAGCACTTACTAGATGAGCAGCAAGGCCTGAGAATTCACATGAGGCTAGGTGACATCTGTCAGGAGTCTTCACAGCATTTTGAGTCAAACGAGCAAGTAATATTTGCATTCAGTTTACAATGAACAGTGAACTATAGTCATTAAGGCAGGCAGGCAGGCATAGCTATATTTATAATGAAGACTTTTTGGATTCTGAGAGCTAATATCATTCATGTGGCTTAACTGAAATTCATGATTGTGGCCCTCATCTCTTGGTCACATGTTACCATAGTCTTACCACATAGGCAATAGCTCTCATTTCAAACATTTAAAATACATGCTATCGAAAATAAAAACATGCTGAATGAAGACTTTGGGTGTTTAATACCTTAGTCTCTTTTTTCAAAAATTACAACTTTTAGAAATAGAAATCAGATCTAGGCTGCTGCCGATTCTTGAGAAACTTCTATGGAACACAGCAACTCTTAATTTCTTCGTCATCCAGCTGCATTCTACCTCTGCAAAATTGAGCTGTTTTGACAGATCATGTGGCTCACAAAGCCTAAAGTATTCACTTTGTGGCCCTTTAACAGGAAAGTTTGTTGGCCCCTGCTTGAGAAAATTAGTTTACTTTACATTCATTAAATTGCAATTTAGAAAATGTGAATTATAAATTCAGTCATGACTATAAATCAGTGAACACAAATACATTTCCCTAAATGTCACTTTAAAATAAATCAGTGTGGGGGCTGGGAAGGTGGCTCAGTGGTAGGGCCCTTGCCTTGCATGCCTGAGGCCCTGGGTTCGATTCCTCAGCACCACATAAGCAAAAAGAAAAAAGCTGGAAGTGGTGCTGTGGCTCAAGTGGTAGAGTGCTAGCCGTGAGCTGAAGAGCTGAGGGACAGTGCCCAGGCCCAGAGTTCAGGCCCCGTGACCGGACCCCCCCCCAAAAAAAAAAAAAAATCAGTGTAAAAAACATTAAATAAATTTAAAAGATGATACTAGCATGAAGTTTCAAGGTAAAATTTTTATGCTTCTGTGGGCAAGATAAGCATACACTAGCCAATGTTTTAGTTCAGAAACAGTCTACTGGAAGTATTTTACAAAATGCCTCTTGACAGATAACTTGTAAGGTTCCAAAGGAATAATTTGTATTCATGTTGTAAATGCCTCTGCAGAGAAAGCTTGAAATGCACACTGAAGTTTTATAGCTTGGGTGTGTTTCTGCATTAATGGTTACAGGTATATACAGGGACGCCTACCAGTGGTGCTTACCTGGTGGCAGGAAGTGCACAGATGAGCCATCTCCAGAGCTACAGTCTTCCCCCAGAGCAGCTGTCTTCTCTCAGCCAAGGAGCCGGTCCACCATCTGCAAGTCCTGCACTTCCTAGTCAACAGACCCAGGCTTCTTACCCCACGTAATTTGATTATCAATGCTTACTTATGGTTAATGGTGTAAACATTCTTAATTGCCTGCAATGCTCCATAAACAAAGATGTGGATAGGAAAAATTGATGATTGATCCACATACCACTGCCACCAGACACCATTGTGGCATTCACATAAGACCTCCTGTGGTAGTCCAGTGCTAGCCACAAGCCAGTTCTCTGAGCCACTGAACTGCATTTTAGTTATAGCTTTGTATGTTTACTATAGTGCAGCATGGTAGTTTATTACTAATACAAATACTAGCACAAATTTTAGGTTTATATCTTACTGTGCAGCACATTTGGAATGACAGTGGTGGTATATATAGCACAGTGTTAGGCACACACAGGACAGCCCACAAATATTATCTCTTGCTGTAATCATTCTCATAGTAGACCAAGTTTATTTTCTCAACTTCCAGTTCCATCACCCAGTTTACAGTTTCATCCTTTAATATTTTCTTTTACCTGTGCTATCCATTACCTCCCTACCACATCACCCAGTATGCAGTCATTTGCTTATCTCCTAAGTAAATTTTCCCCACTAATATTGTATCATATACTTTTTCAATTGGCCACAGCTGTTGTTTCTTAGTTTTCCATCTAACTGCTACTCTTCAGGTTCCCTTTTTTAGGGCTTCTTATTCTTTCTGACTTTAAGAAGTCTAGGGTTCCCTGAATAGACTTGTTTTTTCTCCTCAGTCCCTCCCTAGAATTTCATGTAGCCCATGTGCTTATGACTCCCAAATGTTTTTTTTCTACTCACAACCTCCCCACTTGACTGGAGGTGAATAGCTGACTGACTATGCATTATCTTCTGTATTTCTATTTGATAGGTCCCAAGAAATATTTGATTTCTACTCTTCTGTTTCTTTACACTCCTATCCATAATCTGTTTTTTCACTAAATAGCCACTTTGCCAGGTTGTTTTTTTGTCGGTCATGGGGTTTGAACTCTGGGCCTGGCGCTGTCCCTCAGCTCTTCAGCTTAAGGCTAGTGTTCTGCCACTTCCCGTTTTCTGGTGGTTAATTGGAAATAAGAATCTCACGGACTTTCTTCCCGGGGCTGGCTTTGAACTACGATCCTCAGATCTGAGCCTCCTGAGTAGCTAGGATACAGGTATGAGCCACGGGCGCCTGGCAGGTTTTTTTTTGTTTTTGTTTTTGTTTTTTAACCAGTTATAAAAAGCCAATTTTCCTTGTCTACTCTATCCATTGTCAGATTTTGGTGACACTTCAATATTTGTCGTCAATCTGACCCTTAAGTCCTGTCAGGCTCAGGATGTAGCTCTGTGCCCATTGTGCACAGTGCCTTGGATTTGATCCCCTTCACCAAAAAAGAACAAAATCTTCTTGTTCAGAACAGTATCTTTCCATCTTATTTACAGTTAAGCCAGAATCCTTACTGCTTTCAAGGCACTATATATTCTAAGCCCTAAGGGACTTCACCTACCACACTATGAACTAGCCATTCCCCAGATACATTTGGTCCTCCCTACCAGGCTGTTCTTCATAGCATTTATAACACATTGACATAAACTGCTTTATTGTTTTTCTCTTATTAGAATGTAATAGAGAAGTATTTTTCCTTGTCTTTTTTAGCATCCTGTGAGCCCAGTGAAGTGTTGGACACATTATAAATATTTAATAAAATTACCAAATGAATTTAAATGAATGAGTTCAATAAGTAGATTTCCTTATTTGTCTCAAAATGGCTCTATAATTGAATATTTACTTAATTATTTTTTTTCCTCCACAGCGCAATGGTCAGTTCTGTTCAAGGAAATGCATATACCAGCCAGGCTGCTATGTATAGTCCTCCTCCTGCTGCTGCCGCCGCTGCACCTGCTGATGTCACCATTTACCAGAATGCTGGAGCTAATATGTCCCAGGTGCCAAGTTACACACTCACAGCGCCGACCCTGCCTCCAGCAGGAGGCAGCCAGCAGCCAGCTCAGCCACAGCAGTCATATTCCCAGCAGGCTCTGCTATAGGACCTGGTGTTCTTCTTGGTGGCACAGCTGCTAAATGCCACTGACAATGTTAGGAGATCCATTAATACCCTAAGATTTGTTCATTGTCAACTTAAAGGAATCTATCTTGATGGACAAGGTCAAATACTCCAGAAGGTAGAACTCTTCAATTTGCACTGACTTCCTAGAGGTTCACCTGTCCCCTTCCCCAGAGGAATGAAACTACTTACAACATTTAATTCCTTTTGTAATACGAAGAATCAGAATCATTACAAGCTTATTGTCTTGTAAAATGACCTGGTCAACAAACTGTTGTGACAAAGGGTCTGTATATATTAATATGTAACTTCAGTAGTGGCCATTTGAATTGCAATGGTGATCATGTGAATATATTTAACACTGTGTTAAATTAATTTACATTGCTATTTTAATCATGAACAGTTACCACATTTCCTAATGTGTGTAAATTTAAGATAAGTACACTATTAAACTACAGAAGAGCAAAGTGTGTATAGTATATTTACGGGAAGGTGTTGCTGACCCCAGTTTCAGTTTTGCAGTATTGGTTGTGAGCTAACCTCGTGCGTTAATGTGTGTGTTTCTGTAACCTCTGTATACCAGGAGCTATCAGTATGCCAGCTTAGCTAAACTGTGGGTGCAGTTAGAGCAGATGAGAATGTGCCCTCTTCAACTGTTAAATTTCGGCATGATGTTTCAGCTATGTGGGACCACGAGACAAAATTAAATAGGATCACATTTTTATACCTAACTTCTAAAGAAATAATGTCATTTCGCTTTTTTCCTAGTTGGATAGTAAGTAGGTTTCTAGGCTGTTTCTGTGTTCATTGGTGGCAATGACACCAAAAACAGGCCGTAGATAGAAATGTTTGAACTGGAAAGAAAACACGAATTACACTACATTTTCAAAGTCTCTTGTAATTGTTTAGAACATAATCAGAATTTGATTCATCTGTCTTACCCCATTACTAGTCTTTTAAATGTCTTTAACACATTGTATTCTTTAATTCTTCATTAAAGTGGATATAAGTGGATGCTTCAAAGTAATTTATATTCCTGGCTTCGTTTAACAGTTTATTTATTGCTGTCTTTCAAGCTGGAGTTTTCTTCAGTTTCTTTCTCTATCTCATTTAAATTTCTAATGGAATTATTTTGTTTTTTTTTTAATTCAGGAATATATTTGAAGGAATACTTTTAATCCAGACAAGTGTTTTCCACTGACACTTTGATAGTAATTTTACTATTTCACTGGTGTAACTGCTACAATTTAACACTGTTAGTTAACTGAACATTTGTGTCAAATTCCATGTTTAATGAATTGATTTAACAAGTTCATTCTATCAGTGTCAGTTTGGTTTGTGTTTTCTAAGGCTGTTGTCATAAAGAAGCTTGTATGCATCTTTAGGTAGCTGACTCCATCTTAGGCAGATAATTATGGCTTATCTCCAGATTCAGATTGACAGCCTATCTTCAAGTCATGTCTCACTGTGCTGTTAGATTTTCCTTGGTTTAGAGTGTGCTGCCCTAAATAGTAGTTTTAAAATTTCACTTCGGGCTTTCTACCGTAAATATTTTTCCTAAGTTTTTTTTTGTTTTTTTTTTGTTTTGTTTTGTTTTGTTTTGGCACTGTCCCTGAGGCTTGAACTTAGTTCCTGGGCACTGGCCCTGAGCTTTTTGCTCAAGACTAGCTAGCTAGCACTCTACTACTTGAGCCACAGGTCAACTTTTGGTGGTTAATTAGAAAGAAGCGTCTCACAGGCTTTCCTTCCTGTGTTGGCCTCAAACACTGATCCTTAGATTTCAGCCTCCTAAGTAGTTAGGATTGTAGGTGTGAGCCACCAGCTCAATGGTAAGCATTATTGAAGTGATTATAATCTTTTTCATTCGAATTTGAATATGGTGTTTTAACTGATAGACTTTTCCCAAGTCATGTTTTATCTTGACTAGCTAGCACTCTACTACTTGAGCCACAGTTCTACTTTTTGTTGGTTAATTAGAAAGAAGCGTCTCACAGGCTTTCCTTCCTGGGTTGGCCTCAAACACTGATCCTTAGATTTCAGCCTCCTGAATAGTTAGGATTGTAGATGTGAGCCACCAGCTCAATGGTAAGCATTATTGAAGTGATTATAGTCTTTTTCATTCGAATTTGAATATGGTGTTTTAACTGATATACTTTCCCAAGTCATATTTTATCTTTTCTTGCCTTATTATAAATTTCTATTTACAGCTCTATCCTTTTCCCATTTTAATTTTGATATTCTTTGTGCTGTAAAATCACTTCAGTATTCAGTAATCAATTCAGTATTCAGTATACATTTTGCGCTATAAAAGTCAGACCAGTGGATGAGGGAATTTCCCCCCTCCCCATATATATATATATATATATATATATATATATATATATATATATATATATATATATATATATATATATATATATATACACACACACACACACACACATTTTTCATTACCTTTTAGATGATTAAGTTTATAAAGATTCAGATGGTGAGTACTTGAAACTGATAATATCTTTGTGCCTTTTGCTTACTAAGAATGAAAATTACAGGTAGGTAACTTTTAAATGGAAAGAATGGAGATATGAAGGGGCCAGTTAGACTCCCAGATAGTTTTTGTTTTGAAACCTGTGTGTATATGTGTACGTGTATAGTATTTTCAAGAAATCTTTTATTAATTAGCTTATTGTGAAAGAGTACAATTATTTATAAAAATTAGCTAACTATAATGTAAACTTATTTTCCAAGTTTATTTTTTTTTGTGACGTTTTAGATGTGTTACCATAAAAGTGATAACTAACTAGTAACAAAATTCAGTCCATTACTATGCAGCATAAATAGCCAATCGACTGTGGCTAATCGGATATGATTACATACCAGTAATACACACTTAATATTTCTGTGGTCCTTTTTCACTATTTCCTATCTCCTGCTCAATGGAGGACCTTCTTATGTGCCTAGAGATTCCCTTCCCCTTCCTATTAACTACTTAAGGAAATTTTTGTCTTTACCTCAGCTTTTATACTTCAAATGCTTGTAATAGATCAGTCCTGCTCATTTCTGGTAGATTTGGCTTTTATATGTGGCATATAACATTGAGCTTGAAAAATCTTTTTTTTTTTTTTTTTGGTGGTCATGGGGCTTGAACTCTAGGCCTGGGCGCTGTCCCCAAGCTCTTCAGCTCAAGGCTAGCACTCTACCACTTGAGCCACAGTGCCACTTCTGGCCTTTTCTGTTTATGTGGTGCTGAGGAATCGAACCCAGGGCCTCATGCATGTGAGGCAAGCACTCTACCACTGAGCTACCTTCCCAGCCCCTTTTGAAAAATCTTCAGTCCAAAGTTTCAGGTTTGTATAAGACAACTTAATGCCCTACAAAATAAAATCTGCAACTATAAAAATTGTAGCAATTACTTTACAAACGAGTCTTTATCAGAATAATTAGTTAAATTGTCATCCTATTTACAATTAAAATCACTACTTTTTCTCAGCTGTTTCATTTACTACTAGTTGGACTGGTTAGGATAACTTTCTATTAGATTACTTTTAAAATACCAATCACAAAACCACAGTTTTAATTCATCACTCTTGTATCATTTTCTGATTACATCAATCATTTGTTTGATTTTGGTTGATAACTGCTTATACTCCCTTATTATAATTATAATTATAAAATTTATTTTTTATTTCAGAAAGGGAGTAAGAATTACTAAATCGGCCCCTTGAATTAAATATGCTTTTTCTATGAACTATAAGTGGTGCTTTTTTCCAAGAATTTTCCTTATTAATATGCAGACCAGAGATATACTCAATGATAAATACATGGAGCATCTAAATATTGTTCATTTAGATTCACTCATTAGCAATTGTTTATCTACTTATGCTTGTTTACATACATGTTTGTATAGATGTGTTCATATACCCATACATGTATTGTGTAAATTGGCAAGTCTTCTATACACTTGAGTACTTCATCATGCATCTTGTAAGGGATGAGGACAGTAACCCTCTATTTAAAATCGTGATTACATCTATATACTATATTACTAGCAAATATGCCCCTAATTGACTTTTTAATACATGAGTATATGAGTGTGTGATATTTAAATCTTTAATATATGTATGTGTGTATTCTTAGATCCAGGATCCATGCAGGAATATATATATGTATATATATACATATATATATACATATATATATACATATATATATATACATATATATATATCACCTTTTTAAAAAAAGTTTATTGTCAAGGTGATGTATAGAGGTATTACAGTTACATAAGTATGGTAGTGATTACATTTCTTGTCTAACTTGCTACCCCTTCCCTCGTTTTTCCCCATTTTCCCCCACTTTCCCCCCAGGTTCTGCTGATCATTTCCAACATATTGTCTTGGGAGTATCGCTGTTGCATAGGTTCCTCCCTTGTTCTTTGTCTCACCATTTTGTTGTTCCCCTTCCCTTCCCAAGTTCAGATAAATGTATATACAATACCCAGGGTACCAAAATTGAATGGAGTAACAACCGGTAATAAACCATAGGAGGGAAACAAAAGAAAAGAAATCATGTGGCACATTGAGAACAACAAATAGACACTTTTTTTCTAAATGACGCTTAATTCTCTTAATCTGGATTGATCTCCATGCTATCCCCTTCTCCCCCATGACATTGACTTTTGAAAAATTATCTTACAAATTATTGTTTTTGGTTCTGCACATTTTATTTCCCTGATTATGATTTTTTTAACTTGATGTTCATTCTTACTAGAATATTATTTACTTCTAAAACAATTATAATCAGAACTGTGACTTGCAGTATGGAGTGATAAAACTAATTTTCAAGATCAGAAACTGTTTACAAATTGCACATGCTTAGCTTTATGGTCTACACTGTTTAAAAAAAAAAAGATTATAGCATTTAGGTCATTGAGGCTGCTGACAGCTTGAGTGTAGTTTTTATTTTTCTCTGTTTTAGGTGAATCCAGAGTAACTGAAGGACACACTGCCTCCATTTTCTCCCATTCAAACCCACATCAGCGAGTCTTCATTCATTTACAGGTTACCTTTGGAATACAGAAATGTTAACAAGTTTGTTTTAAAAGATTGATAGTCCATACTTATTAAGATGTTGAAATTGCTGAAAGAATGAAAGGCCTTTTTTTAAAAAGTTCTTAAAATTATTTCTAATTGCTACTTTATTTCTTCAAGTTTACCAAATTGGAAACAAATTGAGTAAAATAAAAAAGTTGGAAACACAAGTTACAATATACCTCTCTAGATTATCAAATAGCTTGTTTAGGACCTCATATTGTTTGAGTTGATTAATTACTTTTTAAAACATAAAATGTTTGTAATCTGTTCTTTTTTCCATAGCGGGATTTATAAGGATTATTAGCTGTGGGACCATAATATATCTTGTTCTGTTTAAAACAAAATATGGTATGTTAACAGTTGATAAGATTTTCATTCAAATTAATTATATGTCATATTACCTGTTATGTAGTTAGTTATAAGTTGCCAAATAGGAAAGTTTGTGTAAGATGTCCTTATAGTATGACTATTTGCTGAACCAAAAAGCACAGAAAAATATGTTCTACTGTTCTAGAATTTGTGTTCTTTAGACAAAAGATTTTAGTATAAGTCTCTGATATTATGTAAAGAAAGTGCTGTTTGGTTGTGGTAGCATTTTAAGTTGAAGATAGGAATCAATTAAATATTCTAGTCCATTCTACTATTAAGTGTAAATTTTAATTCACTGCCTTAGAAATTCAGAGAACTGGATTTTAAGCCAGGTTGACTTCTTTTCAAAGGAGTCTCTTGGTAGATATGCAGTGTTGGGCAGCTCTGTGAGTCTCTGTGAGCTACCTTTTACTTATTTGTAATTTGTGGGGTTAAAGTAACTAGTCTATAGGAATCAAGTGCTTTAAAGCCTCTACTTTTGTCTGTTTGAAATACCTCTACCATTGACCCTGAACAGCTTATGACTCCAAACTTACCTGGGGTAGTTTAGAAGAGGAAAAAGGGTGGTGTGTCTTTGGATGCTGTGGTACTGAAACCTAAGAACATAACACAACCATAACAATTTACTGCTGAAAATAATCTGAAGTTGCTTTTTCCCCCCCACAAGAAGCAGACGTGCCTTTTGTTTCTGTTTGAATTGCTGCACCAGGAACAACTATACTTTGGGCAGACGTGCTTTCCTTGGTAGTACTTTGACTTTCATTGGTACTGGTTTGGAAAAATAAATAAAGATATTGCAGCTCTGGATATATTGTATTTGTATGCTGCTTTAAATCAAAGGAAGTGGGTTGTATTAGACCATATGGAATTGTACTATTCTTGACGTTCTGGTAGACAAAATAATCCTGTTTGTCTAGAAACAAAAATGGGACAAGCAGTGCAGTTCAATTATCATCCTTTAGCTATTTATTAGGTATATTGGTAAAAATAATAGATTACTATGGAAATGGTTTCTTTTTTTCATAGTTTTTTTTTTATTGTGGAAATACTGTACAGAGGGGTTACAATTACATGGGCAAGATAATGAGTTCATTTCTTATCAAGCATTGTAGCTTCCTTTGTTTCCCCTTCCCATCCCTTCCCTTACTCCCCCCACCCTCCCACCCAATCCCCCCCCCCACCAAAGTTGTAAGGTTCATTTTCGACATAACGACTTGTACATCTCATTGTTGCAATGGGTCCACCTGTATCCCTATTTAAACGATTTGTTTTTTCCCTTCCCCTCCACAAATTACACTGACATCAAATACAGTGAAAGCAGGGGTTATACTGTGGGGGAAGGACATACAAAGCAACAAAGAAATAATCTTATAAAGTGTTAGAAACAATTGCATGAAAGAAAAAAATACATTTGAATACGTATCTTAGGGTTCATTTCCCTGACATCACCTTACCTGACCTTTTCTGCTTGTCTCAGACATATACTAGATATTGCAAATAAGGGAAATCATGAGACCTATGTTTCTTTGGGCCTGGCTTACTTTACTTAATACAATTTTTTCCAAGTCTTTCTATTTCCTAACAAGTGGGACAGTGTTGTTCTTTCTGATGGAGGCATAGAATTCCATTGTGTATATATACCACATTTTCTTGATCCATTCAGCTACTGAGGGGCATCTGGGTTGGTTCCATATCTTAGCTATAGTAAATAATGCTGCAATAAACATAGTCGTGCTGGTAGCTTTAGTGTGGTCTTGTTTGTGAACCTTTGGGTAAATGCCCAAAAGTGGGATTGCTGGGTCATAGGGGAGCTCTATGTGGAGTCTTTTGAGGAAACTCCATACTACTTTCCAAAGTGGTTGAACAAGTTTATACTCCCACCAACAATGCAGTAAGGTTCCCTTCTGTCCACATTCCCTCCAGCATCTGTTGTTATTAGAGTTCTTGATTTTTGCCATTCTAACTGGGGTGAGGTGGTATCTCAATGTTGTTTTGATTTGCATTTCTTTTATGGCTAGGGAGGTTGAGCATATTTTAGCATATCTTCATGTGTCTATTGGCTATCCTTTCCTCTTCAGAGAAGTTTCTCTTTAAGTCTTTAGCCCACTTATTTATTGGGCAGTTGTTTCTTTGAAGATTTGTTGTTGGAGGATTTAACTTTTTGAGTTCCAGGTATATTTTAGATATGAGACCCTTGTCCATTGTATGGCTAGTGAAGATCTTCTCCCAATCCGTGGGCTTTCTATTGATCTTGCTAGCTATGTCCTTTGCCATGCAGAAGCTCTGCAATTTTATTCAATCCCATTTGTACAACCTTTCTTTGATTTGTTGTGTTTCTGGGTCTCTATTAAGAAAATTTCAGCATGTGCCAAGGAGACCTAGGGTTTCTCCTATTCCATCCTGTAATGTTTTCAGAGTGTCTGCTTTGACTCTGAGGTCTTTGATCCATTTGGAGTTGATTCTGGTGCAGGCTGATATATAAGGATCTAGCTTTAGTTTTCTACAAGTAGTTAACCAATTTTGCCAGTACCATTTACTGAAGAGGGTGTCTTTCTTCCATTTTATTTTTTTAGCTCCCTTATCGAAGATTAGATGGCTCTAGGTCTATAGGTTCATTTCTGGGTTTTCAATTCTATTTACTATGGAAATGGTTTCTGTCTCTGCTGATAGTTAAGAAATTGTTGGCTTATTTGTTTTCCTAATAATTCAAATAAGTTGCAGGATCCAGCAGTGATTTTTTTTTGTCTCATAATTATCTGGCTTAGGAAAATGCTGTTATACACTACTAAGCTAAAAATTATCAGTATAAAAATTATTGTTATTAAATTTAAGAAAACCTGCTGATTCTTTGAAACCACCTTTTTCTTATCCATTAATCCATTTTAGTTGTTTCAGTTGTACAAAATACTACTTATGATATCTTCATGCATACTTTTTATCATACATTAATCATACTCATCCTCCATTACCATCACCCTTCCCACTTTCCCTTTCTCTCCTGATTATAGTGGTGGGGGAGTTTGGGAGGCAGCAAGAGGCATTATTGTGGTTTGAACTCAAATTCATACTATGACTTGACCTAAGCCTCCAGCCCTTATTGCTCTAGCTATTTTTTGAGATAGAATCTCACTTTTTGTACAGACTGGCCTGCACCACTATACTCCTACATATACTCATATATAGTTTCCACCATAGCTAGGATGACAGGTATAGACCACCATGCTCAGCTTTTTCTTATGATATGGGCCCTTGAAACCTGTTGCTCAGGCTGGCATATATCGTAATGTCACCTTCCCTAGTAGCTGGATGACAAGTATATACCACCACGTTCAGGTATTGGTTGAGAATAGTATAGTAGTGAGGAACCTCCCAAAGAAATAAGATTATAAGGCATGAGACAAAGATACAGTCTGATTTCTTTTTCTTGTACTAGTTATTTGAACTCATGGCCTTATGCTTTCTAGACAGGTGCTCTTCCATACATCTATGCTGCCATCCCTGTTTTGGCACTGATTATCTTTGAGATAGGGCCTTACTTCCTGCCCAGGGTTACACTTGGACTGCAGTGTCTCTGTTTCTCCATTTGCACTGTAGCTCGGATGACAGGTCAGACTTCTTCCATTGGAATACAACTTTGTGGTTTTTCTGCCTGAGAGAGCTTGGAATCATGATCCAGTCTCAGCCTTCTATGAGGATAGGATAACAGGCATATGCTTTTACATGCACCTGTTAGTTGACATAGGTAAAATTACTACATTAGCTGGAGCCTTCAGTATCTGCCACCAGCTAATGTCCTAATTCATTTTTGTACTTTCTTAAAGCAATTCCAAGAGTAAATTATGTGTTCACTTTGCCTGCTTGACTTTCTTTTATTAGGTACCTCATTGGTATGAAAAAATACACCTTTACTAAGTGACTAATAGAGTATTAAAAGAACTGGTGAGTTATTTCACCTATTGAATAAATCAAATAAGCATTTTATAGGTTTTTCTTTTTTTGATAAAGGAGAAAAGACAAGTTTTCTTAAACACTTATAATTATGTTCCCCTTTTATAGATGTCTTTTGGAGTCTATTGGAAGAGGAAATTTTTTGTTACTTTGAGACAGGGTGTCACTATAGAGCCTAATCCTGGCCTCAGAATAAGACAGCTCCTCTCCCTGTGTTCCTGACTAGCTGAGATTGCAGTTATACATTACTGTGCCTACCATTTTAGAATTTTTTTGGTGTCTCTTTTTTTTCACAGTGGAATATGAATGGGTTTCACTCTTCTCACAAAACTTTTTAATGTTTCAACAAAATTATCCTTCAAATTCAATGGGGAAATATAAAGATTAGTTAAAGATCGCTAAAGCAATTCATGCCCACCAAGCCTGAACTGCAGAAGATACTTAAGAGAATATTACACAGAAAAAAGAAATTTCAACTGAGCAGTAAATGGACATAAAAGAATTAGGAAAGAAAAAACAGGTTCAATTCAGGAAATCGGCAAACTTGGGGAACAAAAAATAAAGTCACAGGAAACTAAATACTTTTTAGTCATAGCCTGAAATGTCAGTGGTTTTAAGTCTCCAAATGATTTGGATGACTAGATTAAAAACAGGACACATCTATTTATTGTCTGCTAAAATACAATTCACTGGCAAAAACATACAGACTAAAAGTGAAAGGAGGAAATACTATATACCAAGCAAGAGGAAATCTAAAGGAAATAAAAGCAACTCTACTGCTGTGTGATAAAACCAACTTCAAGTCTTAAGTTTGAAGAGGCTGGGAAGTCACTACACATTGATGAAGGGAACAAACCACCAAGAACATTAAATTCTACATGTACCAAAACAGCACTAGCACCCAAGTTCATAAACATTATTGACAGGTCCACATATAGTAGTTGATCTCAACATATGGCAACATTCCACTCTCCATAGATCAATCAGAAAAGAAAAAATTGAAGGTATCTCAGGATTAAATAACACTGCTTTACAAAAAGATTAACAAGCATCTACAGAGAATTCCATTCGAGCAGCAGAGCGTACATTCCCAGCAGTCCACAGAACATTCTGCAAAATAAATGGCAATTTAAGTCATAATGTGAGTCCTAACAAAGAAGAGCAAATACTTTGCTGTATTGTAACAAACTCATGGATAGAATTATTACAAGAAAATACAGAAACTATTGAGACACATGGAGACTGAACAGTGTGTTTTGGGATGATCAATGAGTCATTGAAAATTTTAAAGCCTCCTAGACTAAAAAGACAGTTTATCAGAATCTGTAGGCAGTTTTCAGAGGGAAGTTTTACCGCTTATTTTAAAAAGTAAGATCTCAACCTAATGGGTGTATGGCAAGGTGTTAGGGGAACAAGGCCAAATCAGATGTGGTTGCTCACACCTTGAACTCTTGCTGTTAATAAGACATCTGGAGGATCACAAGTCAAGGCAGCCTCAGCAAGAAGTTAATGAGACCCCATCTTAGCCAATAAAAATTTTGGCATGGTAGCATGTACTTTTTATGCCAGCTGTGTAAACCAAATCAGTATGTTGAAGAATAATGAAATTGAGACTTAGTACAAAGAAATAAAATGTAGGTTCTCTGGAAAGACTGACAAATGCTTAGCCAAACTAATCAAAAAGGAAAAGGAAGAAAACAATTAAAAAAATGCCACAGATACCAATGGAATTCAGAAGATCACTAAGGAATTTTTATAAATTCCAATAAACTGGAGGGCAGGGAAGATGGCGGAGGAGAAGCTGGAGGCTAAACAAGCTCTCGCATAGAAAGCAGTTTTAGAGTTCCAATGAACAGTCCTAAGCCAGAGAATCACACCAAGTGTGCCTTCACAGGACAGAGAATTAGGCCAGAGAGAGAAAATACAGGCAAGGAGACAGCCCTGAGCCCTTGCCAGCAGCCGCCGCAGCGGCAGCAGCGGTGGCGGCGGTGACTGCAGCGGCCATATCTGAACCACAGAGAGTCCGGGACGAAGGAGCCAGACATGGCGGACAAGTGGATTCTACTCAACACCAGCAAGAACTGACAAGGAGCGGACATCTTCATCCTGCAGTTCGCAGACCAGAGACGCGACCCAGGAACCAAGACGGCGTGAGTAGAAGCCTGACATCCTCACTCCTTCTCAGAGAGCAGAGGAGGGAAGGCCACCCCTCCCCGCCCAGTACCGGAGATCTCCATCTTGGATACTGACAAAGCTCGGAGGAGCTGCCAGCTCCAACTCAAGCCTTGGAATAAAACGAGTCATTTAACAGGTCACAAGAACTTAACGGCCGTGTGACCTGCCAGACTCAGCTCCACCCAGGGAAAAGTCACCCAGCTAGGGCGCCAGCCCCAGGAGTGGCTTTCTTCACCGGGTAATCAGAGCCAGAGGCTGCCCCTCCCTTTAGCAGCCTCGAAAATGAATTAAAATTCAGTAAACAGAAACCCTGAGAGTGGCTCCAGGCTGGGCTCTGTGAGTTTCTCACACACCAGCCCCCGGGAAAAGCTACTGTTTGCTGAAAGGCCTCAACTCTACCCAGAACCTAGCCTCATCACAGCATCTCCAAACTCGAGGAAAAAGCCATCTTCTCACATTGAACTAACCTGGGAGGAGGATTGCAGAGCATTTTTCTGCCTGTTCAAAGAAACTGACTTAAGTAACCAATCAAGCTACAGGAACACAAGCAGACCAGAGACTCCAACAAGAGGCTGGTTATGGACACAAGGGAGACACAGGATTTTTCCCACCCCTCCCAAAAAAAATCAAAGAACTTTTTTTGTTGTTGTTGTAACTTTCATAAAAAAAATTTTTTTAATCTTTAATTTTTACCTTTTTTGAAAAAAATTGTTTTCTAGTAATTTTTTTTTCTCTTAGAATTTTATTTTAGGGGTATAAGTGTGTGTGCATTTTTCTTCCTTTTTTTGTTTTTGTTTTTGTTTTTTGTTTAGCTCTACTGAACTTCTGATCTTTTTTCTTTCTTTCTTATCCTTTTCACCTGTTCTTCTCTTTCATTATTTATGTGACTTAATTGCTATTCTGCACATCCTCAGATAAACCCATAGTCGATTATTAGACCTTGTCCCCTATTGTGTACACACTTAATCCACAAATTTATTACTCAATTCAAAACCTCTTAGACTTAAATTCCTTATTAGCAGTACTACCTCTTTATACCTATATAATATTTTAAGTATTTTTATTTTTAAGTTTTTCACATCTCCTTTATATTGCTCCCTTTCTCTCATTATATTCATGTTCTTCTCTGAATAGCTTGTTTTCGAATCTGTATAATATTATTAATTTTTACCTTTCTATTTTTTCTGGTCTCTTCTTGTTCCATTTCTCTTCTTTTTTTCTCTCTCTACTTTCATCCTATCCAACCTATTTCCTGCTTTGAGATTAGGACTTAGTTAACACTCCCTGTGCCTTCCCACATCACTCTATTCCTATTTTTTACCCACATCTCTTCCTAAACCTAATAATTTCTGGTTTACCAAATTCTTCTTTGCGGTTCGTAGCCCATTAATATATAGTTGTTTGATGTTGAATAGATGTATCTGTTGAACTAGATTGTATCTGCAGACTATTGACTGTGCAAATACAGACTTTGATTGATGCTTGCCTTAAGATAGTGTTCTAGCACAAAACTGGTGTTAATTTCATCCTAAACGGGCAGAGTAAGCTGGAAAAACACAAGAAAAATGGCAAGTCCGGGTATCTCAACTCCCACTCATGATAACCAGGGGACAGAAGAGATAATGAATAATCCAGAGGAGAGTTCCCAGATAGCTCTACAAACACTGTTGGCAAACATGATAAATGAAAAGATTGAAAACATACAAAGGACTCTGTATCAGTGTGATACAGAGAGAGAGAGGAGGCAATCCAAAAGTTTATACAGGAATATCATAAGCATGAGGAAGCTACTCAAAAACTGATACAGGATTTGCGTGAGAGCTTGAGAATACTCAAAGAGAAAGGCAGGAATGGTGTGAGCAGGCTGAGAACAGTCAAAGAGAACTACAGGAATCCCACGAACGGGAGGAAGCTAAGCAAAGAGTAATACAGGAATTGAGAGAGCAGGATGAGAATACACAAAGATCACTAAAGGCATTCATGGAATCCATTAACAAAGAGCTGAAGGAAGTCAGGGAGACCACAAAGGGAATGCTGAATGGAACCCAACAGAAGGAATGGGAGTCCAAGGAAACCGTAATCAATCAACTAAGTGATTTGAGAATAAACACTGAACACCAAATTAAGGAAGTAAAGAAGTTCATACAAGATCTAAAACAAAGTTCAACAAAGAATTTGAAGCCATCAAAGCTGACCAACTAGAAGGAAAAGAAATAAAAACAAAGTAGAAAGTCTCGACAGCAGGTTAGACCATGCAGAAGATCGAATCTCCTGGATTGAAGACTGCCTAGACATTATAGAGAAAGAACACACAACCATCCAAGACAAATTCAAGAAATATGAGAGATCTATCCAACACTTGGAAGACACCATCAGAAGGCCTAATCTAAGGATAATGGGTGTAGAGGAGCACCTAGAAACAGAAGTTAATGGTCAGGAAATTTGTTTAACAGGATCCTAGCAGAGAACTTCCCAAACATGCAAAAAGATAGGCCTAGTTAAGATACAAGAAGCTTTTAGAACTCCAAATAGACCAGACCAGAATAGGACATCCCACCATCACGTTATAATCCACACAGGATCAGTTCAGACCAAGGAAAAGATCCTTAAAGCTGTCAAAGAGAAAAGATTAATCACCTATAAAGGGAAACCAATTAGAACCACCTCAGATTTCTCAGCAGAGACAAAGCAAGAAGAGCCTGGAATGATGTATGCCATGCCCTAAAAACAAACAACTATCAACCAAGAATACTGTACCCAGCTAAACTCTCCTTCATAACTGAAGGCCAAATAAAAACCTTCCATAGCAAAGAAAAATTGAAACAATACATCTCCACCAAACCAGCCCTACAAAAGATTCTTAAAGACGTCCTACACATAGAAAACCAACAAGACCACAATAAAAGCCAAGAAACTGCACCCAAACTGAGAATCCAAGAACCATAGGAAGAACCCAGTTTTCGCAGCCCCCAAGAAGGTGGATAACATGGCAGGAACTCCCAAATACCTCTCAGTCCTATCTCTGAATATTAACTGACTTAATTCTCCAATTAAGCGACATAGGCTGTCTAGTTGGATTAAAAAACAAGATCCTTCTATCTGTTGCCTTCAGGAGTCACATCTTGCCCGTAAAAAAAAACACATTTTCAATGTTAAAGGCTGGAACAAAATCTACCAAGCAAACGGCCCCCATAAACAGGCGGGAGTTGCAATCCTATTATCAGATAAAATAGACTTCAAATTAAAATTTGTGAGAAGAGATAAAAGAAGGTTGCTACATACTAATTAAGGGATCTCTCCTTCAGGAGGATATTACAATTCTAAATATCTATTCACCAAACAATGGAGCACCCAAATTTATCCAAGAAACACTACTTTCCCTCAAATCCCACATAGATCCAAAGACATTAATTGTTGGGGATTTTAACACACCACTCTCCCCACTAGATAGATCAACTCAGCAAAAACTCAACAGAGAAACCGCAGATCTAAACAAATGCATAGATCAACTAGATTTAACAGACACCTACCGAATATTTCACCCAGCAGCATCAGAATACACGTTTTTCTCAGCAGCACATGGAACATTTTCTAAAATAGACCACATTTTAGGCTACAAAGCAAACTTGTCCAAATTCAGAAACATTGAAGTTATACCTTGCATTCTGTCAGACCACAAGGGAATAAAATTAGAACTCAACACCAAAAGCCACCAAAGAAAGTCCGGTAACACATGGAGGCTGAACAACACACTGCTGAATCACAAGTGGGTCAAGGAAGAGATTAGAAAGGAAATTCAAATGTTCGTGCTATTCAACAAAAACGAGCACACAAATTACCAGCTCCTCTGGGACACAGCAAAGGCAGTACTCAGAGGCAAGTTTATAGCTCTGAGTTCCTACAGAAACAAATTGGAGAGATCTGAAACCAACAATTGAATGAGACATCTGAACCTCCTTGAAAAAGAGCAGCAAGATAAACCCCAATCCAGTAGATGGAAAGAAATAATTAAAATTAAATCAGAATTAAATGAATTAGAATCCAAAAAAACTATAGAAAGAATCAACAAAACAAAGAGTTGGTTCTTCGAAAAACTTAACAAAATTGACAGACCCTTAGCAAATCTTATCAGAAAAAGAAGAGAACACACCCAAATAAATAAACTCAGAGATGAGAATGGAAACATCACCACGGAAACAACCAAGATTCAGAACATTTTAAGGGAATACTTCTCAAAACTTTATGCTAATAAGTTTGAGAATTTGGCAGAAATGGACCTTTTCCTAGCAAATATTGACATGCCAAAACTAAACCAACGTGAGTTAAACCATCTTAACAGGCCCATATCAAGCATTGAAATAGAAACAGCAATAAGAGACCTCCCAGCTAAGAAAAGTCCAGGACCAGATGGTTTTACAGTAGAATTCTACAAGGCCTTCAAAGCTGAGCTCACACCAATACTCCTCCAACTCTTCAATGAAATTGAAAGAGAAAGTTCACTACCAAACTCTTTCTATGAAGCCATCATAACCCTCATCCCAAAACCAGGCAGGGACTCATCAAAGAAAGAGAACTACAGACCCATTTCTTTGATGAACATTGATGCAAAACTTCTCAACAAAATTTTGGCCAATCGACTTCAACAATTCATCCAAAAAATCATACACCATGATCAAACAGGATTCATTTCAGGGATGCAAAGCTGGTTCAATATATGCAAATCAATTAATATTATTCATCACATCAACAGGAGCAAGAATAAGAACCACATGGTTATCTCAATAGATGCAGAAAAAACATTCAAGATCCAACACCCCTTTATGATGAAGGTTCTGGAAAAATTAGGAATCCATGGAACATTCCTCAATACAATAAAGGCTGTATATGACAAACCTACAGCCAGCATTATACTTAATGGTGAAAAACTAAAGCCATATCCTCTTAACACAGGAACAAGACAAGGATGTCCACTCTCTCCACTTCTCTTCAACCTAGTATTAGAATGCCTAGATACAGCAATAAGACAAGATGCAAACATAAAGGGGATCCAAATAGGGAAAGAAGAAATAAAACTCTCCTTCTTTGCAGATGACATGATCTTGTACTTAAAGAATCCCATAGATTCCACTCCCAAATTACTCAAGCTGATTCAAAACTTTGGCAAAGTAGCAGGGTATAAAATTAACCCTCAAAAATCAATGGCTTTTCTGTATGCCAACAATTAGAAAAGTGGGGCTGCAATTAGGAAAACAACTCCATTTGTAATAGCCCCACAAAAAATAAAATACCTAGGAATTAACTTAACCAAAGAAGTGAAGGACCTCTATGATGAAAACTTTAAAAACTTGAAAAAGGAAATCAAAACAGAACTTAGAAAATGGGAAAAACTCCCATGCTCCTGGATTGGAAAGATTAACATCATGAAAATGGCAATACTTCCCAAGGCTATCTACAAATTTAATGCGATACCTATCAAAATTCCAACCTCATTCTTCAAGGAAATAGAAGAGGCAATCCAAAAATTCATATGGAACAATAAAAGACCCCGAATAGCAAAAATGCTCCTCAACGGAAAGAACACTACTGGAGGAATATCAATACCAAATTTCAAACTCTACTACAAAGCCATAGTAATCAAAACAGCTTGGTACTGGCACAAGAACAGACCTCAGGACCAATGGAATAGAATTGAAAACCCAGAAATGAACCTACAGACCTATAGCCATCTAATCTTCGATAAGGGAGCTAAAAAAATAGAATGGAAGAAAGACAGCCTCTTCAGTAAATGGTGCTGGCAAAATTGGTTAACTACTTGTAGAAAACTAAAGCTAGATCCTTATATATCAGCCTGCACCAGAATCAACTCCAAATGGATCAAAGACCTCGGAGTCAAAGCAGACACCCTGAAAACATTACAGGATGGAATAGGAGAAACCCTAGGTCTCCTTGGCACAGGACGAAATTTTCTTAATAGAGACCCGGAAACACAACAAATCAAAGAAAGGTTGTACAAATGGGATTGCATGAAGTTGCAGAGCTTCTGCATGGCAAAGGACATAGCTAGCAAGATCAATAGAAAGCCCACGGATTGGGAGAAGATCTTCACTAGCTATATAACAGACAAGGGTCTCATATCTAAAATATACTTGGAACTCAAAAAATTAAATCCCCCAACAACAAATCTCCAAAGAAACAACTGCCCAATAAATAAGTAGGCTAATGACTTAAGGAGAAACTTCTCTGAAGAAGAAACAAGGATGGCCAATAGACACATGAAGAAATGTTCAACATCCCTAGCCATAAAAGAAATGCAAATCAAAACAACATTGAGATACCACCTCACCCCAGTTAGAATGGCAAAAATCAAGAACTCTAATAACAACAGATGCTGGAGGGGATGTGGACAGAAGAGAACCTTACTCCATTGTTGGTGGGAGTGTAAACTTGTTCAACTACTTTGGAAAGTAGTATGGAGGTTCCTCAAAAGACTTCACATAGAGCTCCCCTATGACCCAGCAGTCCCACTTTTGGGCATTTACCCAAATGTTTACAAACAAGACCACACTAAAGCTACCAGCACAATTATGTTTATTGCAGCATTATTTACCATAGCTAAGATCTGGAACCAACCCAGATGCCCCTCAGTAGCTGAATGGATCAAGAAAATGTGGTATATATACACAATGGAATTCTATGCCTCTATCAGAAAGAATGACATTGCCTCATTTGTTAGGAAATGGAAAGGCTTGGAAAAAATTATATTAAGTGAAGTAAGCCAAGCCCAAAGAAACATAGGTCCCATGATTTCCCTTATTTGCAATATCTAGTATATGTATGAGTCAAGCAGAAAAGGTCAGATAAGGTGATGATAGGAAAATGAACCCTAAGATATGTATTTTAAATGTTTTTTTTCTTTCATGCATTTGTTTCTAACGCAATTATAAGATTATTTCTTTGTTGCTTTGTATGTCCCTCCCCCACAGTATAACCCCTGCTTTCACTGTATTTGATGTCCGTATAATTTGTAGAGGGGAAGGGGAAAAACATGTCGTTTAAATAAGGATACAGGTGGACCTGTTGCAACAATGAGAAGTACAAGTTTTCATGTCAAAAACGACCTTTACAACTTGAGGTGGGGGTAGGATTGGTTGGGGGGGAAGGGAGGATTGGAAGGGATGGGAAGGGTAAACAAAGGAGGAGGCTACAATGCTTGATAAGAAATGTACTCACTATCTTGCCCATGTAATTGTAACCCCTCTGTACAGTATTTTCACACACAAAAAAACAAACCAATAAACTGGAAAATCTAGAAGAAATGGTTATACTAATACAGATGAGTTCTACCCAAATTGAAGCCAAAGAATATAAAAAACTAACAAGCAATGAGGTTAAAATTAATGAGAGTCAAAATTCCAAGACCAGATGGGGTCCCTGTTGAATTCTACCAGAATGGATTTGAATGACCTGAAACTAGTAGAAGGAAGAAAAGGAATGGGGATGAAGAAAGAGGGAAGGACTGTACCAAACTCATTCAAGTCCAAGAATGGCCTAGTACCAAACCTAAGGATGCAATGAAAGTAATTTCCTTGGCAAAAAACTTAATAATATAAAACAAAATCACACATTAAAATGATCATATAGCCAGGCACTGGGGGCTCACCCCTGTAATCCTAGCTACTCAGGAGGCTGAGATCTGAGGATCATGGCTCAAAGCCAGACCGGGCAGGAAAGTCTGTGAGACTCTTTATCGCCGATTAACCACCAGGAAACTAGAAGTGGTGCTGTGGCTAAAGTGGTAGAGCACTCTCCTTGAGCTGAAGAGTACAGGGACAGTGCCCAGGCCCAGAGTTCAAGCCCCGTGACCACCACCACCACCAATATCAAAAAAGATCATACCATGATCAAGTTGGTTTTATTATAGGGATACAAGAATGTTTCAACATATGCAAATAAGTAATGTAACACATAAACAGCATAAAGGGGAAAAATCACAATCATCTCATTAGAGGAAGAAAAATTCCTCCTTTTACAAAATTCATGAAAGGCCCAAGGAAAACTAGGAATAGAGGAATGCACCTCAGTGTAATTAAAAACTATGTATAACAAATCTATAGCCAACACTAAACGAAATAGGGAAAAGCAAAACATTTAAAGCTTAAAATAAGAATCTCTTTTACACAATGCAGTGCTTGAATCTTAGAGCAGAGGCAGTAAAAAGGAAAGGAATATGAATTGGAAAGAAAGATCTCAAATTATCTCTACCTAGAATGATCCTTCACCTAAAAGATCCTAAACACTACCTAAACTCATATCTGGTAAACATTTCAGCAAAGTATCAGAGTATATCATGCAAGTCAAGAGCTTACACCAACAAGTTTGAGAAAAAAAAATCAGTAAAACACTCCCATTTACAGTTGCTTTAAAAAAAAATCTAGAAATAACAAAGAAGGCAAAAGTTTTACAACCAAAACTATAACATAAAACTATATATAAAACCATATGAAATTTATAAGGCATTGGAAAAAAGGAACAAAACCCTAGGATCTCTTAAGTTTGTGGATTGACATAATGGTTACTGAAATTGATTTACATATTCATTTCTCATTAAGATTCTGATATTCATCAGAAATAGAAAATCCAATCCTAAAAGTCATATGGAAGCAAAAAGACCCTCAGTACCAAAGCAATCCTGAGTAAAGACCAATATTTGACTTCAAACTATAATTCTTCATGGTATTGACAACAGATCCACAGGTTAGTGGAATAAGAGGCCTCAGAAATAATCCCACAGGCTACTGGCTTTTGACTGGGATATGTGTGGTGGGTTAAACCTGTTGATAGAGATTTAAATGATTGTAGCCACTATGGAAAGCAGATGGAGGCTCATAAAACTGTCTACACTCTCTTGCTTCTGTATATATCCCAAAGATGGATTACAACAGAGATGTCTGCAGATCCATTATTATTTTAGCACTGTCCACAATATCCAAGTTATGGAATGAGACCATGACATTTTATGTTTAGCTCTAGTACCCAACTCTGCCCATTCTTGCTTTCATTCATTCATTGGGAAAAATGTAAGTGTACAAAAAAAATTAAAATCAATCAAAACCTTTTTGACATTTAATAGTTTGTGAAACTACAAAGGAAAGTCAAGAAGAGTTTTGTTGTTTGACTATTCTAGGGCTTGAATTTAGGGTCTGGACTCTGTTTCTAAGCCTCTCTATGCTCAAGGCTAGTGTTCTACCACTTGAGCCACAGTACCATTTCCAGATTTTTCTAAGTAGTTTATTGGAGATAAGAGTCTCACAGATTTTCCTTCCCCAGCTGGCTTCAAACATCTCAGCCTCCTGAATAGCTGGGATTACTGGTGTAAGCCACTGGCACTCAGCTGAGAAATCCTTGTAGCCTAAGAGAAGCCTTTATTTTTTGGTAGTTTTCCTTGTGATTCATTCTTAGGGACTTCAGTGATGTAGCTTTCCCAAATGTTAAAAAAGGATTACCTCTTTGGACTGAAAAGGGGTAGGCACCCTGGAGTTCAGTGGTGGAGTGTTTTCCTAGTATAAACAAGACACTGGGTTCCATCCCAGCACAACACAAAGAGAAGCGTCTGAAGCAAAAGCTAAATATTTACAGGCAGATCCAGTTTGACATATTTAGACTGCAGAATATTAGTATTTTCAAAAAGGAATAGCATTTTATATCTGGGTAGCTTCCTATGAAAAAGAGGTTTTTGGTTTTCTGAAAAATCAGACAATCTAACAAGCATTTACTCCTGCATTCCTTCAGGTCACCTCTTTGTTTCCAATATGCATTGTGTTATCTGAAAGTTCTCTATCTCCACCAACTATTTAAAGACAGCCAGACCAGACCCAATTTGGATGGAAAACTAGCACCAGGGAAGAGACCTCTTTATCATCTAGCATTTGTGGGATAGTAAGGGATTTACAATCAAGAAGGGAAGTAACAGTTATCCAATAAGAAATCTTGAAGATAAAGGAAAGTTCTTGGTGAGAATGGATTGAGGTCATAAGAAACCAAGAACTGGAGATGCTGTCTTTAACCTTAGAAAGATTCTTATTAAAACTTAGCTATGTAGACCTGGCAAAGATGGCCAGAGTTGAGGCTCTGTGGAGAAGAGGGTTTCTATAAGCAGACAAGAGTGTGGTTAGGGAGTTGCCCTCTAAGCAGTTTTCACCAGACTCCTGGCATTGTTGGAGTACTGATTCCTACTCAAAATGGAGTTGGACCTTAGACTGCACTATCCATTCAAACCATTTGGGACTTGGGATAGTCTCCTGACAGTGTGGACTTTGAATCGTAAGTCTACATTTGGTATTTAGAATTTAAAGAGAACAATGTACATGGCATCATTTTGGTGTGGGACACTGTTACCATTTCATCACATAAAATACATAAAATAGTATTGTAGTATGTTACTTTTCCCTTTTTCTAATGTGGCTACTAGAAAATGTGTGGATTATCTTTCCCTCCCTCCATCTCCCTCTCTCTTCCTATTCTGAGCTACATCTTAAGCCTGCACATCCCTTTTTGGTTAGTACTGATCTGAGCTTTCAGGTCTCTTTCTCATGTTTATAGCTTTGTTAAAGCCTGTCTTTTTACTGTAGTCAGGCACATGATAAGTAGTAGACTAAAGGAAATGGAACGCCATTGCAGTGATAGTATGTCACTTAAGACACCATCTTAATAGTAGACAACATAGATGCAAACTCTTGCCAAGTATTGAACCTAACCCTGTCTAACATGATTTCTGCCTTGAAGAAGATCAAGCTCCTACCTCACAAAAATTGAGTTAATAAATGTATGTTGTGTGAGGCCAGTAAATACATGGCACTTTGTTATGAAGCAATAGAAAAGATAGCCTGGATGAAAATGTGGAACTGTGCTAGTCTAGCAGAAAGGAAATTGGAGAGAGTTAAACTAGAATAATTGAGTATAATTATAATTGAGTATAAACTGTCATTGGATGGTAATGTTAAATAGCCCATCTGCCTCTGAGCAGGGGGCGGGGGTAGGTGGGTCTGGGGTCTAATCCCACAGCCTAGGCATTGTCCCTGAGTGTAAAGGTAGCATTCTACCAATTGAGCCACAGCTCCACTTCCAGATTTTTTTTTATGATCAATTAGAGATATAGAGTCTCATGGTCTTTCCTTTTCAGGCTGGCTTTAAACCACAATCCACAGATTTCAATCTCCTGAGTAGCCAGGATTATAGGCATGAGCCACCAGCTTCCAGTTTATGGTCACAAGTCACTTCCTATGTAAGTCCACATGAAGGAGAAAAAGTTCAAGTTTGCCTGCTTTTTGAAGGTAAACTTTTTTTGGTGGTATTTATTTAATTACCTAGATCTAGACTTTGTAGTCTGATGTAAGTAGGTTATTTCAATTTTCCTTTATTAAGATTTGCTCTATTTTCAAGAGATGATCTATTTTGGAGAAAGTTCCATGGGGAAGAATGTGTATTCTGCAGTTTTTCAGTAATAATCTGTAGATGCCTGTTAAGTACACTTGATCTATAGTTTTATTAATTTCAGAAGTTTCTTATATTGAGTATTTATATGGATGATCTGTCTGGTAGTTGGGTCATCCACTACTCATGTTGGGGTGATCTGTGAAGTCCAGTAGTACTTATTTTATGAAATAAATCTTACTAAAGGTTTGGGAACTTTTCTGCTATTATTTTATTGATTATTTTCTATGCAGTCAGCTAACACTGACACTTTTACCTCTGCTGCTTCTTTTTCCTCTTCTTTCTCCTCCTCCTCCTTTCTTTCCTCATGAGTCATAGTATCCAATGGAGTCTCAGAGGTCTGTTTTTTTCCTTTCATTTTTCTGGTTTTCTTATTTTTGCATCTTTTTTTTTTTTGGTGGTACTTGGGTTTGAATTTAGAGCTTTTTACTTAATAGGCAGGTACTATACTATCTTAGAGCCATACCCTTGCCTTTATCTTTATTCCTCTATTTTATCTTATGCCCTGATATGCTATCTTCAACTTGATGTAGTCAGTTGTCAAGACTTTCAACTGAGTTTTTATTTGACTTACTGAACTTTTCATTTCCAGAATTTTAATTTGACTTTTCAGATTTAGGTATCTTCATTGTGTTACTCTATCATATTCTGCACTGTCTTCCTTGTTTCATCCAGATGCTTACTTTTGAAATTATTCAACTATTTATTTGTATTCTCATTGAGTGTTCATGTGTTTATGAATGTTCTCAAGTGTTTATATGTATTCTCTTTAATTTCACTGATCATTTTCATGCTCATACTTTTGACTCGTTGGGAATTTTAACCATTTCACTGTTTCGCACTATTGACTTTTGGAGGAGAGTCATATTGTCTTTCCCTTTCATATTATGTTGTAAACTATTAGCCCAATATAGTTTAAGGAAAAGACACCAAACACCTACAGGATAATCTAGGAGTCAATTTTTAATGGTATACATAATAATAAATTATGAAAAGACAGGGAAATGGAGAAATGAAAAATAAACAAGCCATGGATGAGGGGAAAACTATACAGTATGCAAATAATAGAAATAATTGTGTGAGAGAAAATAGAATAGGCAAAGAAAATAATAAAATACTTCAGAAGGAAGACAGAGACAAGAAAATAATAACTGCAGGAGAGAGAGAGAAGAAGAGCAAGAGGAAGAAGAAGGAAGAGGGGGAGGAGGAAGAGGGGGAGGAGGAAGAGGGGGAGGAGGAAGAGGGGGAGGAGGAAGGAGGAGGAGGAGGAGGAGGAGGAGGAGGAGGAGGGAGGAGGAGGAGGGAGGAGGAGGAGGAGGAGGGAGGAGGAGGAGGAGGAAAATGAACAAAAGACTAAAATATAAAACTTTTGTTTTTATTGTTGAGGAGTGTAATTCCCCACTTCCCCCACCACAATGGGTAATGGTTTTGGTTTCCTCAAAATCTGAACAGGGATGCCTGGGGGTTCAGCGCAGTAGTATATAAGGCTCTGATCCAGAAAAGGAGGAGAATGGGAAAAGGTGTGAAGGAAGCTGAGGAGGAGGGGGATAGGAGGAAGAGGCAGATGGGAAGAGGAAGTGGCAGAGATTCCCATCTTTTATAAGGGTCTGATCCAGAGCCCCAGGGCAGTACATAGACAAAATTTTGGTTGCAAACTCCTAAGAGTTGCAAGCTCCTACTAACCTCCTAGTTCACTGATCTGGATTATTCCAATCCTATCCCTATTGATTCATGGTGAAAAATCACATCTTCCAATTTCCTCCAGCCCGCTCGTGGTTCTGCTCTGGACTCCAGTGGTTCCCATGTGAGGATACTTGCCAGTCCCAGCTGCCAATGTTTGTTGATTCCCACTTGGCTTTCCATTCATCTCTTGCCATGACACAATGAGGCTGGTGGCAGAGCTGCATGGGCCACGAGGCACTAGTTTTGACTTGGTAGGTTCTATGTGTGTCTGTTTTTCTGTACTTCGTGGCTGGCTCTTGTTGCCTGAAGGATCGTGGCAGTTTCTTGTTGGCAGCTTCTCTCTGGGCAGCAGCTTAGCAAAGATTTGCAACTTTTAACATCTGTCTGAAGGCTGGGAAGGTGGCTCAGGGATAGAGTGCTTGCCTTACATGCATGAGGCCCTGGGTTCGATTCCTCAGCACCACATAAGCAGAAAAAGTTGGAAGGTAGCACTGCGGCTCAAGTGGTAGAACACTAGCCTTGAGATGAAGAGCTGAGGGACAGCACCCAGGCCAAGGGTTCAGGCCCCACAACCACTACCACCACCACCAACAACAACCAAAAAAACTCTCTGAGAAGCCATTTTCTGCCTGTTTTTGCTTCTGAGTGTGGGGAAGCTGGAGAGTGCTGCTTTCTTCTCACCTGCCATGTTGGAAATCCCTTCGGTAAGTTTTATGATGATAATAATGTAGTCTCCTGGGCTGTTGAGGTTAACACTTTGGTTGCAGTCAATACATCGCTACTCTTCTATTGGTCCTGACAGTTGTGTTGAGTAATTCAATGAAGTTAAGAAGGTTTTCTTTCCATTACCTGAAGTTCATTTTGATAAATATTATTTTATATGATCAGATGCACCTTTATATGATCACACTGCACCTTTGTGTTCCTCTCCTTCCTAAGAGTATTCCACTTTGGTCTCACTATGTGTGAATGCCTAGAGTCCTGTATAATTTGTCATGCCAGTGTAAACAAGTTTTTATTGTGGTGCAGAATTTAATCCATTTGGGTTAAACTTTTTTTTTCCAGAATAGATTTAATTGCTGGTACTGAGATTTGAACTCAGAGCCTTGCACTCTTGCTTGGCTTAGTTGTTCATAGCTGTTATTCTATCAGTTGAATCATTCCTCCACCTCAGCATTTTGTGGGCTAATTAGAGATGGAGTCTTGTGGACTTTGCTGCCTGGGCTGGCTCTGAACCATATCCTGCAGGTCTTAGTCCTCTAACTATCTAGGATTACAGCTGTAAGCCACTGGTACCCACCTAGAAATACATCATGTATTTCTAATGTGTGTTGTGTCAACAAGCAGTTGATTGTCAAGGAGCAGTTCCTAGATTGAAGTATGTGGGACAGTAGTGGCTTCAGTAGCTTCATTATCTTCATAACCTCCAGGTGATGTAAAAACATGTTACCACTGTAATATGATATATTCAACAAGCCCTAATATTGCCCTGACCCTTAACAGGGTGCCAGTCTAACTGCTTTTCAAATAACTCATTTAAACTAGAGTAATACTGTTGGGCTCCATGTTATGCCTGAAGAGACCAAGGCTGGAGAAATGAGCCCAAGATCATGCTGCAGGAATATTTGAAGGACTCACACCTAGGTAAAGTTTGTATTCTCAGTCTCCTTGCTGTGCAGCCCTCATCTTGTCATTGAGCAAGTGGGGTTCACTTTCTCCTGTGTGAGGTATAGCCTGACTAGGCTGTCGGCTCAGGGAAGAATGAAGCAGGACTCTGTGCTCCAGGATATCAGCATGAATGGAGAATTTTGTAATCTGTGTACATGTGTATGTCACGAAGGGACTCCGATGTGAGCTTTTGTATGTGAGAATACTTAATTAGCAATGAGATGTACAAGTCGTTATGTGCAAAAACAAACTTTACAATTTTGGTGGTGGGGGGAGGAGGATTGGGTGGGGGGGAGTGGGGGGGTGGGGGGCAAGGGATTGGAAGGGGAAACAAAGGAGGAGGCAACAATGCTTGATAAGAAATGTACTCATTATCTTGCCCATGTAATTGTAACCCCTCTGTACCGTATTTTCACAAAAAAAAAAAAATACAATAGAAACAAATCCATTAGGTATAAGTAGGTATATGGCATTTTTTAAAGCCCTAGGTGGTGGTGGTGGTTGTTTAATCTGTTCAGGCTCTTATAGATAATAATGGGGACATAATTGGCCCCACAGCCTACCTATTTGATGCCTAATATTGGTAAAACTGAGCACAGAAATTAAAATAGTTATACTAAAACATTTTCTTTAAAAGATGGTTTGTCCCTATCCACATAGGGGATATATATCTTTATACAGGATCATGATGGAATTTTATTTTCTTCTTTGAATCTGCTCTGCCAATGTACTAAGGACAAGATTTCTTATAGTGTTTACTTTTATTAGATGATGGGTGAATGATAATTCCACTTCACTGAACACAGCAGGCTTAGTCTCTAGAGAGCTAGCTCTCTGTATCAGTCAGGGCCCTGGAGAAAGCACAATTAGACTCAGGAGGCTCCACTCAGCAGGCTTGAAGACTAAGGAAACAAACAAAAGGGCACCTCCAACTGTCACCACCTCTAAGTCCATAGGGACAGGTGTATGCAATCCTGTGTAGGCCCGGCTGACAGAACTGCAACTCTCAGAGCAGGAATGTCTCGGCTTGTTGCTTTTGCTTCCCTGTGATCTCCTGCCAGTCTTCCCATTTGCTGAGCCCAGAAAGATGGGAGTTTTCTAGAGGAGGGAGGCAAATGAAGAGCCAGCACACTGGAAGTATATTTGCAATGAAGCAGGTAATTTGATTTTCCACATGCGAAAAGATTTCCTTTTGGCAATTATATTACCAGGCACATTATTTTATGAAAAACCAATCACGTCTTAGGTATTTTCTATTTAATTGTTTAATATTTCCCCTTGTTAAGCATTTACATAAAGTATTGAATTAAGTGATCAGTAGGTGGTGCTACTGAGTTCGAATCTTGAAAAAAATCTAAGCATTCAAGGATTTTCTGGCCGCCAGACAGATTATGTGGGGAATAGATTAATGTAGAGAAGTCGATTTCTGATTCGTTGCCTTTCCATCAAACATTGGAAAGCACTGGCCTTTAAGATTCTATTTTTGTTGATATATAGAATATTCTAACTTTGCCCAACAGTCAAAGAGCAGCAACAGGTATCTCTGCAGCCTTGAAGGAAGACCATGTTATTGAACATATTGATAATTTTCTGGATGCTCTACTAGAGCTTCCTGTTTTAATTTTCTGAGAGAGATTTCAATAATGAATGAATGCATATCATTTTTAAAGGTTATCTGTAAGCTTACTAGAGGAGAGGATTAAATGGAAGGAACATCAGAACTTTACCTTATGGCAACATCAGAAGTGACTCTTTGAGGTACCATTTTTCCTGACAACTCCCAGAACACAGAATACCAATAGAAATAGACCCATAGAAATTGTGGAGTTTTAAATTGTCTAACCTGGCATAGACTTTAAAGATGCTGAAGTTCTCCAAACTATACCATGGAGAAAGTTGATAATATGCAAATTTCTGGCCAGATGCCTGAAGATTCTTATTTAGTATATCTGGGTTGGAAAGCTGTAATTTAATCCCTTTGTCATGCTAGCTTGGGTAACCGAGAATTCTCTTAACTACAGCCTTTGAACTAACAGTCTTTACCCACTTGTTCTAAGGCTTCACAAACACTTTTTAGTAGTTGTACAAAGCATAGTCTCTCTCCCCCGCTCAGAGTTTTTCTGTTCAGAGACAGCTTCTAGGCTCATCTATGTAGCCTATCTTATGAAGTGCTATTTGTAGAATCAATTTAAATTCCTGCTAGTCAAGGCTCCCTTTCCATAATCATACCATATCCCACCAATCAAGCCTTTTATCCTGTTATTTCTGTGATATCCACAGAAACTGTGAAAATGGACAAATTTTGGAGATTTTATTTATGAACACATGAGAAAATTCAGAATCAAAGGAACTTCTAAGGTTTTCTTTAAGCTTGTATGTTCTTCAAAATACAGAGTACAGTTTCCTAAGGCAACAGGGTAAGGACGATTTCCTCATGCAGTCATTGGGCTCTGCCAGGGAAAAAGATGCTGAAGGAGAGTGGCAGTCTATCAAGGTATGAATAGCACTTTCTTTTATTCTTAAGAAAATGGTCTCTTGTTGGTAGAGTATAATTTGGGACAAAAATGATTCTTGCAATGTGATAATCAAGTACAGGAGGTTTACTTCGACAATAATTTCAAATCTCCTATATGCTATTGGATTTGTCCAGTCACTCAGAAATTTTTTTGCCAGTCCTGGGGCTTGAACTCAGGGCCTGGGCACTTGTGCCTGAGCTTCTTTTGCTCAAGGTTAGCACGCTACCACTTAAGCTACAGTACCACTTCTGGCCTTTTCTGTTTATGTGGTACTGAGGAATTGAGCCCAGGGCTTCATGCATGCAAGGCAAGCACTCTACCACTAAGCCACATTCCCAGCTCTCATTCTAATTGAGACAAATAGATTTGTTACTGCTGTGAGTCCATCTATCAGATGACTTACACTGGTTCTGTGATACAAGTTTGAAGCATTATCATTACAGAGGAGGTTTTGACTATAGATAAATCTAGAAGTTAAAAATGGAAATTGTATCTGGGCCACTACTTTTGTGGCAGTGACAAACCATCTTATTATATTTTCCTTATATACTTATTGGAATAATTAGCTAGCTGTTGAAACAACATCAGTTAGTCCAGGCTTAGGCAATATAGGAGCAAAAGCACACTCAAAGGAAATAGAAAGACAAATTTTCTTAAACATACATGTAGATAGTTTAATGTAACTATACTATTTAGTTTAGTAGTTTACTTACATTAAAGTAACCTCAGACTTTGTATTGGAGACATTTTAATTGGTTAAATGCCAACAACAGCATGAAATTGAAAATGTAGTTGCCTACTATATATTGAGTTTACTACTCGGTGTTATTACTGGTGGATATAGTGATGAGTGCACAGAAAAAGAGTTATTGTATTGGACTTACCACTTTGAGAACCCTGCTTATAAGGGTGGTCCTTGGCTGGCATCTGGGAATTTGGAATTTTCTTCATTCCCAGAATTGATGAAAGTGGCTTGCTGTCCCTCAGTGATTTGCATGAATGATGTGTTTCATGATGAACACTTGCTCTCTTGCTGGGAGAATGTACCACATGTTGATACATTCCAGACAAGAGAGTGATCAGTCCTACAAAATCTTGGGGCATTGAGTCTAAGGACCTTCCTGGTTAGCAGTATTGCCTGTGTATTGCCACACCTGTTCTTTTATTTTACTCATTTCTGTTTTCTTCAACCCTTTCATGTCTATAAGTCCAATCTCCTCTGCTCAGCTCAGCTTATTGGAATTCTCACTGAGTTCTATAGAAAGGGAGATGTTATTTTGATTTACAAATCATAAAAGCCAATTTGATGTTCAAATTTGTTACAATTTTGTTAGTGTTTTAAGCATTAGTTTTGGAAGCACAGAGAATATTCCTGTTTTTATTCAGGGAACTTTTAACAGAACCTCCAGGTTGATCCACACCTCTCCCCTTTGCTCCCAAAATTCCTTGGGCATACATTTCTTACTGCTGTTCTATTGTACTTGAAAAGCCTGGAAAGCCAGCATCAGCACGAAGCCCAAATAGAGAGTCTACTCAATTCCTGAAACATTTACTCATTCAACTGAGATTTGTTGAGCTCTTCTGACACACTAGTGGTTTAGGTCTGAGTATTTAAAAGAGCTTAAAATTGGTTTAAAAAGTCCTGTCCTCATGAAACTTCCATTTTAGTAGGAGGAACAGACAATGACCATAATAAAAAAGTAAAATAAACCTGACATTGTTATAGAAATCATGAGGTTGAAATAGGGAAATGAGGGAGGGGGAGGAGAGTTGTTGACATTTTGGATAGGTTGTCTTGCTGAGGAAATGTCTTCTAAGTGGGGCCCTAAAGAAGGGGAACTTGCTGGCCTTTTGTATATTTAGAGTAGAATGTTTCTGGCCAAGAAGAGTTGAGGCCGAAGTCTTTATGCCTGGTGTGTTTGAAGGATATGGAGGGGAAAATAAAAAGGAGAACAGACAATATTAGGTCACAGACAAAGGCAGGAGAAGAGGAGGACCTTCCAAATTATGGTCAAGCTCAGAAGTTGAATGAAATGGAAGGGCGTGGTTGGGGGGTGGGGAGAGCAGTGTGGGAAGCTCTGATTTAGCTCATTAAATGTCCGACTAAATAAATCTTAATAATTTAATAAATCTTACACAGAGTAAGATGTTACATTATCTTCATAGCTTCATGTTTGTATCTTTAGAGTCTAGTTGTGATTTTAACATGTGTTGATTTTTTAAATTTTACTTTACATTTTATTATATTTTATTTTATTTTATATTAGTGCCAGGGGTTGATCCTAAGACCTTTGCATGCTTACTGAGCATGTACTCTACCACTTAGTTGGCTACTCTCTTTAACCTATAATCTAAATTTTCAAAAGAGCCTAATTAAAGTTTATAAGATTCCAAACCCACACTGTCTTTTAGAATATCAAGTTACATAATTATGATTGAAACCAAACCATACGTACACCACCCAGTGGAGTTTGGGAACACTGCAGGCAAAGCACATGGGAATTTTAACTGTTTTAATAATATTGACCAAAGCAACTGGGTAATTACCATTCCTTATATTTTGTGGGAGTATGGGCAAGACTTTTAGGAATTATTCTCAAGTCATTTGAACATAAGAAAAATTAGAGAACTTCAGTGTATGTTTTGAAAATGTAAAACAAAGCATGCTATGAGTTTTGGGATTAATGCATATTGATGAGGGCTATACCTACATTTAAATAAATTTTGTTTGCTTAGATTGGGTACTGTGGAGTGCTGAAAGGCTATCTTAAACTGTAGTCTTTTGCAAAAGAAAATTCAAGAATGTTATATCATTAAGAAAATAATTCTTAGTTTACTGTACCTATTTTGTGTGACAGTATACAATGGAATGAAACATTTGTATTCATTTTCTTTCTTTTTCCATTTTAATCTCTGTGCATTTTAATAGGAAGCGTTTCAAGAGAGCGTAATTATTTTAAAAAGTAAAGATACCTTTTATGTTTTTTAGTGTCAAGGAGAGTCACTAGTGATGATAGGGATACAGAAGGGAATACAGTATCATCTTTGTGCTTATGATAAATGATTCTACTATTTAATAGCTAGACAGATAAAAATCAGACTGTATCTGATACTACCAATTTAGTATAACCTAGAGATGATAGCTGAGGGTGTCCTATCTTACTAAGTTCACTCCAGGTGATTTATTTGGTAACACCTGCTTATAAGGATCAGCAACTCCTTGGAAATTGAAAATAATCAGTACGTGAGGCACAGGGACACGCTTTCACCTCTTCCCCAGGCTCTCTGTAGATCCTGTTTGATCCTGAGAGCTGTTCACTGCCACCAGTCCCTGCCCTTTTACACATCAACACCATACGATCACAGGAAACGAACCCCGGACATGCCAGAACATTCCTGGCAATCTGTACATTCTGTTTCACAGCCCCTGGGCTGAAAACAATGAACAGATCTCGAGATTACAAATGATCTTGCTAACAATTTCAGAGAATTTCGATTTTTGACTTCCTGCCTGCAGGAAGGAAGTGACAGTTGGAAGTGTGGAGAACAGGTGTTGCTTTGGACAGAAAGATATCTTCTGCTTACTAAAATAAAAAGCACTGCATCAACACTCCTACATGGAAGTGAATTCTAACCACAAGACTCAGTCTTTCCACCCCGGATCCAGCTTCAGAAAACCAAATGTGTTTTCTACCAGGAAGTTCTTAAACCCAGTATAAAAGTCAGCTAAGGCACAGGGTGCTCAAATCAATATTAGATGATCCAAGAAAAGAACTGAGTGAATTGAAAATGCCCTTCTCTGTGTCCTTCCAGTTACTGACAGGGCAGTTCCATGGCAGATTTGCCAAGGCATTTAGAAGGGAAGGAATCACAACTAGAATTAATGTGTTGCCAATAAAAGGTAGGTGATTTTAAGCCCTATCTCATTTGCCTTTGTATTTATCTCCAAATTAGGTGTTGGCATTATTTCCTTCTAGTAGCATCATGTTGGCATAATGGTATTCTTTTTCTTTGCCAAACTAGCTGATTGTTCTGTCACTCACAAAGTAGTCTTCCCTGCCTGCCAAACAAATGCAGACAATTCCCTCCAGCTCCTTTTGATGATGATCAAATCTACTGTAGAAGATGTGTGTGTGTGTGTGTGTGTGTGTGTGTGTGTGTGTGTGTGTGTGTGTGTGTGTGTGTGTGTGTTGGTCTTGGGGCTTGAAATCAGGGCCTGGTCACTGTCCCTGAGCATTCTCCCTTTGAGCTACAGTTCTACTTCTGGCCTTTAAGGGGTTAATTGGAGATAAGAGCCTTGTGGACTTTCCTGTCTTCATTGGCTTTGAACCACAATCCTCAGATTTCAGCCTCCTAAGCAGCTAGGATTACAGGCATGAGTCACTAGCACCGAGAATGGAAAATTTATTATTTTTGTTTTGGTTCTGAGGCTTGAACTCAGGGCCTGGGTGCTATCCCTCAGCTAATTTTGATAAAGTCTAGCACTCTACCACTTCAGCCACAGCTTCACTTCTGGCATTTTGGAAGTTAGTTGGAGTTAGGAGTCTCAGGACTTTTCTGCCTGGGTTGGCTTTGAATCATGATCCTGAGATCTCAGCCTCCTGAGTAATAGGATTATAGGTGTGAGACACCAGTTCCCAGCTGAAAGATTCTTTTTTTTTTTTTTTTTTTTTTGTCCTGGGGCTTGAACTCTGGGCCTGGGCGCTCTCCCTCAGCTCTTCAGCTCAAGGCTAGTGCTCTACCATTTGAGTCACAGCACCAGTTCTGGCTTTTTCTGCTTAAGTAGTGCTTAGGAATCGAACCCAGGGCCTCATGCATGCAAGGCAAGCACTGTTCCACTGAGCCACCTTTCCAGCCCCAAAAGATTAATTTTTGAGGCTAAATGAAGTATAAAAGGGCAAGAGAGACTGTAAGTGGCATGAGCATCTTGGAAAGGGCCATAGTCTTTTCCTAACGTGAGAGTAGTCAATTCTGTAATGCATGAGGACTTTGTTTTTTTTCTGTCTTTCTTTGAATGCTCCATGGCTCCTGAGTTGTAATGGGGACCATGGTCTGTAAAGGTAAGGAGAGAACCAAGGAGAAACAGAGTGTGTGAACTGAGTATGTAGATTATATTGGAACAGACAGTATATGATTTCTTCTTTTGAAATGTCAGTGAGAGAGACAGCACATCCCTGAAATAAAAGAGCAGTTGGCCATAATTGAAGTCCCACACCTACTACCTCTCTCTTCTCTGATACTTTATTTCTTCATTCCTTCCTCTCATGTGAGAAATACTTGTTATGTGCTAGACACCAAGCTGAGAAGCAATGACACCAAGATGAATGCCAAAAATGAAAGGATCAAAAGGATAAGTAGTAGTAAAATTTGTTTATCGAGAGTCTGCTCAAGGATAAGTGAGGGAGACATAAAGTGGTACAGGAAAGAACTAAAAATAGATAACAGAATTTCTCTTAAATCACAATTATTTTCAAAATTGTTTTTACTTAGGCTTTTGCTGCCATTGAAGGGGGACTTAGTATGTGAACCAATAGCACTGGGAGATAACTAGGGCCCTAGAAGTCTTTCAAAAGAGTTTTGAAACACACAAAAAAAGGAAATGTTTCATGCGAGGGTCATTGGATGAAGGTCATTCCAGTTCTCCTTTGTGATAGTAGGAGAAGGAGATTGAATTCAGTGTCAAATGAACTGCCAGAAAGTAGTGATTTTCTCCTTTCCCCTGTCTTGGCATGGTTGACTTTCATGGCTCCTTAGGAAGGGAAACGAGTAAAGGAAACAGTAAACAAAATGGAGCATACAGTTGTTACTACAGGATATTATTTCAAACAGCGTACTTCTGTCTCAGTCTAAAATTACTTGCTAATTTCTATGCTTGTCGAACTATGACAATATTAAAAGGTAAAATAAAAATCCCCTTCCTTCTTCGCCCTTTTCCATTCCCCCAGGAATAGCACTGTTTCCAATGACATGGGCATCTTTCTGGATAAATGTACATTTATAATCATGATAGTTCCTTCCTTGGAATTGCAGCTGCAGGGAAGGTGGAGGGAAGTAGATCATAATCTGAGGCTGGCCCAGGCGAAAGCACCAGTCTATATAAATAAATAAACTAAAAGCAGAAGGGCTAGGGGCTTGACTCAAGGGGTCAGGCCCTAAATTTAATGACTAGTACCAGCAAAAACAAAAGAAGAAGAACCAGAGTCAGGGTCTGTCACCTACTGCTTTCCTCCTCACTCCCAATCCATGTGTGTGTCCTGAGCCTTCTCTTGCCTAACCTTCTCTTGGGCTCCTGGTTACCTTCTCTGCCTCCTGGAAGAGCTCCTTCTGTCCTTCATCCCTATCAGCAGCAGCATTCCTTTCCTTTGTGCAGACAACATTGCTCTTCTTGCCAGGAAACCCTAAATCATTCATGGACGTGTATGGTTTAGGCACTGAGTGCCACACTCATTTGAAACTCAGTGGAAAACCTCTATTATCATCCATCTTGGTCATCCTTTTTTCTTTCCTCAGCCCAAAGATGGAAGTTCTTTTGTGTTTTGTGTGTTAAGATAGTGTTCGGGGGGCTGGGAAGGTGGCTCAGTGGTAGAGCACTTGCCTTGCATGCATGAGGCCCTGGGTTCGATTCCTCAATACCACATAAGCAAAAAGAAAAAAGCCGGAAGTGGCTCTGTGGCTCAAGTGGTAGAGCACTAGCCTTGAGCTGAAGAGCTGAGGGACAGCACCCAAGCCCAGAGTTCAGGCCCCATGACTGGACCCCCCCCTTACCCCCCCACCCCACAAAAAAAAAGATAGCGTTTGGTACATACATCTGACTTTTGTTGTCTATCTCTCTGTCTCAGTCTCAGTCTCTTCCTCTATCTCTGTCTCTGTCTCTTTCTGTCTCTATCTCTGTCTCTAACTGTCTGTCTGTCTATCTGTATCTTTTTCTCTTTCCTAGTACCAGTACAGAGGCTTGAACTCGGCTTGTTCCTCTTGCTTAACTTTTTCCACTTAGACTAGCGCTGGACCACTTGAACCTGGTCGCCACTTTGGACTTAGCAGTGGTTAATTGGAGATAAGAGTCTCACAGATTTGTCTCCCCAGGCTAGAGTGGAACCAGAATACTCAGATCTCAGCTTCCTGAGTCACTTGGATTATAGGTGTGAGCCAACTGTGCCCCACCTTGACCTTTATCCTTTTGTGTTGTTTATAGGCTTGTTTGCTCCATTGTAGCTTGAACATTTTCAGGGCAGGAAGCTTTATCTTTCATTCAACTTTATACCCTCACACCTTGGAAAATGCTCATCATGGGCACTAAAATATGTTTTCTGAAGAAAGGATATTCATGGACACAATTGTTCTTTAAATATTTGGATATGCTTTTAGACTAGATACTGACATTGTTAATATGTTACTGATAAGAGGCTCACATAGCACCCTGCTACTTTCCTGACCAGCAAAGGAAACATTTCCCCTAGGTGTGTGATAGTGAATAAATACCATAAATATCAGAAAGGATCCAAAGTGAATCTAAACTCCCGTTTTAAATGCTTTGAAGAAGAATGAGGGAGGCATGTAGTTCTCTGTGAAGAGACTTAAAGTTTGAGTATGTTCTCTTTGCCTAAATTCACTTAGACATAAAAAGAGAGGATTGAATAACAGCTATTCTTCATGATTCTAAAATTGCATCTTTCCAATGGCTCTGTTTAATAAGGGTTGAATTATAAAAATGATTTTGTGATAAAATCAGCAATACATAATATTAAAAAAACTTTTGTTTTTACCAGTGTTGCAAGACATGCATTCTAGTTCATTTGGTTTCTAATAATGGCTGTGCAAATACACTTAGTGATCCATTTCCACAATGGCCGTGTTTCTTTAAGAGACCATGGTTGTTAAGTTAGGAGATCATTGAACCATGTAAGGGTCAATAAAAGAATAAACTGGCTGGCTAGTGATTGGAGTACAAGGAACTTGGGCCTTGTTCAGTATCTGTGTGTCCATCTGCTGCTCACAATCACAGGAAGCAGTGGGCCCCCACAGCTTGCTTTTCCTTGATATGGCTTCTGGAAGGATCATTAAGCTGGTGGTTTTTGAGCTTCTGGAGCTTGCTGCTTTCTCCATTCCCACCCTGGTGATGATGGAACAGTTTGCCACTGCTTATCAAAAGACAAAGCGGAGTTCGGATAAAACACACTACTGGCTGGTTGTCTCCTGCTCCATTGCCTATGTGGCTTCAGTAACTCTATTAATTTGGGTTCCCATAAAAGTTCTCTTATACAAGAAGCAGCATCTGTACAAAAAAGTTACAGGATGGTGAGTAAAATAATTCTTTCTTTGCCTGTTTTTATTGAGACAAGGCCTCTCACTTTGTAGTCCAGGCTGGCCTTGAACTTATATTCGTCCTGCCTCAGTGTCCAGGCAGTAGGTATTACAGGTGTGTACTTCCGTGCTTCAAATAAAAGAATTCATTAGTAGGTTATTTCTGGATTGCTGTCAGGTATTGTCATGTTCTATATGCAAGGATGTAAGCCTAACACAAGTGTACAGAAGGTGAGATTAGTGGTTAAGTTACAATCATGGTTTCTGTAAACATGTTGACAGTATCTCATTTTCAGTGTTTTTCGCGAACATTTTTTTCTGAGTAGTAACAAATTTTGTGTGTTAATTATGTTATTAGTGTACACCCATGATATCCTATGTTGTACACATTGTACCCAATTTATCTGTACACTAAACTGCATAAAATTATCAGAATTCGCTTACACAAATCCTGAGAAGAGTGCAATGTGGAATTCTACTTTCTTGTAAAATGACAATGTCTATTTGTACATGTTTACGTTGCATCTTTCAGATCTGAACATAATTTGACCAGTAACTAATCAACAAGTTCCAGATAAAGTGGTTCCTTTACTTACATTAGAAAAATGATAGTTTACTATGTTGATAAATTCTTTTATCCTTGTAGAGAGCAAATATTTCCATGATAAATACAGAAATACTTTAAGTAAATTGGTTCAACTAGCAGTTTTGCTAAAGATTGTACTAACCCGTGCATGGATAGTGGTTGAGAAAAAGGAACCTGATACTGGCATGGTCTTCTTTTCAGATCTGATTCTTGTTACTTTTTTTTTTTTTTTTGCCAACTCTGGCCTCAAACTCAGGGCTTTCAGTTCTTGGTCTTCCTTGCTCAAAGTTGGTGTTCTGCCAATTGAGCCACACATCCACCTTGGCTTTTTGCTAGATAATAGGAAACAAAGTCTTCCAGACATTTCTGTCTACCTGGCTTCAGACAGTGACCCTCCAGCACTCAGCCTCCTCAGTCCTAGGGTTTCAGGTGTGAGCTGCTGGTGCCAGATACGTTTGAAAAACAAGAGGCTTGGAATTTTTATCATAGGCAAGGACTGGAATGTAAAAATAATGCAGCACCATAGCTAGCGGTATGTTCTGGAAGCAGCTGAAAGGGAGAGCTTGAGTGTGGGTGGGGTCATGAAGTATTTTTGAGGTACTGATACTAGAAGTGCCTTCTGGAACCTTGTCAGTGCACTTTTGGTACTCTAAAGGCAGAGATCTTAGGAAATTTTCCAGGAAACAAGCTAATTTGTGTTTGGCTTTGCCTTCATCAATTGGCTCTAGGGTCTTTCTAACCTTGTCCAGAGTCCAGGATCTGTTTCTCTCACACTTCCTTGGAACTCCTTTGGCTGTCCAAGACTCTTCACTCAACCAGCAATTCTGAGGAAATTATGGGAGGAAGGTCCAAATGACAGCAAGAGTAAACCAGGGGAAAAAGGCCCACCATAGCTCACAAAAGAGCTCTTTGGTCCCGTGTGTGTGTGTGTGTGTGTGTGTGTGTGTGTGTGTGTGTGCATGTATGCGTGTGTGTTTTCACACTCCTAAAACCTTATATTCAGAATGTAACTCAGGCAGCAAACTTTAAATTACTGTTATTAAATTGCATCTTTATAGACCACTTATTATGTGTTGAGAGCTTTCTATATAGATTTCTGTTCATTTTTTACCATCTGATTTAAGTAGTTCAACTTGAGGAGTAGATTCTTGAATGAACTTATCCTGGTTAGTTCCAAGAGGTCAAGCAACTTTCCAAACTCATCCTCTTGGTCCAAACTTTGGACCTTGGCCCATACAGCTCCATAATTGAAACCTAACCACTACCTTGAAGGACAAGATCCCAGTTGTTTGTGGGCAGTTGGAATTAAGAGGAAAACAGTCTTTTCTATCCTCTGCCAGGTGCCTGTGGTATTGTAGTCACTTCTGGGGTCTGTTCAAATTTTATTTTGTATACCTGGCCCAAGTCTTCCCTGTGCTACAAAGTCCTGGTTTGTCACCATATTATGTATTCTTTTGGGAAATCCTCTTCTTATCTCTAGTTTCTGTTTGTGGGTGTGTCTGACACAAGTGTTTTAAATAGTTTTAGATAGAGGACGATTGATCTATAATTTTAGTGAACTATGGAACTATTTCCTCATGGACTTATTCATGAACTGACATAGTTATCTTCCAGCAGCATTAAAGAGAAGCAGCAGCTCCCAAACCTCTTCTGGAAGTTTTACAGGTTATATGCTATAAAATTTAAACATTACTATAGCAGGATGAAATGCAGGTGTCAGCATTCTCATGTTACAAACGAAGAAACAGAAACTTAAAGAAATGATTAACTTCAGCAAGTGATAAAGGTAGTGAGCGGGATTTGTAGTAGAGTAGGGATTTGTAGTAGAGTAGGGATTTGAACTGGGATTTGTAATCCCAGAAATGGCTGAGTCCATGCAATTTTTTCATTCTCATATATTTTCCCCCTTTATTCTTTATTACTTTAAATAACACGAAAAATTCAACTCTTGCCATTAGTGTTAGGTAAATTAAATTGGCAGCTGAGGAAAGGGAGCAGCACATGGTATTCAGGCAAGGGAAAGGTTTATTTGCAGGCTGCCTCTAGTCAAGTTGGAAGGCCAGGTAGCAGGAATAAAAAAAAGGGTCGAATCTCAGCCAGGCCTGTCTTACCAAGGTCAGCGGTGGAAGAAGGTGTGGCCACATGGGATGCTGATGTGCCCTCAGTGAGGTGGGGGAGGTTACTGCCTCCCAAGGGTGTTGGTTACCTAGGTGACACAGGTACTGGGCGGAGACTTAACCAAGAGGAGGGAGGAGTCTGCCTTCCCAGGGTGGACCTTACAATTAGGAGACCATATTTGTCAATGATGTGTATTTTGGTATTATTTATGGCTCTCAAAGATGTCTATTTGGTTATTATATGTGGTAATATACAAGTATCATTTATTCATTTCTAAATAAATAAAAGTAATTGCTATTGTACAGAGTAAGGCTTGAAAAGAATTATTTTTGAAGACTAATGAGATAAATATTTGTTCTATGTAAAATTCCAGTGAGTCTCCACATTCGTAGACTTAATGTCAGTTGAGACTATTTCGGGGGTGGGGGGATCAGTTGAGACTATTTCGGGGGTGGGGGGAGAGAAAGAAAGAGGAGAGAGAGAGAGAGAGAGAGAGAGGGGGGGGGAGAGAGGGAGAAGGAGAGGGAGAGAGAGAGAGAGAGAGGGAGAGAGAGAGGAGGGAGAGAGAGAGGAGAGAGGAGAGAGAGAGAGAAAGAGAGAGAGAGAGAAAGAGAGAGAGAGAGAGAGAGACAGAGAGAGAGAGAGACAGAGAGAGAGAGAGACAGAGAGAGAGAGAGACAGAGAGAGAGAGAGAGAGAGAGAGAGAGAGAGAGAGAGAGAGAGAGAGAGAGAGAGAGAGAGAGAGAGAGAGGAGAGAGAGGAGCTAGATCTAAGAAAGAGCATATTGACTTGGGAGCCTGTGGCTCACATTTGTAATGCTAGGTACTCAGGAGATGGAGATCAAGCGGATCACAGTTTGAAGCCTGCCTAGGTAGAAGAGTCTATAACTCCAACATAACCAGCAAAAAGCTGGACTGGAGTCATGGTTCAAGTGCTTGAGTGCCACTAGAGCAAGGTGAGCAAAGGGTTGGCCCTTGTACTGCAAAAAGAAAAGAAAAGGAAAAGGAAAGAAAGAAAAAAGAGCAGAACTGGCTTCAAACTGCCAAGTTTAAAACCATGAAAACTCGATTAACCTAAATTTTTGAGTTTTATTTTACTCCCGAGCAAAATAGAAATAAGATTCTTTCCTGGAGTAAAGTTTTAAGATTTTGGATATGAAGTGTTTAACACAGCGCTGAGCAGATAGTAAGTACTCAATGAATATTATTAATGTGATTGCCTTGGGATGAACATATTACTTTCAGTTAAAATAGGAGCTCGTCTAATCCTCAGAATGTTCCTGAGAGGTGTCAGAAACGGAATGGAAAAACTGGAGAAAAGCCTAGGTTATGAGTTATAGTCCCTGAATTTGGAGAAATTTTTAGTGTCTTTTTAATCCTTTGAGAATAATGAGAACCAATATAGTGCCATATTAATGCCTTTAAAAAGCAATTAGCATTTATACAGTGCTTTCATATCTCATTTTCTCACTTGGCCTCTCTGAAAGTGTTACAAAATTGCAATGGACATAATTCTCACTTGATAAAATAGAAAACAATTTCACAGATCTTAGTCAACACTACAGCATGAACTTGAATTGGTCATTGTTGAATACTTCCTTGTTATTTCAGCATTACTGTTCCTTTTCAAGGCTGTCTCATAATGGACTAGGAATAAAGAATAAAAAAATAGCTGGGCGCCAGTGGCTCACGCCTGTAATCCTAGCTAACCAAGGAGGCTGAGATCTGAGAATTGTAGTTCAAAGCCAGCCCAGGCAGGAAAGTTGATGAGACTCTTATCTCTAATTAACTACCAGAAAACTCGAAGTGTTACTGTCGCTCAAGTGGTAGAGCGCCCAGGCTCGGAGTTCAAACTCCACAACAGCCAAAAAGAAAAAAGAAAAAAAAAAAAAGGAAAGAGAATTAAGGAATAAAGTAAGAAATGCAGTATTGGGGCTTGAACTCAAGGCCTGGGCTTTGCCCCTTAACGTTTTTGCTCAAAGCTGGCACTCTACCACTTGAACTACACTTCTACTGCCAGGTTTTTGGTAATTAATTGGAGACAAGTCTCATAGACTGTCATGCTTGGGCTGGTTTAGAACCTCAACCCTCAGATCTCAGCTTACTGAATAGCTAGGATTACAAGTGTGATCACCTTGCAAGAAAGGTAATTTTACACCTACTCCATTGTGCATTCCAACAAATAAGAGTCTTTCCTGAAGGATCAGTGAAAGTGTAACACCACTCAACTCTGGAGTCTAGTGTGAAACTGGAGTAGATCTGTACTGAGGAGGCCTCTGGGCAGGGTGGGATTCATGGGGAAGTAATCCCAGACTGTCTTGGGCCCAGATCCTTTCAAGCACTTCTTTGGATCTTTCACAGTACCATTTCTTGAGGCATGTCAAGAATCCCAGGACATACTATGTTTGAAAAGCCTCAATCTGTGATGTGCCATTCATTATAAGGCCTGAACATATTTGATGAGATCTGTTAGGTAATAGGTGAAGTGATAGTAAAATAAGTGCAAATGTTATTTTTCAAAAGCAAATGTTTGTTGAAAATGGCCTGTATACCAAGTATAATTCTAAACACATTGTAGGATTTGAGCTAGTTCCCTGTTACATAAAAGAATAAGTGTAGTTCTCATTTTTAAAGTGAGGAAATTGAGGTATTGGAGTAAACATGATCCAGGCAAGAATAGTTGAACCAAGATTGCCTCAAAGTGTTCTGTCTGCAGAGACTGGTCTTGGGAGCATCTCAGTCTCCCACATTAGCATACACAGGTGTCTTCCAGCAGCACGCACAAGCATCCTACAACATCACATAGCACGTGTCTGACCTGCAGGAACCAGAGCCCATTCTCCTCTCAGCACTTTTGAGGCCACGGGGAAGATTCTGTTAACTGCACACTGGTAAAGTATGAGCAGATAGTAAGTACTCAATGGGTCTGTCACCTCCCTCTGTACTAAAGGACCAATGATTTTTTTTTTTTTACTCATACTTGGCTATAGGATTTCTGTCCTTTTCTTTTCTGTGCCTCTCACCCATACCCTATGCAAAGCAGCAAGTGGTCTGTTTTGCTTTTCTCTCCCTGCTTACTGTATGTCGAATGTCACTGTATCTCAATTCACCTCTCTTGCCCAGCTCTCTGCTCTGTTTCCTCGCACCCTTATTAGGCACTCATTTTCAGAGCCACCTCTTGTAAAATTCTGGCACTGTCCTGCAAGTTTTTATCCTCATACCTCCTGTCAGTCCATTTGTCCTGATTGGTTTTGTTCAAAGGAACACAGAGAACCCATTGTAAATTAGTGTGAGCACTCTGGAAACCTTCATCAGTTGGCATCTGTGCATCTCTTCTCCCTGTCATTCCTGCTCAGTCCTGTGGATCTGACAGTAAGTACAGTCAGATGTGCTTAACAGTGGGACACACTCTTGAGAATTGTGCTTCTGTATCAGAGATGCAGTAACATGTGTGTGTGGAACTGCGACTGGTATATAAATACAATCTATTTGTATTGTAAACTTGTATATTTATTTGTAGTGCTAGTGCTTGAACCAACGACCTCCCTCATGCTAGACAAGAGATCTATTACTAACCTATATCCCAAGTCCTTGAGACACAGGGTCTTACCCTGTAACCAAGGTTGGTCTTGAACTCATGATCCTCCTGGCTTACCATTTTGAGTTGGAATTGCATGCCCAGCTAAACTTGTTTTCTAGCAAACAATTATTTTTATTTTTAATTGACACATAGTAATTATACATATTTATGGGATACAGTATGATATTTTTAGTACTTGTGGTGCATAATGATCAGATCAGGGCAATTGTCATTTTCTTTCACTTTTGACATTTGTCATGAGTTTGTTTTGGGACATTCCAAATCCTCTCTGCTAGCTGTTTTGAAATATTCAGCTAATTGATGTTGACTATAGTTATCCTGCTATGCTATAGAACATTAGAAGATATTCCTTTTATCTAACTGCAGTCTTGTACTTATCAGTCCTCTCTGTCTCTTCTTACCCAACATCCCTCCCAGAAATGTTTTTGTAAGTAAAGTAAGTAACAAGTAACCATAAAAAAATGTAGAATAATAAATACTATTAGCAACACTAGTAAACTATCATATGAGACATTATTTGCTGCGCATAACTGTGTGTAGTGTACTTTAACATGACTGGCAACACAGCATATTTGCAATAATATCCTCCAAACATGTCTAATGCTCTGCACTGTGGCGACGTAATGGCCATGACATCACCGGGCCATAAAACTCCTTTATATGACCGTGGGAACCCTTGTCTTATCTGTCCTCTGTCCTTGTCTGAAATGGCTGGATTCTTCCTTTAGAAAGTTTCCTGCATATTAGTTCTACCCTTAAAAAACTCTTTTCCATGTATATGTAGAACCAGAAGTTAACATTATTCTACAAAATACCAGAGCTGGAAGAAAGTTCCTTTTCTATATTCTCTCACACAATATAGGTTAACCAATCTTACTTTGATTTTACAGGGTACTCAGTATTTTCTATGGCTCCAGTTATAAGAGCAGCCTTTCTTCCTTTGTGGAAATAAACTCTGCCTAATCCTCTTTGTAGACATGAAACAGTGAATGTGACTGTCATTGTGCTAATTGCTCCCTGATACCCTCTTTTTATTGACCCTTGTTTATCCATTTCAGAGGATAAACTGTCATTTATTTGGTGATGGCTCCCTAAAGTATGTCAAAGGGGTGACTTGTCTGAGATAACTGAATCAGTATTGAATTCTATCATTCTTTCCCACAACTTCTGAACCTTCTCCTCTTGGAATCTCCTTGAAAGGCTGGTTGGCATTTTAATGTCTAGATCTGATCTCAGTATTACTCTGATGATATAGCTACTTGCTCCAGCTATGGATATAATATTACTGACTTTGTCTTTTACTGTGTCACCTGTTTCATAACTGAGAGGACCACTCTTAGTTTTCCTCTTAGAAAAACTTGCTCTCAAAACAAGGATCCTTCAAACTGCTCTTAAGCAACTCCCACAAACCTAAAAATGCCTGTCTTTGTATTTCACGCATCTGACACAGTTTATGTGAACTGGTAAGTGAATGAATAGTTGAAGTATGTTTTACACTTGAATTTAGTAATTTATGCTTATCCCTAGTAAATATCATTACATTAGCTTTAGCCATATTTAAAGTCAATTGAAATCTTTACAAACATGCTAGTGTCATTTTTGAAAGATGACTGTTGCCCTTGATTCTGTATCTTCTGCAAAGAAGTTGGCACAGCTGTGCCAACTCCTCTGGAATCACCACCCAATGTCCTAGATGGAAGGGTTGTATTTTCCAGTTTAAGACAACTCTTTCGTCCACTCTAAGGGTTTAAGTAACTGTAAATTTACCTTTCTAATTCCTATTTCTCATTAATTCAATTCCTTTTAAGTAATCATTTTCTGAGTAGCCAGACTTTTTCACAAGCTGAACTGGAGTATGCCACTCCCTATATCCTTGGACTTGGCCTGGAATTCAAGGCTATCTACCCTTGCCCTCCTGTCCAAACTACCTCCCTCTACACATTCCTTATGCTACCGAGTGATATTCTCAGGCCACGGTAGGGTGATAGACAGGCATCTTAGGTATAGCCTTCTTCCTCAGGGATTTGCTAGTCTGCTCTGGAAACCTCATGGTTATACATGAAAAATTCAGAGAGTAATATAAGGCCCTATATAAAAAAAATTACCAACTTCCTCCACCCCCCAGTCCTTCATTAGCTCAGAGTATAGACATCAAAATTTAATGCTGTGTACTGGTTGGTGTTTGCACTCTGAGACTCACACAAGTGCTCTAGCACTTTTTGCCTTTAGTTCTTTTTCAGATAGGGTCTTGAACTTTTTGCTAGGGCTGGCATCAGATTGTAATCCTTTCTATCTCTTCTCTCACTAGCTGGGATTACAAGTGTGTACTATCATACACACCTTAAAGAGATTTTTTTTCTTTTATCATTCTTTTCTTCCCTTTTCTCTACTGCACCCCATCAGCCTACACAGAGCTATGCACTCAGTAGGTTTCCTATCCATGGACTGCGTGGACTCAGGTTTCCTAGAAGAACATTTTTTTTTTTTATATCATCATTGCTCAGAGACTCTAAGGTTTGAGCTATATACATACCATATGTTCCCATAATATTTGGCACATAGTTTGAACTCATCAAATTTTAGTTCAGTGAGGGAATATTCTTATATATCGGGAAGTTAAGACAAAACTGGAAAGACAGGAAGTTCCTGCACCTTTGACTTCATGAATTGCCAAAGAGAGTCTCTCTACAAGCTTCTGAGTAGCAAGTCATTTCCAAGTAATTATCTGCATTTCCCGCCACAATGCTTCCTCTGTGACTAATCTCAGGGCCAGATATTTTACTACATAAATAGGAAGCTTTAGCTCACAGTGGCTGAGCTCAGTCTTTTCTTCATGAGCACCATTTCTGGGAATGTCCTTGTCAAAACCTATTTATTACAAATGCCCACCAAGGCCTTAATACTCCCAGAGTTTCATCCATCAATTACACCATGCTCCCTCAGTTCTTTTTTAGTCCATCCAAACTATAGATCTTCTAGTATGACTTTTACTATGAATAGACTTCCAAAGACACATCAATGAGATTTCTGGCAAAAACTCAATTAGTGTGATTGGTCTTATAGGATCACGGTAACAAAGTGCCACAAACTTGCTGACTTACAGAATATCGTCATCTCAAGCTCTGGAGGTCAAGGTAAAAATGCTAACAAAGTTGGCTCCATCTGAAATATATAAGGAAGAATCCTTATTTTCCCCTTGCTTCTGGTTGTTTGACATTCTTTAGCTTATCGATACATCATCCTGGGCTCTGCCTTGATCTTTTTATTTTTTTATTTCAAGACATAAATTTTATTACAAGATTTTATAAAAGGCATACATTGCCATTTGTAAGTTCTATGATATTGAAAAAAAATCTGTCACCAATCATTTTAGCTATCACATTAAAATATTTAAAATTTGTCGTCTACTTACAGATTTAAAATACATCTCAATGTGTCGCCCCTGTAAATAAAATATTACTCTCAATTACTGGGACATTCTGAGCAGCCTTTCCAATTTTAATTGGGAAAAGCATAGTGAAGTGGTGAGACAAGGTATTTAGAGTCTTTGGCTCCAGGCTACTACTGTCTTTTACATGAGAGAGACAGTAATGAAGGGTAAGTAATTGTTCTGAGGCTGGTTAGCCTGGCCACTGCCTGGGAAGCAGGGAGGGAAGGCAGCTCAGGAGAGTGCGAACAGTCCAGCCACACCACTCCGTTACCCTTATTCTCCCTCCTAGAATGATGCAGCTCTGGGTAACTTAGAACCTCTACAGGTTTCACTTTCCTCTGATGACTATTGTGTTTTCTTTGGAGATAAGACTTTTACTGGTGCGTATTTTACAGTTGTTTGTAAGGATGAAATATTCCTAAACACAGGAGGCACAAAATAAGTCTCCAGTCACTTCCTGGTCTCAGAAGCAGAGAGGATGTATTGAGATTCAGGTTTTAAAGGATGAAACCCTTGTTTAAGTCACTAGACTATTCAGGTTGGGGAGCACTGACTTGGGGGTAGTATACCACCGGTAGTCAGGAGTGCACACTGACACTACCACTTAGCCCATTTTGTGTTGCATAATCATAGAGGCAAGGCTGAAAGAATAGCAGTCTCAGGCTATTCCTGAGTTTTCCTATAGCAGAGAGACATTAAAAGAAAATCAGCTTAAGAAAAAATAAATTCTGTCTTGCAAGTTGCGCTAGAAATTGGCAGAAAAGGAGAATTTCCAGAAGTTAGATCCATAGTTTCATCTAAAAAGTATGAGCTGGGGGGCTGAGAAGTTGGCTCAGTGGTAGAGTGCTTGCCTCACATGCATGAGGCCCTGGGTTCAATTCCTCAGCACCACATAAGCAGAAAAAAGCCGGAAATGGCACTGTGGCTCAAGTGGTAGAGCGCTAGCCTTGAGCTGAAGAGCTGAAGGACAGCGCACAGGCCCCGAGTTCAGACCCCACGACTGGACCCCCCCCCCCAAAAAAAAGTATGAGCTGGTATGGATCAAGAGCTCTCCAGGCAGGTTGGGGCTTAAGTACTTCTAGTAGCCACAAGCAGTTTTCTCTCAGGTGCATTTGTTCGGTATGAGTGGCTGTTTTTTGTTTGTTTGTTTGTTTTTTTAGATTCCAAATAATTTAATGTTCTAAATATTTTAACACAACTATCAAGGTACTGGACAGAAACAATGGAAAAGTTTTTTTGTTATTTAACTAAGGAGAATTGCTTCCTGAGTATACGATAAAGCTGAAGACCATAAAGGAAAATACTGACAGAAAGATTTTCATTCCTATCAGATTTTTTTAATTGTGATTACATAATTTCCCAGATTTCACAGTATTGTAGAATAATGATGTTCATTTAAAGTCACAAACTCATTCTAACTTTCCTGGAGCAAATTGTCTATCATGGTCTATAACATATAACGGTGTATACATATACACCGTACATGTGATCAGCATCATGGGGTTATTTAGTAGTGGTTCGACCAGATGAATGGAAGTTCTCTGTTTCTTAAGTCCTGTTAGTTTTGTCATATCACCTAACATTTTGGATTTAACATCCACTTATCAGGGAGACCATGTACCGTTTGTCTCTTTGCTCTTGGCTTACCTTGCTCAACATGATTTCTTCTAGCCCCATCCATTTCCCTGCAAATGCCATTATTTTGTCATTTCTAATGGCTGCATAATATTCCATTGTGTATAGATACCACAATTTTTGGATCCATTCATCTGTGGTGGGGCATCTGGGTTGTTTCCATATCCTAGCTATTGTGAACAGTGCTGCAATAAACATGTAGGTGCACGTGTCCTTGTATATTGGTTCCTGTTGTTCAGGGTAGATGCCTAGAAGTGGTATGACTGGGTCATAAGGGAGGTCAATGTTTAGCTTTCTAAGGACCCTCCAGACTGCTTTCCAAAGTGGTTGTATAAGTGTACAATCCCACCAGCAGTGTAATAGGGTTCCTCTTTCTCCACATCCCCTCCAGCATTTGTCGTTGGCTGATTTGTGGATGTGGGACATTCTGACTGGGGTAAGGTGATATCTCAGGGTTGTCTTTATTTGCATTTCCTTCACCACCAGGGATGATGAACATTTCCTCATGTGTTTCTTTGCTATTTTTATTTCTTCATCTGAGAAGTCCCTCTTTAGTTCCTTTGCCCATTTAGTAATTGGTTTGTTAGGTTTGGGAGGGATTAGTTTCTTGAGTTCCCTGTATATACTGGATGTTAACCCCTTGTCTGATATATTGCTGGTAAATATTTTTTCCCAATTAGTTGGTTGTCTTTCTAGCTTGGTTGCGATAGCTTTAGCTGTGCAGAAGCTTTTTATTTTAAGGTAGTCCCATTTGTCGAGTCTCTCTCCAATTTGTTGTGACCCTGGGACTCTGTTCAGGAAGTTCCTTCCTGTGCCTATTAGTTCAAGTGTCTCTCTTACTCTGTCCTGCAGTAGTTTCAGAGATTCAGGTTTAATGTTATTGGTGCATGGTGATAGGCTGGGGTCCACTTTTAGTTTTCTGCATGTGGTCGCCCAGTTTTCCCAGCACCAGTGGTTGAAGAGGCTGTGTTTCTTCCACTGTATGTCTTTGGCTTCTTTGTCGAATATCAGCTGGCTGTAGGCCTGTGGATTTATTTCTGGATCTTCTATTCTATTCCATTGGTCTTCGGGTCTGTTTTTGTTCTGCCTTGATCTTTAAATGACATTTTCCCTGTATTCACATTGGGCATCTTGTTTCCAAATGGTCTCTTCTTTGGAGAATATCAGTCACACTGAATTAAGATTCACCATAATATACCATCTTAACTTGATTACCTCTATTAAAACATAGTTTCTGAATAATTCATACTTGGAGGCACTGGGCATTGGGGCTTAAATATGACTGTGGGAGACAAAATCCAACTCATAACATCCTACCCTTGTCATGTTCTTTCCATGTGGAAAATATATTCGTACTTCCCAACATCATAATCATCCTAAAATTCTAAGTTCAAAATTCCACCTAAATATCCAAAGTGCCAAAACTCATCATCTAAATCATCCTTATTAGTTCTAAGTGAGATTGGGAGAATGTTTCATCTGGTAGCAAAATTCTTTATAAGTCTGCCTCCAAAATACAATGCTTGGGTCTGATATTTTACCAGTCCTTCAGTGAGAGAGTGAAAGGAATAAAGGATTCATGGGTCTCTGTTATGTTTGAAACCTAGGAGGGGAGATTCCTTTAGGTGTGCGGCTAGATACTCTGTTCTCTGGGCTCACCTTCCAGTCCTCCCAGGGTGGTGGCCCTATCCTCTGAATTGAAAGGGGGGGGGGCACCAGCTTGAGATTGTAACACCAGGCTGTCCAGCTTCTGTACCAAGCAATCTTTCTTTCTTCCCTTCCTTTCCCTCCTTCCTCATCCCTCTTCTTCCTTTCCCTTCTCTACTCTTCCCCAGCCCTTCTGTCCTCTTTCTTTCCTCTCCCTCTCCTTTTCCCATTCATTCTCCTTTGCCTTCACTTTCCTTATCCCCTCCCCACTCTTCCTCTCTCTTCCTTCTCATTTATCTTTTTCTTAAAACACTTCTGCAGCCAACTAGTGCTGTGTACTGGCTCACTTCCTAGAGTCCTGGAAGCCCAACAGCCCTACCTTCAGTCCATCCATCTTTTCCTCCACAGTCCAAACTAACAGTGCATCTGCTCAGGTGGTTGAACACCACAATCTTGGTGTTCTCTCCATAGACATTTTTGTCTCTTTTTATTTTTATTTTTTGATATAAGTATGATGAGGCTGAGAATTTGTCAAATGTTCAAGGTTTCTTGTTGCTTAACAATTCTTTCTTCATTTTATCTCTCTTCTCTCACATGTTAGTATGCACAGCAAGGAGAAAACAAACGACCTTCAATGCTTTGCTATATCCTCAGGTCAGTGTCTGAGTTCATTGCTTAGAACACAACGGAACACATTTCAGCTAACCTTCCCTCCATATTTCCAATAGTTCATCCCTCATCTCCATCTTAAACACTGGAAGTGTCTTGTATTTTTCATATTTCTAGTACCATTCTGTTTAGGACAGTATATTGCTTTTCGACAGTGATTAGAGCTTTCTTTACAGCTCTCCTCTTTTCCATTTGGATCCCTTCCTCATCAGAATTGCCTATTTCCACCAATAATCTCTTCAAAGCAATCTATACTTTTTCTAGTATATATCTCAAAACTCTTCTAATCACATCTATTATTCAATTCCAAAGCCACACCTTCATTTCCAGGCGTCTGCAGCAGCGTCCCTTTTCTATTAGCAACATATGCATTAACTTCCTATACATACTGCAACAAATCGTCAAGTGAGAGACACAGGCAATATACCTCTATTGTTTCACCTGCTGTGGGCTAAAAGTCTGAGAGCAACCTGATGTCTGAAGGTGATGAGGTAGCATCAGTTCCTCACCTGTGACCTCTCCTTTTTGGCTCTCTGGAATTCCTTGGCTTAATCAGATATCACCTTGATTTCTGCCTTTATCATGACATGGCATTCTTGCTGTCCTTTCCTAGGGCAAGCCGCTCACCACATTTACATGTTTTTTCTAAGGATACCATTCATATTGGATCAGGATCCACCTTAATGATCTTATTTAAATTATGTGTTCTCTGTAAAGATTCTGTCTCTAAGCAAGGTTACATTTGAAGATACGAGGGTACTTCTCAGTAATACATTCTAAGCAAGTCCTAGAAGTTGTTAAGAGCTTCAAACATAGGTTAGCTTTTTTAATGTTGTTAAATAAAACACAGTCTTAGTCTGGTGTTTATTAACTGTTTAGTTGATTAGCATTTATTGGGTTGCTAGGATGTGCCGGGCATAATTTTTTTTAGCATCATCTGGATAAGAAACAATTTTCACATGTACGTTCCATACCCTTAAGTTCAAAGCTAACACTTTCGCCTACTAGGAATTTAGTAAACAGCACACGGCAGTATTAAGTAGGACCTGCAACTTTATTGCATAAACTATTGACAAATAATAAAAATTGGTGGTCACCAATCTTTTATATGTGTCATATGACAGAAACTTCAGAATAAGTTTTATGAACTTCATTACTTTGATATTATAAGTGATTACAATTTCCTCCTTTGGAGTCTTAAATCCTCCCAATGGGGGACAATGGGTTCATGGGCACACCTATTACTGCATAAAAAATTCACAAGAATTTACCTAAGTGTATATAATTTTATTTTTAAAAGTACTTTAAAAAGAATTTGGCTAGCTCACTCCTAAAACCTAACCACTTAGGAGGCTGAGATCTGAGGATCACAGTTCAAAGACAGGAAAGTCCATGAGACTCTTATCTCCAATTAACCAGAAAAAAAAGCCAAAAGTGGAGCTATGGGTCAAGGGATAGAGTGCTATTCTATTCTTGCTGTTCAAGTAAAAGAGTGAAAAAAAACCACAACAACTTAAGAACAGTGCCTGGGCCCTGAGTTCTAGCCCCAGGACTGCCACACAAAAGAAAAAGAAGTCAAAGAATTTGCACAATTTCAATATTGTTTGGGTAAGCCTGCACATTTTATTTTGCTCATTGAAGTTTTATCCTGCAAAGGGTCTATAGATCCACTGGATTCCTGGTAGGTTCGCATTAAAAAAAAGATACAAGAATAGCATTTTGGCTGCTGGAGATAAAGTGAAATGGAAATGCACTCTCTGCTTTTAGGGAATTTACAGTGGGGATGAAGAAGGAGGAAGGGGACAGGTAATACAAAAAGAAACCATGAGCAGAATTTTAGCAGTAGTAAGAGCTGAAGGCGGGAGAAGCAGATGCCAAAGAGGAGCCAGACAGAGCAGACCTGGTCAAGGATCTTTGCAGAGAGACCAGGCACTGGGAAATGGAGGTAGGGAAGCCTGGTTATTATCCCTGAGTAACCAGATGGCTGGTACAGCTGGAGTTAAATAAGGAGAACATTCCTGTTGTGTTCGATGAGAAAAGTTAGAGAAAGAAGAGAAACCATTTCCCGAAGAACATGTAAGCAAGAGTAATAACTTTCAATTTTATGAAGTATATTGGCACATCCATTGGAGAGTTTCAAAAATTTATATTAAAATATAGACCCTTAACCACTTATGTATAGTTCTGGGGTATTAAGTACATTCTCATTATGTACTGCCATCACTACCATCTGTCCACAAAACAACTTCTGTAATGAAAACCCTGCACTGATCATATGTTCTCTCCTGACATTTTCCAGTTCCTCAGCATCAGAGATGTCTATGCAGAAGAGTCCATGACACATGTATCACATTAAAAAAACCACTGGACTTTATTTATTTAAATGTGGAGAAAATGAAGCTAGGGAAAAACAGAGACACTACAGGAAACCAGTTAGCAAACACTGTTGATGAGAGCATTTGGAAGGTATAGTGTGAGATTGACAATGGGATCAGCCAGTTTATCAGACACAGATGGCATAGAACAGGTATGAGGGAGGGAATGTTAAGTCTGAATCACCTCTTTGACATCCAGTAGAGATATCAAACAGTCGTGTGCAGAGTTCAGAGTTCAGGGAAAAGGCCAGTGTGGATATTTGACAGTTATGACAGATTTAAAGTCATAGGAATGGATGAGACCATCAAAGGAGTTAATGAAGATGAACTCTGGGAGCACTCAATCACCAGGAACCTTCCTCTTTCAGAAGTTAAGCTGAGAGGAAGAAGATGCTGTGCATGCTTTAGCCGGTGCTACTTAGGGACTTTGTGGTGTAGGAATGTAGATCTGGGCTAGGAAAAAGAAGCAAAGTTGCAGAGTATAAATATTATTGTAATGTGTTAGCCAGGTCATACTGGGTCTGGTTAAGAGAGAGTAGCAGTCTCCCCTGCTTTGAAAGCAGTCAGTACACATTATTAAACTTAATATAATACTCATTTAAGGAAAGTAGTAAATACTTCGTTTTAGAAAGACTTTGAGTTTCTTGTGTTCCCATATGTTAACCAAACTTCATTTTTTTAGCCATAAGATACAATTATATTATATCTCAATCACTAGTTGATGGATTGATCATTTAAACTTTAAGAAATGGTCTAAAATCAAGCTCAACAATTACAGTTTTTGACTAGGCATGGTGCCACATGTCTAGAATCCTAGCACTCTGAGATTGAGGCAGGAAGAGCATGATTTCAGGCTAGCCTGGGTTGTTTAGTGAGATGCTACCTGAAAAAAAACAAAAAAAATAGAAAAACATTTTTAAATGATATATCTGTTATACTCTTAGGTTCAAGTAAAAGTTATCCAAAATTTTTAAGTGATCTTAACATTTTTGTTTTAGGTGATTTGAGTGTTCAATAGTTTTATTGTCTTTTAGTATATTTTGTGAAAATCAATTTTACAATATATAGGATACTCTACAGCTTAAGAAAATTGTGCCTCTTCCTCCTCCTCCTTCTCCTCCTCCCCTTCCTCCTCCTCCCTCCTCCTTTTCCTCCTCCTCTTCCTCCTCCTCCTCCTTCTCCTCTTCCTCCTCCTTCACTTCTTCCTCCTCCATCTTTTTGTTTCTCACCAGCATCCTATGCCTTCAGTAGGACTCTAGCTAATGAGTGATGGAAATATTGAATGTGACTTTGTCTTAGATTTCAGTGCTTTTAGCAGTTTTATAAGTTTCTAATTATTTGGATTATCTAGAAATCTTTGATTCCTTCATTGAAGAAAATAAATTGGAGAAAAAAAGTATTTTTTGCACGTGCTTCTCCGAAATACTCAAATTTGGGAAATAGGAAAGGGGAAGCATCTAGAGATGAATAGAATAAGAATTTGCAGCATTAGCAAATGACACCGGAACTGTGGATGTGTGGTGCATTCTTGCTGTGGCTTATTTTTTTTTCTCCTCTGCTAGGAGACCCATTCTGATGATGTGTGTAATCCTCACCACACTCCCGAGCTTCAGCTTCTCTATAGCTGTGACGGAGGTACGGAACTCTCCTTTCTTCTACAAGATTTGGAGGTCTTAGAAGCGTGCTTGTTGGAATTTGTGGGAGGACCACACCCCCAATGCCCATGTTCAACTTTACTTCATCCCTTCTTCTTCCAAACTGTGAGAGAGGCAGTTGAAAGTACAAAGACCATGGTTATGTCTGTGATTGTACAGCATTCAGTTACACAAAGAATTAATTACTTTTGGCTTTGTGTGTAAGAGACAGGGATGCAATTTAGAAATAATTTTTTTAAAAAGTAAGGAATTTGAAAGTTGATCTGTGATGCTTATTTTTTCTTACCAATTTGATGCTTTCCATGATTTTTTTCTTGTTTCTAAATGGAATATAACAATGCTCAAAGGGACAACCTCTTCCACACTAAGATTTTTTGACAAGTGCTATGGACATGGTGTTTACTTGGAAATAACCTAATGAAATATGGTTTCAATGGGACTCCACTCTAATACATTGAACTTTTAGGCTGTGGGAACTTGATTATCTGTGGCAGTCAAAAAAGAATGCTATTTTTTTTTTTTTACACATAATCTGGTATGTAGTTCCAGTTGGCCTAGAACTTGCTATGTAGCAAGCCTGGCCTCAAACTCATAGCCTTCTCTCTTCTGCCTCCTAAGTGTCAGGCTCTGATTTTTTGATAAAATGTTGGGAAATAGGAAGGCAAGTATCTTGGGAGGTTTCCAAACACTTCAGAAAGTCTGTTTGCCATCTCTCAATGTTTAGCATTTTGAAATGAGACCATATCTGAAGTTTTAATTCTTTTTGTTGTTGTTATTTTCTATGATTAGTCACCCATTACAGATTTTTCTTCCTTCTTTTCCTTAAATTGCCATTGAAATGAGACATACAAACAAAAGAATACAAAAGTATAAATATATAATATCAATGGAATATCACCAAGCAAGTTCCTGGGCAAACATGACTGAGGTCAAGAAATATACCTTAGCTAGCTCCACGCACGCTTCTTATAGTAACTCCTACTCTCTTCCCCAAAGATAGTTTCTATTACTTCTCAATAGTTTGCCTGCTCTTGAATTTTGTGAAAGGGCAGATAAACTTTTAGATTTTATTTATCTGTGAAATGGTTTATAGCCGGCTTACTTAAAAAACTAGCATGAGGATCATTCATGCTTTAATATGTGGTTGCAACCCATCCATTTTCATGGTTGCAGAGTATTTGAGTTTTTGAAGATACTACAATTCTTTTATGCATTTATAAATTGCTAGGGATCAAATTCAGAGCTTCCTTCATGAAAAGCACGTGCTCTATCTTTAAGCTGGTATCACGTGCCCTACCATACTTGATGTCACAATTTATCTGTTCTTTCTTTTTTTTTGGGTGGTCATAGGTTTCAAACTCAGGGCCTGACACTTGATAAGTAGGGACCCTGATACTTGGAAGCCATATACCCAGTCCCTTTTTTCTAGTGCCAGAACTAAAGCTTGAGCTCAAACCCTTACACTCTCATTTGGCTTTTTCACTCATAGCTGGTGCTTTACTGCTTGACCCTTGCCCCCAGTTCTGACAGTTTTTAGGTTTTATTTCTTTATTTTAATGTATGTATTGCTATTGTAAAGGTGATGTACAAAGGGGTTATGCCTATATAACTCAGATAAAGAAGACACTTCTTTTTAAATGATGAATTTTGACTTTTTGCTGGTTAATTGGGGATGAGAATCTCTCAGGTTTGTCTAACTAGGCTGTCTCTGAATTGTGATCCTCAGAGCTCAACTTTCTGAGTAACTAGGATTATAGCCATGAGACACCAGCACTTTGCTATTTCCATTCTTTTTTTTAATTTAATTTAATTTTATTTGTGAACATACTGTACAGAGGAGTTACAATTACATGGGCAGGATAATGCGTACATTTCTTACCAAGCATTGCAGCCTCCTCCTTTGTTTACCCTTCACATCCCTTCCCAGCCTCCCCCCCCAATCCCAATCCTTCTCCTTCCTCCCCCTTCCCCCCCCACCGACGTTGTGCTAATTCCATTCTTGATGTCCATTTTTGGCTGTTACAAATAACATTACTGGAAACAAGATTGAACTGTCTTGTGTGCACATGTACACATATTTCAGTTGGTTAAATACCTACACATAAAATCTGGAGACTATGCTATTTTGTGTTCTCCTTTAAACTCGTTCTCTATCCGGAACTGATTCTATTTGTCTGGTTATATTTGTCTGAGGTTTCACCTTTGCTGTGAGTTGGGTGTGCTTATCTGTAATTTGTATCTAAGCTTTCTGCTCTGTCTCGTTACCCAGTTTCACCTCCTTGTGCTAACCAGATGCTTCCCTATCTTGGTAATCATTGGATTGTAACCAAATAGTCTTACTTCCTTCTAGCAGTTATTGTCCTTTGTATTTCCACATAAATTTTAGAATCTGCCATAGAAATATTGATTAAAGATGCATTGAATGGTATCATTTTTACAGAATCTTATTTTCTAATTATATCATTGGTATTTTACAATAATTCATCCACTGGGGGGATTCTCTCCATAAACAGTCATGTAATCTACACATAATATTTCAATGTTCTTTCTTTTCCGTACTTGCACTATATGTTTCTTTCTCCCTTACAATGTTGCATAGGCAAAAATTGGTGTCTTTGTCTTGTTCGGACTTCAGATGGATGCCTTCCAATATTTCACCATTAATGTGATGAACGCTGTATGGAAGTTCATCTACTTATTACATCCTTACAAAAGACTCAGTATTGTGAAGTTGAGAACCTAAAAAGCTACAAACCAAACTTTGATGTCTTTAATAAATGCACCTATAATTACATTAGAATTATATGCAGATCATTAAGAGAAATGTTGAATGAACAAAGTATAATAATTTAATGAGTTTAAATGGTTCTCTACAAACAGGTTCAAAAGAATGTCAATGGCTCTACTGTGGACCTGCTGCCGGATTCCTTACCTGACCTGCCAGTTTCTCTGGTCATCTTATCCTTGATCCTTGTTGACATTATTGAAAAACTGAGGCTCTACCCTCTTAGAGGGAGCCAAAAGTGTAAGTATTCTTTTAAATATATTTTTAAAAGTTACACATACCTTTCTACCTCTCTGTTGCCTGTTACCTGATGACAGGTTTCCTGATACCTTTTCTTAGGGTGAACATTGCTGATGGATCAAACATGAAGCTGTCCAGATATAACTGTTTCAAGTGTACTCTCATAACTATTCTTAATTGCCTTTTGGTAGTACTGATAAATTAAGAAAGCTAACAAATACTGCCAGTAAATTCATTGCTTACCAAGTTATTTATCAGGTTGTTATTTTGGAAACCTACAAAGCTGCTTGGGGCACTGCTATTGAAGGTGCTATTGAAGGGGAGAGAAGGTCTTTTGAGTGGAAAGAGGTTGAATTGGTGTCTCTAGAGGCCCACCGCCTCAACCAGATCAACACGATTCTTGTTTAGTTAGCAGTTCTTTTATGTAAGATTTCATCTGGAGCAAAGAAGGTTCTGTTTTGAAAAGCATCAATCTAGGACTTCATTTAGAGCTGTAGACTGTACCTGTTAATGCTATCATCTCAGGCCCAGCTCCCTGGGAATGTGATGGCGCCCCCTAGAGCAAGAGCCAGCCTCTGTCTGGTCCCCGGTGCTCTGGGCTAATTCAGTTTTTAATTGTTCTGATGGGGTTCTAAGAAGTTCAAAGCACAACACTGATGAAAAACACAACCTTTTCAAAATTCTGTCTTTTAAAACATTATTTTTTGGCAGTGCTTAGGTTTAAACTCAGGATCTCACACTTAAGTGCTCTGTCGCTTGAGCCAAGACCCAGCTCTTTTTTTGCTTTAATTTTCAGATAGGCTCTCATGATTTTTGCCTTGGATAGTCTCAAAAAATGGGATCCTCTTACTTTGTCTTCCAATGGACTGGGATTACACATATGTATCAACTTTTAGTTGGTCATGGAGCTTGAACTCAGGGTCTGGGTATTGTCCCCGAGCTTTTGTACTCAAGGCAACTGCTCTACCACTTTGAGACACAGTTCCACTTCCAGTTTTGGGAAGGGTAATTGGAGATAAGAACCTCACACTTTCCTGCCCAGCCTGGATTTGAAGCAGGATCCTCAAATCTCAGCCTCCTGAGTTACTAAGATTACAGTTGTGAGCCACCAGCACTATTTATTTTGTGTGATAGGGACCAGGACCAACACACAAAAAAATCCTTTTTGTCTGGACTAGGTTCGAACTGCAGTGTTCCCAATCTGCACCTCCCAGATTAGCTGGGATTACAAGAATGCACTACCATGCATATCCCTCAATTCTCCGTTTGAATTATTTTATTTCTGATGTTTTATTTTTCTAAAACAACACCGATACATTTTTAAAAACCTTATAAAATTACAGATAAAAAAGAAAGGGAGATCAACTGTAATCTTTCAAATGAGAGAATTTACAAGTGACAGCATCTTGTATATTATTCAGTCAATAAAACTGATTTTTAAGCCAGGCACCAGTGGCTCACATTTGTAATTTTAGTTACTCAGGAAATAGATCTGAGAGGTTCGTGGTTCAAAGCCAGTCAGGATAGGAAAGTCTGTGAGACTCTTATCTCCAATTAACCACCCAAAAAGCCAGCCTTGAGGGGAAAAAAGGCTCAAGAAAAGGGTGTTGGCCCTTCCAGGACCAACACACACACACACACACACACACAAATAAATAAATGAAAGCAAACTGGTTTTCAGGCTTTTTCTTAACCATATATGATGGGAATCATTCTTGTTATCATACCACTTATGTTATTTTTATTGGTTGACTAGTATTTCATTATATCAACGAATCACATGATTTATTTGATTGAAATTTTATTGTTGACCAACTTCATTTGTTCTGCTGTTAGAAAAGCCAGGGATATGGTTGGAATAGGGGAGGCTCTGGGAGGGGAGAAAAGCCCTGAGTGGAGCATGCGTGTTTTATGTGTGGGTGGACATCATTTAAAGAGACCCTGTGTTGTTTTGGGGAAGCTAGAAACAACTCTGTGAAGCGATGGGCCAGACCATAGCTGGGGATGGAGAGAGTTAAGTGGTGCTGGATGAGAGCCGAATGATACCAGGATGGTGACTGCACAGTGTCCTCAGAAGACCCAGGGCATCTGCTGGTGCCAGACTTCTTAGCAACTGTGCTGCCAGAAGAAAGTAACTATTATGGGCTAGCTGCTCATGCAGAGAGATATAGAAGAGGGTCACCAGGGGATGGCAGGAATACTGCAAGATGGTAAGAGTAGGTTGACCACAGGAGAGTTATGTGCAGTCAGAGCCCACTCTCCGGGGATGAGGTCAACTGACTATTTGAGTGGAACACCTCAGCGCTCCACACAGGAGGTGGTTTCTTCTGTCGCTTCAGTGAGTGTGCCAGGTGTAGGGCTGGCAGGGTGAGGCTTTCAACTAAATCTGCTCACCAGGGCCCTGGGCCAGTTCCTTCTGTGCAGTCTCTTTAATACCCAGACATGTGGGCCAAGCCAGAGGGATCTCAGCAGTATAGACCATTAGTTCCTCAGGCAGCATTGCTGGCTTAGGGTCTGCAGAAGATGTTACGGTTTCTGATAGGTATATTCACATGGCTTTCTCCGAAGAATGTTCCCATTTCTCCTCCCAACACGAATGTAAGATAGGACCCACTTTTCTTCCACCTTGTGATTTATTTCATTTTATCTTTATCAATTTCATAGTCAAAGACAGTATCTATTACTTTCCCAGTATGCTTTTTTTAAAAAGTAGTAGTTGCCTTAAATTTTTTTCATAGATTTACTGGTGCTTTGTGCTTTTTGATTTTTTTTTAAGTTTTGGAGACAGGTTTCACTATGTCACATAGGCTGGCTTCAGGCTTGGGAACTGGATCTAGGCAGGCACCACCATGCCCAGCTTCCAGTATGTATTTCTTACAAAAATCAAATATTGTCTTTGATCAATTTTTCTATTGTTATATTTCTCCCCCTGCCTTAAAAAAACTAGGGCTTCATTAGCTTTATATACATTAACGACTCTGGGTTTTGCTATGTCATAGATAGAGTATATGCTGTGGAGTTTATCAATTGCCTTCCAATTTTACTGTGGATTTGATATGGAGAATTTCTAATTTTGACATCATCCTGTACATTTGTCCCTTATCCATTCTCTTTTTTATTACTGTAAGTGAAAATTATTATTTATTCTCTCAAGAAAGTTTAATGAAGAAAAGTTCAATTCCCTATAGCACACAAATTATTTAACTTATGAATATCCAATAAATTAAATATGATAATCACCACACTAACTTACTTGAGCTGGCCAAATATGTTGACTTTTGTCTCCATAGGATTTCTGTCCACTTTTTCTTGGAGTTATATAGAAATCACTTACTAGATGTTGCTGGGAAGGTGGCTCAGTGGTAGAGCGCTTGCCTTGCATGCCTGAGGTCCTGGTATTGATTCCTCAGCACCACATAAGCAAAAAGAAAAAAGCCGGAAGTGGCACTGTGGCTCAAGTGGTAGAGTGCTGGCCTTGAGCTGAAGAGCTGAGGGATAGCGCCTAGGCCCAGAGTTCAGGCCCCACGACCAGACCACCCCCCCCCAAAAAAAAAACTGAAAAAAATCACTTACTAGAGTACTTTAAATCTATAAGTGTACCATCACCCAAATGAACTGAAGTAGCATTTCTGGGATGGGACTTAGATATGTGTAGATTATTTTAAAAAAGAAGATCTTGGTAAATGATTGTAATTTTATATCTGAAATGAAGAGCAATGGCTCCCACTCGTTTTTTGTTTGTTTGTTTGTTTTTGATCATGGGGCTTGGGCACTGTCCCTCAGTTCTTCAGCTCAAGGCCAGCACTCTACCACTTGAGCCACAGCGCCACTGGCTCCTACTCTTGACTATACCTTTGTATCAACTAAGTTGTTTTTATAGTTTTTAAACATCCAGGTGGAACCCCCAGATCATCAAATCATGTTTGAAGAATGGGACTCAAGCACTGGTAACTTCAGGAGTGAGGAGAAAAGAAACGAGCAGTTGATACCCAATAATGCTCTGGTTTCATTGTTAAATAGGAGGTACATATTTTGCTGGTTAGAGTGGAGAAGTTGGAAGAGAAGCGTGAAGAGGGTGGGGTGAGGAATTGTGAGGACTGGGTATGACGTGGGCTAGAGGCAGAGTGGTAGGCTTATGAGCAATGTTGAGGGTACAGCAAAGAGTGGAGCCAGGGATTGAGTGAATCCAAGAACCCTTGGTATTCTCCAGTGATCTGGAGACATCAGAGCATGGATGGCAGGAAAAACAAAACTGTAGATGGATGCAAATTTAGAAACATGCAGTGGCTGAAAGGAGAACAGAGGGGGAGGGACTCTTTTTTTTTTTCCAGAATAAAATGGATGGCATTTTGAGTTCCTCTTTGTTTCTTTTTAAGAAATAGCTTATTGTACAATATGAGCCCAGGGTGAATTGGGTTTCCATAATGTGTTGTTTTGCAATGTGCTCCAGGACAAATATGAGGAACACTGTGTTCACCACCAGGCCCAGAAGGGAGATTATTTCCTTCCTTTCCCTCCCTTTGCTATATAGAAGAAGGAAGTTTTGGGACTTTAACTTAGGGGACTTGAACCCCCTTGATCCACAGCTTCACTTCTGGCTTTTTGGTGCAGCTTTTTGGTGATTAATTGCAGAGAAGAGTCTTGTGGACTTTCTTGCTCAGGCTGGCTTCAAACTGCCATCCTCACCTATCAGCCTCCTGAACAGTTCATAGTTTTTAATAAAATACCAGTTGTCAGGATTAGATGGGCTGTGTGCCTTGGCCCAAGAACTACCCAGAGATGAGTACTATGCCAGTGGACAAAGAGCAGAAGATGCTACCAAATATAAAAGTCTTCAGTTATGGCTCCATTTGACCGGGACAGCGATTTTCACCACGTGTTATCAGATTATTCCTTTTCTCCTAAGCAGGCAAGAAAAAAAAATGTGAATAGCTGAGCATGTGAAACGAGACAGGAGAATTATGGGATTACTTTTGAAATGCATATTTTAGAGAGACTGAATAAGGGAAATTCAAACGATGGGACCTGCATTCTTTTAGCACACCAAGCCTCACTTTGTACAGGATCATTCAGCCACAAAGCTTTCCTACACCCCAGTTTGAATGACAGGAGGAGATCACTAGCCTCTCAAGAGCAAAGTTATTCTTGTTTTAGATGGACAGGAGTTGGTTGCCAGCATAATGTGCAAATACTCTTGGTCAGTTTGTTTCTGTTGATCTATGGGAACATCGTTCTGCTCAGGCTTTGCTTGCACTGCTCTTTTAGGACACCAGTCCCCCTGTTTCCGGGTATATGCATGGGCTCTTGGTGAGGTGGGGTAAGAGTTGTTTCCTATGAACTCACCATTTCTTGGAATCACACATCAGCCCTTTTCTCTCTTTGCCTGGTGACCCCAGTGGTGCTTGCGAGGCTTCTACATGCTTTGATCCATGGCCACTGGGGCTGGTGCCATCTCTCTCTCTGGGTCTGCTGGCTATGCAGGTGCCAGGCCAGGCTGGCACACTCTGATGGGCTTACTGCCATGTCACATCTCCTCTTACTCTTGAGCTATGCAGGCCCCTAAGCTGCGCTGCCAGGTTTTCCAGGGCTTGTTCATAGGATCGGTGCTATGGCCCAGGACTGGGGCCATGTGCAATCTGAGTGTTTGACCCTATGCAGGACACAAAAGTCCTTCTGCCTGTTGAATCTCAGGGGTGATGTTTGGCCAAGCTTGAATGCTTTGGTACCCTTGCCAGAGTGTCCTGAAAGACCCCAGGAAAGGAAAGAAATTCCTCCTGTCTTTCCCCCCCCCCCAGTAAATTTTCATGGTGAGTCTGTTCTGTACCAATAGCAGGTACCCTACTAGATGTCGGGGTAATAATCATGAGTAAAGCCCAGCATAGGCCCCCTTTCATGGAGCTGTAAGGTTCAGGGGGCATGGAAAGATGTTCCTACACTAGTGATAATGTGAAAGCAAAGCCAAGCGAGGGGGCTGAGGCAGTGGATTCGGTTCCCTCCCATTTGTGCCAACTCGACACCAAGTTTGGGCTCAGACTGTGATTCTGAGATGTAGCCTGTGTCTGAGCACTTAAGCCCATAAGCATTTATTTATAAAATACAGGAAATTCTAAATAGAAGTATGTCTACAGAAAATATTTCGATTAAGAATTTCTGTAATTTGTAAATGCTTAGCATTTGAGAGTGTAAGCTGGGGATCATGGCTCATGCCGATAATCCAGGTTACTTGAGGGATAGTTTGGTAGTGTGAGGCCAGCAAAAAAAAGTTATCAAGACCTCACCTCAACCAATAGCTGGGCGTGATAGTGTTCACTTGCTATCTCAGCTATGCAAGACACAGGAATAGAAAGATTGTGGTCACAGCCAGGCCAGGCATAAATATAAGACCTTATCCCTCAAAAATAACTGAAAGAAAAATGGCTGGAGGCAAAGTTCAAGTGGTAGAGCTACCACCTAGCAAACAGAAGGCCCACAGTTCTACAGTATGTGGCAATGATAATATTTTTTCATATTTTTCTGTTTACATTTTACTGGAATACATTCTGTTTGTCTGTCTGGGGTTTGAACAATAAGGTCCCAAGCTTCCTAGCAGGTGCAGGTGCTTAACACTTGAGCTACATCCCCAACCTTTTCTTCTCTGTATGATCTTGTGGCTCTGTCCATGCTAGTTTTAGACTGTGATCCTTCTTCCTATTGCCTCCTGAGTACCTGTGTGTGTGTGTGTGTGTGTGTGTGTGTGTGTGTGTGTGTGTGTGTGTGTGTGTGTGCGTGTGTGTGTGTGTGTGTGTGTGTGAAATGGATAGCAGTAAGGGAACTTGAAGAATTTAGCATTCATTATTTTGTATTTGATATGCTTCTGGTTGAACCTGCCTAGGAAGAGATATCATAACTAACAGAAATGTGTAATATCATGATTTTCCACTTCTACATATAGTAAATTAAATCATACTCTCTTGTTAACACATATATCCACTGTGGAGAAACAGCAAAACATTCCCAATAGAAAGCTGAAATTAGGTTAGAACATTTTGTCAGTCTTTGAAAGTAGAATAGTTTAAAATTCACGAGCAAGTTCTAGCGCTTCTTGCATTAGATGAGTCTCTAAATTAATGGTTATGGGAAACCCTTCTTTAACCCTCTCCCCCTCCCGCTGTATGTTCAGACAAATAAGTTCTCCTAAAATCTTTAGATTGCATACAATCCAGAAATGACACATTTACTTGGTTTCAGATTCATGCAATGCATGGCATGAAACTGAAACTGAGTTCTAGAGTTTTTACATTTTCTGGATGTCAGAGTATCTTTGGTATAACAAACTCACAAGAATCTATGTCTATGTGTACTTTTCCATGTCTATGTGTACTTATCTTGAATGCATCAATATCATCATCATCATCATCATCATCATCATCATCATCATCATCATCATCATCATCATCATCATCATCGTCATCATCATTTGCTGAAACAGTCTTGAGACTCGGTACTATTATGGAGAGGTCAGTGTTTAACCACTGCTTCTCCGGGCAAGAGTATGAATGGGGGAAAGTGATTTGTAGTGTTGCCAGTTCCACTAGTGTAAATTCTCCCACCATGACCAATCCCAAGCCATCAAGGTAATGCAACTTAATGCGAGGATCTCTTTATTAACTGGAGTTAAGTTGTCTCCACATCTACAAATATTACTTCTGTGGGCTGGCACTATTCTTGTGGTGCAGATAGGGAAATAGGAAAAACCAACTCATGATCTTGTTAAGACACTAGTGTGACACTGTTTCTCAAACTTTTGGACATTTCCCCCTCCCCCAATATGTGCTGTGCTTGTGCAACAGTGTAACCTTAGCCAATACTTAGCCACTTGTAATCACTCACTACTATCTATACTCAGTCATTTTAAAGCAGGCAATTATACTGCTACTTTGTATTTGTTTAACATATATATGACTCTTCAGGGTCAAGATAAATGTGTTAGGTGCTTTCTAGATACTCATTCCTTCTGCACAGCACCCATGTTCAGCAAGCAGCCATTCTCTTTCGTGGCATTTATGGCACTATTACTTGTCTTCCTTACCTCCATAAGTATGTAGTATCAAAACAACACCATCAGAACATTCCCCTGCATACTGTATTCAAATTTATTGCCCCATTCCTTCTTATTCTCTACTAAAAGAATCATGATCAACAGTGTTTTGTATCTTTCATTTGCTGTCTTAAATATTATTCTAAAAGGATCATTAATTTGCTTCTCTCAGATTCTTCCCTTCCCCCTCCACTGCCCCCCCCCAGTGTCATGTGTCATGAATTAATCATCATCTCAGTTTTCTTTAGAACATTTTATGTTCAGGAAAAATAGAATTTGGTCACTGCTATTCAAGAGTAGTTAGGCATCTGACTTTCTGAGAAATTTAGGAGTTGTCTTTAGTTCTTTAGAATGAAGTGAGCATCAGCTGTCCCCTCTGACCTTACTATGTCTTCATTGTCTTCTCTTTTCCTCTTTCTCTTCCTCAGACCTCTGAAAAGGCTTTCCATCATACATAAATGAAGTCTAAAATGTTTATCTGGTCCTCAAAGGCTCTAGTTAATCTATCTCCAACAGATACAGTGTTGAAGGCTTTGGGAGTCAAGTTCTGTTTTTTCTACTTACTAGCACTGTGACCTTGGCAACAGTTCTTAATCTTCTGTTCCTCAGTTTACTGATTATCAGAATGGGAACATATGATGTTACAGGCATCCTAGTATTTCTAGAAATTTTATGCATATGAAAGTTTTAGAACAGGAACTGATACATAGAAACAACATGGTAAATGTCAATTCCTTTCTCCTCCCTCCTTAACTGCTCCTCAGAGTCTCTCAACTCTAAGCTAGCTAGGAGTGCAAGTCCCTTTCCATTGGTCACTTAATTAATTCATACTTGTGCTTAATTACCACACCTCAGATGTGACTCCTAAGACTCCCTGGGTTAATTTGGACTTCCTGGGACAGTGAAATAAGTTACTGAACTTACTGACCACCCAGCACACCACTCTGCACCTCTGAATCCAACCAAGTGTGGAGCAAAGATATTTGAAAAAAAAGCAAGAAACAACATTGAATCTGAACTGAATACATACAGACTTTTCTTGTTATTCTGACAATCCAGCATAATATGCTATGCATAACATTTCCACTGCACTAAACATTTTGAGTAATCTGGAGATGATATGCAGGATGAAGGAAGATGGGTATACTTTACATGCAAATACTACCTCGCTTCTTATAAGGGACTTGAGTATCCCTGTATTTGGGTTCCCTTGGGCATTCCAGATACTAATCCCAAGAGAGCTGATGGTGCTTTGCCTTTGAAGTCCTACCACCATTTATTATTCTAGCCACACTGGTGTGAATATAGGAGATGAAGAGTCACCACCAAGGTGGGGCCTGTTTTCATTCTATTTGCTACAACATTGGCTGAAGCCTAGTTTAGGGGAGGTGATGTGTAGTACTACATTTGTCTGCTTCTAACAGACAGTGGTATGTGTGTGTATGGGGGGTAACTTACTTTATTCTTGGTATGTTTTTACATGACTTTTCTTGTAGCTCCCCTTTCTTTCTTCATTTTATTTAGATAATGTACTTTCTTGGTAAGAGGAGAGCATGTTGCCTATAAAGTGCCTCGGTACTGACTTGTTGTGTTATATTTTCTCCAGGAAAGCTATCAAAAACTTCGGGGGAACTAATTGTAGGTAGAAATAAATGAACAGAACTATAGCAAAATGGGTAGAAGTTACCTACTTAGCCATTTGTTATCAAAATAAGGTTTTCTTTCCCTCCCTCCCCCTTTCTTCCTTTTCTTTTCTTTTTTCCTTTCTTTCCTCTCTTTCCTTCCTTTATTTATTTTTTTCTTGTACTTGGGACTGAACTGAAGGCCTTCCCTGATGTACCACTTGACTCATATTTCTAGCTCCTTTCACCATAATTATATATAATATGAATAACATATATAACATATCATATTTTAGTATCAAATCACATTACATTATATAATATACAATTATATTATGTAATATATAATCTTACAATATTTATAATTATATAATATGTTGTCTATTATATTCCACATATATTTAAGTATATATATTATATGTTTTTTTCAGAGGTTGGAGACTGCATTTCATTCAATGTCATGTCATCAGCACCTGGCATGATATCTGCACACAGGGTCTTGATAAACATTGATTGACACAGTTAATAGAGTATAGAAGTTTGTCACTGATAAATACAAATGTTAATTTTCTCCAAACAAGAGTTCTTCTATTTCTCTAACTGAGAAGGGAGTTTGTCATCTCCTTGCATTCTGGTATATTCCAGGAGGAACTGTGCTTCCTGCTGTCAGGTGAGAATTGGTGTCAGGGGAATTGAGTAATAGAGGTAACCCCTCCCCAGGGGATACTGGAATGGAATATTGGTGCTATGGAAGAGGTGTTGTAAAGCCACAATCAGTACTACCATTTTTGCAGAACAAGCTTTCAAACTGTGAAGCAACAGGAGTAACAGCAGACTATTAATCTTCTTGCTCACTAGTGAATCACTTATAGACAAGAGCCACAAATGGTAGCAATCTGCAATACTTAAAGAAGCACGAAGGAGACACCTGCATGTTAATTCTCAGTCTTGAATTTGGGTAAAACATGTCATATTTCATTGATTATTCAGTTTTTAAACACAATTTGAATTCATTGTTCTTAGGTAGAGTCTTTCTGACTTTGCCCAGGCCATCCTTGGACTTTGATTCTCCTACTTCTATATCCTGAGAATCTGGGATTACAAAGTGAGACACTCAAGCCTAGTCCCAATATTTGCTTAATTATTTAATTTGCACAATTAACAAGAAAGACGTTTTATCCAATAGCACAGATCTGGGAATGACACAGAATGCTGCTATTGTTTTTTTATCAGAGCATGGTGGGTCATTCTGGAAAGTGAACAGATTGTTCTCTCTCTCTGTGGATTGTTTTACACAAATGGAGCAATTAACAACTAACCAAAGTACTGTCTTGATTGGGAAACTAATCATGGAACCAAAGGGAGCAGTATTTAATACAAGATAAGTGCATGTGCTGGTTCCTTCCAATAACCAACATATATGATGGCTTCTTTAATTCTCCGCTGCCCTTCCTCCACTCCCCAAGCCAGCAGTGTTTTCCAGTTCATGGCTGTGGTCCTGCTCACTGGAAAGAAAGGACACACAAGTCCTATTACCCTCAAAACAAAACCAATCCTGCTAAACTGGGGAGACATACAAAATTCCCAGCCAAATCAACCAAAGGCACATGGGTTGAGAACTCATATCTCATCAAAATAATCTCTGGCCATAAAATAAATGCAAATTAAAACAACATTGAGATTCCACCTAACCCTAGTTAGAATGGCCATTGTCAAGGAAAAGATGCTTGTGGGGATGTGGACCAAAAGGGAAGGCTAGCTATTACAGTGTTGGTGGAAATGTAAACTGGTTCAACCTCTTTGGAAAGCAGTATGGAGGTTCCTCAAAAGTCTAAACATAGAGCTTTCCTATGACCCAGCAATTCCACTCCTGAGCCTTTATTCAATAGGCCACAAAAAAAGGCTACACTAACGTTATACCAGCACAACCATGTTCACTGCAGCATTGTTTACTATAGTCAAGATATAGAATCAACTCAACTGCCCCTCAATGGATGAATGGATCAAGAAAATATGGTATATATGCATCATGGAGTTCTATGCTTCCATCAGAAAGAATGACATTGCCCATTCATAAGAAAATGGAAAGGCTTGGAAAAAATTATATTAAGCAAAGTCAGACCCAAAGAAACATAGGTTGCATTATCTCTCTCATTTGTGGTAACTAGACTGTACCTATAAATCTACAAGTAAATACACTAGATGGTAAAAGACAAAAAAATACACTTGGATATGATAAATTGTGGAAGAAATAACTGTATTGTCAAAGCTCATAGAACTAATAAATGTTATAGACCATGATAGACAAATTGCCCCATGAAAGTTAGAATGTGTGACTTTAACTAAGCATCACTATCCCACAATACCGTGAAATTTGGGGAATTATGTAATCACTTAATCACAATAAAGAATTTGAAAGGAAAAAAATATATATACAGGTCTCTAGACAGTCACACAGTCAGACCAAAGGAAGATATTCTTAGGAGAGGATCATAAAGGCTCAATAACTATATTCATATGATCATATAGAATGATATTTATTGAAATGAACTCCAAAAAATGAGAACAAGAGGTTTTTTCCTTTATTGATGTTTCTGTTTTGTTTATCTTTAGTCTTGTTTGTTAGTTTGTCTGTCTTTGGGAGGGTAAGAAAGGGCACAGAAATGGTGGGACAAAGGGTAGGCAAATGCAGCAGTGATACTAGACATTATGCTGAAAATGAACTATACAACTTGTGGATGGGGCTGGGAGGTAAAAAGTAGAAGAAAGTGAAGGAAAAGGTGACATTGTCCAAAAAGAAATGTACTCATTACCTAACGTATGTAACTGTAATCTCCCTGTACATCACCTTGGAATAACAATTTTAAAACATCAAACTTGAGATAATAATTCATTGCTCAGATAATATAACTCTCACTGACTGTGTAGAAAATGTCAATGAATCACTTCTTAGATGGCCACTTCCTGGCCTTGAAACAGTGCTGAATTTGCAGTCATCTTTCAGGAACTGCCTGATACGCTGTGTTCTCATAGTTGGCAAAGGGAGTTTGATTTTCATTCACATAGCTTTTTCTACTAAGAGAGGGAAGGAAAGTTCTGTAGACCATAGCATACTTTTTATTTTTTTATTGTGAAAATACTGTACAGAGGGGTTACAATTACATGGGCAAGATAGTGAGTACATTTCTTATCAAGCATTGTAGCCTCCTCCTTTGTTTCCCCTTCCCATCCCTTCCCATCCTCTCCCCCGTCCCCCAATCCTTGCCCCCCCCACCAAAGTTGTAAAGTTCGTTTTTCGACATAATGACTTTACATCTCCTTGTTGCAATGGGTCCTCCTGTTTCCCTGTTTTAACGATTTGTTTTTTTTCCCTTCCCCTCCACATATACCAACATCATATATAGTGAAAGCAGGGGTTATACCATGGGGGAGGGACATGCAAAGCAACAAAGTCATAATCTTATAAATATGTTAGAAACAATCGTATGAAAGATCTCTCTCTCTCTCTCTCTCTCTCTCTCTCTCTCTCTCTCTCTCTCTCTCTCTCTCTCTCTCTCTCTCTCTCTCTCTCTCTCTCTGTCAGTCAGTCATGGGGCTTGAGCTCTAGACCTGGGAGTTGTCCCTGAGCAATTCAGCTCAAGCATAGCATACTTTTATAAAAGATTTCTTCCTCCTCCTTTTAATAACTGTCAGTATGTATTTTTCTGTCTTCTTTGACTATTGCATTAGAATAAGACCGACACAAATTACCATGACTTCTAAAGTAAAGATGTTTCTAAGGGTTAGGAGCCATAGTATTTTCTTATGAATGATTCAAACCAGAAGTAATGTCTCATTAAGTCAGAACTTAATTCTTTTTTAGTTTATACAGGTACTCAGTTCAAGTTTATTTATTTACTTATTTTGACTGAACTCAGGGCACAGCACCGCCTAAGTAGGTTCTCTTAACACAGAGTCATGCCTGCAGCCCTGCTATTTGTTGGTTATTTTCATATACAATCTTGTTTCCTGTTGAGGGAGTGTCTGGGAAATGTCCACCAATGTTATGCTTCTGGATAGCCAAGATAACAGAAATGCCACCATATCTAGCTCTTTGTGAGAAAAGGGGGTCTCATGGAGTATTTTTCTGTCTGCACTGTCCTGAAATCTCTGATACAATATTACTGCTCTTCAAGTACCTAGGATTACAGGTGTGAACTACTAGGACCTAGCTAAGCTTAATTTTTTAAAAATAGCTAATGATTGGTAAAACAACATAGGCTTATTGTATAACCGAGCATTTGATTGATTAGTCATTAATCAAAATATATTTTAAATATTTTCACTTTCAGCTCAATATAGTTCAACACATTTTTATTGACTCTGCCATTTTGACCTTTAGAACTATTCTGTCCAATGACTCTTTAAGTTCTGTCTTATCAGGTAATATGGAGGCTCAGCATGTTTGCTGAGTAAACTTAGTCAAGGCCAATAAATTCTTAGCAACAGAAATGGTGTATAAGAGGGCAAATGTTTGAAAAAGAAAGCTGTTACTTTCCTGTATAAAAATAATGCCCACGTAGCTCAATGTGGCACTTTCCTGACCTGTGCAAGGCTCCAATGTCCATCTCTAGTAAGAAACCCACCAGCCCCACTAACAAAAAGTGATATTAATACTATGTATTTGTGAGTCCCTTCATGATCCCCAATCTCAGCATACTCAAAGACACACACACACACACACACACACACACACACACACACACACACACACACACACACACGCTGTATAAACACAGCAATGCCTTACATCAAATGACCCCCATGGTCGGATGATTGGTGTGTTGCCAATGTAGTCTGATGGCTGGGTACAGGTGCTTTATACTAATCAGTCCTACTGACCAGCTTTACAAATCTTGAATTCAGCCTGTTGCTCTTCCCTGTGAAACCTCGAGAGGTCAAATAGGCTCCCTGCCCCTCAACACCAAACTCTCCACCCAGAGAAGTGGTGTGTGGTGATCCCCATGACAAAAATGATGATGTTGGACTAGTGAACTGTTAGACTCATTTAGTTTTATGATACTCCTATGCTTTATAATTAGCTCATGATATCTTCTTGCCTTTAGGTAATAGCAGCTGTAAAATCAAGGGTTTGTCAGCTGGAGTCAACCAGATCTAGGTGTGAGTTCCCCCTCTATCCATTCCTAACTCTGTATTCAATCCAAGCATCATTAATTCCATGGGCCTCAGGTTGCTTAATATGTCTGGAGGATAAACAAAATAACGCCTGAAGTAGTGCTTAGCTCAGTACCCCGTAGTGGCTTTTATGATGAAATGGTAAACATGACTCAGGATCCATATCTATGAAATACCTAGGCACTGAGAACCTTCTCCACACACAGCCACTTTAGTAAGGCTGCCCTGAGAAGGAGGAGTATGGTACAGAGACAGTGATGATCAAGAAGCATGGTGCACACAAATAGAATTTCTGAAAGGAAAAGGAAGGACCTCCTCCACTTCTGCATTTTTTTTTCAGTGTTTGGTTATTTGTCCATGTGCCTCCAATAGAAAACAGGTACAGTTTTATTTTGATTTTATGTTGTAACAGTATGGATGTATGTGTGTGCCTACCTACCATCTATTCTCTATATCTATGTATCTGTCTATCTAGCTTCTTTGTTTTTAATACAGGGTCTCACTGTGCAGCCCATGCTTGTCTCAAACACACAGTCTTCCTGCCTCTGTTGTTTGAGTGCTGCCCTTACAGGTGTATGGTACTGTACCTGGCTTAATAACATTTAAATGAATGAATATTGCATTTTACACATTAACACACGAATAAATCGATTTATTGCAGGTTCTGAAGATGCATACATCCATACGCGTTCTTTGCAACAGATAAAGACTGTGACAGATCAAGTGAGGCAAAATGAAGAGAACCCAGCGCCTTCTCAGGCAGCCAAGACCACCCCTGAGGTGCAGCCACAGAGCCGGGCTCATGTACTAACAGGACCCCGGGAGCCCTACTTTCACTCTGGAGTTCTGAGAACGATGTCACGGAGAGATGTCCGTGCAGATATATTCCTGTGGAGCTTTCTGCTGTGGTCTGACACTATAGAAATGGTGCGCGTGGCTGGTCACCCTGCCGTGTACAAGTCAGGCTGGCTGTACCCAGTCTACATATTCAGTTTTATTTCTCTCCTTCGAATAATATTCACTCCCCAGAACCCCCTTCTCAGCACTTCAGGCATACTTCTGCAGGATTTGCCCTTTGTGTTTGTTAGGCTTAGTTTAATCATCGTCCTGGGGACAATCACACCTATTTTGGGACTTTGTAAAAATGTGTTAGTGACATTCTCATATGTTTACTTCAATTATCTAACCAAACTCAGGCCTTTCTCTTCCTTTGAAATATCTCCATTTTAAGAGGAAAACTTTCAAGATTAGAAGACCTCTTTGCTATGCCAATATGCACATTTGTAATCTTTTTACTGAGACATGAACGTTTGCATTATATAAAGAATGAAAAATAGGTGGAAGAGAAAAAATATTTTTTTAAACCAGCTTATCTGTTTATCTGTTTTTATATGGACAAATGGTGCTAGATTTCAGTAAAGTTGTATTTTTACCAATTGGCCTCCATGGGCCGCTAGAACATGTTAGAAGTTGCATCTTAATTAATTGATTTTAATGAGTTACATTACTGAATTTTTTCTACAACATTTTAAAGTCTTTTTAAAAAATGAGAGCATGGTTTTATTTCCATGTTAGCTAAAAAGTAAGATTTTATACATGATTTATATAAATATGAGCATAGGATGAACTGATTAAAATTGGTTTTAAGATAGATCCCATAAAGTGAATGAGTAAATGTTAGATTATACTTGTTTAAAAATCTGAAAGCTGAGCTGGGGGTTAGGGGGTCACACTGTAATCCTAGAAACTCAGGAGGCTCATAGCGGAAGATCACGATTTGAAGGAAGCCCAGGCAGGAAAGTCTATGAGATTTATCTCCAGTTAATCACCAAAAGGTAGAAGGAGAGCTATGGCTCAAGTGGAAGAGCATCAACCTTTGAGCAAAATGCTAAGGGACAGTGTTCAAACCCCAGTACTGACACACATGTGCACACACACACACACACACACACACACACACACTCACACATCTGAAAGTTGTAGATTTAGGGTTTACTTCACATTGGAACCATATATTTTTTTCCATGTGTAGGCTTTGCTTTGAATTCAGACTGCTTTAGACATGAAAAGCAATTTAGTGTTACAGATACCTGATTCAGTTTAAGGCTGAATTGTTGTGCTGATATTGAACTACAAACTTGAGTGTTATTTAGTATAATGAAGTCAAAGTACAACCATAAGACCTAGATAAAATTATATAGTAAGAACCATAAATCAAAGATGTCACAGTACAAGAACAATTTATTGGTGGAATTTGATACCTTATATATACTACACTACTCATAAACTGACATGTTTGAATTAAAAGTCCTTTAAGGGGCTGGGAAGGTAGCTCAGTGGTAGAATGCTTGCCTTGCAAACATGAGGCCCTGGATTTGATTCTTCAGCACCACATAAGCAGAAAAATCCAGAAGTGGTGCTGTGGCTCAAGTGGTAGAGCGCTAGCCTTGAGCTGAAGAGCTGAGAGACAGCATCCAGGCCCAGAGTTCAGGTCTCACGACCGACAAAACAAAACAAAAACAAAAAACTCCTTTGAATCACCACCTAAAAATAACAAAAAGAGATAAAAATAGATATAAATATAAAAGGGAAAAATAAAATAAAAAGTATAAAGCTTATTTAAAATGGTAAGTTTGACCTATATGTATGACAAAAGTGTTGTATGTGGTCCATACAATGGCATGGATATCTTAATATTCTAAACCAGTTCTAAACATAATGATGTAATTTGCCTTACATTTGTGGTGACACTCTTCCATTCACACCTGTGCTGTTCATGGGATGAGGGACCTTTCCTGCAAGAGGCTTAGTGGGCAGTGCTGATTTCTATGACCATGCACCTCCATGACCTGTGGGAACAAACAGCTTAAGAATGGGTCATTGGCCTTCTGTATTCCTGTACCCTCCACCAAATCCCCCAAGACTCGTTTTCAGTCTGTTCTATGGTTTTTCTCATAGTGGAAGAGACGGCCCATTCCCACTTTTGTTAAAAGCATGTCTGGTAACTTCGTTATTTGGGCCAAGTTCCTTAACCACCATAGTCTGAGTTCCTACACACAAACATAAACCTAGTACTATGCTTCTAGGGTGGAAAGGATTATAGGGTAAGGAGTGCTCTTATGACAATAATACTAATAACATTAAGGATGTTAATAGTATCTCATACCCCAGAAACAAGTAACTATATGCATTTAAAATTTTCTGTTTTCTTTTTTCTCTCCCTGCTCACCCTAAGAGATTTACAATTTAAACCGTGCACTTGTAGAAAGTAATATGTAAGATCTTAAGGTTGTCTCAGACTTCTCATTATGTGTCACCGTGTTAAAGGTGAGTATATCACATGAAAGACAGAAGTGAACTGAGTGGCACCCAGGCATTTTAGCAACCTTCTATGGATGGGTACTTGTCCAAGCTCAACTAGAGCATTTAAAAAAAGAAAAGATACTATAGGCTGGGCTTCAGTGGCTCATACCTGTAACCCTAGCTACTGAGGAGGTAGATCTGAGAATCACAATTCAAAACCAGCCTGAGCAGGAAAATCCACAAGACTCTTAACCACCAAAAAGCCAGAAGTGGAGCTTTGGCTTAAATGATAGACTGCTCTCCTAGAGCAAAAAATGCTCAGGAACAGAAACCAAGCCCTGAAGTCACTCCTAAGATCAGTACACACACAAATTTATTTCAATAGTCTAATTTCTAGGTGAGTAAACATTTTAAAATTATCTTTAACTAGCTGTGGGAAGAGGTTTCAATTCAATATGTCAAATTATGAGTCCAATGTATCTTGATTCATTGTCACCTCTTGCATCATTCTCCTTATAGCTTTTCTAAAGGCTAATGTGTTCAAAAGTCTTGGGTTCCTTTTTGGTGTAAAAATTTCTCAAAAGAAATCATAAAAGGATCTTGTTAAGCATCTTTATCTTAACCTGACAATTTTACAGGTATTCACAATACTTAAATATTTTCTAATTGTCTTCCAGGTTAACTTTTTTTGAAAAAAAATCAAGCAAAGTCTATAGCCAAGTGATTAATTCATAATATTTCTGAGTATGAAATGCTTTACATAAATATATATTTTATCTTTATATAGGAATTCATTAACAGTACATATATGAGTGCATTTTTGTACCTAATATTTGAGTATGGATGTGCCTGATATTTGGGGAAGTGGTTAATACTTTATACAAATAATGAAGGCATATACAAAATGTTATGTATAGGAGGAAATATAATGAGAACTTAATATAATTTAATGAATGTATATATGTTCTTAAAGTTCAAAGTTTACAGCCCTTAATAAACATCACTGTAAGTTATACTGATATTGATCATTTTCACTGTGTGATTAAGAAGTATGCAACTAAAATCACATTGCAATCCTTCAAGTTTCTAATGGTTTCCTGTTTTAGTAAAAAGTTTATTTTATGTTGTATAAAAGTATACATGCAAAATGAGGACCAGATATATAATAGGCTAGTCATACAAAAATAATATTTTTATTCCAACTAAAATTTGAAGCCCAGAGGTAAATATGTATCAAGTTCATTAAAGTTAGATGTTGAAGAACACACCTAAAATTATCTCTGATCAGACTAATATAGTAATATTAGTGCAATAAGTATTTTATAAATATCATGCAATAAGTATTTTATAAAAATTGGCTAATAAACTTTGAAATTTCAATGTGTGAATGTTATAGTTTGGTTTTTGCTCAGAGTACCTTTTGCACTGAATGGTAATTATGTTTAAGCACAAAAAAAGAAGAAATGAAGGAGTTTGGTGAAGGCTGCTAAGAGCTCAATACTGTGCTTCTTGCCTAATGAATTATTACATTGTGCATAATGCATCATATAATAATGAATTCTTATGCACAATGTAATAATTCATCTTGTTGCAGGACTTGACTGAGTAAATATATCATAACTTTACATATTCATAAGCTTTCAAATACACTGAATTAGAATTTCAAATAAAGAAGAGTTCATTTCCTTATAAGTTCTGGTGTCTAAAAATAGTTACATACCTTATAGAAGATATTTTAAAAAGGTAATTAAAAAAACTATTCACTTACTTTATAAAGCTGGAATCATTTCATTTCCCAGCATGGTTATTTGCATCATTTAATTAAAATGAAGAGACTAAGCAGATCTTTCGTGACAATGCTTGTTTATTTAATCCTGCCTGCCTCTGTCTCTTATCCTGCTGCAGAACTCTTTACTGATCAGGTCTAAATACACAAACAGTAGCCAAATTGCACATGTGACTGACAGATCCTAGGAAGAAACATGCCTTCAAGGTGGGCAGTAAATCCATGGGAAATGAAACCAGAGCACCTGTGTCCATCACTTTCTGAACACTAAAGACTTATAGAAACAACTGGCTATTTACAAGAACTTGTACAGGTGTTATCATAATTATTCTGAAGATTTTCCTAACTCACTTTTACTAGCTCATCAGTCCTCCAAATTTGAGTACCTGTTATATATTTGAGGATATTTTTTCTTTTCACTACTGTGATTTGAACTCAAGGCCTTGCACTTGCTAGGCAGGTACTCTACTGAGCCACCTTCTAAGCCTTGTTTTGGGTTGGTTAGGTTTTGAGCTAAAGGCTCAAGCCATCCTTGACTGGGATCCTTCTATTTGTGCTTCCCTGTGTCCCTGGGTGATGACAGGTGTGAACCATTCACCCAGCCTCTGGTGCATCCTTTGTACTTTGGGATGGCAGGCGTGTGTGATAGCACCCAACCATTGGTTAAGATAGAGAATCTGGTACTTTTTTTTTGCCAGTCCTGGGGCTTGAACTCAGGGCCTGAGCATTGTCCCTGAGCCACAGAGCTACTTCCGGCCTTTTCTGTTTATGTAAAGCTGAGGAATCAAACCCAGGACTTCATGCATGCTAGGCAAGCATTCTACCACTAAGCTACATTCCCAGCCCTGGTACTTTGTTGGATCTAATGTTTCTCTATTTTTGGTGTAGTCTTCAGGATCTTTTAAGTTTGGATCATATAATCTGTAAATACAGGTAAGTTGATTTCTTCTCTATTTGTATATGTTCTCTTGCCTTATTGCTTTAGAATAAAGAATTCAAGCACTGTTTTGAAAAAGGATGGAGAGAGTAGACAAACAACACACAGTCACCTAAGTAGATGCAGAAACATTCTTCAATAAAATTAGACTTTCCTCCATGATAATTGCTCTGAAGAAACAGGAATAGAAGATACATAACAAGGAGTAATGCTGACTGTACATGAAAACATGTAGCAGGTAATACCAAATGAAGAAAAATTGAAATCATTTTCTATAAAGGCAGGAAAGAGGAGGGTGTCCACTCTCTCCCCTCTTTTTCAAAGATAGTGTTAGAATCCCGTATTTCAGAGTAATAAGGCAAGCATTTGAACTTAGGGCTTCATACCTTCCCTAATATTTCTTGCTCATTCATGGCTGGGTGCACTACCACTTGAGCCATGCCTCTACCCTTGCTTTTTTGCTGGTTATTTTCTTTAAGGGCTGGGTTTGAACATAGATCTGTCATATCTCAGCTTCTTAAACAGCGAAGATCACAGTTGTGAGCCAATGGTGCCTGGCCATAATTGTATTGACTTTCCAGGGCCACCACGGACTTCAGCACCTACCACTCTGATCCATTCACAGCTACCAGCACCAGACAAGACTTTCTACGGTGTTAAGGTTATGATTCTCCAAAGGCTGTGATCATCCCTAGCATTTTCAGGAATGCAACATTTTAAAATGAAGGTGTTAATGTTTTTGGAGACCTAATACTGTTACACATCATTGTGTAACTCACTTTATTGGGCCACTCACTATTGCAATGTCTGGAAAAATGCCCATTAACATCTCCATGGTTTGTCTGCAATAGGTTACCAAAAAATTAGTTGGGCTAATTTTCTGAGAACTAAAGTTCAGCACGAAGCAGACAGTTTGTGTTACATGGAATGGAGTGGGTATGAGGGAGCTGGTGTTTGAGGAGGCCTAGCAGGAAATGAATAGCTCGGCAATTGTCCTGCCTGGGTAACAAATGACGATTTCCTTTTAGTTTAACTTAAAGGAAGAACTGGTAGAAAAACAACCACCATAATTAATAACCTACCAAAAACAAGAACTAAAACTTAGTAGAAGAGCATGGCAGAGTTGGATTTTGAAAACTTGTGGTAAAATGTAACATGAAATTTATCACTGTCTCCTTTATACAATTCAGTGGTTTTATTGTGATCCTCAGATCTTAACCTCTTGAGTAGCTAAAATTACAGGTGTGAGCTACTTGGCACCCAGCTTATAAATTTATTTTTATGGCTGAATTTTCCACTGTAAATATCATGTTTAATTTATACATTCATTTCCTAATACACACCCAAGTCTCTTCTACTTTTGGCTTCTGAATTTAATACTGCTGTGAACATTGTGTGCACATATTTATTTTCAGTTCTTCAGGTAGAAGTGTAATTACTGGCTCAAATGGTAGTTTTATGTTTAACTTTGTGTGGAAGAACCAAAGCATTTTGCACAGGGACTATGACATTTATCATTCCCAGTGCTCCAAGGACCCAGATTTCTTCACATCTTCACCAACACTTGTTATTTTCTTTTTTTCTAGATTATAGATTCCTTTTTTATGTGCAATGGTATCTTGTTATAGTTTTGAATGTCCCTAATGAGTGATCATGTTAAACATATGTTATACATGTTACATGTGTTTACTATAACATTTTGTTGTTTTATTGTGTGGATATATATGTATTTGTTTTTTTATTATCTTTAAGTAGTTGTACAAAAGGGTTTTAATTCAACATGTCAGTTTGTGACAAGAATATTCAGCCCTTATTAGATAGATGCTTTGCCAATAGTATCTCCTAATCTGTGAGTTCTCTCAATTTTGTCTCTGTTTTTCTCTCCATGCCTCTCTTGAAGGTTAGACTTGAATTCACTATCCTCCTGCTTCAGCTTTCCCAGTACTGGGATTATAGTTGTGTACCACCACATCCATCTCACTGTCTCCACAGTGTCTTTTGATGCATCAACATTTTGAGTTTGGTAAAGTACAATGTATTTACTTTCTCTTGCTATTACCCATGCTTTTGATGTCATAGCCAAGAAATCATTGTCAAATTTAGTGTCCTGAGGAATTTGTCAACCCCCTCCCTCCCAAGTTTTTATGGCCTTATCTCTTACAGTTAGCTCTTGGATCCATTTGGGATTTTTTTTAATATATATACGATGTCAAGAACCACACTTTTTCAGTTTGGCATGTGGAAGTCCATTTTCTGTAGCTGCATTTGGTAGACAATGTATCTTCTCATTAAATCTTCTCATTAAAGTCTTGGTACCTTGTCAAGGTTAGGGTTTGTTTACTTCTAGGCTTTCTACTCTATACCATTGCTCTACATATGTATCCTATCCCAGAACCACCAATTGTTTTGATTACTGTCTTTGAAATCAGGACATATAAGTCCTTTGGGGAAAAAAAATTTAAGATTGTCCTTTCCACTGGCCCATGGACTTCCTTTGTATAAAGTCATACCATCTATAAATGGAGAAAACTTTTCTTCTTCCACTCCAGTCTGGATGTGTGAGAACCAGAGAGGTGGGAAGTCCGGAAGAAGTCCCACCTTAAGCTGATGTCATGCCCATGTATGGTGGGCCGCTTGGGGGGTGGGGCATCAAAGAGCGACTTGGGGAGCAGGGAACCTGAAATATACAGGCTGGGTGTTCCGGGGAGAGGGTGGAGATAAAGAAATGTGCCACTGGAGATTCGCCTTCTGGAGCAGAGCAGAGAGGCCTGAGGAGAGGCTTGAGGAGACCTGGGCTGGTGGAGAGGCCTTCACAGAGCAGAGAGGCCTGCAGAAATGCCTGAGCAGGGCCGAGGTGCCAGTGGAGAGCCGAGAGATCTGCAGAGAGTGGGGAGGCCCATGGAGAGGCAGGAGAGGCCTGTGGAGAGGCCTGTGGAGAATGCAGAGGCCCGTGGAGAGCTCCGAGGCCTGTGGAGAGCACAGAGGCCTGTAGAAAGACCTGTAAAGAGCACCAAGGGCTACGAAGAGCACAGAGGCTGTGGAGAGCATAATGAGGAGGCCCATGGAGAAGTGGGAGAGGCCTGTGGAGAGTGGAGAGGCCTGTGGAGAGGCAAGAGAGGAACGAGGAAGGAAGGAAAACAAAAAGGAAAAAATGCCCCCTTGTTGGTTGCAGCTGTTCCTAGTTCTAAAGTAATCCAGCACAAGGCAGTTCCAGACCGACTAGTAAAGTTCCTTTGTCACCTTTAACTGTGCCTCTGTGGATTTTCTCTCTCCCAGGTCATTACAGATGGCTTGAAATTTCTTTTTCTTTCTTACTCGCTCCAGCTGGAACTTCCAGTATTTGGTTTAATGGAAGTAGGGAAAGCAAGTCAAAACACTAAATACTCCTTTGGCACAGGCAATGCTGGTGTTTAGAAGGGGTTGTACATTTTGTTTACCTTGGTTCTGGCCAGCTTTACTTGGAATGTGGTTATATCTGTACAGCTATGTGAAGGATGATGGATGGAGAGTGGGAGATAGAAGAAGGGGGTTGGAGGATGGCAGCCCTAACCACTGAAAAGTTGAAATCTAACCTTCTTTGGAAAAAAAAGTTGAAATTAAGCTCTTCCTTGGAGGTTCCAAGTAACTGACTAGTCTCTAGAGTTCCAACATAGCTCCTTCAGACAGTTCCTGCTGGTTTGGTAGTGGTTTAGGTGGAGGCTGGGATACCCAGACAAGTCCTACTCCACCTTCATCAAAGAGGTTGCCATCCCCCAACTCAAAGAGTTGGATTTCTTTCTCTTATTTGATCACTCTTTTAGCCCAACAGATCTGTTTCAATAAGGTAAAGTCCTTGAGGAAAAATCCTTTGAGGTACAGTCATCTTCAAGTAGCTCTGAAACCACAGATCTTAACACTCATTCTTATTTCTAATTACACACATGCAAAATGACATATTTGTATAATACAGGAAAGAAAAATAAGCCCTGAATGTGAGTATAGACAATTCAGTTAATCGCTACTTCCTTTTGAAATCACTGGGGTCACTGTGCTGAAATGTAGCTCAAGGGTTGATCTCATCTCTAGAATTTGCAAGTCCTATACACTGCAGAATGAAAGGTCAAATAAAATCATTATGAATATAAATTGGGTGAAACTCCTTGAATAGTATATGATTGATTTAATAGTCACAAATAAGTCTTATTCTCATTCTCCTCCTCCTTCCTCATCCTCTCTTCTTCCTCCCTCCTCCCTCCTCCCTTTTCCCTCTCCCTCCTTCATTTTGAGTCTGGCATTTTAGTACATGCCTATTACACCAGCATTTAGAACTGAGGAGGGAAGATCATGAGTTTGAGGCCAGCCTGGGCTGTGAACTAAGATCCTGTCTTTTTTTAATGATAAATCATTGAAACAATGTTTTAGAATGACATTTTTTTTATTATATTAAGTGAAGTAAGCCAGGCCCAAAGAAACATAGGTCCCATGGTTTCCCTTATTTGCAATATCTAGTATATGTATGAGTCAAGCGGAAAAGGTCAGATAATGTGAGGTCAGGAAAATGAACCCTTAGATATGTATTTTAATGTTTTTTTCTTTCATGCATGTGTTTCTAATGCATTTATAAGATTATCTCTTTGTTGCTTTGTATGTCCCTCCCCACAGTATAACCCCTGCTTTCACTATATTTGATGTCAGTATAACTTGTGGAGGAGATGGGGAAAAACCAGTTGTTTAAGGATACAGGTGGACCTGTTGCAACAATGAGAAGTACAAGTTGTCATGTCCAAAACGAGCTTTACAATGTCGGTGGGGGGGGGGGTGAAGGAGAAGGATTGGGATTGGGGGGGAGGGGGGAGGCTGGGAAGGGATGTGAAGGGTAAACCAAAGGAGGAGGGTGCAATGCTTGGTAAGAAATGTACGCATTATCCTGCCCATGTAATTGTAACCCCTCTGTACAGTATGTTCACAAATAAAATAAAATTAAATTTAAAAAAAGACATTTTTTTTTGTTTCCTGTTTTGCTGATTAGAGTAAAAGAAACAATTCTTTTGTCCTATGTTTCTTGGTTTTCTCTTCCTGTCAGAATAATCTTAAATTTCAACTGTTTAAAAAAATGGGAACTAGATATTGTTAAAATATAAAATGTACAGTAAACTTTTGACATAAAAGGGGAAAAAACAATGAGGGTAATGTATTACAATTTTTATTAGAAAGTAAACTATATAACACAAAACTCTTGATTTGAAGGAAAACTAAAATGTCAAAAAATACATTTCCAGGGGCTGGGAAGGTGGCTCAGTGGTAGAGTGCTTGCCTTGCATGCCTGAGGCCCTGGGTTCGATTCCTCAGCATCACATAAGCAAAAAGAAAAAAGCTGGAAGTGGCTCTGTGGCTCAAGTGGTAGAGCGCTAGCCTTGAGCTGAAGAGCTGAGGGACAGCACCCAGGCCCAGAGTTCAGGCCCCACGACCGGAACCTCCCAAAACATACATTTCCAGAAGCTTTCTTTTGAATGACCACTATTTCTCACGCTTCCTAATCATCAAGGTCTGTTTCAAAATGTTCTTCATTCATTTCTTAAAAATAAAGCATATGGTAGGTAAATTATTGTCTTTAGTGAAAAATCTAGTAACTTGTCACAAAACAGAAGACCAGATTTTCTTTTCCAAGCAAGAGGATGCTTCCAATCTTGAAGAGGAGCCTGGACTACAAGGCTTTCCTGCATATCCTTTGTCTCAGTTTCCTGTGGCTTTGGAGAGAAAGGCTTCTAGAACTTTCCTTACTGAGATTCCATCTTAGATTTAGCTGCTTTGGGGCTGGAGGAGCAAAACTCTAGGGTGAAATGTGTAGTTTTTCAGCTTTCAAAGGAGAGAAAGAATCAAATACAGACACATTAACCCTTCACTGTCTGCTTTTGTCTGCAGAAAGACCTTTGACTTTGCAGGAGGACCCCTGTTTTTGTTTCCTGCCCAGGTAGTAAGTAGCCTGGGGAGGAGTTTGTCCCACCCAGCCTCAACCTCAACGCAACAGGTCCAGCAGGCAAGAGGCCTTGGTGTGTCCCCTCCACCCTCCCACGGGCCTGGCTGGCCTCCTCTGGCAGGCTCTGGCCTCTCCTCCCCCGTCCTCAGCCCTCTCCCACACATGTACCTCTCTCCCCTTCCCCTGTGCTGCTCTTCTCAGAAGTTAGCTTACAAAGCAAAGTTTGTAACTTTGAATTCCTGTTTTGCTAACCACTGTCATGTGACAGGATATCTTCTTATTGGAGGGTTTTCCTAAATCCTGGAGCCCTTTAAAAGGGAGAGATTCCCGGGCACTGCTTTTCAGCAGGGTATCTCTGAGAACCTGAATTAAGCAAAGGGGCACCTGGGACTCTGGCTGGTTTGTGTCTCTTCTGCCTTTGTCTCCATCAGCAGAAGATAAGGAGACACGCTGGGTCATGAGGCTGTACCTGTTCCTAGCTTTTGTTGCTGCCATGCCGCTTGCTGTTCAACTATTGGGTAAGTCTACTCTGGGAGGTCTGGGGGGGGTGTGTTTTTGCTCCGGGTGCTGTGGCACCTTTTTTCTTTGGTTGATGCTTATTAGAGTTCTGCCAATATCCAGGAGAGGAGGTAGGTCTTGGTCTCCAGGGTGGGAGCCAGGAGCTGGACAGGGGCTTGGCTTTTCAGTTATCATGTGCTGCCAGGGTGCAAACTATACACAGGATGTCTGCTCTGTGTTTTGCCTTTCTAGTATTCAATTCACACGATTCCCCATCTCCCAACAAATACCTTCTGTGTGTCTCTGGCTGAGAGGAGGAGGGTGTCCCTTTTTATCCTGTTCTTAAGGATGGACTCAACCTATCATCTTCTCAAACGTAATTTTTATGCTCCTTTTTTTCCCTGAGTTGTTTCAGTCATTCATAATTTGTATTGTTAGCGAGTTCATCCTAATCTGTAGCCCAAAGAGTTCAGGCTGTCCAACAGTTGGATTTAACCTGGTTTTAATTGAGTATTCGTTGTCTGAAGAGTGATGACTCATGAGGATCAGATTCAGAACGTTCCAAATTTGCAAAGACACTCTTAGAAGTTGTCTATTTCTCTGGACTCAGCCTGCTTAAGCTTTTTCACCTTCAAGAGTTCTGGGAGAGATCCTCCATTCCCAGTTCAATTTCAAGATGATGGACAAGGGATATTTGACTTTACTTATTTTGGTTTTTTCATCTCTCTCCTTTTCCATCCACCTATTCATATTCATGAGGCACAGTGTGTGTTGCGGGTCCTACTGCGTGTCTAGAAAGCAAGTTTCCTAGGGGAGAATATTTGACCATAGAAAAAACTAAATCTTCAATCAGCATTAAGTACTAGTTACCAAAACAAAAGCAAAGGCAGCATCATTTGTTCCAGCGTCTGTCACTTGCTAGTTGTGTGACCTTGGCCAAGGGGTTTCTGTCTTTGTGCTTTAGTTTCCGGGTCTATAGAATGGGAAGAGTGATATTTCCTGTTCCAACAGTGAGAGGATTCAGTGAGTTATACTGTTTATGAGTGTGGAGAACAGAGTATAGCGATTCAAAACAGGCATCTACCCCTGCAGTATATTAAGCATTTAAAAAAAAGATTTTTTTTTCAAGAGTGAGAATGTTGAAGCATTCTGGGAGTTGTTTTTTTTTTTTTTTTTTTTTTTTTTTTATCATGGTCCTGTCTCCAAAAGCATTTCTCTCAGGAGGAACTTCCTAATCTGGCCATCTGAGATCGCAAATGGCGGGAGACATTGTCTGGGTTGCCACCCTTTTTCCAGATGTTAGTTGTAGGCAAGAGAATCTGCTTATTCTTCAGGTCCCCAAAGGTAACAATTCAGACTGGATAATCTAAGTGTTGTGCTTTCTCAAATAGAGTGGTGTGAACATCCAGGGCTGTTTACAAGGTCTACATGCTCACAACCAGTATAGCCCCAAAGAAAGAATTAGTTGCATAATGTAGTCATGTTAAAAACAACTAAGGAAGATGTAATTGGATGATACTGCATTGGCCTAGCACATGCAAGGCCTGGGGTCTGATTCCCAGCACTGAATTTCTTTCTCCTCACTCTCTCTCTCTCTCTCTCTCTCCCTCATCTCCATATCTATATATTATACATATATTCAATATCTATATTCAATACGTTTCTCTATATATTCATATCTATATTTAACATTCATATACATGTATATAGGGGTGATTTGATTTTTATTAATGTAGCTTATTTCACCCAATACATTCAAAGTATTTTTCCTTAATGTTTTGCCAATCTTAAATTTAGAGGGTTATTTTTTTTTCCTATCAGTTCTCCAGACTACCTCTTTGAGTTGGGTGTGTATTGTGCACTGACGCCATGTCTCAGATCACACTGGTCTCCTTTTCACTCCTCAGAGGTCACATGTGGCCGTTGGCTCCCATCTTAGGTCATGCAGAGATCACAGTTTTCTTTAAACCGGCTTAGGCTCTTGAGCAAAAAGTGCTCATCCATTTTCTTAGAAATATTTCCCTTGTAGAGACAGCAGGATGCCTCATGACTAATGACTTCCTCTTTTTGAGTGCTGCCATTGGGAGAGAGAAGGAGGATCCGAAGATCTGCCCCACTTTAGGGAATACAGAGCAAGAAAACAGAAAAAAAATTGGGAATAAGGGGGTGTCTTCCAGAAATTTCTGTTTTACCCAAGAGCCTGTAATTTTATTCTATCTTTGCTTGGCCCAAGTAGAAAAGTAGTGTAGGTAAAAGCAGGACACTTGCTTCTTAGCAGTGGACTGAAGAAATGTAGATTCTTAGGGACTCTTTCCTGGCTTTGTACCCATGATGGAGCCTGGAAGACAGTTTCCCTCCTTCTTGGTGACTTATCTCTGCAGACCTGAGCTTTTTCATCTGTCTCCAAGTAGCATTCTGCCCAGGTAGAACTGGGAGTATCTGTGGACTGATGCCAGTTGTACCTGAAGAGACCAGGGCTGTTAACATAGATGCCCTTTGCTCTTGTTGCCCTATTCTTCAGCCACATTGCCTATATTTAGGCCTTAGTTTAGTTTGAACCACAGTATAGACAGAGTAGAAGTTGCGTGGACAGTGAACTTGGACCATAACAGAAGAAGGTTGGGAAATGCATAGGTTTGGTTTGCTATTTGCTAACAAATTGGTATGTAGAAGAAAAAGAAAACAGCACTGATTTGATCTTGTAGCACTTAATGATTTTCTAGGGTATGAACATTCATACCATGATTCATCTTCACCAACAGCATGTTGCCACGTAAGGCAGAGTCAGGACAAGGTGCCAGCAATTAGCTCTTGCTGGCTGTTTCTACAGCATCAACTTGGAGCCCTTCAAGACTCTCAGGATGGAGCTAAATCAGGAGACCAAGAGACAGAAAGAAACCTAGAACAAGGACTGATTACAAAGTTGAGGCAGTCTGGGTTTGGGACAGAAGCCTTCACATCATGAGTTATTAAAGCAAGAGGGAACTTGGCCCTGATTCATTGTGGTGTCATCATTCTGTAAAGGAGAGACAATATTGTCAGGAACAGCCAGGTAGAGGCAAACCCAGGGGGAACTTCTCTGCTCTTACTTTCCCATCCTCTCTTGGAGTCCTTGCTGTAAGAACAAATGCAAAAAGAAAAAGAAAAAAAAGAAGAAGAAAAAAGAACAAATGCATCTGGGTGTGGTAGTGCATTCCTATAATCCCAAAGTTTGGGAGGCAGAGGCAGGAAGAGCATGGGTTTCAGGACAGCTTGAAGTACGTAGTGAGACCCTGACTCTAAAGACCTAAAAACAACAACAACATCAACAAAGGCTGATTGACTGAGAGTGAGAACATATCAGGTATAGCATATTGGGAGCAAGGGCTGTGTCCTCCTGTTTGTTTCCCATGAAACTTGTTTTTTATTAATTGGTCATAAGGCTTGAACTCAGAGCCTGGGCACTGTCTCTGAGCTGAAAGCTAGCACTCTTAACACTTGAATCACAGTGTCACTTCTGGCTTTTTCTGAGTAGTATAGTGGATACAAATTTCATGGACTTCCCTGCCCAGGCTTGCTTGGAACTGCCACCCTCAGATCTCAGCCTCCTGAGTAGCTAGGATTACAGACGTGGGTCACCAGCACAAAGCCTCCTCTCTGCTTTTTACTACATAAGAAACCAGGCTGTGAGAGTAGGTGGGTTGCAGAAGTGAATGAGCCAGGAGGCTCAGAAGTAGAAATAATCTACCAGCTTGAGTGCATTGATCAGGAAAAATGTAATTGTGGTTCAAAACAGCAGTACATTAAAGTCTGTTTTTAATTTTTAGATTTTTTTCAACAGGAGGGTCAGAGGGCATTATTTATCAAGTATTTACCAGGTATAAAATTATATAAATGTTATATATATATATATGTATATATATATATATCAGTTCATTCAAAAGCATTAGAAAATAAATACTATTTTCCCTGATTTACAAATGAGGAAATTGAGACTAGAATGGTTAGTTTAAGGCCATCAATGGGGAATCAATGGGGAACAAGAATTTGATTGCAAACCAGCTGATCTCTCCCTCCCCTCCAAAGATCTCCATCTACTACTAAGTCTCCTGCCTGCATGAATGGACACCGTGTCCCTATTTCTAGTGTCCTGTCCTTCTGTCCCTCTTCCCAAGTTGCCACATCAGCTATTTCTTGTCTCTAATTTTATCCTGTTCTGAATCATTTCACACTGTGTTCAAGCCTGGTTTCCCCAAACTCATGATAAGGATAACAAACATGTATCAAATGGTTTTTGAATCAGGAACGGTTCAAAGCATTTTACTGAGATCATTTCATTGAATTTCCTATGGCAATGTATGAGTAGGGTGGACTACTTTCTCTTTGTGAACCAGAAGGGAAAATGGAAATACAGAGTAGTGTTAAAAATTGACCAAGATCCTACAGTTGGTGTGCAGTGGAACCCAACACGAAAGCTCTGAGCACACCCAGGTTGACAGGGCACAGATGAATTTGCTCAAGTATTTGCATGGATCTGCATGGAAGAAAGAGCATCACAGAGTCATCTTCCTACCTGAGGGTTTTCATTGGTCCTCAGATTTCAGTCTCCTAGCTAAGATTATAGGCATGAGCCACTGGCATCTGGCAGAGATTCCTATTTTTAGGGAGGTTGGAGAGACACGGAAAGAATTTCCTGTTGTGTCCTTTCTCCACCATGTCAGAATTCATATGGATTCATATATGTGCTTTCCCAAATGGGCCAGCTAGTGGCATAAATCACTAAGCTCTCTGGAAAATGGATGGATGAAAGAATGAAAGGTGAAAGCCATTTTTTATTGTTCCATTACTCTTTTACTCAAAGTTGCTAAACCAAATTCTAGGTTCATTCTTTATGTCCACCAAGACATAGTTTTCTTCTTTGTTTGTTTGGACATTTTTGAGGTGACTGATGAACATTCTTCACTTAATTTTTTGATGGGTTGGGCATTATGGATACTACATTTATTTACTGAGGCTCATGGCTGCACAGTATTTCTCAGTGTGGAATCTTCCAGAAGGTGACATCTGACTCGGGTTTGAGTGCATGTAGTTTGACTGGAAGGCAGTCTCAGAAAGCACTTCAGGAGGAATGGCAAAATGAGACAGGAAGGGCAAGCGAGTTAAGAAACCAGTAACCACTGTGGTAAGAGCTCAGATCTGCTGGGGAGCGGTAGGGCCAGCGTGGGATGGGAGCCTCAGTATCATCCCACCCAAGGGCAAGGCACTGGGAGTATGTCAATTCCCACAAGCAACTGGGTAAAGAGCAATCCTAGGGGCTATGTATTATTCTTGGCCCTTCTGGTCGGCCCTGTGTTCAGGCAGTGGGCTCTAATGGTCAGAAAACATCCCCATGATGCGATGTACTGTGGCATTTTGGAAGTGAAGCTTGTATGTGTGGGTCTGGCAAAGGCCAATGAGAAATAAGAGGGTCTCTGGCAACTCCCACTACTAAGTATTTGCTTATCTTCCTCTTGTTCAGTGGCTCTGTCTTCCATGAGTTATTTGTGTGTGTGTGTGTGTACGTTTTAGTGATAGTATTTTATCTGTCCGTAGTGGAGTAAATCTAGTACTAGTAAATCTAGAAAATATAGCACATCATCTTTATAGCCCTATATACTTAGCTTTTATAATTTCATTTTTTTCTTTTCTGGTAGAAAATATAGCACATCATCTTTATAGCCCTATATACTTAGCTTTTATAATTTCATTTTTTTCTTTTCTGGTAGGTATAAAAATGTGACTGGTTGTTAATAGATAATAGAATAACTTTAACTGCTAAGACACAATTAAAAGAAAATCAGTGTCACTAGTAGGATATTTAGACTTCAGTTATTTGTGTGTGTATGTGTGTGTGTGTGTGTGTGTGTATGTGTGTGTGTGCACTTGTGTGTGCAAGATCATGTGTGTGCTAGTCCTGAGGCTTGAACTCAGAGCCCGGGCACCGTCCCTGAGCTTTTATGCTTAAGATTAAAGGTCTATAACTTTGAGCCACAGTGTCATTTCTGGCTTTTTGGCAGTAAGTTGGAGATAAGAGTTGAACGGACTTCTTCTTCTTCTTCCTCTTTTTTTTTTTTAGCCTGGGCTGGCTTCAAACTGTAATCCTTAACTCTCAGTCTCTTTAATAGCTAGGATTACATACATGAGCTACAGGCACCTGGTTTAGACCTCTGTTATTTTTAACCTGAAATACTAGGTTGAAAATTACCTGCTCTTTCCCAAGTGTATTTTGGTCCTTAACATTTCTGTCTTGAAATAATCACAATAGACTGTTTGTCTCATTAGTTTGACACATTGTCACAAACACGGTGCCCATGTTTGCCAAATACTTGCTGAAATATAAAAATGGGATCCTAAAGGTGAAGTTAAAGTGGGAGGCTATCCCCAGTGTTGGAAATGTGCAGTGTATAAGAATGAAAAGAAGGGAACTCACATATTCTTACAGCCCATACATGAGATTTTAGAGAAGTTAATCTAGCTATCCTGCTGACCTCATTGTTCAGTGTTGCCATATTTCTGTTACAAAACCATAATTATAAACCAGGGGTGTGGCTCAAATGATAGAACACCTGCCTCACAAGAGCAAGACCCTGAGTTCAAACCACAGTATTACTAAGTTAAAAAGTAAGAGTGCTTAGTTGTGACACACACACACAAAGAAAATGCCATGTGCTGTCCTCAGTCCAAGGTCTTCAATATACTTCCAGGGACAAGGATACTACATACTGACAATTTGGGGAAGGGAGTCATGTATCACCCCAATTTGATAATGGTCCATTTCCTTGCATTGTCTAGCAAAGGGAATGTAAAACCTGCACTGCTTCCTAATATCAAAAGATAAGTAAAGGAAACAAGAATAGATATGTGTGTATAAAATAGAAACTTTCAGGTACCCTTTTCATAAGTAGAAATGCATTATTTTCTTGAATAATGGATTTATAATTTAAACTTAAATTGGCCCATATTTTTGAATCTATTATTCAAGAAAATTTATCTGAGTGACTAGTTAGGATGCTTCTGATTTAATAAATAATCTTTTATTCATCTTGCTAATATCTATGATGAGATAAATATTAATTATATTAATATTTGTAAATATTAATACAATTACAATTAGGTTAGAAATTATGAATATTGACATAAACATTAATATTGATGAAGAGATAAATAATATTTTCTGTTGTATGTGTACCAGTCCTAGGGCTTGAACTCAGAGCCTGGGTGCTGTTACTGAGTTTTTGTGCAAAGCTAGTGCTCCTCCGCTTGAGCCACACCTTCACTTCTGGCTTTTATGGTTAATTGGAAATGAGAGTCTCACACACTGTCTGGTCCAGGATCTCAGCTGCCTGAATAGCTAGGGTTACAGGCATGATCCACAGACACCCAGCCTAACAGATTATTTATGCTTCCCAAAGAGAAATAACAGTACCAAAAAACCCTTCAAGTTTCTCTTCTCATGGATTTTACATTTAAGTAGAAATACACGGACACAACAGATGTAAGCAAATGACAGGAAAAGAATATATCTGGTGATGGTTATAAATATTCTCTAGAAAAGAGAGGACTAGAGTGAGTCAGGATGGTCATCTTGCTAAGGAGTTGACAACCAAGCAGGGACTCAGATGAGTTTCTTCAGAAGGAGGAAGTCCAAATCTGAAGTTGCTAAAGTGGGATTGACTTAGAGTGTTTGAGGAACAGAAAGGCAGCCTGGTTGGAAAGTGGCAGGTGTGAACAGAAATGAGCGCTGAGGAGTTGCAGGACTGGGTTATGCCCCTGTTCAGTAAGCTGAAATGCAGAATCTGGGTATATCTTATGGGTGCATTGGTGCCAGTCTCTAAGGGTTTCTATTGTTGGGGAATAAACTTTAGTCAGAAACAAAGTCTTCTCTCAAACCCAAATACCACAAAGGCAGAAGACAAAGCGATTTTATTATCCAGTAAGCATTCAGTCAGAATGTGCTACAAATCAGGCAATCCAGTAATGAGACTGAAAATAGTAAGAAACCCATCTTCTGTGTGGTTCAGTGGATACAACTCATTACATAGGGCTCATTCTTCAATAAGGAGTCAAGTGATAAGTCAGATTCTCAAAGGACATTGGGAAATTGGGAAAGTAAGTCTAATCATCAGTGATGATTCTATTCCAAGGAGAGTGAAGAGTGAAGAACAACACCCTGGTAGATTGGGGGTATATGTAATAGTTTGCAATGAAATGAAATGTGGGGGGGGGGGGAGAAAGGGGAGAGAGAGAATGAATATAAATTACAAACAGGGCAAGCTGGAAACTCAGATTTCATATTCCAATTCAAGCCTGTTTTAGCTCTGTCACCATAACAGAATACTTGAGGCAACCAACTTATGAAGAGGAGAGGTTTATTAGGCTTACAGTTTTGGAGGTTTCAGCCTATGATTGGTTAGAATTGTAGTAAGACAGCAAAGCATGGTAGGAGTGAGAAGAGAGAGAGGATTCTCCTCATCCTCTTTGAGCTCACAGCCCAGAGAGATCTAAGGACCTGTCCTAGAAGATCCACCACCACCTCCCCAGACCACTATGCTTAAGACAAGCTTAATAGAGTCTCTGGGGGGACATTGAGGATCACACTGGAGCAGGGTCCCAAGACAGCCTGGAGGCAGCATTCCTGCTACAGGGAATTCTCTTTTCCCACAGCTTTTTTGTTTTTTTCTTAAGGACTCTGTCTGATTGGATAAAGCTTACTTCCACTAAAGGAAAGCTTGAACTCAGAACCTGGGTGCTTTTCCTAATGCTCTACCACTTGAGCTACAGCTCCACATCGGGGTGTTTTGGTTTTTTTTTTTTTGGGTGATTAATTGGAGATAAAAGGCTCACAGACTTTGCCGTCTAGGCTAGCTTTGAACTGTGATGCTGAGACTTCAGCCTACTGAGTAGGATTCCAAGCATGAGCCACCTGTGTCTGCCAACAAGCTCATCTACACAGATTGGCATTTGATACCACAATGATGGCACCCAGTTGACATGTAAAATTGACCTTTGGCATAGTTTTGGCTGACATCAATAGATTCTGGTATTGCCCTAGCAAATGAAGGGAAATGAGAATCCAGGATGACACATTTTAGTTTTGAATCTGGGTGGGTAGTGATGGCATTGGGAAAAAGATTTGATAGCTGTTTATTAAACATCATATTTTAAGTAGAATTAACATGGGATTATACCGAATGACACAATTCTCTAAGGGTGTTAGTTTTTCAGACTGGAAGAGACTAAGGTAGCACTTGGGTATAATAAGTGATCACAGTAATAAAAGAAAAAAAATTTCCTTTTCCTATCCCATGTGCTTTATTGTGAGCCAAGTGTCCTATTATTAGAATTTTAATATTATTGGCAAGACAGAAAGCGACTCATTTTGTCACAGGAAGCCAGAGGTGATAACAAAACAAAGTAAAGTGAGGGAAGTTGAGCTAGAATGGAAGGAAACCTGCTCAGTTGTGACATGTCCAGGTAATAGTTGTCAATTCCACAGGGCTCTGGATCCAAGCTTGATGGAATCTCAATCCCAAGAAAGCAGAAGAAGCTGAAGATCCCAGACAATAATCTGAAGCAGCATAGAGTTAAAAAATCTAGGTGAAACAGAGGTAGGACATGTCAATGAAGTGTAGACTAGAACAGATAGAGACTTGAGTTAGGAGAAAATCTTTCAGGCCAATATCAATTTTAAGCTTTAAATGGAAGGTTCTAGATCTGCTGTCAAAGTGCAGATATGCTAACCTTACTGGAAAATTAAGAACAGCGAACAGAGCCTGGCTTGAGTTAAGTCGTTTGTAATTAGGGATGATTCTCCTAGTGATAATCTTATAAACTTTTTATTCTTAGTTTATTGCAATGGGTGGTTTGATTAGAAAGAGAATCTTCAATCTTTCCCTTTGGAAAGAACTAATCAAAGCAGGAGACACTTAGAAAGAAAAGGTTTGTGCTTTATTCGCATGTCACAACTTTAAAAGCTCTCAAGTCATTTTTTATTTGTGTGTTTGTTAGAAATAAACAGAAAACAAAAACCTTGGTATGAATTTTGATTTAAGGGTAAAAAAAAATCTGCTTACTGGATCCATTTTTCTTTCCTTTTTATTTTTTTATTTTTTGCAAGAGGAAGTCTTATTTTGCCAGCAAGCAACTTTGGACTGTAAGCAAAAGCAATCCACACATATTTGCTTATATCGCCAGTTCCAAACTGTAAGCCTAAAATCATGGTTCTTTTTAAAGCCATTCTTATAAGATACCATCTCCAATAATTCCAGACTTACAATTATTATTCCTTTTTTAAACATTTCACAAATCATTATGAAATACACTTTTGTATCTGTTATACAAGGGTCAAGTACACCAATAAAACGAAAGGTGACATATTATTCTAGACATGCTAGGTACTAAACCTTTCAGTTCTCTATTATTAGAACACAAAAAAAAAAAAAAAACAAAGCAAAACTAAGGCTAGTTTGGTTAACTGGGGATACTGAGAAAGTACTTCCAAAACTTTATAGTTCACAAAATGAAGGTAAATTTTTTATTTGATCTAAAGTAAAAATTTTTTTATTTTTATTTTTTGTGAACACACTGTACAGAGTGGTTACAATTACATGGGCAGGATAATGCGTACATTTCTTACCAAGCATTGCAGCCCCCTCCTTTGTTTACCCTTCACATCCCTTCCCAGCCTCTCCCCCCACCCTCCCACCCAATCCCCCCACTTTCCCCCCCCACCAACATTGTAAAGCTTGTTTTTGACATGACAACTTGTACTTCTCATTGTTGCAACAGGTCCACCTGTATCCTTAAACGACTTGTTTTTCCCCCATCTCCTCTACAAGTTATACTGACATCAAATATAGTGAAAGCAGGGGTTATTAAAGTAAAAAAAATTTAATTAAAAGTATCATACATAGGTGAAACCCATAAGTAATTACTGTGGTTACATAAGCAGGATAACTATATATAGGTTTTATCAATCTTCCTCAAAAAGGGGCAGGGATGTGTTGGTCTCTAGAATCTTACTCTAAGGCATATGTGTGTATTTAATTTTATCTCTTGTGTATTCAATTATCCATTCTTTTCCCTCATAATGACATTGTTTTCACCTCTTTTTTCGGTGGTGCTAGGGGGTCACACTGATGGTCTTGTGCATGTAAGGTAATTGCTCTGCCACTTGAACCACAGCCCCATTCCTTTTTGCTTTCATTACTTTTCAGAGAGTATCTCATATGTACCCACTGATTGGCCAGGAGTGGATTCTGCCTATTTGCACTTTCTGCCGCTGTACTTTGATCATTCCCTTCTTTTCTCTGCCTTCTTGTATGCACTTTCTTGTAATTTGGGAGCATTTAAATTGGGCTCTTACTTGAAGGCTCTTCAAGACTAGGATTTTTTTTGGAGAACTTGCCCCTGAGCACGGCAGCCACAGATGTTAGCTATGACAGACTCTGCTTATCCACGTCTTCATTCTCTCCCTCCATTATCCAGAACCACCAGGAGGTACATGCAGCCTCCCCAGTCTTCCTCTCTTTTCCTGTGATACAAGTCTTTAGGGAAATGGAAAGTTGGGCACTTTCGACCTACAATATTGCCATTATCACGTGGACACACTTAAGCCCGTTTTCTTGTCTTCTCTCTTTTAAACAGATACCAGGCAATTTTTGATCTACAATGAAGATCACAAGCGCTGTGTGGAAGCCCTAAGTCCCACTTCTGTCCAAACTGCAGTTTGCAACCCGGATTCTGAATCTCAAAAATTCCGATGGGTGTCTGATTCCCAGGTTATGAGTGTCGCTTTTAAGTTATGCCTGGGGGTACCATCAAAAACTGATTGGGTTGCTGTCACTTTATATGCCTGTGACTCAAAGAGCCAATATCAGAAATGGGAGTGCAAAAATGACACGCTTTTTGGGATCAAGGGTGAAGATTTATTTTTTAACTATGGCAACAGGCAAGAGAAGAATATTATGCTGTACAAGGGATCTGGTTTATGGAGCAGGTGGAAGATTTATGGAACCACTGATGACTTATGCTCTAGAGGTTATGAAGGTAAACTTTCATGTCAAATTTCTCCCAGCTTAGCTGTCCTGTGCTAGAAATACTGATTCCATTCTTTATGCTTAGCCCCATTCTGTGCTCTAAAAAAGCATCATAGGGAATGAATGCAATAGAAAGTCCTGAATAATACTGAGCTAGTTGTAATAGCGAAGGAGGACATAGCATGAAACTTCTCCAAGGTATGGATTTGTTAAGCAAAGGGCCGCAGCTGTCATCACAATGTTTTGACCCCTTGCTTCTTACTTAACATTATAAAGTTGTAATATTAAACAAATCAAACTAACTTCTCTTTTTCTTTGGTTTAAATGATCCCGGGAGAAGTAATGACAAGAACAATATTCTTTACTAACTCAGATCAGCTAAGATGACATTGTGGCAAACGGTGTTTCAGGATTTTTCTGACTTATTTTGTCACCCTTCGGGTATGTAGAGACTATGGTAGGAAAGCTGAGGAAATAGTTTGTTAGTTGATATTGTAGCATATTTAGTTATCTCTCTTATATAATGACAGTACTTTGAGAAACTATTTTGTCCACAGTTGGTTCCATGAGCTCTTGAAGGTCAAACAAAATAAAGAAGATTTAGTCTTCCCTTATCATGGCCAAATTTCATTCTCTGTTGGCTGCCCAGAAACAGAGCAAAAACCAAAGGAAAATTTAAAAGGACTTGAAGCATTTCACAAAGGCCACTCTCTTGAATGAGATGATGCTATCACCCATTTCGAGTTTGGATGTAGTGAAGTGTTATCTAGAACAACCTCAAGGTCAGAGTACACTCCTGCCTTTGGGAACAAGAGATACCTGCTTCCAAATTACTTTGTTACTGGGGCTGCTGAGATGGGCTGAAGCCAGCTTATCACAGTGAGAACAAATGTAGGAATTGAGTTCTTTGGAAAGAGGTAGTTTGTCAGCTTTCTATCTTCTATCTGTATAAAACAGAGAGGAGAAGAGTGTAGAAATTGAAGTCAAGCTCACACAACACCTATTCTAGGGCACTTTTTGAACAAAATATACATTTAAAAACTCCAAGAGAGGCTAGCTAAGTAGCTAGCCTCCATCCAGGATACAATTTAAAATTAAAAAGTAGAACAGGGATGAAACCAACTTGAGTCCAGTTCTTCAGAGGAGACAATTGTGTTAATTGAGGAATTCAATATGAGTAATATGACACCATGGAACTGATTTTGTATTAAAATACACTAGAAGTCCCCTTCTCCTACCCTTTCTGACCTCCCATTTGTCTTGAGACAAATATGCACAGGGTTTAGAACAGTGGCTGTCCTATTTTAATAGGATTAAGAACTATCTGGAGAACTTAACATGCAGACCCTTATTCTGAATTAGCATATATGGGAGAAGGGATTTTTTTTAATTTTATTTTATTATAAAGGTCCTGTACAGAGGGGTTACAGTTACATGAGTAAGGTAACGAGTACACTTCTTGTCCAACATTGTTACACCCTCCTTTGTTTTTCTTCTACTATCCCTTACCTCCCTCCACCTCCCTACTCCTCCCTCCCCTCCCCCGCAAGTTGTAAAGTTCATTTCCAACATAGTGTCTGTGAGTATCATTGTTGCAATGGGTCATCCTGTGTCCTTGTTTCAGCATGTTGTTATTCCCCATCCCCTCCCAAAATTAGATAAATGTATATACAAGATGCAGGGTCCCCAAATCAAATACAGTGACAACAAGGGATAAACCATAGGGAGAAGAACATATAAAAGAAACAAAAAAAAAATCACATAGTACATTAAAAGCAACAACGACAAAGAAAAACCTCTTGTGTCCATATCTTGGGGTTCATTTCATTTAGTATCATCTTATATGGGGTCATATAAGCTTTTGAGCTTTTATGCTCATCTGATAAAATTAACCTAGAAAGAATGACACTGTCCCATTTGTTAGGAAATGGGAAGACTTGACAAAAATCATATTAAGTGAAATAAGCCAGACCCAAAGAAATATAGGTCCCATGGTTTCCCTTATTTGCAATAATTAAGTTATACATCAGGGAAGGGAATTTTTTCATTTTTTTTAAAAATAAAGACCCAAGTGCTTCTGCTGAAGATGATCACATTTTGCTTACTGGCTAATGACCTCTCAGTAGTCAAAAGAATCCTGCAACAGAGTTCAGAGGAAAGAAGAAAATGTATTTCAACATCCAGTGGCTATGAAGTAATATTAGAGTTACTCCTTAGTATGGACAGAAACAAGAAACCAGTTAAAGACTGGGATAGAGGCAGAAGGGGATACCCAGGTACAATTAGAAGAGAGAAGACCCAGTTACCTTAGCATGTAAAGTCAGTATTGACAATGTCACTCACATTCGCACATCAATCTATTTCTCCAGCCATGTACACACTCCTGGGCAACGCAAACGGAGCAACATGTGCATTCCCATTCAAGTTTGAAAACAAGTGGTACGCAGATTGCACAAATGTTGGACGATCAGATGGATGGCTCTGGTGTGGAACTACCACAGACTATGACATGGATAAGCTCTTTGGGTTTTGTCCATTGAAATGTAAGTAACTTTTGGCACATCCAACACAGCAACAGAAGGATGAGACCAGACCTTGTGTTTACCTACCACATCTCCCCCCAAGTGAATGCAGTTATTCATTTTCCCACTGGATCTGGTTGTTTTGATTTAACAATGGAAAAAACATAGTCTGTGTAGGCTGAAGACAGGAATACAGATCTTCTGAATCTCAACCTGACATTCGATAGGTAGTTAGATCTTGCTTAGAAGATCAAACTGCATTTCAACTACCCCAGCATTTCTTGCATTGGATGACCTTTCATATTTACCCACTCTCAGTTATTTTCTGAGATTTTAAGGTCGACCATACCGTATATCATACCACGTACTCTTAGTGCCAGAGATAGGAGCTTGTTTTCCCCCCGACCTACATTTTTTAATGAATGAAATGGAGGACACATGATGAGCAATGCTCATGAGGAAAACTCATAACCTTGGATCTCTTTAGAAATGTGCTGGAGAGTTAGCTTGAGGATGTAAAACAGAATGATTTTTAACCTTTTTACTTCTAATTTATGTCTTCAGAGCCAAATGCTCTGATTTTTTTTTCCATTTTAATGCAGAAGTCAAAACAGTGCAAGAAAAAACGAAGTCTATTTGCATTAAATGTTTCCAGCACAATTTATACACTCATGTCTTTGAGGGCTTTGTAATTTCACCATTTGTTTTATTTTTGTTTTCCTTTCAAAACTTCATTGTGCCCTCTTATCAGCCTCAAACTAGCAATTTCAATACAGGAAAATGAGACACAACTTATTGAGCTAGTGACACCAAACATATGCTCTCTGTTGTCTGTTGCACTGTTTACCATAATGTTTTCCTTCTATTTAGACATTTATTTTCAAGTATCCTGAGAACAGGAAAAGGAAAAGACCCTGTTCTATCAATTTATCATAGCTTGCAACTTTAGTTTCTAACATCACTTTTTGTTGGTTTATTGTGAGAATTTGAACTCTTTGGGGTGTTGTACACTCAGCAAACCTGGTTTGTTCATTGAGAAATAATGTTTTAATTCCATGATTTAAAATAGAAAAATATACATATTTTATTTTAAACTTCTCTGTTTGGCATTTATTTTGCTTCCTCCATTCTTCAACAAAGAAATAATTCTCCTTTATTCACTTTTACACTTTTAGCTTGTGATATACCAAGTAACTAAAGTTTCTAAAAATAGTAATTTAAAATATCTTTATTTTTCAATAAATAAACTCCATTTAAGTTTTATTTGGAAGGTCTTATAAGGCATCAGATCACTGGAATTTATTTAGATTTAACATTCATAATTCAGATTAGTTTGTCAGTTGTGGGGCTTAAACTGAGAGCCTGGGTACTGTCCCTGAGCTCTTTTTGCTCAAGGCTAGTGCTCTATTGCTCTGAGCCACAGCACCACTTCTGGTTTTCTAGTTAGTGGTTAATTGGAGATAAGAGTCTCACTGACTTTCCTGCCCAAGCTGACTTTGAACCACTATCCTTACATCTCAGACTCTTTAATAGGTAAGATTACAGGCGAGAGCCACCAGTGCCTGACTCCAGATTAATTTTTATATAAATGAAGAGTGGATTTATAGTTATTTTAGGGTTAGGGGTGGCAGCTTAATGTAGCCTACTCCGCATGCTCCAGGCCATGGGTTTAGTCCCCAGCATATTTCTGTCTCTCTGTCTCTGTCTCTGTCTGTCTCTCTGTCTCTCTGTCTCTCTGTCTCTTTCACACACACACGCACGCACACACACACACACACACACACACACACACACACACACACACACAATATTGCCTAAATCAAATAATAATGTGTTTTTTGTTCCTCTCTGACCTTCTGTGGGACCACAAATGTCATACCCACAGGGTGTGGTGTGTTACTTCCTTACCAGACCCAGTTAGGTTCAGAGTTAAGGATCATGACTGTGCATAGTGTGCAGGGGCTCAGTCTGGCACCCTAATACTGGCAATAAGTAATACTTACATGTAAGTTAATAATGTAATATTTACATTGTTGGCTTTTCAAGGCATATACCAAATTTATAGAGTATATAAAGAATCATAAACAGCAAAGACAAAGATAAGCTGAAATTTTTTTTTTTTACTCTGAGAAAAGAATATCTAGCCATCAATATCTACTATTACTAAGACCTTCTTCAGTGAGATTGCATGCACCTAATGAAGAGAAAATGTGGCTCTTTAAGCTCGGGTATAGCCCCTCTATCTATGGGATCTTCCCTTGTAATTCTTTTGTTTTTAAAGACCAAATGAAAGTATACAGACAACATATCCACTTGCAGAGAAAAGACTGATTTATTTATGTTCTGTCTTCTTTCAATATTTATTGTCTTGCTTGATTTAGAAAGTTGAGCTAACTGGCCCTACTCTCTATTTTTATTTTTTGGGTGCCAATACTCAGACTGGCTCACTACCACTTGTGTTAGAGCTCCACGGCTGGCTTATTGCTGGTTAGTTGAAGACAGTAGAATCATGGATTTTCTGCCCTGGCTGCTTTGAACTGTCATCCTCAGCAATCAGCCTCCTGAGTAGCTAGGATTTTATAGGCGTGAGCCACTGGCATCTGGGCTCTCTATTTTCATCTTTCCTTTCTAACCCATCAGATCTCAAATGTCCCAGAAGGAAAATAGGGATTTAATGCCTCTTTCCTTCTTTCTTGAGACACATGGAAGAGATTGGATGTGGCTGAACCTTTGAACTTCTAGTCTTCACTTCAGCAGGGAAGAAAATACATCTGGCTTTAAGAATAAAAAAAGATGGTGGGGGAGGAGATGAAAAGAAAAAGATACCATGGCAGGCAATAATGCTGGTTGAATGGTTTAACCAATGTTGTTTCCTGGATGCATTGCCAATGTCTGATGCAGACAAATTCCTTTTGACTTCTTTTGCAGTTGAGGGCAGTGAAAGATTATGGAGTAAAGATCCACTGACAGGCATTTTCTACCAGATAAACTCCAAGTCTGCTTTAACCTGGCACCAGGCACGGAAGAGCTGCCAGCAACAGGACGCTGAGCTTTTGAGTGTCACCGAGATTCACGAGCAAACATACCTGACAGGTAAATGACAGAGGGAGAAAGTGAAGTCGTGAGTAAAATCAGGATGGCTTGATTTACAGAAGGTAACTGACAAGTGCCACATGTGATTACATACATGCTGATACAATTGGTCCTGTAGTGGAGAGGACAGGTAAAGCCACCTGGCCCCATTCAGGAAGTGATGTGATGAGCCAACTTCCTTCTTTTGGTTATTGTGCTCTTCAGAGCCTGAAGGAGTTGAGGGATGAGTCTGGGCTCCCAGTAAAGGATGCCACTGTCAGTGAGGGATGTTGTTTTGAGGCATAGGCAATGGCTTGGCACCATGCAGGTCAAGGATTCACAATTTAGATCTCATCTGAATCCAGAGATCATGCATGAGTTCAAGGTGATAAGATGAAATCCTGTCACCATCTGGTGAAACAAGTCAAGCACTGCTAAACAGCCTTGCATCCATTGTGCCCAGGGTCCCTTCAACTCCCAGAATCTATAAGTTTTTTAAGTCTTATTGATAGATCTTGGCCCAAGGTGGGCCAAAAGCAAGAGAGGGTTAGAGGTAGTGCCTAGTGGTTAAGAATGAAGAAAGTTCTGAGTTCAAATCCCAGTTCTGCCCCCACCCCCTCAAAAAAGTGAGCTTGCTTTTTTTTTTATAATTGGAGAATTTAGAGTGGAGATGCCCAGATCAGACCCCAAGGATCCACCTCTTTTCTACCTCCTTGGTAGAGCAAACTTTTGTTGATCAACATTATGATTGGCATGTGGGCCAGGGAACCACACACGGCTTACGAAGTTCAGGGTCCACTTCGCTTCAGATGTTCATTTGGGTATCCAAGCCTGCAAAATTTTTGTCAGCAAATTTTAATGGAATCGAGAAAAGAATGATTTTTGCTTTTTTAGACAAGAGTTTGGAGTTACTTCCGGCCTTCCTGCAAGTCATGAACTATATCATATGATGAGGGAAAAAATCTGACAGGAAGTGTAAACTATGAAAGGATTTTTTTTCTGGAAGAAAGCTATTCATGATATTTCATGATATATTGAGGAAGAATCTAGAAAATAAAGGTGTGTGTTGGATGTCTGCTCTATTTGGGAGAAATATGTTGTTAATAAATTTTTAAAAATCACCACACAAATGGTTTCTACTTTTATGATAAGATTAATTTCATATGACGGTTTTGAGCAGTAAATAGGATTATTTCTGAATGTGTAAGTCAGCTTGATGACCCTGAGACTCAATTCACCATTATTTATTGAGTTGAACAGATGCAGTGTACCCTGCAGTGTAAAGTCAGTGTATCCTGACTTTATTTCTAAAGCTAGCATCAACCCTGTAGCTGAATCCTGAAATCTTCACATGGTAGATGCACTCACAGGCTGATCAGCAAAGAGAATTAGAAAGCTTGCCTAATGCTTCCAGATCATACAAGCGCTGAAGGGAATCTAGCCCTGTCCCCCATTTTACCCTGTCCATGTCCCACTTACACAATGAGCAGTCATGTGCTAGTACCTAAGGCCCCAAGGAGAGCTCTCCACCACCCCCCCTCCCCACAAGCCTCTCCTTGCTATGACAAATGCTGTTCACTCTGGACATCTAGGTTACTGCCCTCTGCAGGGCAAAGCCCACCTGTCCTCCCCCCACCTCCTCTTGATTTGTCTTTCCACCCTGCAAAACATCGGGACACTACAAATCCTCAATTCCTGAATCAAATCTGTATCTACATGTGAGTAGGGCTGCTTTTACAGAACTGAAAGAAGAGAGGGGAAGTGAAATTTGGCTTCTTACTTTGATTTGCTTTCACTAGTTTCCTTTGATGCTATGTAGAAATGAAATGATCTTCATGTAGAATAATTTCTCTATGTAGAAATGAAGATGAAAATACCAGTGTATGGAAATGGCACTGTGGGCCAGGTCGTAGAGCGCTAGTTTTGAACAAAAGAAGCCCAGTTACAGAGCCCTGACCTAAAGTTCAATGCCCAAGACCAGCCAAAAACAAACAAATGAACACACAAAACAGTGTAGTATTGGACATGGATGCACATGCTGTCATGGCTGAATTCAAAAGTAGGCATATGATCATTGCAGACAATGCAGGCAGAAGAGATAAAAGTTCAAAAAAATTAGCATGTGGGTTTGTTGTTACATATAACCACACTAAAATGTTTGGTCTGCACCTTTATAAAATTGCAAATGCACATTAGAGAAAAAAATTAGAGACCAAGCTTCTGTACTTTCTGTGCCATTTTTGGCAGTGAGTCTGTGCTCTCTCCATCCACACCACTTTGCAACATGAATGTGTGTGTGTGTGTGTGTGTGTGTGTGTGTGTAAGTCAAAATACTTAAAAACAATTTTAATGGTTTTGAGATACATCAGAGTAACTGATTATACCAGAACAAAGGAATGGAATGTGTTGGCAGCATGTGTATTTGTGTTCAAACCTCATTCAATCTTTCAGGTGTTTTATCTATGAAATGAACATCATTTAAAATGCATAGCTTAACAGGATTGAGTGCTTAATTGATACCTGTTACACCTGAAAGATTAACTAGGAATGTATCCTACAAATAACAGGAACATAAATGACCCATTATGGTTTACTAACCTGTATGAATACAATGGTTTGGTATTTTATTATTAATTAATCTTTCATCAATTAAAAGACTTTTGAGGATCCAGAAAATAAGAAGTTAGTTCTTCACACCAGCGGTCTATGTTGCTTTTTACTTTTCAACTTCAGTTTCAAATCTCTACAGAGTTTAAGCCATTGTAATTATGGTTTATTATGTACCTGAAGTGTTCATGAGCCAGGCACCAGTGGCTCATACCTGTAATCCTAGCTACTCTGGAGGATGAGAGCTGAGGATCTCAATTGGAAGCTAGCTGAGTCAGAAAAGTCCCCGTGATTTGAATTCTTGATTCTAGCCATTCTAACTGGAGTGAGGTGGTATCTCAATGTTGTTTCGATTTACATTACTTTTATGGCTAGAGGTTGAGCATTTCTTCATGTGTCTATTGGCCATTCTTATTTCCTTTTCAGAAAAGTTTCTCTTTAAGTCTTTAGCCCACTTATTTATTGGACAGTTGTTTCTTTGAAGATTTGTTGTTGGGGGATTTAATTTTTTGAGTTCCAAGTATATTTTAGATATTGCTGGAGGGGATGTGGCCAGAAGGGAACCCTACTGCATTGTTATGGGAGTGTAAACTTACTCAACCACTGTGGAAAGTAGTATGGAGGTTCTTCAAAAGACTCCACATAGAGCTCCCCTATGACCCAGAAATCCCACTTTTGGGCATTTACCTGAATGATCACAAACAATACCATACTAAAGCTACCAGCACATTTTTATTGCAGCATTATTTACCATAGCTAAGATATGGAACCTACCCAGATGCCCCTCAGTAGATGAATGGATCAAGAAAATGTGGTATATATACACAATGGAATTCTATACCTCCATCAGAAAGAATGACATTGCCCCATTTGTTAGGAAATGGAAAGATTTGGAAAAAATTCTATTAAGTGAAGTAAGCCAGGCCCAAAGAAACATAGGTCCCATGGTTTCCCTTATTTGCAATAACTAATATATGTCTGAAACAAGCAGAAAAGGTCAGATAAGATGATGTTAAGCGAAATGTACCCCAAGATAAGGACTCAAATGGTTTTTTATTTCTTGCTATTGCTTCTAACGTATTTATAGGTACCATGTTATTTTTTTTTGTTGCTTTGTATGTCCCTCCCCCACGGTATAACCCCTGTTTTCACTATATTTGATGTTGGTATAATTTGTGGAGGGGAAGGGAAAAAACAAAATATTTAAAGAGGGATACAGGTTGACCCATTGCAACAATGAGATGTACAAGATGCTATGTCGAAAAATGAACTTTACAATTTAGGTGGGGTGGGGAGTGGGGGAAGTGTAGTTGTAGAGATGGGAGGGAAGGGATGGTAGGGGAAAAACAAAGGAGACAACAATGCTTGATAAGAAATGTACTCATTACCTCGCTCATGTAACTGTAACCCCTCCTCTGTACAGTATTTTCACAATAAAAAACACTTATTTAAAAAGAAAAGAAAAGAAATCAAAAATCCCCATGAGACTCTTTTTTTGTGTGTGTGTGTATTTATTATATTTTCAGCTCAGGGACAGCGCCCAGGGCCCAAGTTCAAGCCCCAGGACCTGTTCCAGAAGAGGGAGGGGGGAGAGGGAAGGGGAGGGGGAGGGGGAGGGGAGGGGGAAGGAGAAAGAGGGAGAGAAGAGAGAGGAGAGAGGGAGGAAGGAAGGAAGGAAGGAAGGAAGGAAGGAAGGAAGGAAGGAAGGAAGGAAGGAAGGAAAGAGGCCTAGTAGAGAGGTCTGCACCCCCGTGAGACTCTTATCTCCAATAAACTACTCAAAATCAGAAGTGGAGCTGTGGCTCAAACTGGTAGAATGCTAACCTTGAGCTGAAAGAGCTCAAAGACAGTGCCCAGTCCCTGAGTTCAAGCCCCACAGCTGACAAATTAAATTAAATTAAATTAAATGTTTATGTGTTTTGAATTTAATCACCATTGATGAAGAAAAATGAAAATACTAAAAATATAGAATTTTTAAAATAAGTTGTGAAATATGAGGTGGCAGTAATGACTTCTGAACATGATCATTTGAGATGTTTATTGAATTTTTTCTGTGATGAAGAAGTGTGGCTGTTAATCTGAAAAGAAGGAGGAGATATGTCTGCATTTAGAAGCACATTCATAGGAGTTTGAGTTAGATCTGAGGGAAATCTGAATATGAATCTTTCCAGCTTGCCTATGCTCTTGGCTTATTTCTAGACCTATTGGTGGTGGTTCTAGTTCTACTTGCTTTACACAGTTAAGAGATTCAAAGGTGTTAGGTGATGATGATGATGACTTCTCTCAATTACCTTAAATCTGAATTTAATCCCACTGTCCTTTCTGAATGCCCATTTTGTGTTTGTTCTTGTCTCTTTTTTGCATAGGATTAACCAGTTCCCTGACCTCAGGACTCTGGATTGGGCTTAATAGTCTGAATTTCAACACCGGTTGGCAGTGGAGTGGGGGCAGTCCATTCCGATACCTCAACTGGTTACCAGGTAAGGCTCAGCCTGGCTGTTTAATTAACCCAAATTTAATTCATCTGGACACCACATAGACCTCTATCATCTTATTGTAGATCTCAGAGAGAAGAATTTGGAGGTGTCATTGAGCATCATCTATTTCTTACTATTTTGAAATCTGTCAGATTGGAATATTCTAAAATCATTGGTGTTGGGATTAGCATTCTGGGATAAGGATCCTTCTGCTAGGATTGTCCTACAAGTCAATTCAAGTCTTTGTTTAAAATTTCACCCCATGTTTGCTTGGTTAAGATATTGTATTTAATAGAAAATTGAGCTATGTAACTTCAGCGTAGGGATGGGATAGAGAAAGATGGGAGAGGACAATGGATGGGATGACATTGATCAAGATGCATTGTATAATCCGATTTCTGGATATGAAGGCTCTTGGTATAACTACTTAAATAAACTATTGGCAAAGTCTCACAAGGTACTTTCAATTTTTGTATGACTGACCTTGGAATCTTTTGTCCTAACTTTGTTTTGATTTGTTAGTAGTACTAGGGTTTGACTTCAGAGTCTCACCCTTACTTAGCTTGAGTGCTTGGCTTGCATTTTTCCACTTAAACCATGCCTCTAGCCCAAATTTTGAAGATAGAAGATAGAATATCAGACTTTTCTGCCTATCTGGCTTCAAACAGTGGTCCCCCCAAAACTGGTGTCTTGAACAGTCATCATTACGGTAATAGCCACTGGCACCCAGTTTGCTGTAAACCTTTGAAATTTTTAACATTCCACATGAAAGAACTCATGTACAACATATGTGTTCAGGATATGTAATATACAATGTTAGAGTACAGGCTACGCCTATACTCTATTACTGGACAACATATTCTGTTACTGGAATCTTGAAATGAATATCAGCTTTATTTTTTCGGAACTAAGAGAAGTAAATATTATTGTAAAGGAATATAACATGCTTATTTTTTCCTTTTGTTTACATAGGTAAATTTCTTTTATATTAACTATTTTTATTATTTTTAAGTTGTACAGTGGAGTTGCCATTCAAAAAAGCAGTTTATGAATACAGTTCCTCTTGATCAATGTCACCTCTTTCAACATTCTTACCCAGCCTTGGTTACCCCCTCCTTCCCTCACTTTTCTTAATTTTTAGAATATGTATTGAATTTTTGCCACTTATCAAAGCAGTTTATGTATACAATGCATCTTGATCTGCACCATCTCTTCATCATTTGTACCCTCAAATATTTTTGAGTGAAGATCTAATTTGTCTGTTCCCTTACTCAAATTAGGATATTAAACCTCAAATTCAAGGTTATCAGTTGATCTCAATCAAATCATTAGACAACACTAATCACTTAGTAGTGGATGAGAGTTTCTCTTTCATGGTGAAACACATAAGATAAACTGTGTAATTAAAAAATTATTCCAGATATGAAGATTTAATGTTCAACCATTTTCCTTCTAAGAGTTCACTGAGAATTTAGGGTTAATTTTGGTGGAGGTGTGGCTATGACAGTGGAATATTATGGGAAAGGAAAATATTTTCCTTATTAAAATAAATGTCTGGGCAACAGGTGCAATATTTCTTGAAATTAAAATTAGAAATTTTGTTAAATATTATAAATTGTTTTTGCATCAATTGTGCAACCAAGCCTTTCAATTGAACTTGTATATAATTAAGGAATGCATGTATTAAATTAAAAGAATGTGTTTGCATTGCAGATAAGGAATCCAATACATAATGACTGTTCAATTAGTAAAGACCACTAATTGATACTTTAAGGTTGTGGTGTTATATTCATCAATAAATGTATAACATGATTTTCTTATTAATGCATTAATAACCAATAGCCTTAAATAGCTATTGTTGTACCTTGAAAGGTTCTAGTACTTACATTGATTCATTAAAGAATGTAGTTTATTCATGCTCATTTCAATTGTGACATGAACTACTCTTTGGAGATGGTTTTAAATCATGTATCAGGGTAAGAAACAAGCATGAAAAATGTAGGGTGTATCCATTGCACTAACAATATTAACCACTGGTAAGAAATAGAAGAGGGGTTAGTTTCTACAAATATTCTTCAACGGGTGGACTTCAGGATATTCAGTATCTTAGTACTGAAAATCCAGTTATTTCCCTGCTTGCTTGCTTGCTGGCTTGCTGGCTGGCTTCCTTCCTTCCTTCCTTCCCTCCTCCCTCTTTCCCTCCCTCCCTCTCTCCCTCTTTTATTTTCTCTCTTTCTCTTTCTTTCCTTTCTCCTCTATCCTTTCTTGTAACAGGGTTTGGACTCAGGCTTCCCTGGTCCTGTACCACTTGAGTCATGCCTCCATCCTGGCTTCTTTCTGGTTAATTGGATATGGAATCTTGTGAACTTTTCTGCTCAAGCTGGCTTCTGACAGTGGTTCTCCCACTCGCAGCCTCTCAAGTAGCTTGGATTATAGGCATAAGTCACTGGTTCTTAGCTTCCCAATCATTCATTTTTCCATCTCTTCCCTCCAATTAGGGGAAGTTTGCCTGTATCCTAGCCCTCAAAATTAGCTTGAACAAGCTGGGGTTTCCACTCAGATTTTTGGCACTGTCCCTAAGTGTTTTGCTCAATGATACTGCTCTACCATTTGAGCCACAGCTACATTTCCCGCTTTTCAGTGGTTAGCTGGAAATAAGAGCCTCACAGACTTTTCTATCCAGGCTGGCTTGAAACATGATGCTCAGATCTCAGCCTCCTGAGTAGTTAGGATTATGGGTGTGAACTTAATGACTTTGGGTGTTGTTTTTTTTTTTTTTTTTTTTTTGCTGTTGTTGTTGTTTATTGACAGGACTGTGGCTAGTTTAGAATAACTAGGTAACTCTCTGTAATACAAAGTATAATCCAACGTGGCAACTATTTATATTTTAAGGTCTAGCTTTATGCGCTGATGCTGGGGTGTGGGGATTATTTCAAAGAAGTCTACTTGTGTAATCATCGTTTTTGGAATTGGAACGATCCACCAATAAGGAAGCCAATAGGTCCCCATCATGTCTTTTGCTCTGCAATCAGTCAGTGTTGATTTGTGAATGTGTAGCAAAAGGCAGAATGGGGACCCATTACAGCCCAAGGATGGATGAATGGATGGCAAAGAGGGCTGAGGGGTGCTGTCTGTGTAAAATGCTTACTGTAGTTCCACCTTAACTTTTCTGTGCTCTCAAAGGAAGTCCATCATCCGAACCCGGAAAAAGCTGTGTGTCACTGAATCCTGAAAAAAACGCTAAATGGGAAAGCCTTGAATGTGTTCAGAAATTAGGCTATATTTGTAAGAAAGGAAACAATACTTTGAATTCTTTTATTATTCCCTCAGGTAAGTGACCTATTTGACCTCTTTACATAAAATTACAACTTAATTATAATTGGATAACTCCAGAGGTTTTATTAATAGTTCGTGGGGGGATGTAAAGATAATCCTAAAAAATTTCTGTTAGTTGTAACTTTTATTGGTTGTTAATTTTTCCTTCGAAATATAGAGCAGTAGTTGGACATTGTGCAAATAATTATCTTCTCTTTCCAGCCCTATAAGGTAGGTCTTATTTTTCATTCTTTCTTTCTTTTTTGGGTCCGGTTGTGGGGCCTGAACTCTAGGCCTGGGTGCTGTCCCTCAGCTCTTCAGCTCAAGGCTAGCGCTCTACCACTTGAGCCACAGCGCCACTTCCGGCTTTTTTCTTTTTGCTTATGTGGTGCTGAGGAATCGAACCCAGGGCCTCAGGCATGCAAGGCAAGCGCTCTACCACTGAGCTACCTTCCCAGCCCCAGGTCTTATTTTTCAAATACTGTAGAAGAGGAAATAATGTTGATGGAATATACACCATTTGCACCTATGACAAAAGTGGAATCCAAGCCAGGAAATAATATCTAAAAGGGATGCTGCTATTATTAGCGATTGGTTTGGATTCTATTACTCTTCAGTGTCATATCTGACACTGAACCCTTCAGCACAATGGAATAACACATCCAGAATGTACAAATATATGTATATATATATATATATATATATATATATATATATAATTCCTACATAGGTTATGTAATCTATATAAATTTTGAGTAGGAATGTGCTATGTAAAGTAGGTTTAGGAAAAAAATAGTCCATGATGCACTTTATTAGACTTTTATAGAATTAAATTCTTACGTCAAGAATGAATTCTTAAGCCAGATATTGGTGGCTCACACCTTAATCTTAGTTACTCAGGAAACTGAGATTTGAGGCTCATGGTTCAGAACCAGCCTGGGCAGACAAATCTGAAAGACTCTTATCTCCAACTAATCACCCAACAGCTAAAAGTACAGTTGTGGCTTCAAGTGGTACAGGCTAGCTTTGAGCACAAAAACTGAATGACAGTGCACAGGCCCTGAGTTTTAGACCCAGTTTAAGTGCGTGTGTGCACGTGCACATGCACACACACACACACACACACACACACACACACACACACACACACACACACAGAATGAATTCTTCAAAATGAAAAGCAAATTTCACCATCAGCCATATTTGGAGAAGTCATTAATGTCTGACAGGTTTATTCCTTTATTTATTTATTTTTTTTCTGCTTGAAAATGTGACAGTGCAGCATGCCTCACTTCTTTCCTCCTTGGCTTTGAAAAGCAGATTTATTCAGCTTGAAATATGATTGATAGGGCTGGAAATCCAAAGGGCACCTTCCTTCCATTCATATTGGTTGCTTGCGTGTTTTAAGACCTTATCTTGTAAGTGGCTGCATTATTTTCAGTTTGTGGGACAGTAAAATTAGATCATCCCACCAGAGGGCCTCAGAGATATGCCAATGCTTTTTGTTTTATTTATTTATTTTCTTTTTTCTGGTAACCACTGAAATGACACAGAATCTAAGTTTACATTGAAGGAAAGGGGATTTTTCTTTTTTTTTTTTATTGTGAAAATACTGTACAGAGGGGTTACAATTACATGGGCAAGATAATGAGTACATTTCTTATCAAGCATTGTAGCCTCCTCCTTTGTTTCCCCTTCCCATCCCTTCCCATCCTCTCCCAGCCCCCCACCCAATTCTCCCCCCCCACCAAAGTTGTAAAGTTTGTTTTCGACATAATGACTTGTACATCTCATTGTTGCAATGGGCCCACCTATATCCCTATTTAAATGATTTGTTTTTCCCCTTCCCCTCCACAAATTATACCGACATCAAATACAGTGAAAGCAGGGGTTATACCGTGGGGGAGGGACATACAAAGCAACAAAGAAATAATCTTATAAATGTGTTAGAAACAATCGCATGAAAGAAAAAAACATTTGAATACATATCTTAGGGTTCATTTCTCTAACATCACCTTATCTGACCTTTTCTGCTTGACTCAGACATATACTAGATATTACAAATAAGGGAAACCATGGGACCTATGTTTCTTTGGGCCTGCCTTACTTCACTTAATATAATTTTTTCCAAGCAGAAAGGAGATTTTTCAAATATGAATTTTTGTATTCTAATAACATAGCATGTGGATATATTCTTAACTTTTTACAGACGGTATCCTGAATCCTGGGTTTAAGCAACGATGCTGCAATCTCTGCTTTGTTTTTCAGGGTTTTTTTTTCCCCTGATTTCCTTGAAATCAGGGCTTTATGTTCTTGTTTAGCTTTTCTACTCAAAGCTGGTGCTCTCCTATTGAACCACACCTCCATTTCTAGCTTTTGCTGGTTAATTGGAGATAAGAGTTTCTTGGACTTTTCTGCTTGGACTGGTTTTGAACCACAATCCTCAGATCTCAGTCTTCTGCTTAGCTAGGATTACAGGTATGACCCACCAGTGCCTGGCTCAAGCTTTACTTCTAAGGGAAAAACAGGAGCAATTCATTAGAAGAATACAAGGAAAGGTACTCTGTATTGCACATTTACTAAAACAGCACACTCAAAACATTTACTATTAAGCTTCAATATATAAATTGACCTTGATCTGGTAAGCATGTCCCTGTCTAAGCAAGGTAGTTAGGTAGATGGATATTTAGAATAGTAACTGTAAAATAGTAAAATGCATATATAATATATCAGTTATGGTTTCATTTTTTTTTTCCTGACAAGCACTCATTACCTAACTAACACCAGTTTCAAGGGCATTTGGGGACCAATGTTGTGTGTTGTGCTCATCATCATAAAACATCTCTTACCATCACTAACTAATAGAATGAACCTGTGCAACATGCAATCAAAATTAGAGAATTTGACCACGATTATTCATAGCAATGATGAGAAGCTTAGGGATTGATTTACTTCAATAATAATTGTGTGGCACCTAATCACATACAAGCACCTTTTCTCCATTCTTTTCTAGTTCCAAACAGAGTGAGGCTGGAAATTTTAAATAGCTATTGATATTAATTAGTTTGTTTCACTTGGGTGGCTCTATCAGTCCTGTGTGCTTAAAACTACACAGTGGATGGGAAATTCAAGTTTTACTCTCTGAGACTCAACAACATGTGACACTTTCTAGGAGTGAATGAATAATGCATGATAGATAGGATTACTGTTATGGCAATAAAGATTTGCTGATCACAAAATTCAGATAAAATTAGTCTATCATATCTCCCTGCAATCTTGCAGTTATAAGAGCTCCCGTTCAGCTTTTGCCTGTATTAGTCTAAACACAAGCGAAATAGAAAATGTCTAGTCCATCCTTTGTGATTATGTATGCCAAAAAAGAAAGAAAAAATTATCTTCATGTTCCCACAGTTACGAACGGTTTTTATTTCTGTGCAGAAAATGACATTTATGTATGTGGGAAATATTATTAGGATTTTAAACAAATGTTCTCTCTTTTAAAGGCTTTCCAAACTCTTTATTCTTTTCTAGAAAGCGATGTGCCTACCAGTTGTCCCAGTCAATGGTGGCCCTATTCAGGCTACTGTTACAAGATTCACCGAGAGGAGAAGAAGATCCAAAGAGATGCCTTGCGGGCCTGCCGGAAGGAAGGAGGCGACCTAGCCAGCATCCACACCATTGAAGAGTTCGACTTTATCCTCTCCCAGCTAGGATATGGTGAGAACTTTTGCGCTGCTGACAAGCTTGCGACTCCAGTCTTTTCTCTTGACAGCCTCTCGAAAACAGAATCTTACTACGAACTTTAAGAAATGGAAGTCTATCATGACCAATGTGAATTTAATTTCGACATATGTTCATCAGGGCTACAGAAGGAAATTTGTATAATAATTGAAAGCATAGTCATCACTGAAAGATGACACCATTTTTTTCCTTTTGAATAGAGAGCAGATTTATGGGTCAAATTTCAATATTCTTTTTTCATGTGAAATCTGTGTTGAAATGTCTGTGTTGAACTTGTCGACATTTAGTTTTCTTGGAATTACTCACATGGATGTGTGTGTGTGTGTGTGTGTGTGTGTGTGTATGTGTGTGTGTGTTTTAAGTACCAGTATTATATCTCACAAGGAAGGTCTTTAGATGAACCACCTATATTGGATTTTCTTGTGATGATCAATACAGCTAAGGCAGAAAAGGTGTTCAAGAATGGAAAGAATGGGACACTAGTTTTAGAGTGGTTAGATGTGGTACTAAGCCTTCTAAAGAACATTATGTCTCAATTTGGGATTGTATGTTCAAAAATACAGAGAAAAATCACTAACCAGAAATAAACTATAAATGAAATGAGCGGGTATTGCTTGTCTTGAAGAACAGGCTGAGAAGCAACATAGTGTAAGAGCCTGTCATGTAAGTATTGTGCAGTACTTGCTGTTCTTATGATTATCATTTGCATCCCCCACCTATGAGTCCATTGAGTAGCTGCATCTGCTCTTCATTTCCACCTGGCAAACCCAGAAATGGATGGTGGGAGGGAAGAAAAAGCTAGTTTCCTGACTCAAGCTGATAGGGTGTGGGAAAGATAAAGCAATTAATAAATAGATATGATTAAAAGTGGTCTCTGACAAAAGATTACCCAAATGCTCAAACACTATTACTCAGAGAATCTGTCTCTGCGTGACTAATTTGGTACAGCTGGAGAAAGCAGCCTAGAAGCATTGTCTTAGTTCTTCTATGTACATAGCCTGGGAAATTCAAGCTAAATAAAGATAATGTAACCACAACAGATATATCTGAAGGAGTATTGCTTAAATTTACATCTGAAGACTAGTTACTTAAGCTTATTGTGGCATAAAAGCAAGTAAGCTTGCAGTGAATCAATAGGGGGCGGATTGATCGAAGATGCGAAGGGGTGACTCTACTTTCTACAAAATGGAATAGTTATAGGAAAAACAAGTATTTTTATTGTTATAACTACTTTGGGAAGCTTGATGAATAAAGTGGTTAAATTGAGCTTGAAATTAGAAACCCTTCCATTTGGAAAAAAGAGTCATTAAAAGTAACATTTACCTGACAGTATTTGTAATGTTATAAGTATTGTAATACAGTATTTATCTGATAAATATAATAATCTTGATAGAGATACAGAAAAGTTATAAAATTAAGAGTATTACTTCCACATCAAACCCCCTTTTGTTAGCTAATTCAGATGATAGCTTTTATGTTCATCTTGGAAACATATTGCAAGTGGATAAATTGGAGCAGCTAACATAAGCTGTGATTCTATCAACTAACACAACTTCCTTAACTGACTTAAAAATAAGCCTAACAACTTGATACTAACATATTTTATGCTTTTGTAGGAGTAAAGATTGTGCTTAGTTGCTGGGCACTGGTGGCTCACACCTGTAATTTTCTACTCAGGAGGCTGAGTTCTGAAAATAAGGTTCAAAGGCATCCCAAGCAGGAAAATCCATGAGACTCTTATCTCCAATTAACTACTAAAAAGCAGGAAGTAGATCTATGGCTCAAGTGGTACAGTGCTAGCCTTGAGCAAAAGTAGCTTAGGGACAGTGCTCAGACTCCAAGTTCAAGCCCTAGGACCAGAAAAAAAAAAGAAACGAAAGAATAAAAGAGGTTTAGGAATGATAAATCTATAAAAGAATAGGTTAGTGAGAAAAAAAGTATCAGGAACCCTTCATATTTTATTGTAATTGTGGAACTTAGGAGCTTCATTTTACATTGGTCTCTAACCCAAATGCTTGTGAGGTACAAGAGGTTGCTTGCAGCCTTTATTTGTTGCTCAGAGATCATGAGCTGCCAAGTGGAAGGAAAGGAAAGGGAACCAACCTAGATATGCACTCATGCTTTTGTGACCCTGGAAACACCTGCTGCATCTGCTGTGCGGCCAGGCTAGGACTTCTGCAAAGCAGAAGCACAGCTGAGTGCAACTTTGAGGAGGAAGAAAGTTGGCCATTTAGTGGAATTCCTATGGGGTCTGATATCTTTCTCAGTTTTACCAAACATCATCATCTTTACAATCCTCAGAAGTCTTTTTATTTTAGCATTAAAAGATTATCTATGAAGCATTCCTGATGAAAACCCAACTATGTAACATATACATATTGAAATAAGTATGTGTGTATACACATGTATATATGTATATCTATCTCTACACATGTGTCTATACATACATAATATATTTTAATTGTGCAAAGAAGCTACCATTCAACAAATCAGTTTATATGTACACTGCATCTTGATTAATGACACTGCTTTCATCATTCTCCATGTATATAATATATACTATATATAAATAATTTGATTTTATTTGGAAATGTTTATTTTTGCAGCCATGAAATCTTAGATCTTTAACTACTGTAACTTTGTCCCGTTATTTATTGAGATATTTATGTCTTTTAAAGAAAAAAACCCCAATATTATGAAAAATTTAAATGACAAAATTCAATAGGGTTCTTCATTAAATTCCAAAGCAAAATGATCATATTTCCCAGGTTTATGTGTCATTTTGAGTTTAGCCTTATTTGTTTCTTGAGTTTTGCTGGCATTTTCTGACATCTTAATGAAAATGATTATAAATTCACTTATATTTGTAGACTAGTAAATAACTGACAAATGCCAGCCAGCAGCCTACTTACTGATTTTATTTTTCAGTGTTTAGATTCTTTTTACCTCTATTGTAGTGATTGAACTTTAATCAAAACACCTGAACTGTTCTTGATAAACAACAGTAAAGTCAAAGTGGTTTTAAATTTGTTCTTTGGACATACTCTTGATATTTAATGGAAGTCATGTAGATTATATATGTAGGGTGGGTGGGGGTAAATCTGTATGTGTCTGCACACATACAAGACACAATATTTCCAACAATATGATTGCATTTGGCATGGCGAAGTATTTGTAACAAAAAAGCACATCCCTGAGACCGGGAATAGTATGACTTTGACCTGAGTTTCCTTTTCCCAGCTGCCAGGAGATTTAACTTCAACTGTGCAACCAAAAAATTCCATTTCATTTACAATGTAAAGAAAACATTACACATGTAAAACTAACATCATAAATGTCATGGACATATGATTTTATAGCCTGTAGACAATATTAACACTCAAGAGGATTATCTTTTATGGCCCTTACAATATCAAAATAGTTGTGTTGACAGAGCACAATGCCTTCCTCTCTCGGTGCTCTGTTGACCTTTGGAAAGACACTGTTTGAAATTTTACTTTGTGACTTTCCCTTTCTATGTAGAGGTGAATGATGAGTTGTGGATTGGTTTGAATGACATCCGGATGCAAATGTTCTTTGAGTGGAGCGATGGGACCCCCGTGACGTTTACCAAGTGGCTTCGTGGAGAACCAAGCCATGAGAACAACAGGCAAGAGGACTGCGTGGTGATGAAAGGCAAGGTGAGGCGAGGCAGCCGTGCTGAAGGTCACATGAAGGTCACAAGTGTGTCCCCTGCTCCCTCTTCTGTTCCATGCATGTGATGCTTACGTGCTTTCTACTCTAGGCAAGCTGGTATGCATCAGAGTGGAATCAAGGTCTGGGGTCAGTTTCGTAACTTTTTCTCAGTTGTCTAGCAGAGTCTAATTTTCAAGAAGATCACACAGGGAAAAGACAGAAACTTTTGGTTTAAGGATAAAATTGACTGATAAATGACACGTCTTGGTTCCTCTACGATATAATTGATTATATATTAATATATAACCTATCTATATAATCTATTGTTTTCTATTACCTGAATTTATTTATCATCTATCTATCTATCTATCTATCTATCTATCTATCTATCTATCTATCTATCATCTAACTATATTTTTTATTACTAAATTTACTTCTCTCTCAGTGACAATGCACAATCACATATACAAATGCAAATTTTGTCTTCCGTTCCCAAGATAGTAAGTGTATCTGGATCCTAAACATTCATGTTCCACTCATCCTTCTGCTACCTCTACCTCCTTCTTACCAGGGTATGCTACTTGGTTTCTTCTGTCTGTTCCTTGGAGATTATGTACACACGCACGCACGTGCGCTCAACACACACACACACACACACACACACACACACACACACACACACACACCACATACATACTCATAATCAAAGCTCTCTTTCTCTTTTCCACTGAGTGCCCCAAGTCACTGCAGACTCAGCTGGCCATGGACACATCATGGTTTCTGTAGCCTAGAACTTGCCCTCAGAGAGCATATATTTCTCAATAGCTTATATATGCTTTGTTAACGTAAAGCTCACAGTGACTGAGAATATGAGGCAGCTGCCTACACACCTCCATAGTGTCATCATTTAAGAGTCTATGTACATGCTCAGGAGTTCCTTTTAGAGTCTCTATGATCAGTGACTGGGAAATCATAGATGCAAGACATATTGGGAGGAAATCCCTGGGTCACATTATGCTTCCACGTAAAGCGTGAATTTACCTTTCCCTTATATAGATACCATTTTTTTCCTTGTGTTGCCTTCTCTGAGTCATCACGGTAAGAGTCCAGCATTGGACTGTGGCTGTAGCTCAGTGGCAGTATGCTTGCCTAGCATATATGAGGTTCTGGACTTGGTCCCCAGCACTGAAAATAAAAGCACCAAACTTAAACACCAGAAGAATCATTTACTCATCATATGGCATTGTGGGAATGGGGGAATCAAATGAGGTCAGGTACCTGAACCATTTAGAAACATGTCATGCCAATCTTTAGGTATCAGCATTAGAAATCCTTCTTATAGTTATTAAACTCAATCAAGCCTTGTTTGAGAGCAGGCAGCATCCATTCTACATTCCAGATCATAGGTAGGCATCTCTTATTTAAACTTTCCAGATGGAAATGAAGTTTTAGTTGATTCGTTATTTTTTGTGATCATTGATTTTTCTCTACAGGATGGACTCTGGGCAGACAGGGCCTGTGAGAAGCCGCTGAATTACATCTGCAAGATGAAATCACAGACCAGAGATCCAGGAGAGGTGGAAGTAGAAAGGGGCTGCCGAAAAGTGAGTATACAATGAACTTCATGGCGATCAGTGCGCATCCTATCAAACTAGGAAAACTCAGAGGAAAGAAGAGGTTGGGAAGGGTAAGGGAGAATGATGCAAGGGCTGACATTGATCAAGATACATTGTTCTCAAAAACTGACACGTGGAATGGTAACCCATTTGTACAACTGTTTAAAGATAATAAAAATGTAATAAAGCTGGGTATTGCCTGTAATACTAACTGCTCAGGACTGAGTTTCAAAGCCAGCTTGGGCAAGAAAGCCCATGAGACTTTTTTTTTTGCTTTAGTTATTTTTTTAATTGTGAAAATACTGTACAGAGGGGTTACAATTACATGGGCAAGATAATGAGTACATTTCTTATCAAGCATTGTAGCCTCCTCGTTTCCCCTTCCCATCCCTTCCCATCCTTCCCCCACCCCCCCACCCAATCCTGCCTGTCCCCCCAAAGTTGTAATGTTCGTTTTCGACATAACGACTTGTACATCTCATTGTTGCAATGGGTCCATCTGTATCCCTATTTAAAACGATTAGTTTTTTCCCCTTCCCCTCCACAAATTATACTGACATGAAATACAGTGAAAGCAGGGGTTATACCGTGGGGGAGGGACATACAAAGCAACAAAGAAATAATCTTATAAATGTCTTAACAACAATCACATGAAAGCAAAATAAACATTTGAATACATATCTTAGGGTTCATTTCCCTAAATGAGTACATTTCTTGTCAAACATTGTAGCCTCCTCTTTTGTTTCCCCTTTCCATCCCTTCCCATTCTCCCCTTGCCCCCTCACCCAATCCTCCTCCCCCCCCACCAAAGTTGTAAAGTTCATTTTTCGACATAATGACTTGTACATCTCATTTTTGCAATGGGTCCACCTGTACCCCTATTTAAATGATTTGTTTTTTCCCCTTCCCCTCCACAAATTATACCGACATCAAATATAGTGAAAGCAGGGTTTATACGGTGGGGGAAGGACATACAAAGCAACAAAGAAATAATCTAGTGGATCAAAAAAATGTGATATATATACAATGGGATTCTATGCCTCCATCAGAAAGAATGACATTGCCCCATTTGTTAGGAAATGGAAAGACTTGGAAAAAATTATATTAAGTGAAGTCAGCCAGGCCCAAAGAAACTTAGGTCTCATGGTTTCCCTTATTTGCAATAACTAGTATATGTCTGAGTCAAGCAGAAAAGGTCAGATAAGGTGATGTTAGGGAAATGAGCCCTAGGATATGTATCCAAATGGTTTTTTCTTTCATGCGATTGTTTCCATGAACTTTTATCTCCAAATTAACCACTAAAAAGTTTTTAAGCTGAAAGTAGAGCAATGACTCAACTGGTAGTGTACTAGCCTTGAGCAAAGTAGTTCAAGGAGAGCACCCAGGCCCTGAGTTCAAGGCCCCAGGACTGGTAGATAATAATAATGATAATAACAACAACAATAATAAATATATATAACAATATGAGATATGTATAGTATTTGATACTGGATTGTTTTTTTGAATCAGTATATGCCTTTTTTTATTATGCTAGCCAATGTCTCAACTGTCAAGATCTTCAGTGGCTTACTGCATGAATGACACTGTTGTCCTTAAAATTTTCTTTGGGGATTCTTTACAGTGAGTATGTGGGCACGCACAGAAGCTCCTTTCAGAATGCCCCTCAGATTTGAAAACATAACAGGGAATGAAATGATGCATAAGCTGGCCAGGGTGAGGAGACAGAGGCAGGTCACAAGAGAAAGTGCCACCCTGCAGTGGCAGGCTATGATCCCAAAGGCATCTAGAATGATGCCCATAGATGCCCGTAGAACCTCAAGTGTTGACAGCTAACTCTTCATTGGTAACAGTTTTGCTGAATTTCTCCTAGTAGGGAGACTTCTTTGCAAATTACTGCAATGGGACACCTGGACTGCGATTTGTGCAGCTAGTCCCTGGGTGACAGCTGAATGTCACGCACGCCAATGGTGCTTCAACCTTACCTGTATGACACACAGTCCGGAATGCCTCCCAGCAGATCTTATAGTTCCTGAAGGAAAAGGCAAATTGTCAGTAAAACAGTTTTTGAGCTGGGCACTAGTGGCTCAGGCCTGTAATCCTAGAGATTCAGGAGGCTGAAATCTGAGGATCATGGTTCAAAGCCAGCCCAGTCAGGAAAATCTGTGAGACTCTTATCTCTAATTAACCACCAGAAAACCAGAAGTGGCTCAGTGGTTCTAAGTAGTAGAATGCTATTTTTGAACAAAAAGCTCAGAGACAGTGCCCAGGCCCTGAGTTCAAGTCTCACGACTGAAAAAAAATGTATATAATTATTTTTGAAAGTTTAAGAGCACTATAAAGATAGTCTTGTAGGCTTACCATTTATCATTTTCCTGTTGGCTGCTGAGTTATTAATCTTCCTCTTTTGTCCTCTCTCACTTCTCATGAATAAAAATGAAGTGGGAATAAATTATCTTTCGAAGGGTGTGCTGCTGTCGTTACCAGCATCTTAAAACACTCACTCAAAGACAAAGAATTTGCAAAACATTATTCGGTACTGGAAAATAAGCAACAAAGTAGAAAAGTGATAAGAGAAAAATCATAGGATATTAGATATAGGAGGGATTATAGCAATAATCAAATTACTTTCCTGATTTTTGCATTCTGGAAACTACTGTTTAGATGAACTATCACAGCTTGAATAAGTTATATAGCTTTGGTATACTACATAACATCAGCAGAAGCAAAGCTGGATCCTGGGTTTCTTAGCTCTAGGCCACTATCTTTTTTTTTTAATTTAATTTAATTTTATTTGTGAACATACTGTACAGAGGAGTTACAATTACATGGGCAGGATAATGCGTACATTTCTTACCAAGCATTGCAGCCTCCTCCTTTGTTTACCCTTCACATCCCTTCCCAGCCTCCCCCCTCCCCCCCAATCCCAATCCTTCTCCTTCACCCCCTTCCCCCCCCCCACCGACGTTGTAAAGCTCGTTTTGGACATGACAACTTGTACTTCTCATTGTTGCAACAGGTCCACCTGTATCCTTAAACAACTGGTTTTTCCCCATCTCCTCCACAAGTTATACTGACATCAAATATAGTGAAAGCAGGGGTTATACTGTGGGGGAGGGACATACAAAGCAACAAAGAGACAATCTTATAAATGCGTTAGAAACACATGCATGAAAGAAAAAACATTAAAATACACATCATTTTCCTGACATCACATTATCTGACCTTTTCCGCTTGACTCATACATATACTAGATATTACAAATAAGGGAAACCATGGGACCTATGTTTCTTTGGTCTAGGCCACTATCTTTTACTTCTGCACACTTATGTACTCTTTGTCTAATCATATGATGACAAATGCTTCCAGATTTAATTTGCATTCTGATACCTTTTATTTCTTTCTAGCATCTTTTTTTTTGCAGGGGGGGGGTAGGGGGGGATCCGGTCATGGGGCCTGGGCCTGGGCGCTGTCCCTCAGCTCTTCAGCTCAAGGCTAGCGCTCTACAACTTGAACCACAGCGCCACTTCTGGCTTTTTTCTTTTTGCTTATGTGGTGCTAAGGAATTGAACCCAGGGCCTCATGCATGCAAGGCAAGCGCTCTACCACTGAGCCACCTTCCCAGCCCTCTTTCTAGCTTCTTCTTAGGTGCTTTACTCTTGCTTCTTTGCTTTTTTTTCTTTTTATGTATCTTGTTCATTGTGCTGAGTAATCTTTTCCCATTTCCCCTCTGTTTGACTTACAAATTATACTTTCTACTTTTAGTTTTAAATGGTGAACATTATGTTTTCCTAATAATAAAAAGTGAATCAATATCTCAATTTGCTGCCTAGCAAATGAGGTTGATTATTTTACTTACACATTTTTTAATCTTTAAAGTTTGAAAATAACCATACCTGTAATCACAGCGACTCAGGAGACTGAGATTTGAGGATTATGCTTCAAAGCCAGCCTGGGCAGGAAGTCTATGAGACTCTAATCTCCAATTAACCACCAAACTATGGCTCATGTGGGTAGAGCACTAGCCTTGAGCAAAAAAGCTCAGGGTCAGTGCCCAGTCCTTGAGCTCAAGTCCCAGGACTGGCACAAAAACAAAAAGAAAAATGATTTTTAAAACATTTCTAAAACAAGACAGAGAATTCTACTATATCATCCAGTCAGCTCCTCCAATTCAATTTATAGTCACTAATTGCTCTTGGCTTCTATAGGCAGCTAGATTTGTTACTCCACAAATTATTTTCTGTGATTACCTACTCTGAATGAAATCTTAGCTTTTCTGTTGAGTTTCTTACAAACTGCTTGCATTCTAGGATGTGTCCAAAAAAAGAATGATGGATTTTTCCCTATGTGATATCAGAATTTACTATATGAGGGACAGTGTTTTTCACTATTTCCATTATTCCTCTGTACATGGTTTTCATTTCAGAGTGTTCAGATGTGTTTTTATTACACCTATCAACTGTTGATCAGTCTGTAGTTCATGAGAGAACAGTATTTAAAACAAGATTTCCTGACAAATATCCTTGACAGTCTACTCACTCATTCCTTGTTTGTGGACATTAACAGGGCTGGAAGAGACATGGCTTTTACTGCTACTTGATTGGCCGTACACTTTCCACATTCACAGAAGCAAACCAGACATGCCACAGTGAGAAGGCTTACTTAACAACTGTGGAAGACAGGTAGGCTCACGGTTGTAATTTTGTTTTAAAATAGGTCTAATCGTGGATACTTTTCAGCAAACTTTAAATATTGGCCTGGTTTAAGGTTTGGCAAGAGTTATGTGTGACCTTGAGATGTGGTATATAAAGTTTCGTTGACACCTTGAGAATGATGTTCTTACTTGGATTCTTCATCACAAGTATAAAGTATTTTTGTTTTGCTACTTTTAGTACTCTAAAGCAAAATCCAGAAGAGTTTACTGATGTAGCTGCTCATCTTTTGTCTTTACTACTTCTCCCTTCCAGTGGGAGGAGAGAGAGGGTTGAGTATGATAATACTTTCCCTTTGCATGTTCAGGCACCTCAGATCATGTCTATGACTTCCAAAGGTGTGAGGATTTCTCTCCCTTTCCCTTGCTAGTCATCAAACAGTCTGGCCACAATACCAGCTGGGCATGCTTTCATCCGATTTAACATCACCTGGAAAGTGCATCAGATCCCATTGTTGAGGCCCCAGCCCCCAAGACTAGCCCTCACCCCTTCAATTCAGATATGAGGTGTGCAAGTCCCATGTGTTCCTCTTGTTTTTTTAAAAGATGGCTACAGATTAGATTCTCACAGTTCCTTCCTTGAGTCTTGCTAATTAGCTAGAGAGCTCAGAGCACTTGAGGACACACACTTACTGGTTAGTGATAAGGGAATGTTAAAGGATATCGGTGAAGAGAATCATGGCATTGTGTTGTAGGAGCACATGGAACGCTCATGTGTTCTCCAGATGCATAGCTCTCCAGGAACCCTCTCCTGGTCAGCTTTTGGAAGCTCTCTGAACCCTGGAGGTTTTATGGAGACTTCATTGCCAAGGCATGCTTGCTTGTTAATAAACCAAATAAGGAGACTCATTAAAAAGTCTTGCAGGACATGAGAGCAGCTGTTATGTCGTAGGGTCAGACAAAGGGGGTTTGGGTGAGAAGCCTGGGATCTACAAGCAAAGTGTAAGAAATATGTATCACACAGAAGAATTCATTGTTTCCAACTTTCCCTTTTCTTAGGTAATAGACTGATAGGTTAAGGAAATCAAATAAATGGACAGAGTACTTCATGTACCTTTGATCTCAAGGGTCCTATCCGTCTTTGTGTTCATTTATTCTGCTCTTTGACCTGCTGTTTGTAAAGCTTGGATTATGTACCTAAGAAACTTAAATATCTATTTTTTTTTCAGTCGTGGGGCTTGAACGCTGTCCCTGAGCTCTTCAGTGAGTACTCTACCACTTGAGCCACAGTGCCACTTCCAGTTTTTCTGGTGGCTAATTGGAGATAAGAGTCTCATGGACTTTCCTGCCTGGGCTAGCTTTGAACCGTGATCCTCAGATCTCAGCCTCCTGAGTAGCTAGGCTTTAAGGCATGAGCAACCAGCACCCAACAAAATATCCATTTTATTTACTACAAAGAGGATAAATATCATTAGGGTCCTTTCAAGGAAGATGCAAAAAAACTAGGAGCACTGATGCTTAAAACTCCTTAACAAAATGATATCAAGGTGACATCCATCAAGATGCATGATACTCATAAATTGGTATGTTGAATTGAAATCTCTTCATACAACTACTTAAAGATTTTACATACTAAGTGGGTACAAAAGAATTGTACTTCAACTCATTTACCTCTCAGTGTGCAACTAAATTCTAACATTAGCATAACGCAGACATAAGCAAACCCTTGAGAATCACCATGTAAATACTTTTAATTTTAAAATAAGGGACATAAATGGCTCACTATTAAGTACCATATGGGTATGTATGTTCTGGGATGCATTATAGGTGAGCTGTTGGAGAAATACGTACAACCTTTCACTACATTTTATGTATTTTTTCTTATACATTAAAAAAATAGAAACACACTGTTGTTAAGTTTGATTTTCAGACATTTAAGAAAAATAAGTTAGCCAGGTGCCAGTGGCTCATACCTGTAATCCTACTACTCAGGAGTCTGAGATCTGAGGATTGCGGTTCAAATCCAGGCTGGGCAAGAAAGTCCATGAGACTCTTATCTCCAATTAACTCCAGAAAGTTAGAAGTGGCACTGTGGCTCAAATGGTAGAGTGCTAGCCTTGATCTGAAGAGCTCAGGGAGAGCACCCAGGCCCAGAGTTCGAGCCCCATGACTGACAAAAGAAGAAGGAGGAGGAGGAGGAGGAGGAGGAGGAGGAGGAGGAGGAGGAGGAGGAGGAGGAGGAGGAGGAGGAGGAGGAGGAGGAGGAGAAGGAGGAGAAGGAGGAGAAGGAGGACGAGAAGGAGGAGGAGGAGGAGGAAAAGAAAAACAACTTGCAATTGGAGTTGTTGTTTATTCTATTTAGGGTATAGAATTATCCAGACTAAGACCTTAAATATTGTTATGACTGAGGCTCTGTAGGTCCCTTTCCTGCTCTTTTTGGAGTCTCCATTGCTCTTCTGAAAGATTTGTGCTCTACTTTCCTCTTGTTCCAGAAACAGACTTATGTCTGTGTTGCTGCCTCCATTGATTTGTGTTAGTTGATGAAGTCAATTTGAGGTTGTCATGCCAACTGAATTGCATTTTTACCAACTTATGCCAGCTCCAAAGATGAGAAGAGGAAGGAAGAGAAAGTGTTAGAATTTATGACTTTGCCCCTGCTTTCCTTGAGATTGATTTTCTGCTTCCCTGTTATTTCTTCATGGTTCTCTGCTTCAGACCTGAGGTTTGAGAATGAAATCAAGGGGGAAAAATCCATGCAGACAATTCCATTTGTACTATTGCTTATTTGAGAATTGGGTAGAGTACACAGTTTGTTAAACATTTGCAAAATTGCTATTATTTTATCCTCTGGGTTTTCAAAATGTTCTTATTTTGAGGAGAGGCAAAGAGGCCAATGAGGACTAGAAAAATTGCTGAAGATATTTGAAAGATTTAATTTTACTCAGCTATATGATATTTTTCCTTTATAAACTTATACTTTAATGAAATTTAATTATAGTCTAAGTGATATGTAAGTATAATGCAGTGTTGTTAAAAAAAAACAACTATATCATAGCTCAAACAGAACTGAGATGCTTTTCATGCCAATAATCTTGTTCAAATTACATAAACTGAAAGTGTATTTTTCTCCTAATAAGCTTTCTTACCACTTTCATTCAAAAAAATCACATAAATGTTTCTAAAGTTTATCTAATGTTTGATTTTTTTTAAAGATATGAACAAGCATTCCTGACTAGCTTGGTTGGACTGAGGCCTGAGAAATATTTTTGGACAGGACTTTCAGATGTACAAAACAAAGGGACCTTTCAGTGGACAGTGGAGGAGGAGGTACACTTCACCCACTGGAACTCAGACATGCCAGGTATGTACACCTCTCTGCTTGAGGATTTTATCTACCCTGAGAATCTATCAAGCAAAGGCCTCTTGTTCCCCTGTGTCCCTTTCCAGAAGAAAAAGTTGCTTCCTTCTTTAATACTGGTTTTGGAAAGTCACAAGTGACTGTGAATGTTCCAAATGGTTCACTTGTGTCTTAAAGCCTATAGGAAGTGGATATAAGGTGTTTCAGTACAGCGAATAGCAATACTAGTGTGCTACAGTGATGGCACTAAAGGAAGTGCTTATGTGGAATTCAAACCCCTACCTTAGTTTGGGAGATGGGGCTTAAGTGGTTAAAGCTCCTGCTTTTAGTAAGTACAAGGCCCTGAGTTCAAACCCTAGCCTCACCAAAACAACGTGAAAGAGATATTTCCTCTTAATATGTAGTCCTCTGTCTGCCATGGAATTTTTTTTATCCTTTTAATAACTATGAAAAGGAATTGGGAATCTGAAAACTCAACATGACCTGAGAACATCCAAGTAGCAACTTAGATGAATCTCTGTGGTCTCCAGATCAGCATAACATGGACTTGGGGCACCAGGTTTCATTTACTTTAGTTAGGGATTATAACTAGTTCTGAAACAGACTGTGAAAAATTCCTGGTCTTCTCTCCACATGGGAATCATTGGCATATGATATTATCATAAGACGATGTTCAGAACATTCAACAATGAAAATATTCCATTGTGTTTGTGTCAAAACCTAACTAGTCCAAGTGTATGAATTTACTGCTTGGTCAAATACATGTTAATCTCTGGGAGTTCTCTGAATTTGCATTCCTTTCAGCTTTCAATAAGAATAAAATGGATCCATAATCTGAACAATGCAATCTTTGTTTAATTATTAAATGTTGTGAAAAGTTGTAAGTTTTTTACTCATATTTTGAAGCTGGGTAAAATATTAAAAATGGAATGCGTGCTTTAAAATAAAATCTGGGCAGTAGTAACTCTTTTTTTTTGTTGTTTTGGGTCCGGTCTTGGGGCCTGAACTCTGGGCCTGGGCACTGTCCCTCAGCTCTTCAGCTCAAGGCTAGCTTTCTACCACTTGAGCCACAGGGCCACTTCCAGCTTTTTTTTCTGCTTATGTGGTGCTGAGGAATTGAGCCCAGGGCCTCAGGCATGCAAGGCAAGCGCTCTACCACTGAGCCAACTTCCCAGCCCACAGTAGGAACTCTTATGGTCTAGTTTTACTTCGCCCTCATGCTCACCAGCATGAGAGTTATTGAATCCTGGAATGCTGAGTAAAAACTGGCCAAAGTAGAGCCAGAACTCAGTTATAGCCATTGTCAGGGGACATCTTTGGTAAAAAAGATGATGGTTCCATTAAAGGAAGTTTCACTTTAAGAGAGGGGATATCTGTAGGAACCAGAGAAAATTCTTTGGGTATTAGGAAATCTGGGATTTTAGAGAATACATTCTAGAGGCAATGTGCTTGGTCAATTATTATTTGGAAATAGCCATACTTATAAAAAGATGTACTTTCTTAAAATCTCTCACTTGAAATCTATAAAGAACTTTGCTTTTAGCTGGGTGTGGTGGCACATGCTTGTGATCCTAGCCACTCAGGACACCAAGACAGGAGAATTAATGAGCTTCCTGCTGGGCTAGAGTGAGTTTGAAGCCAGCTAGATTACATTGAGACCCTGCCTCAAAAGGAAATAATAAAACTGGTTCTGTATGAAGTGGAAGGGGGAAATATTAAACCATTAAAAATATAAAGGAGGAAGGCAGGGAGCCAGCCAAGAAAGAAACACCACTATTTTTGCCATAATGAAAGATTCAATCCTACCATTAGTATAATATCATTAGATGCCTATGTGTGTAACACACTGCCAAATGTTAGAAATACAAAATATGGTCAAAGCTCCTTCTACTTGAATCATAATCCTACTTATTGGAGCTGCAGTATAGACCACACAAATCAAAGGCAAAGTAGTGGTTTGGAAGGGCACAAACTCACTGCCCAATTCTAAAAACAGACCTCTACATTTTACCATTGTCTGGGGGATTTAGGGTGTACCTTCCCACTCAACCCGCACTGTCTTCTGGGAGCATGGGAGGCCTTCACCAAACATCTATTGACTGAATCGTACTTTGTTTAATGCAGGGCGAAAAGCAGGATGTGTGGCCATGAGAACAGGGATCTCAGGGGGCTTATGGGATGTCTTGAAATGTGATGAAAAAGCAAAGTATGTGTGTAAGCACTGGGCAGAAGGAGTAACTCGCCCACCAGAGCCCACTACAACTCCTGAACCCAAATGTCCAGAGGATTGGGGTACCTCCAGTAAAACAAGCTTGTGTTTCAAGGCAAGTATGATTACTAAGTAAATAAATAATTGGGAATATACATCACTCTAGGATAAGGAATACCCCCTACCCCAGGAATTAAAAAACCCCAGAAAACAAAAATGCATTTCTCAGACCCACTGGTAGAAAGGTTATTCTCTTGATTAGGAAACCGGCAGAATATCACTGTTTTTTTTGTTTTTTTTTTAAAGAATTCATTGGGTGGATGTTTCCATTACTGACTGATGGAATTTGGACCAAAATAAAAATAAAAACAAAAACTAACCAGTAAGAAAATGCAACTCACAGAAGTCTGTCCTCACCTGCTTCATCGTTATTTTTTCCCTCTCTGCTTCTCATCTCTCTCAGTCCTGTTCTAAGTTCATGATTCTCTTCATCTTCTTTTGTTTGTTTGTCTGTTTGTTTGCTAGATATTTGGCAGTAGTGGGGATTGAATTTAGGGCTTTCTGGGTAAGTGCTTTATCAGCTGGACCATGCCCCAGTCTTTTTACTTTTAAATTTGCAGGTAAGGTCTCAGGCTTTGGTTATAATCCTCCTAGCTCTGTTTTTGCTGAATAGCTGAGATTATTATAGGTGTGTGACTATTCTTTTCATCTTGATCAAAAGTTTTGTTCCCCTTCATGCAATCCTTTGCATCTTGTTTTTGTCTTCTTCCTGGAGCCTGAGATCCTAGTTAACTCATGAACTAGGCTATAATGTTTCCCAAGAAAAACGTTCCAAATACTTATAATGCAACGAGATGAAGGCACTAATAGGAACACATGGCCTTTTGGTGACATTTAAATGACAATTCAGTATCATACTATTATTTTCTACATCAGGTGTGACCATCCATTTTATCCTTCTGCAATTAAGTTCACTAGAATAAACAACTAGCCGAACATAGGAACAAAAATAATACAAATAATAAATCCCAATGAATTAAAGATTTGAATTCTACCTGCCTTGAAAAAGTCACTGCTCTCAGGACTTTTGTATTCAGTCCCTTGAAATGGTGGATTTCTGTGACATGCTTTGTAAAATAGATTTTCAAGACTTCCACCAGAGCCTTGGGACAGAGGTCAGTGAGACAGCTTGCCTAGCCTGTGAGAGGCCTTACATGTTGCACTGAAAAAATTAAGAAAGCAGCATGTGAGAGCATGAAGCTGTGGAGTGCTCTCTCACTCCAGGAAGGCAGCTGAGCTGCTCATTCCCACCAGTAAGAATGGGTATCAGTGAGCTCTGCTGAATGGATTCTGGCCAGTCAGAGTCAAAAGCATAATTTATTCTGAACTAAGGCAAAAGATTTTGTAAATAGCTCATCTGAAGATGAACACAGATCAGATATGTGCGTCTCATACGTTGAGGTACTTAGGAATCTTAGGGGCTACCAATATGGGAACTGCTCGAGAGAACTTTACCGAGATGAATCAAGTCCATTTCAGGTAAAGATGACTTACAGGGCTTAAGGATGACCCGGGCAGCCGTAGGCTGTTGGAAACATATTCCCTTCTCCATGAGCATGTGATGTAGGGGAAATGGACTCCTGAGAAGCAATGAGTGAAGATTTAAAAACTCTTCGATATGGTTTGCATACTGGTAGGACATCCCAGATTGACCCAGTGGATTCTATTTATTCTACGGCTCTGCTGTGTTCCCTAACATAGGACACAAGTCACTAAATTATAAAACCCTTTACACTTAGTTTAACATATAACCAGTTTCTTTCCCATGAGTGTCTGTCATTGTGTGTGTTCAATAGTTGTTAAAAGATGCAACTGTTAGGGGAAAGAGGTAAGGTAGTTTTGAAGAATGCCACCAGAAAAATGTTGAAAGATTGCCAAGAAACTCAGAGTTATAAAATACAGCACTGTTTCAGAGCAGTAATTTTCCTTATGCATGTTTATTTTCCTTGTCTTAACAATTTATTAATGATTTTGTACCTCAATGGCATCTTCACACTTAACCAAATTACTCTTGACATCCTTTCCCAGTGAGCTCTGGATCTCGTTTATATACCTTCTGCTACTAAGATTCTACTCTGATTTCTCCTTTGCTAGAAAAGGCTTTTATCTTGTAGCGTTTTCTCTACAAAATACTCTCCCAAATGTGGCTGCCCAAATAGCTACTCCTAAATTGCTTTTAATCAAGAGAATTACATTGTTTGGGGGGAGATTACAATACTTTGATTTTCTGTAAATAAAGTGCCAGCATAAGTAAATTATTATTGCTCTTGATTTTATAAGCAATGCAGCATAACATCATTTCTGAAATCATATCATCTTTAGCTGTTTGCAAAAGGAAAACATGAGAAGAAAACCTGGTTTGAATCTCGAGATTTTTGTAGAGCTCTGGGTGGAGAGTTAGCTAGTATCAATAACAAAGAGGAGCAACTAGCAATATGGAGATTAATTACGTAAGTATCTTTTCTAGACAACTCTATCTTGTCTTTTTACCTATTCGATGGTTATATTCAGAAAAAGATTTCTGAAATTGTTGGTTCAGGCTGCTTCAAGCAACTATATCATAAGTTTTGATTGTGTTTGATTTTGATTTCAAAATCCTGTACTTCTATAAAAATCCAGCATGCAATTGCTCTGTAAAAGTATAAAACATGCATTGCATGTTTGTTGGATGGATAGATGGATGGATGGGTGGATGGATAAATGAATGGGTGAATAAATGCCTGTCTTTCAATATGTTACAATGATTTGTTCTCAAGCAGCAACCTGTTTACAGGATATTTCATGGCTTGCACCAAACTGCACACCTCTTGCCCAATGTGTATATTTAGTGGATAACTTTTTTTTTAACTTTGTACTAATTTATGTGTTGGAGGTTAATTTTCAAATCTGTTTTGTCCTCATAGCTTGCCAAACTTGTTACATCCAATAGCATATGTTTTCTTTATGTTTTGAAGGGCCAGTGGAAATTACCATGAGCTGTTTTGGTTGGGATTGACATATGGAAGTCCTTCAGAGGGTTTTACCTGGAGTGATGGTTCTCCTGTGAGTAATGTGACTTAATATAATTTTCTTACTGTTGTGTTATTTATTTATTTATTTATTTATTGGAATGGGATGTTGAAGATTGACCCCAGTGCCTGGTAATGTTTAAGCAAGCTCTGTATCACTTGAACCATTTCCCCAATCCTTCAGTTATTTGCTTTAAAGCCACAGGCTGGCCTTGGACTTCAATCCTCCTATCTCTGCTTTCTGAGTACCTTGGATTATAGTTGTATGCCACCTTGCTGGTCATGTGAATCTTGCTGACTCTTGCCTGGGTGTGACAGGAACCACAATCCTCTTATTGCTGAGTCTTTAGTAGTACTATATTTATTTTGATGTTTTCCTTTGCCCCCATCCACTTTTGTAGCATGACTGGTCATTATGATAACCTGAAACATTATGTGATTAAAATACACTCAATTTTAAGGATCACTATCCTGCTTTGGCCCCTGTTTGCCAAAAGCATAGCTTTTGAATGAAAAAGATAAAGCAAACCAACAACCCATAGGCAACTAGTTTGTTTAAAAATAATCTTCCTTCTATATAAAACAGGTATGTAGAGAGACCTCTTCAAAACCGAGTGTTTTGCAGCCCCTGGAGACCCATAGACAGGACACAACTTCGACATTGCTTTTAGTAGCTGTCAGACTTCTGCACACTTCTCCATTCTCAGAATTGGAGGAGTAAGAAGTTATGGTATTTGATAACAAGTACTTGGGGAATCATCCAAGGACATGATTTTGTACAATTCCCCTCCTATGTCCTCTTTTCAACTTGAGTAAGATGGTTTGGAGTAAGGGCCATCTGGCCCTGGTCCATAGAAAGCTCATAACATCAGCTGGTATATGATGGACAGACATGTGTGTCTCATGAGCTATCCATGGCCATCTGCCTCTACTGATAATTTTGTATGGCCCATGAGTAATAATCTAAGTATGCAATTGGCTCTTGGCAGTCAAAACAAGTTTTCCCAACCTATTAAAATGGCTCAGTTGAAATGTGAATTGTTATGTTTAGATCTCTGGGAAAGAGATCATTATGCTCAATCTATAAGCTGTGTGGCTCTAATTGTATACTTACAACTCCATAGCAGCAGGCATTGGTGGCTCATGCCTGTAATCCTACTCAGGAGGCTGAACTCTGAGGATTGCAGTTCAAACCCAGCCCAGGCAGGAAAGTCTGTGAGACTCTTATCTCCAATAAACTACTCAGAAAAAGGCCAGAGTGGTGCTGGGCTCAAGAAGTAGAGTGCAGCCTTGAGCTAGCTCAAGAAGCTTGAGCTAAGAAGCCCAGGGACAGCTCTTAGGCTCTGAGTTCAAGCCCCAGGACCAACACACACACACACACACACACACACACACACACACACACACACACACACACACACACTCCCCACTACCACCACCACCACTACTACCACCACCACCACCAACCAACAACAACAAAACTCCAGAGAGCACCGAACCTCAGAGCCTTCATTTATTTCTGCTGTTCATTTTTGTCAAAGTTTGTTTTGTTGGTAGTATTTTATGGGCCATTTTTTATTTTGTGAGAATAATTGTGCTGCTTTATCCTACCTGTTAGAATTTCAAATGCTGAAAAATAGTAGGTATTTGTTAAGTGTTTCCACTATCTTTTTTTGCTAAGTGTTTTTCTCCCTGTAAACCTTTATTTTATGGCCCTTGAATCTGTTATCTTAAATGAAAGGAAAGAAAACCATGTATAATAAGTTATCAACGGATTCGTCAACTTTAAGATTTTTCCATGCAATAGAGGCTATTTGTTCCTCACTCAAGTTCCTAACTCATGCTTTGAGGACAAAGATCCTGGTGAGAAAAGTGAAGGTATGATAAAGGCAGTGGTGTTCTCTTGGATAGTTGGCCTGGGCCTGCCTTAAATAGCTAATGATTGCAATTTAAAGTTTTGAATACAGCATCAAGTCACCTCCCTTTAAACAGAGATCAACTGTAATGTTATTACAGGTGTCGTATGAAAACTGGGCTTATGGAGAACCTAATAATTATCAAAATGTTGAATACTGTGGTGAACTGAAGGGGGACCCAGGTATGTCCTGGAATGATATTAACTGTGAACATCTTAACAACTGGATTTGCCAAATTCAAAAAGGTATGGTTGGCTCTCTTTTCTCCTTTTCCCCCCTTAACCTGCTGACACCCCCACGATCTTCCCTGAATTAATACAATTAAATGAACAAAATAGGAGAAGAAGGTAACTCTCAGGGGCCCTCATTTTTATACAGTAAGAAAAAAGTTGCCAAGAACAGATAAACATTCCAAAGGAACTGAAGATCAAAAGCGCACCTGGGATTCCTGGACAGGAGTCACGTTCTCCAGAATTGTTCCCATGATCAGCTCTGAGTCTGGCCCTGGTTCTTCAGGACAGGAGAGGCCAGGCTTCCTACTCCATGAAGTATAGCCAACGTGATTGCTGTTTTTGGAATTTTCAACTTGTGTGTGTGTGTGTGTGTGTGTGTGTGTGTGTGTGTGTGTGTGTGTGTGTGTGCGTGCGTGCGTGTGCACGTGCACGCAACAGTGTTGGGGTTTGAACTCAAGGCCTGCACTCTGTCCCTGAGTTTTTTTTCTTTTCTTTTGTTTTGCTCAAGGCTAGTGCTCTACTAATTGAGCCACAGATCTACTTCTGGCTTTTTGGTGGTTAACTGGAGGTAATAGTTTCATAGACTTTCCTACCCAGGCTAGCTTCGAACCACAATCCTCAGGTTTTAGCCTCTTGAGTAGCTAAGATTACAGATGTGAGCCACTGGTGCCCACCAAGGAATTTTCAACTTCTGACATATTAGTCATCAAATAGGTAAAACTGTCTAAGCTTTTTGAAGTACTGTTTTCTGAAGCAAATGTTCAGCACTATTTGGAGACCTCTGATGCTATTAGATCATGAGGATACTATTCATGATGACTCTTAAGTATTCCACATGTCCAAGTCAGGCCTTGAGGTCAGAGGAGCTAGGATCTCAGGTGAGGATGATCAAGCAAGCAAGCAAACAAAGTACCCTACTCACCAACCAAACTATAGGTCAGCACTCATTAAATAGATAAACGGAACCACGTTGCCCCCTGCTGTTGAAGAATCACAGTAACGATCATACTCTGCTGTCTTGCAACTGTTTTCTTTTTCTTATGATTAGAATAGAGCTTTCAGTTTCCAGAATAGATGAGCGAGTTAGCCATATTTTTTTAAAGGTCTTTTAGCTACCAGTGACTAGTAGTATCCTTTAAAAACTATAAGGAGGGTTGGGAAGGTGGCTCAGTGGTAGAGCGCTTGCCTTGCATGCATGAGGCCCTGGGTTTGATTCCTCAGCACCACATAAGCAAAAAGATAAAAGCCAGAAGTGGTGCTGTGGCTCAAGTGGCAGAGCGCTAGCTTGAGCTGAAGAGCTGAGTGACAGCGCCCAGGCCCAGAGTTCAGGCCCCATGACTGGACCCCTCCCCCCCAAAAAAAACTATAAGGAGCTATTTTGATTAAACTATAATGCATACATGCCCTAAATAGCATGGTGAAACTTATTAAAATTAATACACATACATATGTACATATATGTACACAGATAGATAGAAAGATAGATAGATATGCATTATATTAGCAGAAAGTAAAACAGACTTTGATGAAGGATAGTAAGGGGTAAGTACTCACAAGAGATAGAGGGAAAACAGAATAAAAGAGGATGAACATAGCTGAAGTATTTTGTATGTATGTATATGAACAAAACTGTGAAAGCTGTTGAAATTTCTTTAAGAAAGAAAGTGGGGTAAGGAGAGTTATGATAAAGAAAGTGAATCTGATAGGATGACATGGTATAAATATGTGGAATTGCCAGGATGAAACCGCCATGTACAATTAGTACATGCTACTAAAAATATTAAAATATATAAGCCTAAGAGCTATGTAACCAATGTTCTCTGGTCACATTCCAACAAAATCCAGATATATTATTAGCTACTTAAATTTTAGTAATCTAAAATAATATTACAATTCTTTGGACAACACACACACACATATATTATACATAACTAGTTCATAGTTGATATGATATGGGCGAAAGACTTAAAGAGAAACTTCTCTGAAGAAGAAAGAAGGATGGCCAATAGACACATGAAGAAATGTTCAACCTCCCTAGCCATAAAAGAAATGCAAATCAAAACAACATTGAGATATCACCTCACCCCAGTTAGAACCGCAAAAATCAAGAACTCTAACAACAACAGATGCTGGAGGGGATGTGGACTGAAAGGAACCTTACTTCATTGTTGGTGGGAATGTAAACTTGTTCAACCACTTTGGAAAGCAGTATGGAGGTTCCTCAAAAGACTTCACATAGATCTCCCCTATGACCCAGCAATCCCACTTTTGGGCATTTACCCAAATGTTTACAAACAAGACCACACTAAAGCTACCAGCACAACAATGTTTATTGCAGCATTATTTACCATAACTAAGATATGGAACCAACCCAGATGCCCCTCAGCAGATGAATGGATGAAGAAAATGTGGTATATATACACAATGGAATTCTATGCCTCCATCAGAAAGAATGACATTGCCCCATTTGTTAGGAAATGGAAAAACTTGGAAAAAATTATATTAAGTGAAGTAAGCCAGGCCCAAAGAAACATAGGTCCCATGGTTTCCCTTATTTGCAATATCTAGTATATGTATGAGTCAAGCGGAAAAGGTCAGATAATGTGAGGTCAGGAAAATGAACCCTTAGATATGTATTTTAATGTTTTTTTCTTTCATGCATGTGTTTCTAACGCATTTATAAGATTATCTCTTTGTTGCTTTGTATGTCCCTCCCCCACAGTATAACCCCTGCTTTCACTATATTTGATGTCAGTATAACTTGTGGAGGAGATGGGGAAAAACCAGTTGTTTAAGGATACAGGTGGACCTGTTGCAACAATGAGAAGTACAAGTTGTCATGTCCAAAACGAACTTTACAACGTCGGTGCGGGGGTGGGGGGGAAGGGGGTGAAGGAGAAGGATTGGGATTGGGGGGGAGGGGGGAGGCTGGGAAGGGATGTGAAGGGTAAACCAAAGGAGGAGGGTGCAATGCTTGGTAAGAAATGTACCCATTATCCTGCCCATGTAATTGTAACCCCTCTGTACAGTATGTTCACAAATAAAATAATATTAAATTAAAAAAAGAATAAAAATAGAAAACAAACAAACAAACAATGAAATTGTAAGGAAATTTGTAGTTAATTGTAGGATATCTGATTGGAAAACTATTATCTAATGCACACACCAGTTTAGCAATATTTCCTATATTTTATTTCATCTATTCACATGTTAATAATACCTTTTTCTTTCACAAATTAAAGCTGAGCAATTTAAATCTGCATTTGGCATTTAAAGGACTACTTATGCCTGTCTACATTTTTGTGTCACTAGGGGGTGTCATTTGCTTAAGTCTTAAGTCCTCTTTCCCTTCATTTTCTTCTTTATAACACCGTAAGTGGAGCATGAGGGTTGTGAGAGGGAACAAAAGAGACTTTATTTTTCAATATTGACACATGAAAAATAGAAGAATCTGTAGCATAAGAAACTGATGCACATCTTACATCTACTTTTCTTTTATAGGAAAAACTCTAAAACCAGAGCCAACACCAACCCCACAAGAAAGTAAGTGTTCCACATTTTATGGTCCCTGAATAGGGAGTGTTACCCCTTTCTTTCTCAATAAAAACAATTCCTCTAAAAGGGGGAAACCAGTTCTTAATATTTGAGGGTCTCGTGGAAGGTTGAATTTTTGTCTCCAGGAGAAGCCCCTGTGCACAAACACAAGATCTAATTACTTCAGCTCTCCATGGGTTCATGAATTGAGGCCAAGCAGCCAAGTATCTCCTTTAGCACAGGACCAATGGATATTGTAACCAAGTCCCTTGGTCAACCAACATGGATGGAGTTCTTTGTAGTACTGGAAATCAGAAATGTGAAATGAGTTTCAGTGGACCAAATCCACATGACCAAATAACTGTATTCCCTCCAGAGGTTCTTAAGAGATGTGTTTCTTATTTGGCCACCTTTTAGGCTTTTAGAACTCATTGGCCCAAACCAAGCAATGTATTGTTTCAGTTGTCTTGTTGCCTTTTTATGTACTTACATCTGCCTGTGTCCCTCCATCAGGAACTTGCATACTGATTTAATCTCTCTTTCTTAAGATCCGTGCTTTAATTCCAGCGTTTGTGCCTTTATCATTGTAAGCTTCCAGGCTTAAGAGTTGGGCACCTTTGGGGCCCTTCTTTCTTAGCATAGAAATCCCAAATTCCATAGCTTGGCAGAAGTCTTAGAATCAGTCTTGCATGTGCATTTCTTGATTCCCCAATTCTACCCTGAAGTTCCCAAGTCTGTCTATGGTAGGTTATTTCTCACATGGAGATGGAATCTGATTTCTCATACTCTTATTCCTTGGATCTAAAACATGCCAGAGACATTGTTTAAAGCCTTGCAGCGTTGCTCCCCTGCTGATTAAAGTGTCCTTGGGAGTTCTTTTACCCAAAATGACTCATGGACTTAGACTAGAAGAGAAACTGGCTTGTTTTTGCAGGGTGGGTGGCAGGTGAATGGTTGGTTTTGACAATTCAGTCTGTACTGGACATAGACATGTCCATACTTTCCAGTCTTTAATTGTCTAAGTAAAACTCTTTGTATTTTCTCATCTTTTTTTTTTTTCTTTTTTTCCCCCTAGACCCGCCAGTCACAGAAGATGGGTGGGTGATTTACAAAGATTACCAGTATTACTTCAGCAAAGAAAGGGAGACCATGGATAATGCACGGGCATTTTGCAAGAGGAATTTTGGTGACCTTGTTACTATTAAAAGCGAAAGTGTGAAGAAGTTCCTATGGAAATATGTAAGCATATAATTAACTGAAAAAATGCAAGAGTAGCAAGTTAGGAACAAAGATGAGAACTACAACTTAAACCCCATGATGTAAATTTAAACTTTGTGCTAAATTTGAAGCTTTTAAGTGCAGGAGTAATGATGTGAATTCCTGAGGCAGGTCCAAAATAAGAAGAATAACTTATTGCCAAAGCATGCAGTATAGAAGTTATAACTTATTCTTTGAATATGCAGCATGGAAGTTATAGCTTATTGTTTGACTATGTAGAACAGAATCACAGAATCCAGAAATATTTTTTTTTAGTCTAGACTCTCCGAAGGGCCATATTTGAGTTGCGTAGAGTTGCTTAATTTCATTTTCCAAGATTATATGTCAACGAATTGCTATATATCAATTATAGGCCCTTTGCATATCATACAGATTGATTGATTATTCATTTTAAAAATCTGCTTGGGATCAGATTGTTGACTAACAAATAGTACAACTTGATTATTCACATAAAAATCTTTCTTGATTGGTACCCAGATTATCAGCTATTATGGAAAATATAATTTACTTTTTCTAAGAATTCTTGGCTCATTATCTTTCTAATTAAAAATGATCAAGGTATTTTTTTTTTTTGCCAGGGAAAGTAAGAAAGAGAAATCACAAAAAAATTCATTTGATTAAAACAGCATGCATGTGTAGTCTGACTTAGCGGATATACCTTGTTTTGAAATTGTCAAGTCACACAAATATATGTTTATATGATATATTATGTATTAAATCCATCTATAGTAATGAAAAAGTAAAGATTTGTTCAACACACAACTGTTTCAGGCAGTTGATGCTTTACATAATTACTTAAGGCACTTATTTTATAAATAACTGTGGTAAAATTCTTTTTTTGCACATTTTTGTTTCTTTCTCTATGAAGGCTTAAGCTTAAATATATGACATATCTGAATGAATTCCTCCTTTGGAAATGTTCCAAGTAGACTACCCAATTAGCATGCAGGTTTTATTTAAGAGCCTCCTTATTATGTGATTCTAAGTTAAATTATATGTACATTTTTGTGTTTTAGGTAAACAAGAATGGCATGCAGACACCATATTTTATTGGTTTATTGATCAGCCTGGATAAGAAGTTTACGTAAGTAAAACAAGACAAAATAATTTTGCTTAGAATAGTGATCTGATAAGTACTTAGGAGTTCTTTGAGGCCTTTCCTTTGCTGAAAAAATTTGAGAAGTAAATTCTTTTTCTCTTTTTAAAATATACTCTTTATTATCCTCAAATACTTGTACAAAGGAGTGACATTCAACTAAGCAGTTTATAAATGCAGTGTGTCTTGATTAATGAAAATAAATTCTGCAGTGTTCTTACTCTAAAAATTATCCCTTAAAAAGGAATTTAAAATCATCTTGTTAAATATTTTGACATTAATAATCTCAACCCCAGATTGGATTTAATGTTGAAAAATGTCATTTGTGTTATTTTAGGGTACATCATTGACTAAGATGTATTAGATAGATATGAGCACTAAATTTATTTTTTAAATTACAATCCTATTTGGACAAATATTGGTACTCAAAACCAAAGCTTTGCTTTTTGTTCTCTCATTCACTACTTTTCTTAACAACATAGCTTTGAAGTATTCTTCCTTCCAAGTGAATAAATGTCCTATATCTTAATAGATATAGGAGCCAGGAAAACCTGTGCAGGAAAGAAGAAATAAGTATATTGGGGGAGGTCTTTCCTCATTCATTAGTAACTATGTTCTCCTGTATTTGAGGAGTCCATATGTCTGCTGGCCCATATACTGGTATCTTAGTCACATACCTTCTATGAGACTTTTATTGCTTTGGGCAGTAGAAACCTAAATTCAAGCTGATCATTTCTAAACATTAGAAATGTTTGCTATTCCTATAGAGAAGTCCCATTTCTTATATCATGTCCAAAGCAGGAGACTCACATTTGATGCTCTCTTTTCCTCATAGCTCTCACAGCTTCTGAATTTCTATAGATGGTATTCTTAAACAAATAAAGACAACATTGTACATGACTAAATCCAACTTGAAGTCGTGGTGAATTTGACCCAAGGGCTTCAAGAGAACACAATGTGTTAGATCCCAAGTGCCCTGGCATCTGGTGTTTCCTGCCAGTTTCTCTAAGTCCACTTCAGTTTCCTAAGCATCCTGTGCCCCAGTCATCTCCATTGACTTGAACCTTTCTAGAGTGTAGCCATTTGTTTTAGGACTGGATATTGCCAAATGCTTGGATTTTCTTTTCCAGTTGGATGGATGGAAGCAAAGTAGATTATGTGGCTTGGGCCACAGGTGAACCCAACTTTGCAAATGAAGATGAAAACTGTGTCACCATGTACACAAATTCAGGTAGATAATACATATACCTCTTGAAATTGCTTTTGTTGGGAGGTGGAGGGACAATACCATCTCCTATATCCTTAAGCTGTAAGTAGTACCTGCTTAGTTTTAGAAAGGAAAGGAAAGGAAAGAAAAGAAAAGAAAAGAAAAGAAAAGAAAAGAAAAAAGAAAGGAAAGTTGTCATTTTAGCAGCGCTAACTTCTTTTTAAGCAAAATTGTGTAGGCCTGCTCACCACCAAGCAAACACAGGACACTGGTGATTTTGACTTCTTCCTAAACTATGAGTCACAGTTTTCATGTTCTTACTTGAAGAAAATACCTAGAGTATAGTCATGTATCAACTTTTCCTTTTTCTTTAGTTCTCCTATTATTCTATACAATGGCAATCATGTTACAGTTCATCTGTTTAGTGAAGATTAGTTGAGGTAATGCATCTGAACATGAACACATACTGAAGGATCATTAGACTGTTATTACTAGTGAGTGCTAATTGCATAATACCTGTAAGTACCAAGTATACGTTTGGCACATAAGGAACTTTTTTTTGTCTGTTGTGAGGTCTGTTGTGAGGCCCTATCCCTCAGCTCTTCAGCTCAAGGCTAGTGCTCTACCACTTGAGCCATAGCACCACTTCTGGCTTTTTCTGCTTATGTGGTGCTGAGGAATAGAACCCAGGACCTCATGCATGCAAGGCAAACACTCTACCACTGAGCCACTTTCCCAGCCCCCTAAGGAACATTTGTAAAGTTGAACCATTACCAGTTTAAGTGAAAGAGAAGGGATATTGTGTTGATTCTTGTAGTCATTTGGGTACAAATAAAGTTTTATTTAACTTGAAACTATGTTTTTGAGAATCCTTCTAAAAGTCTAACTGTGGTTAAGAGAAAGTGATTTTTAAACATGGGCATGCAAATCTAACAGCTCTGTTGTGCTCTTTGCCAGGGTTTTGGAATGACATTAACTGTGGTTATCCAAATGCCTTCATCTGCCAACGCCACAACAGCAGCATCAATGCCACGGTCATGCCCACTACGGCCTCCACCCCAGGCGGCTGTAAGGAAGGTTGGAATTGGTATAATAACAAGGTACGAGGAGAATTGGTTGAAATCTTGGCATTGTAACACGCAAAGTGATGTGTGCAAAGTTAACTTTTTGCATATGTTATCACTTTGGATTAATTTTTTTTGGCAAGAATAAGTGGGTCCTATAGAAAATGCTCAGTGGAAATTAAGGGCTTCCTTGAGATACTATCCAAATAGTTGTAACTTTTATCTCAAGGGGAGAAGTTGACTTGCAAAGAAAGTTTGTGGGTCATAAAGCTGACTTTCAATTAAAAAAATCCCTACTTGGGATCAGCTATCATTGAGCTATAAATGTTATGAATTGTTTTGATTTCTTTAGAGCAGACCTTGTCATCTTTAGTTAACCAACCCCTCCCCCCCCCCCGCTTCTGTCTCAGTGTTTCAAAATCTTTGGGTTTGTTCAAGAAGAGAGAAAAAATTGGCAAGATGCACGGAAAGCTTGCATAGGATATAAAGGGAATCTTGTATCCATACAGAATGAAAAAGAACAAGGTATGTGGGCTCCTTTCCAGCTGATGATGAATTTGAATATGTATATGTAAGTTTGCCCTAAAATGATAGGCTATGCTTATTGTAATGGAATCAAAAAATGATTTTATTTGGTTGTAGGTAATTTACTGGGTATTTTACATAGAATCTTTTCAATCATCATAGCAAATCCATATACAGCAGGTATTATTTTTTATTATTGAGGAAATGGTATTAGGAGAGACTTGGGACAGGGACCTTGACTGTGAAGAACTGGATTTCAGAATAGAATTCATGGATACCAGCTTAAATCCTATCCAGTTCATTTCTGAAGACTCAAAGAAGAGTAGTTCTAAGGAAGAAATGAATAATTGCTAAATTCTCATATGTTTATTTTCTAGGTACTTGGTTATGTAATTCATAATTAAGTGAAACTAGTATTTTTAATATGAATTTTGATTTTTTAAATAAGTTTTTTATTGTAAAAATGCTTTACAGAGGGGTTACAGTTACACGAGCAAGGTAATGAGTACATTTCTTATCAAACATTGTTGCCTCCTCCTTTGTGTTTCCCCTACCATCCCTTCTCTCCCACTTCTACAACTATACTACCCCCTCCCCCACCTAAATTGTAAAGTTCTTTTTTTCAACATAGTGTCTTGTACATCTCATTGTTACAATGGGTCAACCTGTAGGGTAAATCAGAACAGCGGAGAGTTCTGAAGGAGAGCACTTGCAATATCTGTAGAGCAGATTGCAAACTTCATTCCACTGTAAAAATAAAGGCACTGCCTGATGCTGGTGGCTCATGCCTGTAATCCTAGCAACTCAGAAGGCTGAGGTCTGGGCATTTCAATTCAAAGCCAGTCCAGGCAGGAAAGTCTGTGAGACTCTTATCTTCACCTCACTACCAGAAAACTGGAAGTAGAGCTGTGACTCAAAATGGTAGAGCACTAGTCTTAAGCAAAAAGAACTCAAGACAGTGCCCAGGTCCTGAGTTCAAGCCCCAAGACTGACCAAAAAAAAAAGGCACCTCTGCATGTGGGCTTTTGGGGACTGCCTTTGCTGAGATAAGTTTTAGGTTAAATTTGTGATTTGTGCTTTAAGAAGGAAGTGATGATAAATGACAGGAAACTCAGATTAAATCCATAAAGGGTTTGGGAACCACTGACTGAAATTAAGTTATGGATCAAAGGCCTTCAAACAACTTAGGAAAGTCCTTGTGTGGATTTTGAAGGTTTCCTTCTATGACAGGAAACAGATCAAAATGAGGAAGGCATTCAAATATCCAGGACTCATCCCTTTGGCTGCTTCTTGAGGGAGATGGGCTTTTCTAAGGACTGTGAAAATCCCTCTGCTGGGGGTGGAGAGTGTGTGCTCAAATGAACAATGTAGAAACACTTGTGCTGGCTGGGCTATCATGGAGGAAAGATGCTCAGTAGATGTTGGTTGTGTGTGCCTATTTATGAGGATGTTATGTACTGGATATTCTCTAAAGTTCCCTTTCATTTTGAATTTCTTTGACTTCCTAGATCACTTACAGCCCCAAATATTAGATATAAAAAAAGGACAAGAAAGAAAGACACTAGAAACCTACAAATGTTTGCTTTGTAAATGTTACAGTGGGCTCTGTCTGAAGGCATTGAGCAGTAAACCAACTGAGTTGCCAATGAGAACCCTTGACAGATAGGTTCAACAACTTGCCAGACACTGAAAGGAAAAGGTCAAATGATAGCCAATACAGGAAGATGATATTCATATTTCTCTCATTGGCCTGCCGTACTCTGGGATTTAGCTACCCAGCAGAGAAACACAATAATTGATTTCCTCTTGTAACCACAAAGTGCTAATTCCTGGCATAGTGAATTAGAACTCAAGTAATAGTAATGTACAGAAGGAAATGATTTTGAGATAAAATAATATTATTCCTGGCAAAACAGGCACATATTGTTGAGTTCTTATTGTGGTTGTTGGCAGTAAAGGAAACTTCAGTGCTGAATGTTGACAGGTAAAACTTTTTTCTCATTTCATTTCAAGTTGAACGTAGGCACACGTTGGCACCTTAAGACACAAAATAAACCAGATAAATATCTACTCATGCTATTTCTTTGGAAAATATTCGAAGAAAAATATATCTCTCTTTTTGATATTTTTATCTTTAGTTTGTTCAGAAAATAGGAAATCTTTAATCAAGGTAGTAGTTGCTGACTATACCTCTACTTTAGTAAAAGAATAAACACATATAGTGGCTGCCCCACAGAACTGTTTTTGTTAAAGATTTTGTATTATCTTTGAGTGTTTGTTCATGAATAACTAGATCATTGCATGTCCGCAGGCTTCAATTTTACATATTTTATAAATAACCCCAGGTCTTAATCATTCCATCTCTGTTTACATACAGGGGATATGCTTGAGCATAGATCTTGGCAGATTGTTGTTTACTGAGCAGGAGCTCATTTACCTAAGAATGGAAATAGCTCAAGTGTGTTGCAGGAAAGGAATGAGGCCCAGGACATTTAATTCTAACCTAGGTTCTCATAGTTACCACTGTCTTCGTTGCCATTGAACAGACAAAGATATAGCTTGCCATTTTGTTTTGTATGCTCAGAGTTTCTCTAGATCTTCTCATCCAGGGCTGTGATCACGTTAGCAATTATACACTTCTAGGGCCAGTTTATGGCCACTGATCTCTAAGGAGGTACCTGTCCAGGAGGTATCTCAACTGGGTAGCTTTTTGCGTTTGGCAGTCGAAATATTGATCATTTGAAAATCTAATGCTTCTATGTCTTGACATATAGTTTTGATTTTTCAGAACTTTTCTAGGTTCTAGGTTCTCTCCCTTAGTTATTATAATAATAATAATTATTATTATTTAATATGATCTTTAGTTTTTTATTATCCTTAATTACATGTACAAGGGATTTTAATTCAACATGGCAGTTGTGAGTACAATGAATCTTGATCAATGCCATCTCTTTCATCATTTTCAGCATCTCTCCCATCTCTACCCATCCCCTGCATTATTGCTCCATTGTTGTATATACGTTGAATATTATGCCTGCTTCCTCCATAACTTTCTCTCTCCAATTGTCCTTTCTTCTTCCCTTAACTCTCCTCATTTTTTCTTGAAAACACATGTTCCAGCCTCCTGGTATTCATTTTGTCAAACTGTTGGTGGTAATGTAAACTGGAACAACTACTATGGAAGGTAATTTAAAGATTCTTTCAAAGAACTAAATATAGAACTATCCTATAGAGGGGTGTAGCTGAGGAGGTGGGAGGTACAGGTTAGTAGGGGAAAAACAAAGGAGGAGGCAACAATACTGGATAAGAAATGTACTCATTCCCTTGCTCATGTAATTGTAACCTCTCTGTACAGTATTTTCAGAATAAAAATCTTATTTTAAAAAGAGAACTATCCTTTAATCTAGCAATACCACTGTTGGGCATTTTTACAAAAATATTACAAATCCAGATACAGTAAAGACACTTGTACAACCCCATTCATTGCCGCACTATTCACCATAGCCAAGCTAGGAAAACAGCCCAGATGTCCTACAATGGACAAATGGATCAAGAAAATGTGTTATGTATGCACAATAGAATTTTACACATCAATCAGAAAGAATGGTATTACATCATTTGCAGGGAAATGGAGGGAACTGGAAAAATTAAGTGGAGTAAGTCAGGCGCAGGGAGATAAATGACATATTTTCTCTCATATGTGGAAATTTGATCTAAATTATAAATACATATGTAAATCCATAAGGATCATATACATATTTACACCATATGTATACCTACATATGGTATATGTAGGAGAGAATTCCAAAGGTGTAATTCCTTTGAACACAAACTTACAGATTCTTCCAGCTATTATGATCAGATTATTGTCGTAAGGATGAAATATGTGCCTCTTTCTGCAGGCTAGTAGGCAGCCATAACCCAGATGGGGCTGTTTGACATAGGGAATGAATGTGCTATAGGATGGACTTTGACTTCCTTTGGTCCCTTGCCCTGCTTTCGTTGGCAAAGTACATCTTGCGTAGCTGTCTACAGTGGCCTCGATCAAAACCTAGACTTTCATTGTGAGAAATTTCTTTTTTTTAAAGTTCAATTGCCAACACCATGTAAAGGGGAGAAAAGATTTGTTTTGATGGTAAGTGCTTGTAAATAATAATAAAGACTTAAATCCTATGCTCCATATATTGAGCTGGATAGATTTAACCTATCTTCACTGCTTTGAATAGTAATTCCCAAAGTGTGAAATCACCTCATGAAACTTTCTTTTAGCATTTCTTACCTATCACATGAAGGACTCCACTTTCAATGCCTGGACTGGACTGAATGACATCAACTCAGAGCACACATTCCTTTGGACCAATGGCCGAGGAGTTCATTATACAAACTGGGGGAAAGGCTACCCTGGTGGAAGAAGAAGCAGCCTGTCCTATGAAGATGTAAGGATCACTTTCCTACCACCTCTCTCCCTACTATCCTCGGTGTAGATTCATCTTATTATTGATTATTCTCTTATGGAAAAACAAAACAGAAAGAAAGAGTGTATAGTTTGGGCACACATTTCTCTCATATTTCTATATGAAAAGGAAGGGGAAATGGGAAGGAAGTTAGAGGTGAACTTTAAAGGGTAATATTTTCTTCCTGAAGAATTAGGCTAGGAATAGTCAATGGGGTAGCAGGATGGATCTGACAACCTCTTCCCTACCCTTAGCCATCTCCATGTGGATAAGTAATTGCAGTAACCTAGTTCTATGGAAAAGTAAGTTTATCTGGACTAAGCCATTCAAGAAAATCACAGTCGAACTACTCTAAACAATAAGGAGATGTATTAGGTCCAAGAGGAAACGTCTAGAATCCAAAAGACATATTACAATATTTTATCACAACTAAGATAACATCAGTTGAAAAATTTACTGGTGTATGTGCCACTAAAAATTCCATTAGACTCTGATATATTGCTGATTATGGGATGTATTTCCTATTTCAGAAATGTTAACATATGAAAATGCATGTCTTCAAACTGGTGAGATAGGACACATGACTCACTGAATATTCCCTTCCTTTGGGTGTCTTTATCAATAAGCAGCTCTTTTTCATTCCTCCACCATGAAAAGCAGTGGAGAAGCAGTAGACACACATGTGTGGGCTTGAATGGCTGGGTCTTGAATGCCATCATTCCGTTTATAAGCAGTGTGGTTTTGAGCTCACATCTCTTGTTTACATGAGGGGCAGAATCTCAGATGAGAGAGAGAGTTTAGAAGAATTAATATACTTATAGCACTTAGATTGGTGTGTAACATTATAGTGCAAGGTATAATGATTATAGTTGATGGATTAAAAAGCCTAATGCATGCTATAATCCGAATCTCTATCACTGGATAACAGAGTATTCCACAGTCCTGATGTAGTCCTCTGTAAAGTTACAAAGAAGATGTGATGCTTTCTAGCTGTATGAGATAGTGATTTATTTTTCATTGTTACATCCTCCTTATTTTTCCCCTACCATCCCTTTCCTCCCCACCTCCCCAACTCCTCCCTCCCCTCTCCAACCCTTCCCCTACAAAGTTATACAATTCATTTTCAACATAGTATCTTGAACATCTCATTGTTACAGTGGGTCATCCTGTATCCTTATTTCAGCATTTTGTTATTTCCCTTCCCCTCCCCAAATTAGAAAAATGTATATACAAGATGCAGGACACTGGAATCAAATACAGTGACAACAAGGGTTGCACCATGGGGAAAGAACATACAAAGAAACAAAAAAAAAATCACATAGTACATTATAAGTACATTTAAAAGAACAGCAACGAATGGGGCTGGGAAGGTGCCCCAGTGGTAGAGCGCTTGCCTTGCATGCCTGAGGCCCTGGGTTCGATGCCTCAGCACCACATAAGCTAAAAGAAAAAAGCCGGAAGTGGTGCTGTGGCTCAAGTGGTAGAGCACTAGCCTTGAGCTGAAGAGCTGAGGGACAGCGCCCAGGCCCAGAGTTCAGGCCCCACGACCAGACCCCCCCAAAAAAAAGAACAGCAATGAAGATAAAACCTCTTGTGTCTCTATTTTGGGGTTCATTTTGCTTAGCATCAGGTTATATGGTCATATGTACATAGCTTTTGACCTCTTCTGCTTGTCTTAGACATATATTAGTTATTGCAGCTAAAGGAAACCATAGAACCTATGTTTCTTTTTTTTATTGTGAAAATACTGTACCAGAGGGGTTACAATTACATGGGCAAGATAATGAGTACATTTCTTATCAAGCATTGTAGCCTCCTCCTTTGTTTCCCCTTTCCATCCCTTCCCATCCTCCCCCTGTCCCCTCCCAAACCTGTGTTTCTTTGAGTCTGGCTTATTTCACTTAATATAATTTTTTCCAAGTCTTTCAATTTCCTAACAAATGGGGCGTTGTCATTCTTTCTGATGGAGGCATAGAATTCCATTGTGTGTGTGTGTGTGTGTGTGTGTGTGTGTGAGAGAGAGAGAGAGAGAGAGAGAGAGAGAGAGACTGAGCGAGAGAGAGAGAGAGAAAGACAGAGAGAGAGAAAGAGAGAGAGAGAGAGGGAGAGAGAGAGGGAGGGAAGGAGGGAGAAGTGGGGGAGGGTACTGGGCTTGAACTCTGCCTGGGGGTGCTGTCCCTTAGCTTTTTTACTCAAGGCTAGTACTCTACACTTGAGGCTTAACTCTACCACTCTTCCTCTTCTGATAATTCATTGGAGATAGGAGTCTCACAGATTTCCCTGTACAGGATGGCTTTGGTGATCCACAGATCTCAGCCTCCTGAGCAGCTAAGATTACACTTGTGAGCCACCATTGCCTGGCTATAATAATACTTTTATAATATACTAATATATAATATACTAATATAATAATACTATAATAACATTTTATAAGTCAAGTTAACAATGAAAAAAGCAGGGGTTGTGTTAATTCCCTCTTAATATTTCTGGATTGGAATAGTGTGAATTTGTATAGACTAGATGTTATATTCTTCTAGAATTTTTGGTTCCTAAATTTTGTTAGTAATTTTTAACATTTCAGGTTTATAGCTAAAATGCATCCCAATCTATAGGGTTTTTATTTCAGACAGGAAGAGCTCAAATGTGTGGGGTCTACAGGAAAGGTGGATAAAAGTTGGGTGGAAAGAAATGATGGACTGAATAGATCATAAAGTAGGATGATCTTAACATTTGGACATTAGGAATAATGTATGTCAGGTGCTTATTATAAAGTTGATCTAAAGCCAGGCATTGGTGGCTCATACCCGTAATCTTAGTTACTCAGGAGGTGGAGACTGAGGATTTCAGCTCAAAGCCAGCCTGGGTAGAAAAGTCCATAAGACCCTTATCTCCAGTTAATCTCCAAAAGGCAAGAAATGAAGCTGTGAGAGAGTGCTAGCTTTGAGCACTCTGGCTCTGAGTTCAAGCCCTTGCATTGGCACACACAGAACAAGAAAATCAATCTAAATAGTTGAAAATTCCTGCTTATTTTTTCCTTTTTCTGCACATGTACAGGCTGACTGTGTTGTCATTATTGGAGGCAAATCAAGGGATGCTGGGTCATGGATGGATGACACCTGTGACAGTAAGCAAGGCTACATTTGCCAAACAGAGTCTGGTAAGTTCTACCAAACCTAACCTGCCTGTGGAATCAGTTTGAGGTGATAACTGGGGACAGAGAGCGCCGCTGTATTTATACTCAGAAGCTGAATTTCAGTTCGAATCCTTGTTCCCCCAGATTTTTTTCTTTTTTAAGCACTTCCTGGGAGGCAGGGAAATCTGGACAACTCACGAGAGCGACCGAAAATCCCTCTGACATTTCCGAAGTTTGAATATGACTGCAGAAATCCCAACCTCCTCTTCATCTGAAGGCCAATTCAGGCCAGACCCCTTTCCTCTTTATTCACCCAGCCCCTCCCCGCCTTCCCCTTCTTGTCTATGGGTTCTGGACAGATTCAAACTATCTCCAGAATGAAAACATTTGGGAAAACAATATTGCATCTCCAGTGAACATCTGTAACTGTTTTCTTTTGCCCTCACCATGATTCTCTAAACACCACAATATTGCAGCTGTTTGTTTGGCATTTACATTTTGTTGGTTATTGTAAGTATCCTAGAGCTGATTTGAAGAATACAGGAAAATGTGTGTTGATTCTAGGCACATGTCACACCATTGTTTATTTTATTTTTTACTTCTTTGTAACTGATATATTAAAACATAAAATGTACATGTGTTGGGGGGATAACCTTGTGATATTGTAATCCTTATATGCATTATAAAGTGTTCAGATCGGGTTATTCGTATGCTATTTTAGATAAGGGGCATGAACATGTGCTGATTTGGCTATCCAAGTGAGAAAAGGGTGTCCTGTCCCTTTACAGGTACTAGGGACATTATGGCCTACCCCCTGACTGTTAGACTGACAGCCAGGACTACCAACCAACATTGCCACCTGCTGTTCTTTAGACTAGGGTGAGAGTGAGATCTTTTTCCTTAAGTTAACAGAAATTCACAAGCTCACTGAAACTCTTTATCTTTTTGTGAGCATAAATGATAGATTATTTTGCCATTAAGAAAATACAATATTTTTAATAATAAGGAAAAAGTCACCAAGTGAAAAATGCAGCTTATAAAATTGAATAAATTATAAGTTACCAAAGAAAAAGAACCCACTTTCAACCTCCCTTAAAAAGGAGAATAAAGTTGGGTGCTAGTGGCTCCTCCTCCCTGTAATCCTGGCTACTCGAGAGGCTGAGATTTAAGGATCATGATTCAAAACCAAACCAGATAGGAAAGTCTGTGAGACTCTTTATCTCTAAGTTATCACCAAAAACACCAGAAATGGAACTGTAGCTCAAATGCTAAAGTGCTAGCTTTGAACAAAAAACTCTTAGAGACAGCACCTAGGCCCTGAGTTTAAGCTCCAGGACTAGCACATAAAAAAATAATTCTAAGGAAAGACATCAAATAGCAATAAGTTGTTATCTTTTTTTTTTGTGAAAATACTGTACAGAGGGGTTACAATTACATGGGCAAGATAATGAGTACATTTCTTATCAAGCATTGTAGCCTCCTCCTTTGTTTCCCCTTCCCATCCCTTCCCATCCTCCCCCCACCCAATCCTCCCTGCTACCCACCCCCACACCAAAGTTGAAAAGTTCATTTTTTGACATAACGACTTGTACATCTCATTGTTGCAATGGGTCCACCTATATCCCTATTTAAATGATTTGTTTTTCCCTTTCCCCTCCACAAATTATACTGACATCAAATACAGTGAAAGCAGGGGTTATACTGTGGGGGAGGGACATACAAAGCAACAAAGAAATATCTTATAAATATGTTAGAAACAATCGCATGAAAGGAAAAAAAAACATTTGAATACATATCTTAGGGTTCATTTCCCTAACATCACCTTATCTAACCTTTTCTGCTTGACTCAGACATATACTAGATATAGAAAATAAGAGAAATCATGGGACCTATGTTTCTTTGGGCTTGGCTTACTTCACTTAATATAATTTTTTCCAAGTCTTTCCATTTCCTAACAAATGGGGCAATGTCATTCTTTCTGATGGAGGCATAGAATTCCATTGTGTATATATACCACATTTTCTTGATCCATTCATCTACTGAGGGCCATCTGGGTTGGTTCCATATCTTAGCTATAGTAAATAATGCTGCAATAAACATAGTCGTGCTGGTAGCTTTAGTATGGTCTTGTTTGTGATCATTCAGGTAAATGCCCAAAAGTGGGATTGCTGGGTCATAGGGGAGCTCTATGTGGAGTCTTTTGAGAAATCTCCATACTGCTTTCCAAAGTGGTTGAACAAATTTACACTCCCACCAACAATTCAGTAAGGTTCCCTTTTAGTGCACATCCCCTCCAGCATCTGTTGTTATTAGAGTTCTTGATTTTAGCCATTCTAACTGGAGTGAGGTGGTATCTCAATGTTGTTTTGATTTGCATTTCTTTTATGGCTAGAGAGGTTGAGCATTTCTGCATGTGTCTATTGGCCATCCTTCTTTCCTCTTCAGAGAAGTTTCTCTTTAAGTCTTTAGCCCACTTATTTATTGGGCAGTTGTTTCTTTGAGGATTTGTTGTTGGGGGATTTAATTTTTTGAGTTCCAGGTATATTTTAGATATGAGACCCTTGTCTGTTGTATGGCTATTGAAGATCTTCTCCCAATCCGTGGGCTTTCTATTGATCTTGCTAGCTATGTCCTTTGCCATGCAGAAGCTCTGCAATTTCATGCAATCCCATTTGTCCAACCTTTCTTTGATTTGTTGTGTTAGTGCTTTTGTTTTGATTCCATATTTTTCAAATGTCTACTAAGGCATGTCAGTACACATAAAAATATTTTAAAATACCACCACTTAGAAGAAAGAATATATAAGGGATGTGGCTCAAATTGTAGACTGAAAGGCTCTAACTTCAGTCCCCAGTGCCACAAAAATATAGAAATAAAGAATATATGATACACATTCTTTGCTGAAAATTTATAAAATACAGAAATTTGTAAATAAAAAATTATGTTTCCCATTATCTAACCATAGGTAACACTGTTAGAAAATGGTAAGAGAAGCTATTACCTATGATCTAAATGTTGCCTGGGAAACAAAATAGTTTTCTCCTTGTTCTCCTTTCTTTTTTTTCCTTTGAATGTTTTTCAGGAATAAGACAGAAGACCTAAATTTCCGAGCTGTGAATAGCCTTCTGTAAAACTGTTACTTTTCTTTCTTTCATCTTTACCTCAAGCCTCATTTACGACTTATCTAAAATTTTTTTTTTTCCAGCAGCTTTAGAGTCTATCCTGATGTAGGCAATTCTATCCATGCAGGAGAATTTACTTCAAGGAACAGGCCCAGGGTCTCTTATGTAATGATAATCTATCAACACTAGAGGGCAATACAATCAGAAGTTACTCAGTTGCTCTCTTTCTAAAATAAAATTAACACTCACCAGGCATGACAGAAGTTTGGCAACCTCTTTAGTAACAGAACAAGGCAAATGGTGGCTTGGGTTGCTACCCAAGTGGAACAGTTCAGAGAATTGTCCAAGACCATAGCTGGTAGGAATAGAACTTGAACCCAAGGCCAGTGGCTACTTTTTCTGTTAAAAACCCAGACATATTTTGCTGACTGTTCCATGTCTGTTTGGACTATTTACCTCTTTCTTGCCCAACAGCCTTAAACCTGGCTGTATTCCAGTAAAGCTTTATTTATGGCATAAATTGGAATTTCATATAATGTTTACAATGTCAAGTACTAGTTTAAAATGGAGTTTTATATAATGTTTACAATGTCAAATACTGGTCTTTTGATTTGAAAGTCATCTGCGGCTCATCTGTAAAAACAGATGAAAGGTGCAATTTAATCCTCTGGTGGTTGTTTGCTGACCTCTTTCCTAGTGCTTCAGCTAAGCTATGCAGAAACTAGCTCTATTTCTGTGTCTTAAGTAGCCTAGAGCACAGGCCTGGCTACAGATCAGTGGTTTGAAGCCTATGACAGGAGACCAAGGAACAAAGATCAAGAGCTGAAATGTGTGTCTTCAAGAAGCTCCAGACTCTGGTTCAAATGGCAGGCTAGATGAAGAGCATAGGAAATCATCATAAGCATTAAACTTGATCCTGAAAGCAAGATTAAGTCAACCAGGGGTGGAGATGTGCATGTCATTGCAGAACATACCAAATTAAAAAAAAAACATGATTTACAGGTGGAGTCAAAGAGACTCTTTGATAGAGTGGAACAAATGGGGAGAAGGGAGGATGAAATTATTCTTGACCTTAACATTTAACCAACATAGAAAAATAAAGATGAGTAATGACAATATTATGGATATTACATAATTTGTGGGATCTAACTGTGGTATTTCTTTTATACAGGGGCTAGATCATATTGAATTTGCAATACATTTTGTTTGTTAGTTTAGAAAGTTGTTTCTACCTCTAACTTACTATTTGACATGCAATTTGGAAACTATTTAATCAGGTCTGCTGATTTAAAATAACACCTTGTTGCTGGGCACCAGTAGCTCATACCTGTAATCCTAGCTACTGGGGAGACTGAGATCTGAAAATTGTGAGTCAAAACACAACGTGAGCAAGAAAGTCTATGAAATTAACTACCAAACAGCCAAAAGTGGAATTGTAGCTCAAGTGGTAGAGCACTAACCTTGAGCAAAATAGCTCAGGAAAAGTGCCAGTCAATAAATTCAAGCCACAGCACACACACACACACACACACACACACACACACACACACACACACACACACACACAGAGCTTGTTTAATATCTGCCAGTTTGTAGCTAGGATATTCTGATTGTTTCTGTGATGGGTAAGATAAAGTAGTCATGATGCTTAATTTTTATATATTGATAATGCTAATAAAAATAATCTTTTCATTCCAGACCCTTCCTTGCCTAATCTTCCAACAACAGTTCCAACAAATGGCTTTATCAAATATGGGAAAAGCAGCTATTCATTCATGAAATTAAAGTTACCCTGGCTTGAAGCAGAGAAATATTGCAGAGATTATAATTCTCTTCTTGCTAGCATTCTGGATCCTTACAGCAATGCATTTGCATGGATGCAAATGCACACATTTAATGTTCCTCTGTGGATTGGCCTCAACAGTAACTTGGTAAGCTTCTGGAAACATGCACAGCTTGACATGATGGATAAACTGTGGTCAAAAATAATACTCAAATTTTCCTCTGTCAGACATTTATGTGAAAGAAACCATGTGGCATAATGTGACATATTACCAACAAGAATAATACCCAGAGAACCAAATGTGGTGATGCACAGTTTTAATCCCAGAACTTGGGAGGCTAAGACAGGAGGATCCCAAGTTTGAGGCCACTCTGAGCTACGTTGTAAGTTCCAGGACCACCTGAGTTATAGATGAGGAAACTGTGTCTTCAAACCCCAAGCAAACAAACAAAAACACAACCTGATCTTTCAAGGATTCACTACCTTAAAGGATCTAGTAGCTACTTTTGTGTCAAAGATCAAACTAAGAATTCTATAACTAGTATTCATATTCTTGTTGCTTTTGATCAGGAAAATGACAGTTTGCATCTAAACAGTTTTACTTAGTCACTTATTTTGTGGCAGAAGCATGATTACAATGATGTCATGATAAGAAAGCAGATTGTGAGCATGAATGCCAGGGGATGGAGATGGTTTTATGTTTTGTTAGCAAGACAGTGTAGGTTGTTACAGGTCATAAAGATGTGGATCTTCTGTGCATGTGTGCGAAACAGGTCATTGTTATCTACTCCCTTCACTCCATGATAGAAATCGTTCATTGCTATGCATTTCCTTGATTGCATTATAGAAGGGTTGGTAGGGAACAGGAAGGAGGAGGCCTGGAACAAAGAGTGGTGAGAGAGTTGCCAAAATATTTCTAAAATGAATCTTCTCTGTGTTCCATCTGTCCACCCTCCATTCTTCTGTAGCTAGGCAATCAGCATCTCTCCAAGCAGAAGAAACTGATATGTCTATCAGTAGGTATTTCAGATGTAATGCCAGAAATATGAATATCTACATATAAAGTTTTTGGAAGAGAGAAAAAGATCCACTTAGGTGAAAGAAGATGTACAAGAGGACTTCTTCAATAAAATCTTCCTTTTTAGATGTAGGCTAAAGATGGCAGTAAATTAAAGAAGAAATGTCAAAAGGAGAAGAGGGTTAAGGTTCAAATTGGAAATTGGTTCATGCCATCAAATGTCATAGAACTCCCAATACCATGATACAGAGACAGAAATGTAAACTGAGTATTTCCTAAGGAGGGAATTGGATATTTAAAAGTAAATCATCCCATGATGATTTCAATAATTAGACTTAGGCAAGACACTTTTGCATTGATGTTGGTTATGATTTTGTTTATTTTTATTTTTGTTTTTATTTTAAAAATCTTCAAGTAAAGATGTTTCAATTCAACATGTCAATTTGTGAGTACAGTGGTTGATTATGATTTTAATCATTAGTTTGATAAAGTATTCAGTTTCTTCTCACAGTTTTCTCATGAATTTAAGATGGGTTTATATTTAAATTTGAGAAAAATAGTTCTCTATGATACCACCACTTATGACTAAAACAGCAGTATTAATTTCCCTACGTTTCTAGAGGTGATGGTTATACAGAGATTCTTCAATTAAACATGGGAGAATGTAAGAAAATTTGAACTTAAGATAACATGCCCTTTTAGTTTGGGACATTGAATCTCTGGTAATTGACTTGGTAAATTAAATGATGTAGCTAAAATGCTTAGATTAAAAATTGTTTCTAATGTATGTCTTCTCTTCTTAGGTATTATTTGTAAAAAATATCTCTTTGAATTGTTAGAAATCTATTACTTATAAATAATATCTTTGAGGTTATCAATTACATGACTATACATTTGATAAATTTGGTACATGAATTATACAAATGGAATGAAACTACTGTATTTTCAAAAACTGATATCATGATTCATATAGTTGAAAGATCATTTGACTGGAAATCAAAAATCCTGCAGTCCTCTCTTATCTCCCCAAATAAATACCTTGTCTCCTGTGCTGATACCACTGCATCACAATGAGAAGATCAGAAGAGATTAGGGTTTCTTCCAAAGACTCATAGAACTTAATAAAATTACTTAAATGATATAATTTTGCTATAGTACTATGTACTCTTTACTATATTACTTAAGCTACATAATTTTACTGTAATTTCAATAATCTAAGAATATTTTGTTATAAAGATTAAACGTGTCTTTGATCATGAAAACTTGAAAACAAAGATTTTAAAGAAGACATAGACTTTACCTCCCTTCCTTCCTTCCTTCCTTCCTTCCTTCCTTCCTTCCTTCCTTCCTTCCTTCCTTGCTTTTCTTTCTTTTTTGTGCCAGTCCTGGGGCTTGAATACAGGACCTAAGAACTACCCATGAGCTCTTTTGTTCAAGGCTAGCACTCTACCACCTGAGCCACAGCTCCAGTTCTGTATTGTTTTGTGGTTAATTGGAGATAAGGTTTTATTGACTTTCCTACCCAGGCTGGTTTTGCACTATGATCCTCAGCTCTCAGCCTCCTAAGTACTAGGATTATAGGAGTGAGCTACTGGCTCACTAATTTTATTAAAATTAGTGTTCTTTTAAAATATATTCAATGCCTTATTACTCAAAATTTCTAAGAAATACACATTTAGGGGGAAAAAGTGTGTCTTTACTAAATTTGATCATTTTGTTGTTGTTTTTGTTGTTGTTGTTTTTTTATTCCCAAATATTCAAGATTCTATATCAGATCACAGTCTTAAGTATACTTTTTATTCTTCACTTGATTCTTTTGATGGCTTCTAAAGGAAGCACGATGCAGGCTCACTGTTGTTTTTCCTTGTGCAGACCAATAATGAGTACACTTGGACTGACAAGTGGAGAATGAGGTACACTAACTGGGCTGCAGATGAGCCCAAGCTGAAATCTGCCTGTGTTTATCTGGATGTTGATGGCTACTGGAAGACATCGTATTGTAATGAAAGTTTTTACTTCCTCTGCAAAAGATCAGATGGTAATTATGGGTGTGACTGATTGACCTGGTTTCACGGTGCATTCTACCAAAACACACTTACACTACTAAAGTCAATAAAACCTCCCAAATAAAAAGGGCAGATCCCCATAACATACATTAGACAGTTGTTATTTTTTGTGTCTGAGGATAGATGATATAATTCGCTTTAGTTACTAAAATAGTGTCCTACACTTCATGAAAGCCTTAGGCTTTGCTTGGTTTTAAATACAGTTCTTATTCACAGAGATCCCTGCCACTGAGCCTCCCCAACTGCCCGGTCGATGTCCAGAGTCTGAACACACTGCTTGGATCCCTTTCCATGGACATTGCTACTACATAGAGTCTTCCTTTACAAGAAACTGGGGCCAGGCTTCTCTGGAGTGTCTTCGAATGGGTAAATGTCACATTTTCCTCAAAGAAAACTCCATGCATCCAGTCACGTGAATGACTCTATATATTAGCGTATAAGGTGGTAAGACGATATGTATGATGCTGAAGTTCAGAAATGATGGGTAAGCACTCTACCATTGAGATACATTCTCAGACTCGTGTTGAGTGTTTTTTAAAAATAATTTTATGTACCCCAAATAATACTTTGTCTTTTCAATCTCAAAAGAGAATTCAGGTTAAAAAAAAATCACCTGCTGAGTGAAACATTCTTCTCAAGTGCCTTAAGACCTTACGAGTATCGTTTCTCATAATTCAAAGCACTGAACTACTCTCTTCATTGACAAGCTCAGGTTTGGCAAGTGTACAGAAATCAATTGGCTATAAGAATCCATAGAAAAGTTTTTACACCGGGACATTGTAGTCATAACTCAAATAGATATAACACAGATGAATGACTTGTTCAATGAAATTTAAAAACGTCAAAGACATGAATCTTTTCTTCTTTGAGAGAGGTTAAGAGTCTCACTATATAACCCAGGCCATACTTGAACTCATTATACTGCCCAGACTGGCCTCAAACTCACAGTCCTCCTATCTCAGCCTCCCAAGTGCTGAAATGGTAGGTGGTTACCAGCACAATTGGATAAAAACCACTTATTAAGTCCCACTGAATATTTTACTGCATTGCTTTTACTGTATTTTTAAAAATCATGTCACACCTTATAGTTCTTTGTTCGAGTTGAGTGCAGAGCTATAGGCTCATTTTGTTAAACTCATTCAAAATTTAACCTTGATCTTCAACTTTAAATTCTCAGTTGAGAAGTCTGCTGTCAGTTTTTTGGTTTGTGTATATTTTTGTATATTTGTGCTCTGTTGTCAGATACACATACATCTAATTATTATATTTTCCTAATTAGTTGAAGTTTATTTCTGTAGAATATCTTTGTGTTCTCTAGCAATGACTTTTTATAAACTTCTTTAATGTTTTGTCACATATCCATCACTTTGGGGAGGGGTGTTGTGGGCCTAAACTCTGGGCCTGGGCACTGTCCCTCAGCTCTTCAGCTCAAGGCTAGCGCTCTACTACTGAGCCACTTTCCCAGCCCAAATACCCATCACTTTTAGAGTTGTTATGTGCAGAGACATCTTTTCCCATGCTTTTACTTTGAACTGATTTATGTTTTTGAATGTCAACTGTGTCTTTGTCAGATGGCATAACTTTGGATCTTTTAAATTAATTAATGTGATGGTTCTGCTGGTCTGTTTTTTTTATTAGAAGGTTTATTCCATTTACATTCTTTGTACTGAGGAAGTAATCATCTATATCATCTAATCATTTATATTTCTATTCTTTCATCCATTAGGGCTTTTCCTACCCAGTAATGAGGCTAGGCTGATTACTATTGCTCTTCATAAGATTTATAAAGATGCTTCCAGATACATACAGGTGTTTGTTCCCATTGTGTTCATCTTCGTGTCCTTTACAGATTCCTCTCTGGTTTCTATTGAAAGTACTGCTGAATCCAGCTTTCTGTCCTACCGGGTGGAACCTCTTAAAAGTAAAACCAACTTCTGGATAGGCATGTACAGAAATGTTGAAGGTAATTTTCATGGTGACATTATTTAATTACAAATGTTTCAGAAGGTGGCATACAAAACAAGGTTTCTGTTCCAGCAAGCCTTGACTGAAACACTGATTTGTTTGTGATGACTTTGAACCCTGAAACTCATAATGTTTATGTGAGATGAGAACTGAAAATTGAAGTGATGGAGATAATATAGTGCCTTCTACGTTGCTAGGAAACAAGGTCTTATGTAGCTAAGGCTTAAAGAGTATTTCCGTCTTCATTTTTGTTTGAATAAAAAGATGGAGGGAAAGGTAAAATGAAATGTTTGTACTAATTAGAAATAAATTTCCAAAGGACGAAGGGTGAATGCAGGCAGCCACAGTGCTAAGTAGATACTGTATGGAAAATGAACTGTACAACTCGTGAGCAGGGAGTGCAGGGAGAAACTTGGAGAAAGTAAAGGAAGGGGTAACATTGTTCAAGAAGAAATGTCCTCACTACCTGACTTATGAAATGCTAACTCCTCTGTACATGACCTTAATAATTACAATAAGGAGAAAGAAATCGTCAACCAAAGCTATGTAACAGGGTCTTCTTGATTTCATTTCCTAGTTTTATAGTTTTGCTTATTTTTTATTATTTTTTAATTTAATTTTATTTTATTTGTGAACACACTGTACAAAGGGGTTACAATTACTTGGGCAGGATGATGCGTACATTTCTTACCAAGCATTGCACCCTCCTCCTTTGGTTTACCCTTCACATCCCTTCCCAGCCTCCCCCCTCCCCCCCAATCCCAATCCTTCTCCTCCCCCCCCTGCTTATTTTTGTTAAAAACAATAGTCTAGTTGTAAACAACTATTGGTTCTAGTCAAAATAATATGCTTTGGATCTATTGTAACCTGGGCTTCAGATGGCTTATTTCAACTTCTGTTTTAACTGGTTCCATGTGGTCACTAGGAAAGTGGCTGTGGATAAACAATAGTCCAGTCTCCTTCGTCAACTGGAACACTGGCGACCCCTCTGGCGAACGAAATGACTGTGTTGTATTAAAGGCATCTTCTGGGACTTGGAATAACATCCACTGTACTTCCTACAAAGGATTTATCTGTAAAAAGCCTAAAAGTAAGTTTGAAGTTTGTCATCTGGTACCATGTCTGCAGGCTACCATTTCTTCCCAAGTGTAGGATGCTAGGAGTGGGATTATAACGTGAATATGATGGACCAAACCCTTGCAGGCTCTTGCAATACCTCTTGTGAGGTATTGCTCACAGCTGCCAGGATGATTTTGGTATATTAGTACACTTATACCTGGATATCCACACAGAAGGATTTGCTAATTTTCAAGAAGTCGGGACAGCTCATCTACAAAGCTGCTATTATTAGATGTTTAAAGACAAGAGTTAGATGAAATAGTTTTATTCTTTCAGTCGGTTTGATTATTTTGAAATTGTTCTGATTTTTAAATTTTCCTTAATTGTTTTTTTTTCTTTTTGGCCAGTCCTGGGACTTGAACTCAGGGCCTGGGCACTTGTCCTTGAGTTTCTTTTGCTCAAGGCTAACATTCTACCACTTGAGCCATAGCACCACTGCCCGCTGTTTCTGTGTTTGTGATACTCGGGAATCGAACCCAGGGCTTCATGCATGCTAGGATAGCACTCTACCACTCAGCCACCTTTCCAGTCCTTTAATTTTGTTTTAATATGGCATACCCTCTGCAGTGTCACAGTCTTCCTTCAAACACCTTGTAACACCTCAGACTTCCATGGGCTAATTTCAAAACCCTTAGTCTAGAATGTATATGGCTAGATTGGGAAGGTAGATTGTTTATCTTAAGTAAATGTACATAGAGGTTTCAATTCCATATGTCAGTTTAAGATTACAGTGTAGTTGATATCACCTCTTTAATCATTCCCCTCATCCCATCTCTCCCATCCCTTCAGTTTACCTAGTTCTATTTTCACATACATACATTGAATATTGTGACTGCTTCTCGCCATCCCTCAACTCTCCATTCATTAGAGTGGGTTGGTTTTAAAAGCACCAGTGCTTAAGTTCCACCTGGAGGAACACATTGTGTGTATGTGTGTGTGTATGTGTGTGTGTGTGTGTGTGTGTGCGCACACACACACCAGTCCTGGGGCTTGAATTCAGGGCCTGGGTGCTTGTACCACTTGAGCCACAGCCCCATTTCAGGCTTTCTGGGGGGGTAGTTAATTGGAGACAAGAGTTTCATAGGCTTTCCTGCCCAGGATAGCTTTGAATCATGATCCTTAGATCTCAGCCTTTTGGGTAGCTGGGATTACATGTGTGAACTACCAGCACCCAGCAAGGAACACATTTTCAGATCTTCCAATATATTTAGGCCTATTGTCTAGCTATAGGATGATGTAATGGTACAGACAGATGGAAAGATACCTAGATAGATGGTAGATATATAGATATCTTTTTCTATATCTATCCATCCATCAGTCCATCCATCCATCCATCCATATCATGTCATAGCATCATAAGCCAAACATAGAGAGTTTCATACATCTCTGAGCCAAATAAAATGTACTGTCTACATGTAGTTATTGTTTTTTTATAACTGTTACTATTTTTTTTTGCCAGTTGTTGATGCTGAGACTACTCATACATCTGTTACAACAAAAGGTAAGGCCATGATTCATTTCATATGAGTAATATTACAACACTTTGTTTTGAAGGCCCATTACTCCTTTCCTAGGCTCCCTGCACATTTTGGTTGCTACTGGAACTCAGAACCTTATGTTCTCACTTGGCTGTTTTGCTTAAGGCTGGTGTCCCACCGGTTGAGACACTTTTCCACTTCTGGATTTTGCTGGTTATTTGGAGATAAGGATCATGTAGCTTTGTCTACTCCGGCTGTCTCCAAACTATGATCCCAGCTCTCAGCCTCCTTAGTAGCTAGGACTATGGATAGGCAAGAGCCACTGGCCCCAGCTCCATGCCCTTTTAGTAGAATTGCTTGAGCTATGTCTTAATAACAAAGTCATTACCTTGAGTGATAATTTAGAAAAGGAAATCTTATAGCCAGATTTTACCCAAAGAAATCTCTTGGAAGCAGTGTTTGCTCTGTTACAAAATAATTCCCTCACAAGATCCCAGAAAGGAATTTCTCTCCAGAATTCTATGGTATCTATCTGTCTGTTTCTCTCTCTCTCTCTCTCTCTCTCTCTCTCTCTCTCTCTCTCTCTCTCTCTCTCTCTCTCTCTCTCTCTCTCTCTCTCTGTCTCTCTCTCTCTCTCTCTCTCTCTCACAGCAAAGTTTTTTGTTTGAATTTTTGTAGGCAAGAGGGAGTAGATGACTAATCTGATTTTACTCACTTTGCTGGCTTTTAAAAAACCCAAAATGAGACTCATGGCTTGCCAATAACTACCTGATTAGCCTTTTGTCTACTACATTTTACTTGTAATATTGATAAGTTAAAATTTATACTAATATTTTTACCTGTTTTTCATTTGTTTTTAATAATTATTGTTATTATTTTATCTTCTCATATTTGTAATGCAGCCTTGGATTATTTTGCAAGAAGGTACACACATATACTTTAATATATATTATATATGAATTATTATATAGTATAACATATTGCATATAAATTATTATATCATATATAAAATATATAGTTTTACAATTATATTAATCATCTTGACTTTTTTTTTTTACAAAACATCTTGTTGGCTTGTTTTCAATGTTTAGAATTCTGTTTGACCAATAGCACTGAAAAGAGTATTTATGTATTAAAATTTCAACAAGAAAAGCTGTATTGTTTTCTATCCATATTTAACGCTCTCTATTCCTTTGCTCATTGCCTTGTTTATTTATTTGTGTACTTCTTTATTTATTTGTAGCTGACTCAAGGAAAATGGAGGCTTCTAAACCTACTTCCAGCGTGGCAGGAGTTGTGGTCATTGTGATCCTGATTCTCATAGGCGCTGGCGTGGCTGCCTATTTCTTCTATAAGAAACGCCGCATGCACCTACCTCAAGAGGGAGCCTTTGAAAACACTCTCTATTTTAACAGCCAATCAGGTTCAGGAATGAGCGATACCAAAGATCTCATGGGCAACATCGAACAGAACGAACATGCTATTGTCTAAGATCATCACATGACTGGGTGATATGGGAGTTTCCAAAAGTTGGGACATTTTAAATTCTCTATTTCAATGTGACTTGTGTCTTTTAAAAATTAGTACTGTACTGGTCTTTCCTTTGCTTTATTGAAGAAAAACGTAATTGCTTACATTTTCTAATCTGGCAAGACATTATTGTTATTATTATTATTTTACAATAGAGAGCTAATAGTGTTGATGATCACTTTAAAAAAATATTCCAGGTGAATATGCCACACTGGAATGCTAACCCTGATGTGTTTGTGGTGGCTCAGGTCACCTTCATGCAGATGACAAGAGCTCTAGAAATTACCAACTATTTTAAAATAGTTTAAGGAACATCTAAAGAGATGCTACCCACTACAGTGCAATTCAACAACTGGAAGACCATTATAAAGCAAGTACAAATAACATCAAGTGGAATAAAAAAATTTAACTATTGTTGATTTCATTCCATTTACTTAGAACTATATTTGTCAACACAACAGTAAGGATACTGAGAATTTCATCATCCCCAAGCAAGATGCTACAGACTGAATACTACTGTCCTGTTATTTGTATATCAAGGAGGCAAAGATGTGACATAAAAAATGTAAATTTGATTACCTGGGTGTATTTAGATAATGTGAAATAAACATTAAAGACAAGGTCTATTTTTAATAGATTTGCATTTTGGTGATCTTGCTAAGTATAAATTTACTTTAAAATGAAATTTCCTTACACTTCACTCTTAAATAAATATTATCAGTAGAGGAATACTAAGTTAAACTCTTCATCTGTTTGGAAGGTATGTTTTTAAAATACTGTGTGTAAAGTGAATTTTCTTACTAAAATAATTTGCATAGTTCCCCCAGACTTCCCTTTATAACATTGAGCTAACTTAGAATTCAACAATCAGAGGCACTCTTAGTAGGGATTGAAACAGTAATCAACCAGTTACATTCATGGATGCCTATAATTTCAGCAAACAGGAGACTGAGATAGAGAATCGTGAGTTGAAGGCCAGCCCGATCTACAAAGTAAGTTCAAGGCCAGCTTGGGCTATATAACAAAACTGTCTCAAAATAAAAAGCATTCTAAATATTAATTTTCTCCCTTTAGCAATTCGTTTTTGCTTACGAACCTTGCCTTAGGTAAAGCTTTATGTCTTGTGAAATATTTTGTAAGTTTCCCATTTCCATACAGGTATACTGCCCCTTTACTTAAGGGGTTGGTCATGTTCTGATTTTGACTTCATATTTTGATATGTTTGATATTTGGCTGGGGCAAGTTATGATATAAAATTAACCGTCAGTCCCCTGTATGTGGCAATGATTTTTGTCTGCTTTTTTTTTTGCAGAGGGAATAGAAAGGCAATTTAGTCTCTAGTACAGCTGGACAAATAAATTTTTAGAAATATTTGATAGTCTAAAAATTTGAGACAACCTCGTTATATGTAAGTTTTTAGGATTGTCATCAAATACATGAAGACTCTCATTTACAAACAACTCAGGGCATTCACTCTGGTGCATGTACGAATTGAATACTGTTTAGGGGCATTGAATTTGACCAATAAGATTTATGGATTTTGTTTTTTACAATGACATAGTCTGTCTCCTGCTCCCTGCCTTCCTCTTTCTTCTCTGTTAGAGAGGGTGTGCTCACATAGCCCCCACAGTGCTGGAACTTGGCATTCCCTTGCCTCAGTTTCCTGAGTGTTGGCTGAGAGATTGGTGTCACCATGCCTGATAAAAGGTAGTTTTATGGTGCGTCCGTCCCTTCCACTAGGCTGAGCTAGGGTACTACTACTTAATCAGCCTTAATCAAGGTGCTCTGTAAAGTCATGTTACAGATATAAAGTCCCTAACCAGTCGACATTAATTTGAAGACACTGTTATGGGTGGGGCTCACTTACCAGATGCATGGTCTTAAGATAGCTTTTTTTTTAGTGGAGGGGGGGGAGGAGGGGAAACAAAGAGCACAGTTTCAGCATGTGGAGCTCCAGCCCTATCCCGATTGGATTGTCAGAACTGATTGTCCCTTTCTGATGGCCTGTCTAATGGACTTCTGACTTACTTAGCCAATGTGGCTGGCATAACAGTACAAGTCAAATCCTGTAATATATCTTGATATGTACTTAGGTAGGTGGGTATGTACAAGTTTTCTCTATTTTCTACTGGTTCTGTATCTATCATTGAATCTTGATTATTTTACCATTCCTAGAGGGACAGCCACACACATATTTCTTATCCCACTAAAACCTAGACCAAGTATATTCTGAAGTCCTGAGTCCCCACAATACTCCTAGCCACCCCACCTTCATGCCATGCAAGAGAAAGAGTGATGGAAGAGTATTTGAGATGAAGAGTCAAGAACAACTATGATCAACACATCTTAGGCAAATTTTATTTAAAAGAACACAATCTTAGCCAAGTATCACGCATGCCTGTAATCCCAGAACTCCAGAGGCCAAGACAAGAGGACTGTGAAGTTTGCCCCGCTCCAGCTCCCGCCCCGGATTATAGAAAGCCAAACAAGGCCAGGCAAGGCACTGCATTCCTCGAAAGTGGAATATGATCACAAGCGGAGGGTGGGAAGATTGAAGTTCGAGATCAGCCTAGGCAAAATTTTAACAAGACCCATGGCAACAATCAAGCTAGAGCTTGTGGTTAAGGTCTATAGTTCCAGATACACAAGAGGCCTAAATAGAAGGATTGAACTCTGAATTTGGCCCAGGCAAAAAGTGAGACTCTCTAAGAAAAAAAAAAAAGCAAAATCGATCTGGAGGAGTGATTAAAGAGCTAAGAGAATGCCTGCCTAGCAAGTGTGAAGCCTTGAATTTAAAACTCCTGTACTACCCAGGTGATAGAGGCTTACACCAATAATCCTAGCTACTCAGGAGGCTGAGATCTGAGGATCATAGTTCAAAGCCAGCCCCGGTAGGAACGTCTGTGAGACTCTTATCTCCAATAAACCACCAGAAAATCGGAAGTGGCACTGTGGCTAAAGTGGTAGAGCACTTGCCTTGAGCTGAAGAGCTGAGGGACAGTGCCCAGGCCCAGATTTCAAGCCCCATGATCCACCAAAAAAAAAATTAAAATTAAAAAGTGATCTGGAAGCTTCTGTCTTGATGTCAGGGCGGGCTTGGGGAGCAAAGCCAGTTGAATAAGACACCTGTACACTCTTGAAAATGAATAGACAGCATCTGCAGGGAAAGGGGTGGACAGGCAGGAAAATGGAGGAAGATTTGATCAGAGCCATGGAGATGAGAGGCGGCTGGGCATGAAGCAGGAAGAAGTGGAGAGAGACATCGCACATTCCTCACAGGGCTTTCTTCCCTGTGTGGTCCTCCCGCTTCTCCTACCTCCAACATGACAATGTCAGGCAATCAATGGCTCTAGTAAACTCTCAAAATTTAGCATCAGAGACCTGCAGAGACTGAAAGCACCTGAGAATGGATGCATATAGCACATTGACTTTTCTCATGAACAGAGTACTAGGCAGGAAATCCTATCTTTCCTTTGGGGATGTGAATATTACTTACAATGCACTTAGAATGGATGACAATCTATTCTTTGTTGACACCTTAAGAAAAAATCCCAAGTTAATTAACTGTGTTCGGAGGTGCATTGTAATCACTGGGGCTTTGCTGTAGGCTCAATAGACCAGAATGGGAAAATGGGACTAGGGATGGCTTTAGTTAACTGAACAAGCATAATTCAGGTGATACCACTGGATCGTGAGGGCCTAAGGTTTGAGAGTATCGATCCCCACCTCAGGTGTTGAAACTTCATTGGCAATGGATGGATTTGCTGGTGGGGCTCTTTAAAGAGATTGTTAGGAGCCAGGAAGAGGACTCCTCCCTTGTAGCTGGGGTTGGGGTCTTATAAAAAGAGGCTTCCTACTGCATTTGGGAAGTTAGACCTTCTTCCTATTCCACGTGAGGTGCAGCTTTATTCTTTGCTTTTCTACCCCTGGACCAAGGATGAAGCTGGATCATCTCGGGGGACACCAGCATTTTAATCTTGAACCTCTTGACCACCACCATGGCAAGACGGTGAGTTAATTGGTTCTTTATACATTATCCAGTCTGTAGTAGTTTATTATAGCCATATGAATCCATGGAGACATTACATCATGTTAAATAGTGTTACCTAGAAGGTACTCTGTATGACTCAGGGCTCCTTATCTGCTCAAATTCTCTGTTATGGGAGAGCCAGTGGGTGAATTTCCAGGTTTAGAATGGCAAATGAATTTCCCCACTCCCCCTTTTTTGTTATTGTTTTCTTTCTCTTTACCACAGAGAAGCTTTGGCCAACACTCATTATGTGATCATTTGTCTATTTTCATGTTTCTGTTTTTTCTTAAGAAATCTATACTATGTCCAAATATCAAATCTGAAAATTTCCTTAAAACTTTGTTTTGGGTTAAGCTTTACTAGATGATAACGTCAAGATGATAGCGGTAACAATTTCAACTGGAAATTTCACTCAACCCACTCAACCGAGTACCAGGTGTTAATATTTCTTTAGTGCTATTCATTCTGCAGTGCCCTCTGATGGGCAGTTGTTGGCATGGCTCTCTCTCTCTCTCTAAGCCCCACTGTGCTGTGGGGCTCTACATTATTAACTTTACTCATGGCAGCTCTGCACAGTGGGTTTTGGTAAGGATTATTGATCCCCTTGAACTCACTGAGAAGGATTAATGGAAATCTTTCCTATCACAGCTTTCTCCTATGAGTCAGAGTCTGATTACAACTCCTGTGAGCCAAATCCCCTAGGAGTTTGAGAGTGCTACAAAGCTACATGCTCTGCTCTCTCCTTTTTTTTTCTTTCCTATTAATTGAAGTGTTTTGGGGCAGAAAGTTCAAACTTTTTGGATCTGTTCTTGATTCATAAACTTAGCAGGAGTTTTGCAGGGCATGAAGAAACTGCAGGAGCTTGTTCAAACCTCAGCTATCTCTGGGTGGTACTTAAGAGACTTGGGTCTAAGCTCTACAATGTGCATTTCAGTCGCCATCCTGGGAGAATCTGAGGCCTGTGTCTTTAGACTGACTTTCATGAGCACTCTGTTTGGGAGTCCCTTTGCATTGAAGTAGCATTTCTGGGTGCCAACTACGTTGGAGAACTCTGAGAAGCTGATTAAAAAGAAAAGGACTGAGGATACAGCTCAAGTAGTAGTGTTTGCCTAGCAAGCTTGAGGCTCTGAGTTCAATCCCTAAGAATGCCATAATAATAATAATAATAGCGTTTCCCCAAAGTGTTAAAAATTTCACCATCTATTGGGTTAGCTGAGCCACTCTTTCTTTCCAACAATTAACCAGGAACGTAGAAGCTGAAATCTCATTTTGTCCTCTTCTAGTTGGATCTAGAATGTTTCCCAGGCTGGGTCCCAACAAGGCAATACTGGGAAGTAATGAAACTTCTGAAAGGTGGGGCTCTGGGGGAAGACTTTAAGTCATTGGGGATGTGTCTGGGAGAGGACTGCAGAACCCCATCCCCTTCCTGTTTGTTCACTGGCTGTGATGGATGAAGATTTGCTCTGCCATGCATCCCTGCCATAATGTACACCTCAGGCCCCAAAGGAACAGATCCCATTAGGAGCAGCTGTAAATCGAAAACTGTAAACCCAAATAAACCTTCCTTTCTTATCTGTTAATTATCTTGGGTATTTTGTACCAGTGACAAGAAAGCTAAGACAGTACTTTCCTCCTGTGTTCCCTTCTACCTTCCTGGTGCTAAACTCTTCCCACATCGCCTTCACTAACACTGTTAGTGAATATGTGCAAATGAAGATGTCTTACTTATCCAGTCCTGAACTATGAATTCTGAGCGGAGAAGCCAGATATTCTGTCATCCTGGGCAGAGCCTAGCTCTTTCTTTGGTCTGGGGGTAATAACAGCAACACATTTTTTTCTTTCTAGAGATGCCCATGTCATAAAAATGCTAGCCTGCCAGGTTAGAGTTTACCCATCTTCTAAAAGCCCATAAACAAAACTCTGATGTGATCACGTAAGTGAACTTAGTAACCCAGCTTTATTCTGTCTGGAAGAGAGAGGGCAAAAGGAAACAGAAAATACCTCCACTTCTTTGTGATAAGTTGCAGTAAGTATTTCAAAAGACATTTTGCTCTTCTTCAATTTTCTGCAACTTTGGAATACCACATGACTAAAACAAGGGAATTGATGAAGTGTCTTTCGCCTATCATGATGTGCTAAGACAAAGCATGTGACCAAATAGATTCTGTTGACTGTCAGGCACAGTATAGGGATTGACTAGGAAACTCAAAGGCCCTAGCTCTTGGGCTGGTGTACTGGGAAGAAGACTGTAAAATGTCTGGCATGGAAGGAGGAAGGATGTGGGGTGGATAATCTGTAGGAATCTATGTCTCTGAATATTCTATATTTAATCTAGCAAATGTTGGCTCCTTTGAAAAAGTTCTGAGCAAAGAGATAGGCTAAACTTCTATAGTTTCTTATGCTAAACTTCCATAGTCTCTTACGCCTTTTGTGTTGTTGAATTTGTGACATATAAAGTCCTCATGCTGTCTGTTGTCAGGTGCTTATACTATAATCGTAGGAGGCTGAGATCTGAGGATCATGGTTTGATGCCAACCCTGGGCAGGAAAATACATCTCCAATAAACCACCAAAAAGCTGAAGTGTAACACAAGTGGTAGAACACCAGCCTTAAGCAAAAAAAACTAAAAGACAGCACCCAGGCCCTGAGTTCAAACCCAGGTACCTGTGTACACACACACACACACACACACACACACACACACACACACACACACACGCAGTTCTCGTTTTATCTGGGCATGCCAGTCATTCCTCAGCTCATTTGCTGCCATGTGTCCCTAGACTGTCACTGAAAATGAACTTTATAAGAATTGCTTTGGCCTCAAGAGTCTGTTTCATACTGCTTGTGGCCTGCTTCCTCTGCTGAGAGTCCCCCTCCCATCCGGATGCATGGCTGGATGCACCTGCTGTTGGCTCTAAGTCCCTGTGATCTACACATCCCAAAGCAGGCAGTGGGATTCTTGATCTTACTCTCATACAGTGTAGAGACTCAGGGCAGACCTGCAGAGCAAGAAGAAAGCAGACCTGGTGGGGGCGGGGTAAAGTGGGGGGGGTCCTTTAGCCTGAGCAGCTGACTTGAACTCCATGCCAAACAGCAAGGAATCTGGCACAGATCTGTAGAGTCTCAGCCAACTGGGGCCTCTGAATCCACAGCTTTCCTCTGGGTTCCCCTTAGCATGTGAAAAGTTCTTAAACTTGCCTTGCTTTCCTCTTTGTCCTTGTTTTAAAGCCAGCTTTCTGTTGTGAAGGGCCGCAAAATGTTTTAGGGTTTGCCTGTGGGCAGAGAGGAGCAGAGAGGAGCTTGGGGTGCTATCAGGTAACTTTTCCTGAAGTTGATTCTGGGGGTATCCAAGCCACTGTGTTCTTTTGGACTGTCTTCAACAAGCTCATTCCACAGTGCCAGGCCTCCGGATAGCAAAAGAAAAAGCACTTATAAAATACTCGCTCCTTCACAGGAAACAGAATGTTTTAGCCAAGACAGCATGGCTGCCAACAAATCTCACATAGACCAAGACAGAAAATGAAAAAATAAAAAATCAAGCACCATGGAGGGAGAGCACTTACTTGGTAGAAAAAAAAAAATCCTTCCCTAACAATTCCTATTGTTCATGTATCAAAAGATGTTTAGGTAGTTTCCATAAAAACAAATGAAATCTTCATGGGCAAGATGCTACACACTTGTAATCCCAGCTACTTGGGAGGTAGAGGTTAGGAGGATCATGGTGGGAGGCTGTCCTGGGTCAAGTGAGCATGAAATGCTGAAAAACAAAAAGTTAAAGAGGTATGCCTCCAGTGACAGAATGCTTGCTTTTACAAGTGCAAGGCCCTGGGTTCAATAGGCAATATTGAATCAGAATCAAGAGAGAAACATGGTTATTTCAAGGACTAGAGACTGCACAAGATGTGGGTAGCCATTACTGACGTTTGTGCATGTCCTAGCTCTGACTTGGACCTATTTAACCTAATGGAATTTCCAGCATCCATTGCACTGGTATTGAAACACCCATGTATAAAATGTGAAGAACCCAAACAGAGAACTGTCTTCAAAGGTTGTCACTGGGCCCCAGCCAAGAGTACAAGGGGTCAAAGACTCTGTGTGTTTTTCTGAGCACCCAATTCGAACTTCCAATCCTGACACATTTGTAAAGGGTATCACCCTGGAGACATTAGCAAAACTAAAATCCCCTGTTCATTTGGGTAAGCTTTCAGACCAAAACATCAACCACAGGTGATCACCATGGCCTTCTATGGACTTGATCTCTTAGGAGAACCACAATCACTGCCAGCTATGACATGAACAACCAGCACAAGGGTCACATGCCCTGAGGCTGGAAATGAAGGACATGTCCACTATCACCTGGACAGCACCGTGCCTTAAAACATCCCACAAGGAAGCTGACTTAGGATGCAAAGAGCTGATGACTGGAAAATATGGTGTGAAATGAATGCTACTTGGGACTGTCTTGGCAGAGTGCATTTATAGAGATGGTAAAGATGGCCAGCAACAAAGCCAAGACTGCAGATGGATCATGCCAAACCTGCTCCTGGTCACAAAGCAAACAGCTCTACCTGGCAAGCTGTCTTCATTGCTCCTGCCATGTTTTCACCTTTCCAAATTACCAGCAGGACTGTACCCAACAGAGCACTGAACTAGTAGCCTAGATTATAAAGCAGGCACGGAAGGACAAGTGCTACTTGTGTTTGAAGTGTGTTTACAGGTCTTGGGGGGCATTTCTCTTTTGAAATGTGTGTAGGTTTTACATCAAATTGTATTCTGGACATTATTTTAATGTAATTTAAGAGATACCCTAGGTGCCTAATAGACATGATAAAAATAATTACTGAAGACTCCCTTTTAAGCTGGGCACTGGTGGCTGACCCCTGTAATCCTAGCTACTCAGGAGGCTGAGATCTGAGGACCATAGTTTAAAGCCAACCTGGGTAGGAAAGACTGTGAGACACTCTTATCTCCAATTAACCACTACAAAAGTGGGAAGTGGCATGGTGGCTCAAGTGGTAGGATGCTTGCCTTGAGCAAAGAAGCTCAGGGACAGCACCCAGGCCCTGAGTTCAAGCTCCAAGACTGGCAAAAAATTAAAAAGGACTCCCTTTAAAAAAGTTATATTGACTGGAAAAAGACAAAAATTCCATTGGTGTGTGTGGAAGGTAATCCCAACTTTATTGTGGACTTGTTTCATTGTGACATTAAAAACAAAACAAGACTTTGGTATTTAGAAAGAGTGTGTGTGTGGATATTGATATTTTCACCCTTTTTAATACAAAGTCGTGCTTAGAGTCAGTCCATTCTAGTTAGAATTTCTATGAAATGTTTGATGAGTAATAGTTTTTGTTTTTGTTTTTTAAAAATAGTCCTTTAATTAAGAGAAAAAGTCTCAGGATTTAAAATATGTGAATGGGTGAATACAATATTCATGCCAGTGAATTTCAGATTTATACCTTTGGGCTCAGTTTCTACTTGGAACTTTTAACTGGGCTACTTGCTTGCTCTAGTTGAATGTTTGACAGATTTAAAATTCACAACTGGAGCACAGCCTATTCCCTGTGTGGGTGCCAGTCCCACAGCCTCCTTCTTGATGCATGACAGCATGCTTTATCCAATTGCTGGGTGTTTCTACATTCATAATATTCACTGGACCAAGAATGGGTGGGAGGAGCTGGCCGCTGGTGGCTAATGACAGTAATCCTAGCTACTTAGAAGGCTGAGATGTAAGGATCACAGTTCAAAGCCAGTCTGGGCAGCAAAGTCTGTGATAGTCTTATCTTCAAGTAACCACTAAAAAGCCAGAAGTGGAGCTGTTACTCACATGGAAGACCACTATCCTTGAGCAGGAAAAAAGCTTAGGGATGGTGCCTAGGCTCTGAGTTCAAGCCAAGGACCAGTACACACACACACACACACACACACACACACACACACACACACACACACACACACACACACACACACACACACACACACAATGGGTGGAGTATAGTCTTGAGGCTGTAGATCCTCCTATTTCATACAAGCTGTAGCAGTAACTTTTACCCAACAAAATATATGCTTGCTGAATTCAAATGTTATTTGTTGAAGTCAATGTTTTCTAAGAATCATTTTTGGAATAGCTGTGGATAAAAGAGGCATTTCTCTAATAAATTGTACGGATATATTTTCCTTTATATTTTAACAACCCCAGTGGGTTGTTAAAACAAATCCATCAATTTGTTCAAGAAATGTATTTTTTTTCATATTCCAATCCAGAAGCTATAATCTCAGTGTTTGTTGGTATCAGTGTTTTTATAGAGAGAAAAAGCCAAAATGATTGACATCAGAGATGTCTCATGTCTTTTACAAGAGCCAGTTTTTTTTTTTATCAGAGACAATACCTTAAGGATGAAAGATAAAAAGCACTCTTTAGAGAAAGGAGAGAAGGAAGAACAATGTCACCAGCATGGGTGTAGCATCCATGGAGGACTAGTCTACCACATTGGACTGAAGCTTACACATGGACTAGGATTACAGGGAAGGCTCAGAGGAACACTAAATACTTAGCACTAAATCAAGATAACTCTCTGAGGCTCACTCAGTCTCTTGCAAGGCAGATCTCCTGTGATTTCAGGACCTGTGTCTTAAAGGATCTTCTCTTAAAGGTTTAGCAACATCTCCCAACACTGCCAAACTTTCAACAATGAACTCTTGGGAATCAAACATGTCTGAACCATCTTGAGAGTGGGCAACACTGAAGAGGCTGAGGTAGGAAGATCATGAGTTTGAGGGTGGCCAGGGCTTCATAAACAGATCCTGCTTCAAAATAACAGCAAAACAGTTCATACAGAGCCACCTGTGGTCATTTACTCCTGTAATTCCAGCAGTTGGGAGGCTGAAACAGGAAGATTACAAGTTCAAAGCCAACCTGGGCTACGTTGTGAGAAGCTCCTCCTTGCCCAACCATGAGAGAAATTGGTTTTAAATCTTAGTATCATGCAAATAAAAATAAAGGAAAAAGAAAAAAAACCACATTACTTCTTTTTTTAATTATTATTTATTTTTTATTGTGAAAATAATGTACAGAAGGGTTACAATTACATGGGCAAGATAATGAATACATTTCTTATCAAGCATTGTAGCCTCCTCCTTTGTTTCCCCTTCCCATAAAACCCACATTACTTCTTAGTACTCAAAAATATGAATAACTATTACAATGAATTTTTGGCAGTATTTGGAGCCAAGCCTGGGCTTCAAAACAGGTTGGAGAGTGGTCAGAAAACAGGAGGTAAGCATTAAGAAGCGATGACAGTCTGTTGGGATGTGTCACACTGTAATAGCTTCCTACCTTTCCAGCTTTGGCACCTCTTTGCTTTCCAGAAAATCCCTACCTTTTATTCCATTGAGAGTAGTCAGGACCTTCCATCCACTTCTGCTTTGTGACAAATTCCAGCAGACTGCCAACAACCACATGAGCTCGCAAAGGGATCCCTGCCCTTGTCAATCCTTCAAAAGAAACTCCAGCCCTCGCTCATACCTGTCTGGCAGCCCCTGGCAGACTTTGAAGCAGAGGGAGGGCCTGGTGGTGCTGGTCTCCTGACCCACAGGAATGGTGAGAATAATGCACCTGTCTTGTCAGAAGTGATGAAATCTGTGGCAATTTGTCACACAGAAATGTAGTACAGATCTTGTTTACATGGTGCTTTGCTCGGAGTGACTCAGAGTAGCTCTGAAAGTTCATGCCATCCAGATGATGAAAATACATGCTGTTGTCTCAAGCTGGGTATCTGTGTTGGTCTGTGGCCCAAAGCAACAGAAAAGTAGGGGGAAATGTCCTTATGGTAATAGGGGTTTACCGGTCCCATGCCGAACTCGGAAACCAGGGCTTCTGGTAACTTCAGCCATAATCCTTTCACCTGCCTTCTTTCAAAGGCCACCTTTAGAAAGGACTAATTAAACAGATACTCAATACATGCTACTACCCATTATAATAACCATGATTTAGAGGGGCTGGCATTTTGAAAAGGGAAAGAAGATAACATAAAGGGATCATGAAGCGGTGGCTAGAATTTGCCATAAAATCTATAGGTAAACACTGCGGGTGGTATGCAAATAGTTACAAAGGTATTAATAGAAACATGATAGACTCTAGGAAGAACTCAAATAATGTAATTCCTTAGACAAAGACAAAGCCCAACAAAATAAGCACCAGGAAATGGGTACTTGTGAGAGGGTAAGGGGCCTAGGGGAGGGGGGTTGAATGAAGGAGGGATAGGGAGGAGAATGCAGTCAAGAATGTATTGTATATAGTACAAAAGAAAGTAAAGGAAGGGGTGGGTGGAAGAGTAAGATGCGTGGTATTCTCAAACCACTTTGTTGAGTGGCAACTCCTTTGGACAACCACTTAAAGATTTTTTTTTTTTAAGGGACTATGGATCCGGAAGCATCTATCTCATCATTGGGGACCCCATGTTCTGACCAGCTATGTCTACATAGGGATAGGCTGTGGGGAAGCTTTGCAGATATGGGGATGTGCTGCTTGCAGCTGGGTCAGGAAGTGATGGATGATGGCAAAGCACAGTTACATGGAAGTATCAGCAGGATTGGCTAATTTGGTAAGAGTTATGAAATTGTTTCCCTTTTAGGAAGCTCCTAAGTCCTTGAGAGTTGGGTGGGGCCAAGTTTGTCTCGGTGCTCAAGTGGTTCCCACAGGGAGCATTAGTCCACAGCCATCTCATCCTGAGCCTGAGTCTCCTGGCCCCTTCTCCTGTGGAGACAGAACACTTAAAGTCCTTTTCAATCTTTATTTTTAAAATTTTTTTTTCACTACTGGAATTTGAGCTCAGTGGCTGCTCACTTTCTAGGAAGACACTCTACCACTTGAGTCATTTACTTAATTTTTTTTTTGTCAGTTGTGGGGGCTTGAACTCTGGGCTTGGGTTACTTAAACTTTTTTAGGTAGGTTCTTGTCAACTTTTTTTTGCTGAAACTGACCTACAGCCATGATCCTCCCATTCTCTGCCTCTTTGCTGCTTTGACAACTCCAAACTCCAACTCTAGTTAATCTCATCATAGAGCCATTCCCCACCCCCCACCCCCACCCCAGGAAAGAGGCCAATTCCTTTCCCTTTAAGAGTTGTTGTAACACCAAACTCTTTATGATGGGTCATTAAAAAGAAGCCTGGCATTTCTGGGAGCATTCACCTTCCAGGTCTGACAATGATAGCAGCATTCTTCCAGAATTATCCATCCAATGCTTTCTGCTGCTTTTCATATTTGCTGATGAGACTCATCTCAATTTCTTTCTCTCAGTTTCTCCATTCCCCCCCACATGCACACTCAATTGCTCTCTTTTTCTTTCCCTTTTTCCTTCCCTTCTTCTGTCCCTGCCTCTTTCTTTCCATTCTCTCCTTCCGTACTCTCTCTCCCTCCTCCCCTTCCTCTCCCTCATTCTTCCCCCCTCCATACTCCCTTCTATATTCTTCTCTCTACCTCCTTCCTTCCTCTCCTTCCCCCTGTTCTTCTTCTCCCTCTTTTCCCCCTCCTCTATCTCCCTTCTGTCCTCTTCCTCCATCTCCCTCCCCTGTCCCCCTCCCTCTGTTCCTTCCTTCCCTCTCCCTCCCGCCTTTCTCTCCTCCCTCTCTCTCTGAGACCTCTTTCCATCCCCTGCAGTGCTCTGGGTCACTCTGATTTCCTAGGCACCGCATACTATTTGCAGGTCCTCTAACCACTGTAAAATCCTATTTTAACCTCTCTTTTCTCCTGCCTCCTATACATTTTCCCATTCTGTTCCTTAGGTCTTTATTCACAAATGATTTGTGAATCAAGGAGCTGCATTTTGTAAGGCCTGGAATACGCAGCATTATAAAATCTACCACAACCCCCCCGGATCATAATCTATGCAGCTGGTGAAAGGTGCTTATTTGAATCAACATATTTCTCAGGTAAGAATTTTATTCTTTCAACAAACACTTTTTGTTTGAAAACTTCTATTTGGGAAAGCTTTTAAAGCTTTTAAACTTCCTCCCCTTGGGAAACAAAGGAAGTTCTGAAAAGCCCATCTTTTCAACAAATCCTTGCTTTAAGTCTAGATGAGACAGAATGTCAGAGGATCAGCCAGGAAGAAAACATTTTGATTTAACACTAGCGTCTTTTCACTTTGCAAGTAATTTTTTTAAAAAAAATCTAGATTCTGTGCCCTGAAAGGCAAGTGACTGTAGATGATTCTAGAAATTTTGGTTAAATATTGACATAAATTTATTAACCACATTGTATTTGCTTATCCTCCCTAAAGCTGTCTGACAGAAAGTCCCCACTGTTATCCACCTTCATTGTTACTTTCAGAGCCTCAACTTCCATGGTAACGGGAAACTGTTCTGGGTTGAAATAATCCTCTCTAGCTCCCAGCTGCACACCCAAGGAATTTTAAAAACAGAGTACTCTAAGAACACAACAAATTCTCTGAGATTTAAAAGGCTGAAGAGCTTGAGAAAAAAATCATTTTACCTTTCCTAAGGTAAGCGGCAGATTTAGAAATGTTTGGATTATCTTCTCCATTTTTTAAAAAGGGTAACATAAGAATCTTCAACTCTTTCATGTGAAAACCACAAAAGTAACCTTAGGATCTTTGTTAGTACTTGAAGTCTTACTAGCTCATCTCAGGGAATCTGACCTGAGAGGCTGTTAACATTTTACATTTCTCAGACATTATCAACTGACAGGATTTGTGTTGTTGTTTTTTTTCCCCTATCAGTGTGGATTAACTTCATTCCCTGTCTTTGCAGTAACTGATGAGTGAGTGAATTTCTCATAGCTCCTCTTGTTTTTATAAGATTCTTTACTCTCCAGAATTTTGATTCTTGCTGAGTAAAAATGTGATCACTCTTTTCTTGACCTTAGTATTTTTTCCAGTACCTTTTGCTGTTGTTTTCTGTATTTTGCTCTGTTTTAAACCTTCCAACTTAACATTATATTAGTAATGTGTGAGAACTTTCTCCTTAATTTTATTCTGTAACTAGTGATGAAGGGTGCAAATGTCATGAAGTCTTCCCAAAGGGATAAGAGGAAGGTGTTCCCCATTCTGACTTCCATAGTGTTTTCCACCTAGGCAGGGGAAGGTACTTGATCCTTCCCATGTTTGACTTCAATTAGTTCAGATACTAGAGACAAGAAAATCTAAGAAGCTTCCATTTCTACAGTTTGGAAGTCCACAGCCATGATAAATCACCTATAGCTTTTCAAAACAGCGTGTCAGGGCAAATCAGCTTAGCTACCCAATTAACGAATCCTTTTGAACATAATGTAGGCTCCATCCTTGAAGCATTTTTCTGTCTTCTACACAGAAACTCCTCTGGTTCCAAGAATATTCCCTGAACAGCCACCTACCCATTCTGATCTAAGACTGCCTCAAGACAAAGAGTGGACATGTGCTTCTGGACAAAGCTTTCAGTATTTGGGGCACCATTGTTCCTTCTGCTCAGCCTCCTTCCCTCTACTGAGATGGACCAATTCTCCACCCAGAGGAGTCAAGCCAAATTGGTAGATGTCCTGCGAGTTCTCTCTGCTGGTGACAATCCACCCCTCAACCACTCACAAAGTCTCCTCAAAATGTTACTGGAGAAAACTGGGTGCCCACGGAAACCAACTGGAATGAAAGGAAATTGCAACCTGGTTAGTGAAAGACAATGGTTCAGGTACCAGGGGTGAAGGGAGGGGGAGGCTCAGTGATTATGCAGTCATTTTACTTCTGCAAAGCAACATGAAATGCAAATCTTTCAAAACTCAAGTAGGCAACACAAAAATAACTTCTATATTTGCGATACTATTTACTATCCACATAGATAGATACAGGCATTCATTGAAAGAATAATGCTTAAGCTTCTAGAACCTTTTCTATTTAGAGGTGTTTGTGAGTTTGAACTTCTAGTCCTTTCTCCTTTCTGTTTTTTTTTTTTTTTTTTGAGTCTGCAGCAAGTTTGCATGTGACTAGTTAAATACTGTGTTCTGAAGGACAGATTATTTTGACATTCAATTCTTGAAAATGTTCTCCTGGATACCTATTGGTGTTTTCTAATAATTTGCCTAGTGTGTGGTTGATGATTGGTTGATGATTGCTGCCTTGCAGCAGTGTTGATGTGGGAGAGACAGTTGATGGTAGAGTTGAAATCAGAGCCACAGCTGCAGAGGCTCTGTGTCACAGCCTTGTGGTTCCCATGGGTACCTCCAGTCACTTGTACACCTTCCTGAGCTGGGTGGGTTTCACCAAATATCCCTGTTGGGCTGTGTCCACCTCAGATCAGGACTTGACTTGCCTAGGATGAAATTTTCAAAGCTCTCTCTGGATCACTTTACTATGTGAAATATATTACATATTAAAATATATTATTCTATAGTAAATATATATTATCTATATATTTTCATCATATACCTATAATTATATAATATATAGTAAATATAAATATATCATCTAATTTTTCATTATATATTATAATTGTATATTACAGACTTGTATGCTATAGATTACATATTAATATATAATATTAAGTTATAATATCATATATTAAAATATTAGATATTATAAAACATATAGTAAATTGGGGTTGAGGTCCTTCTCATTCGGGCAACATGAGAGGGACTGATAGAGTGGCAGAGGAGAGAGTCCATTTCTTAAAATGGTGACAAAGAAAATCACTCTTCACCATTGACCCTCCCATTCTAGACCAAAGGAGACTTTTTTCCAGAAAAAAAACCTTCACATACATAAACAAGCAAAAGCATAGATACTTATAACAGAAGTAAATCATGGCTGTCCTAAATAAATTTTGGAAGACTTATTCCAGCAATAGGGATGGGGGTATATTTCCTAGACAAGAGTTCATTTAATTTCTTGCTTTTGTTGTCTTTTTTAATTTGATGACACTGAAGGGGTCTTGTTCAAAGATAGAATTTTTCTCTGCTGTTTGTGAAAAACGATAAAATGTCCAATTATTCTCAGAGGGAGTGTGCTATAATGGGCAGCCCTTTTGTGATGATATTAATATCGATGGTGAATGCAACAGAAGATATGTAGTAGAAATAACCAGAAGTCATATGTTAATAATGTCCTCTGAGAGTTTGCTTCAGGGGCCTGCTCTCCTTGGTGACATGAGGTACCTTATTCACACTAGTTGAAAATTACTTTTACAGAGGTGGCACTGTGGCTCAGGTGGTAGAGCACTTGTCTTGAGATAAAGAGCTCAGGGACAGCACCCAGGCCCAGAGTTCAAGCCCCATGACCAACCAAAAAATTTTCCATGAAAATTAGTTTTGCTAGGGAGAATGTAAACAGGCAGAATTATTCTCCATTGTGGGGGGCATGGGGGTGAGGAGGAAATGAATTGTTTTATATTTATTATGTTCTGTGACATTATCAAGACGTGCCAATTTGGGTCCCATTGGAATGATTGCCGTTCCTTCATTGTGAAACACTTGGTATAACAACTGCATGTAAGGAACTGTGGTGGGACAAAGGTGGATTTCAGCTGTTCCTCTTGAGAGGCCATCAACTCACCTGAGTGCTCCATCCATGTGCATTCCAGTTCATGTTTCTCTGTGAACAGAGCCATCCTGCTCCATGGACTCTGTCTCTCTCATCACTTTATAGACTTGTTGTCAGGCAGTGATCATGGTTGAAATTCTGTGGTCCAAAGACACAGAAGGGGAGGGGGTAACTCACACCTCAGAATATCTGGAAAATAAGAAACTGAGTATTTTGATTTGGGAGGAGAGAAGACTGTATGCTAGTTTAAAAGTGGAATAAAATGGTCAGCCTGAGGTAGCTGAGAACGTACATTGGAACTTTAAAAATAAACCCATTCCTACTGCAACCATGCCAGATGTTGGCTCCCCCGCAAACCCCCACCCACTTTCTTTAACTTAAAGCCTGGGCAGTCTTCCTGAGTGTCTTTGCTCAAGGCTAGTGTTCTACCACTTGAGCCAAAGCTACACTTCCAGCTTTTTTTTTCTGTAGTTAATTGGAGATAAGAGTCTCACAGACTTTCCTTCCTGGACTGTGTTTGAACTGAGACTCTCACATCTCAGCCTCCTGAATAGCTAGGAATACAGGTGTGAGCCACCAGCACCTTGCTTTTTTTTTCTCTCCCTCTCTCCCTCCCCTTTCTTTCCTCCCCTTCCTTCCTTCCTTCCTTCCTTCCTTCCTTCCTTCCTTCCTTCCTTCCTTCCTTCCCTCCCTCCCTCCTTCTTTCCTTTCTCCCTTTTATCTTTTCTTTCATTCTCTTATTCCTTTCTTCCTTGAAAAGGGTTAGAATGGACTTGCAGTGGACTCAATGAGAGGTAAAGTAACTTTCAAAGAATAAGCTTCTCTTTAGCACTGATGAGAACCATGACCATGCATAGGTTCCTGACATGGGAAGGACCCTGTGCTGGGATCTTCTAGCTTGGGGATGCACTGAACCTTGGCTTCCACATCCATATGACAGCCAAGTCTCCTCAGAGGATCTCTGAGGGTGAAAGGCATCCTGTGGACATTTCTGCCTGAGCTTAACCATGAGCGCTCACAGAGATGTCTCATACATCCTTTTCCAGGGACACTGGAGGGTGACATTCCTCAGAAATCTCCTCCAGCCAATGCCCAGGTCTGGCGAGCTGTTTTGGATGTCCAAGATGTTGAGCAATCTCAGCAGGCACTTCTCAGACACTTTGGAGATGGTCCATTTAATTCATACCTGTCCTCAACCTTCGTCATAACTTCTGTGTGGCAAAATGTAGCAAGCATCAAGCATTATCTTACCTACCTGACAAACTTATTATAACTCTTCTCAGTTCAGTCAGGAAGGACACTCAATCCAGTATAGACCTATTAAGAACCAGTACTTGCTGTTCACTAACACCACTATAGCTCATTATTTGGCAGAAAAAGGAACAAAACAACTTTTCTTCTTGTATTTTACAGTCCAGTATTATGCAGGATTTAAAAAAAAAGTACCCCTCTCCAAAAAAGACCTTATAAAATCCTAGAATTTAAAAGAGGACAGCGGATCTACCCTCTGTGTTAAAAATCAAACTTGAAATAATTTGGGAATTAAAACCTCTAGAATTGATCCACCAGGCCTGATGGTTGTCTTTGGAATGTAGAGAAAGAAAACGGTCAAATTGCTTGTTGTCATTGATGGTCTACTGTGGTATAAAATAAAATTAATGGAGGAGGCAGTTACATAGGAGAGATGGACCATACTACCAAGAAATACAAAGCAAAACAACATTGAGATTCCACTTCACCCAGTTAGAATGGCCATTATCAAGAAAACTACAACAAATGCTGGCAGGGATATGGCCAAAAAGGAACTGTATTACACTGTTGGTGGGAATGTAAACTAGTTCAACCACTCTGGAAAGCGGTCAGAAGGCTCCTCAAAAGACTAAACAGAGCTTCCCTATGACCCAGCATCCCCACTGCTGGGCATTGATCCAATAGAACACAAACAAGGCCACACTAAAGCCAATACCAGCTTAACTATGTTCATTGCAGCGTTGTTTACCATAGCCAAGAAATGGAATCAACCCTACTGCCCCTCAGTGAGCGAATGGATCAAGAAAACATGGTATATATTCTACTCATCCATTAGGCTTAAAGCTTAATTAATCTTCCAAGAGCTATTTCCTTATGAAAAAATGAATTCTCTGAATCTGTACTTGGTATCTTTTTTCTTTAAAACTTATTCCTTCACCTGACCTGATTTAAAGGGAAATCCATGGATTAATTCCTGAATGAAACCATTCTTTAACAGAGTCATTTCAGCAGAGTCAGCAGGCTTGGGCAGCCAATGGTATGGCAGGTTGCTGTTTCTCACAGAAGCTTAGTATCTACCTCAGAAGTTGGTCTTGATTGAAACCATGAGTCTCTTCTCTCCCATAATATTAACTCAAACTTCCTGTGCCTTGAGCCATATCTCTCTGTGTTGTTTTGTTTTGTTGGTTTTGTGTGTGTGTGCACACATGCGTGCGTGGGGGGAGGGGGCACAGCAGTCCTGAGCCTTGAACTCAGGACCTGGGCACTATCCCTGAGCTTTTTTGCTTAAGGCTAATGCTCTACCATTTGAGCTACAGCACCACTTCTGGCTTTTTCTAAGTAGTTTATTGGAGAGAGGAGTCTCCTGGATTTTGCTGCCCAGGCTGGCTTTGAACTGTGATTCTTAGATCTCAGCCACCTGAATAGGACTACAGGTGTGAGCCACTAGCACCCAGCCCTCTCTGGTTTTTGAAACAAGGTACCTTAGTGTAGGTGAGAAAAAGACTTTTTTTTTTATCCTTTCAGGTTTTGTGATTGGAACCTGTGAAAACAGAAAAAAAACAGATTAATGGGAGGAGAGCCTTGCAGTGTATTTGATGTTAATATTTTTGTGTGGCATGGGGATTCTCATAGACTTGTATACTATTGTAACAAAGAGTAAAGAAAAAGGGGGTTGGGATTAAGAATGGTAAAATATAGGAAAAATGATCAGAAAATCAGAAAATACATGAAGGATACTAATGGTTAAAGAATGTGTGAGCAAAGTTTGTATTGATTCATCTCTGCCTTAATCGCCTCTTATTAGAAGTCTTCTCATCTTAGTACACTGGGTATTGATGTTCTGATTTTAGGTAGGAAGAGAGCAGAGCCCTTCCTCCACTGCATGTCAGTTGCCTTCAGCATAAAATTGTATGCCAAAGTGATATGTTTTGGGTAACCTCAGATTTCCTTCAGTGGAAACATTTTTTTACATCAATTCTCTTAGGTAACACAGAAGAGGATCAGAAGGCATGTCCTCACTGAATTTTCTGCCTCTTAAGTGAGAGCTATTATTCTATAGGCCCAGGGTGCAATCATATAAAGCTGGTGGAACCTGGCTTTAATAGACCACTTGCTCCTACAGGGAAGACAGAAAAACACATAGTGACTTTACACTAAGGCCATGCAGAAAATACAATTATATTCTAGAGTCATGCTGTCTGACAGTGCATGTGTGGCTAATTGAATCCTTGATTTTTATAGTTCATCAGCATGGAGGTATGCTGGTAAGTGTAAACTATACCAGATTTCAAAGATAGAACCTGATGAAAAGAATATTAAATAGCTCATTAATGATTAAAAATTGTTCCCAATTATATTCTGGTTGTATTTCTTTCTGAAATTATTTTGGTTGTATTAATTTCTATAATATTATTAATAATTATATGCCAGTACTGGGGGGGGGGCTTGAACGTGGAGCTTCTGAGCTCTTGCTTACCATTTTCACTCAAGGCTGGCACTCTACCACTTGAGCCACAGCTCTCTTCCCAGCTTTTTGGGTGTTGATTAGAAATAAGAATCTCCAAGATTTTTCTGCCTGGGTTGGCTTCAAACTGTGATGCTCACACCGTAGCCTCCTGTAGCTAGGATTACAGATATGTGCCACCAACACCTGGTGGTAAAATATTAGGAGAATTAATTTGACCTATTCCTTTTTCATGTTTAAAATATGACTTCCAGAAACAGGTGTGGCAGATGTGGCAGGTGTACATGGTATTTCTGTTGAGCAGTGTCATGCTGGAGAACATAGGCTGGAGGTATTTGGAAGGCTTCTCTAGAACTTGGCAATTCAAGTTCAGAACTGAGCAAGTAGAGGAACACAAAGCCCTGGAAGCTAGCGGCAAAGAGCTGGGTGACACTGGAGGGATGATTGGCTTATTTATGCAGAGTGGCAAATCAAGGACTAATAAGAGCCATAGTTGAGAACTAAAGGATAACTGTGCAAGAGGGCTCCCTCACAGAGAGCATGGTTGAGAAATAAAGGCACTACCATGTCTCACTATCTCATCAGAAATTAGCTGTGGGCCTGGCCACTTCTCTATTCACAAAATAAAAGGAGTGGTTATTGGTGTTCTGGGAGTGTTTGTTAAATTTTCTTTCTCTCTCTCTCCTCTCCCTGCAGTGTTTTGAACCAGATGCACTATTACTAATAGCTGGGGGAGACTTCAAAGATCAGTTTAGGGAGGAGGTGGTTCAGAAAGTTTCCCTTCTTCTCCTCTATTACATTATTCATCGGGAAGAGATCTGTTCTTCAAAGCTCAACATGAGTAACAAGGACTATAAGTTTTACCTGCACAGCCTACTGAGCCTCAGGCAGGATGAAGATGCCTATTTCCTGTCACTGAACGAGATGGAAGACATCTTAGCTGTCACCAGGCAGTATTTTGACATCCCCAGGAGCCAAGTAAGTAGAGCTAAAATGTTCCAAGATACAGTAATAGAGCTTTATTTATTTATTCTCAGATGTTAAAAAAACAACCTTGTAATAGACATAGATGTTAGCTGTGGGGTGGTAGGTGACATAATTCTGAGTCCCAAAGTAGAAATGAAATGATTAATTGGAAGACAAGCTTTAGCCAGAAGCTGTGTGGGCCGGTAGGCAGGCAGTGCTGGTGTGTTCTTCTAAGTCTCTGTAAGCACTCAAGTGTGACTCAAGAGTTTATAGTGGTGAAGGGTAAGGTGTCTATTTAACTCTGCCCTTTGGGAAGAAAGCCGAGAGTTTCATGGGTGGATTTATCCTTAGTCATTTCACTGAAGAAACAGCTTGCAAAAGACATTATTTCCAAGAGCCCACACAAAACAAGTCCTTTTGTGGCTTTGATTTGTGTCATGTGTATGTGGTCCATTTACCTGTGTATGTATCTCTTCTCTCCTGGCTCCTGCTGTTGGAAATAGGTACCTGTCCTTGTGTTGCTTTTATTGATCTAGAAAAGCTACCCTTTCAATTATGCTTTACTCCAGGTTTGCAGTAGGAAGTTGCATGAGATAAAGATCTTTGGATATAAAGTTTGTTGTTGCTGTTGTTGTTATTATTATTATTTATTACGATGTTAATGATCAAACCCTAGGCATTGCACTTACTAAATAAGCACTCTATCACTGAGGCTTGAACCCTAGCATGATACAATTTATTTTCTAGAAGAGTGAAGTGGATTTTTTTTCTCTCTGCTGTCCCTGACCCTTTTGCTCAAGACTACTGCTCTACCACTTGGCAGCTTTTCTTCCAACATTCTTGGGGGTGTTAACTGAAGATAGACTCTCCTTCCCAGGCTGGCTTCAAACCTCAGTCCTCAAATCTCAGCCTCCTGAGTAGCTAGGATTATAGGTGTGAATAATGGCGCCCAGTGGAAGCTATATTTTTGAGCCACGTTTTCTGAAAAGAATCAAGGAGCTATACCATATGTTGAAGAAGTGTGAAATTTGTAAAACAATACTGGAAATTGTTTTCTTTCTTTTGAAATAATGCATTGATATGCTCAGACAGATTTGGTCCTTGGTCTTAATTTTGATTTCTAAGAGCCTTGTCTCATGCAGCTGTGAAGTCCATGCTCTTATTTTAATTTGTTATTTTCACTACTTCTTTTATTTTGCTACTTCTCCAAGTTTATTCTCATTTTCATAACTGGCTTAGGGGTTTGGCTTGATAGTCGATATTTTTGTCTAGAAAGCATGAGGCTCTGTATTCCATTCCCAGCAGTGAAAAACCACAATAATAACTGTTTCCCAACATTTCTGTGAATATTTTCTCCCAAGATTGCCCATTAGTTTGTAAAAAGGGTACATCAAGTGGGTACTTTTTATTCTTTGTCCTGAGTTACAAGCTTTACCTATTGACACAGTCACATTCTTTTGATTCCTGTTTAGATAAATCTACTCTCCCTCTCTCTCTCTCTCTCTCTCTCTCTCTCTCTCTCTCTCTCTCTCTCTCTCTCTCTCTCTCTCTCTCTCTCTCTCTCTCTCTCTCTCTCTCTCAATTCCTAGTGAGCTTAGCATAGTGTGTGGCTCACAACAGGCATTCAATTCAATACACATTTAATAAACAAATGAAGATGCAAGTAGCTACGAGGCAAAATTCTCTCAGATACCCATAATTTAATCGGGGAAAAACAATATACCACTGAAAAAGATCCTGTGTCACAGGACACAGATATTTTATGACTTGTGACTTGAAGTGGTCACTCACTCAGCTTAAGACAAAAAGAGGAAAAGGAAGGGAAGGTTTCTTACAGTGACAAAAGCAGGAAAGCCAGGCTGAAGGCAAAACAGGGAATGCAGATATGAAAATCATGAGCCTATTGCTGTCTTGGAAGGAGAGAGAGATGAACAGGTGGAAACAGAGCAGGAGATCACCCTGTACAAGCACATCTGTAGGAGAGTAATGAAAAGATGGGGTTACAGGATGGGAGGATTTAGGGGTTCAGAACGTTCAGGGTCATGGCAGATAAAAGAGGCCTTTCTCAAATTGTGCACCAGAGACAGGAGAATGTTGACAGTTATTCCCACGACAATTCCATCTGCTATTAGAGAAATGATTCAGTGTTCTTTGGGAGCACCCCTGGAAATGTCTTCTTTTTTTTTTTTTTTCTTTTTGGGTCCAGTCGTGGGGCCTGAACTCTGGGCCTGGGTGCTGTCCCTCAGCTCTTCAGCTCAAGGCTAGCGCTCTACCACTTGAGCCACAGCACCACTTCCGGCTTTTTTCTTTTTGCTTATGTGGTGCTGAGGAATCGCACCCAGGGCCTTGAGCATGCAAGGCAAGCGCTCTACCACTGAGCCACCTTCCCAGCCCATGGAAATGTCTTCTTCAAAATGACCTTGGAAGTTAAATTTTGCCCTTCACTTTACATCTGATTTCAGTGTATGGGAGTGAAGAGGTTGCAGAAAACATCTGGGATCCTGCGTAGTGATGGTGCTGATGAACACACGCTTCCTCAGTTGGCGGAGACCATCATCGCCCTGTCTCTCCAAGGGGTTTGTCTGGGACGAAGACACCTGCCTTCCCCAGACTATTTTATAGAATACATCTTCAGTTTCTTGAATAGTCCAGATGGCCTCCATCTATCAGGTAAGGATTGTTTTCATAAAATTCACTTCCAAGTCACATTTACCCAATGCATTGTGTCAAAACACAAAGGCTGAAGCATTTTGATAATGAGGTATAGTGTTGTATGCTTGTTGGTTGGGTCTTAGTATGTAGCCCAGGATGGTCTTATTCTTTTTACGTAGTCTAGGATGAACTCAAACTTGAGATCCTTCTGCCTCAGCCTCCTGAGCACTAGAATGAGAAGTGTGTGCACCCATGCCCGAAGCATGGAGCAAGAGAGCGCAGATGGCCTTGCAGGGCAAACATACTATAAACTTCTGTAATGATGAGGCATAAGCATGGCCCACTTCTGTAGTGATGGGATGGTGGATGGAGAGACAGGTGGAGAGATGTGATGGTATGCCATGAAGACTAACTAGTCACTTTCCCATTTAGTACTTAATGCTGGAACAGAGGTGGCCAAGTAAAGTACTCAAAGTGGTTTAAGAAGGTAGATACCAGCTTGCATAGGATCATTGATGTAGGACATTTAATTTTAAATAAAGTGACGTGAGTTGTTCATGGTTGCAGCCTTCCTGATGACCAGCTTTTGGGGGAGGTGGGAGTGAATGAGATATCACAGATGGAGCAGAATGTTTGCTGTGCACATTTCTTTGCACTTACTTGATAAACAGATCAATGCTTTATTTTTCAGGTCTGTGTTCAAGTGGCCAGACAGGGCATTTTCTAAAGCATCTTATTACCAATATCACAACTAGCATGTTAATGATTTCTTAATGTCATACCCACATTGGATGTTCACGTTTTACTGATTTTTAAAATGTGATTATTTTTTAAGTTGAATCATGATCCATACAAAAGTCTAGGAAATGAACGTTGTTGGTAGATTTCTTAGGTGTCTTTTATTTATTTATTTATTTTTGGTCGGTCATGGGGCCTGAACTCTGGGCCTGGGTGCTGTCCCTCGGTTCTTCAACTCAAGGCTAGCGCTCTGCCACTTGAGCCACAGCACCACTTCCAGCATTTTCTGCTTTTGTGGTGCTGAGGAATCGAACCCAGTGCCTCATACATATGAGGCAAGACTTTACCACTGAGCTACCTTCCCAGCCCCTCTTAGGTGTCTTTTATAAATGTTCTTCTTCTCCATCCCTTTGTTTTGTCTAGTTTGTTGCAAATTATATTTGGGGGAAGATAAAGGTGATTGTGTAGCATTTGGACTTTGTGATTGCACTCACAGTTACTTAATCCATGTCTTATGCCATGAATTTCATGCATGATGGTTGTTGTATGAAGGCCTTATTAGTTGTAAGCTGTTAATTTGGGAGTATGGATTTATAGTTGATGACATCCACCAGGAAGTATTATCTCCCTTGTGAGAAGTTACAGACTTTTAATGACCATTGTCTGAATTGATTAATTTTGGAGGTCTTACAAAATCCAGTTCTCTCAATTCTGCTCTATTTCTTGGTATTATAATTCTATGTGAGGGCTAGGAAGGTGGCTCAGTGGTAGAGTGCTTACCTTGCATGCATGAGGCCCTGGGTTCGACTCCTCAGCACCACATAAGCAGAAAAAGCCGCAAGTGGCGCTGTGGCTCAAGTGGTAGAGTGCTAGCCTTGAGCTGAAGACTGAGGGACAGCACCCAGACCCAGAGTTCAGGCCTCACAACCGGCAAAATAAATAAATAAATAAATAAATAAATAAATAAATATAATTCTATGTGAAAAAACTTATCATTATTACTTTATTAATGTTCCTAAGGGAAATAATTGATATATTTATTGGTACTTTGTCAGTTTCCAAAATAATATACAACTCCTGTGCATCTTTCAAATGGGAACAGTGAAAAATTTAAAACATTACTATAATTTCATATCTCTGTTGATTATTATTATTATCCTATTAAAGCTTAGATTACTCCTCCTTTGACCAGTGGAATCTTATTCAAGTTGGTCTTAAGTTGCTGTGACAAAAACCAATAAAATATTTTATAATTCCCTTGCTTTCCTATCAAACAAGATATTCTAGGTTCATCCTGTAAATTTCCTGTCCAGACACAGAAACATTATTTTTTATACTTTTTATTGTAAAAATACTGTACAGAGGGGTTAGAGTTACATGAACAAGGTGTCTTCGTCCCAGAAAAACCCCTTGGAGAGACAGGGCGATGATGGTCTCTGCCAACTGAGAAAGCAGGTGTTCATCAGCACCATCACTACCCAGGATCCCAGATGTTTTCTGCAACCTCTTCACTCCCATACACTGAAATCAGATGTAAAGTGAAGGGCAAAATTTAACTTCCAAGGTCATTTTGAAGAAGACATTTCCAGGGGTTCTCCCAAAGAGCACTGAATCGTTTCTCTAATAGCAGATGGAATTGTCGTGGGAATAACTGTCAACATTCTCCTGTCTCTGGCGCACAATTTGAGAAAGGCCTCTTTTATCTGCCATGACCCTGAATGTTCTGACCCCCTAAATCCTCCCATCCTGTAACCCCATCTTTTCATTACTCTCCTGCCAATGTGCTTGTACAGGGTGATCTCCTGCTCCTGGTCACAATTTTGTATTAGCATCTAACTTTCTTTTTGGCTTTCGTAAATGAGATTTTCTTCCACTGTATCATCCAATTGATATTTGTATAAATAACTTTGTAACCTGCTCTGTGATTATTTTAAAATTTTTGCTTTGGTTTTATTATGACATATATATGTAGTTTATATTTTATATTGAATATATAACATAAATTACATACATACAAATTGTATATACATATATAATATAAATTGCATATACATGTAAATTGCATTCTCACCAAACAATATAGCTTTGATTATTAATTGTTCATCTTATTTTTGCATTGTTTTTCTGATGGTTTTATATATATATATATATATATATATATATTCCTATTCTCTCCAACCAGTATAGCTTTTCCTCTTTGCAATTATTGTGTGTTTTAAATCTGCTTGCATTGATTATTCATCTCATTATTATGTTAAGCTGAGAGGTGATCAGCATTGTTCTGTCTGAAGGTGAAGGTAAAACCTGCACTCTTCATTAAGTGTAGAGAACAAATGAGCAAGACATATTTAAAATCTTTTGCATTAACCTACATTTTTATATATTCCCCATGCTTATATAGTCTCTATTTCCAAATAGGAAATTCAACCCAAAAGGTAATTTTGGGTTTTATTTTGAGCCTGAAGAACGTCATTTGACTCTGGGCACTGGTGGCTCACATCTGTAACACTAGCTGCTCAGGAGGCTGAGATCTGAGGATTTCAGTTCAAAGACAGCCTGGGCAGGAAAGTCCATGAGACTATCTCCTATTATTCACCAGAAAGCCAGAAGTGGCGCTGTGGCTCAAGTGGTAGCCTTGAGCTAAAGAGCTCAGGGACAGTGCCCAGGCCCAGAGTTCAAGCACTATAACTGACAAAAACAAAACAAAAACCAACAAACTTCATTTGGATTTTTTTGTAACACATGTCTGGTAACAATGTCATTCACTGGATTTCTTTTTTCTCCAGTTGATTTGGTGGGATTATTTTTCAGATATAACTTAACTGACTCATGACTTTTTCTCTTATTTTCTTTGACAATAGCATTCCTCTACCTCTTTGTCTTCATTATTCACATCTGACTCAGCCATGAACAATGGTGGTGATGACTTACTTTTCTCTTGCTGCTTTTAGAATTTTATCGTGGTCAGATTTTTGTTGTCTGGGTGGAGATCTTTTTTTATATTTATCCTACTTGGTGTTCGATGAACTTATTGAGCGTATTGATTAAGATTTTCTGTCACACTCCAAATATTCTTAGGTATGATTTACTATATGTTTTCTTATTCTTGTTTTTCTGTGACTCTTAATACATATATGCTGATAGACTTGTTGTTATTCCATAGGTTTTTGAGATATATTCAGGTTCTGGTTTTTTTTCTTTCCATTTTTCAGGATGGATTATTTTTGCTAATCTCTCTTTGTGTTCTTGATTTTCTTTTTTTGTTTTTGTCCTGGTAGGTTGGTAGATCTCACCTCCATAGCTGGGATAATATCCAAGTTGTCGTTTTTTGCTCATTGCTGGGATAAGGTGTACTAACTGGTTTGATACAGCGTTGGAAGGACATGACTGGCAGTTTAGATAAAAGTCTGTGCCAATATGATTCCTTTATTTCCAAATTTAAGCAACAAAGAGATCAGCAGAAACAGTTCCCAAGCAAGTTTTACCTGGAACTTACTAGAAATAAAATTTGAATTTGACCAATAAGTTGAGTTAATTCATCCATCTGTGAGTCTGATTGTAACTTTTGCAGAGGATTAAATCTATATTGACAAAAACTGAGTAAATTCTGGTGAAAGTTTGAAATAGTAATTGATCAAACAATCTAATTTTTATATTATATAGCATTTTAAGGTACTGATTAAGATTGACAGCTTTGTAAATGTCCCTAAAGCCTTTTTAAATTACAATGTGAAACATATGCACAAGGTTGCTAGGTGTGGTATTATTAATTTAAGGCTGCCTAATGGATATAATTTCCTCCTCAGCTTTGTATCCGGTGGTTTACATACTTACTTAAAAAGTGACCTAATACGTGACCATTTGAAGAACCCTGACATAAACAAACACTTAAATGAATGTGGACTTAGTTACTACTTGGTTTTACATCAGTGTATTAATCTTGACCTTAGGCAAATCCTTTCTGTAAAAATATGTAGTAAACCTTGACACATTTGTTAGTACCAATATTTTAAGACTTCCTCTGCAGTTTGACTTTAAAGCTGCTCACTCTGTCTCTTTCTCTTTTTTTTTTTTTTTTTTTTTTTTTGTCTGTTGAGTCAGATAACTCTTGGTTGCAGTGATAACAGTTTTTAATCTGGAATTCTAGTAGCAAATGACATTTATTTGCCCAATACTTGATAGAATAATGGAAGGGCAGTGTGTCAGGATGACACAGAGTATCTTAAAGTTTAAGATGAATGAAACCATTTGGCCAATGATATTCTATCATTAAAAAATTTTTGTCAACAGCAAACATAATTTCTGCTCTTAATCATAGGTAACCAAGAATAGAATACTTTTAGAAAAACCTTGTTAGAGAACAAGGCTTTACAGTCATATACAAATTGACCTTTGCACACTCTCTAGGTGGGTTTTGCTTTGTTTGAGATCTTTTATGGAGAATGGATGAATGGGACCCCTATCAGGATTTCTGCCCTCATCCAGGAGAGAAAGCCTAGACTTTTAAAAAAAATTATCATTTCTAGAACCTTCTCTCCCCACTCTTTAAGCCATATATTTTATTTGTTTGTTTGTTTGTTTATTTTTGTTGGTCATTGGGCTTGAACTCTGGGCCTGAACGCTGTCCCTCAGCTTTCAGCTCAAGGCTAGCACTCTATCACTTGAGTCACTGGGCCACTTCCGGTTTTCTGAATGGTTTATCGGAGATAAGATTCTCATCAACTTTCCTGCCTGGGCTAGCTTTGAACTGTGATTCTCAGATTCCAGCCTCCTGAGTAGATAGGATTACAAGTGTGAACTGCTGGTGCCTGGCTTTAAGCCATATGTTTTCATCTTAAATCTGTCTGTGGGGAGCCCTCTGGCACTTTTTTAATGTACTAAATCTCCCTTATTGGAAACTTCTTGTGTAGCCCTGAGAAAAGCAAGAAACACCTGTAAACAGGCCTATGGGAATCCCTCAGAAACTCAGACTGTTGGGGTATCATCTGCAAAAAGGGAACAGAAGAGAGAAAGGGCCAATGAGGGTTCACCTTCTGTCTCCAGGAATCACGAGGGTGAAGGTCCCTTTGTTTTTAGAGAGACATCTCTCCCACTCATGTCCCAATTGGCTGTAGGTAAGACTGCCAGGAAGATGAGCAGCTGGATTGCACCTATCCGACCAGCGCACCAATGTCTTCCCCTCTGAGTTCCTGCCTGTTGCATTTTGTGTCCCCAATATTAGCAATCCTGCCAAAATTGGCAAGACTTCATCTCAAATTGTGCTTTGGTCAGAAAGAGGATAGACTAAAGCAAATGAAGCATGGTAAACAGAAGCCAGGAATTTAGAAGCCATGCCTTTGAAAACCTATGTGTACCCTCTTTTTGTGCTACGATATTTACACAAGGAAAATAAGAGGATGAGCAGCTCCCTCTATCTGACCCAAGATACTTAATGTGCTCTGAAAACTGAGAAGGGAGAACATGAAAAAAACATTCCTTCTTACAAGCAAACACCTGGGAGAATGACCCCTTCCAATTACAGCCCTTGTCTTCAGGATAAACATGTTTCCAGGAAGAGGTGCCCAAACATAATGGTCAGAAATATAAAGCATAGGTCTCCGAGATTCTGATCTTAAGTGATAAAAGTACAACAGCAGGAAGCCAGTAAGAACAGAGACAAACGCCTTTCTGAACTCAGTGTGTTTCCCTTTGAATCCCCTCACTCTGTCTGTTAAGGGTGTGGCTCTAACCAATGGCTTGCTTGCTTACAGAAGGGTGGGAGGACTGGAATTAAGTTTCCTATCAGTAACTATACAGCCCCAAAGGGCCAGGACTGAGAGGCCTTTTGGAGTCTAATGCCAGACCACCTTATAGAGGGGTTCTGGGAGATGAGACAAGAATATCCAAGACAGGAAAATAAACAAAGATCCAACTGTGGTGGGGACCAGAGGATGGCTGGGTGAATGTCAGAGACAAGATATAATTTATAGCTCCATTTGAGGAAGTGTGGACTCCGTCAGCCCAAGAGAAGTTCAGAGAACAGCACAAACACCATGCTGCTGGGAGACAAAGACAGGGCAGACGTCTCCATGTGTGGCCTCATACACTGGGTGAAAAATGTCCTTGACTGCTGTTGGGCTGAGAGATGAGAGGCAGAAAAGAGTCGCTTAGATTTTTTTTTTAAGACTAAACCTTAGCCAGGACGCTTTCCTTCAACACTTGAGCTGCTACACAATGCCCAGCCAAGCAAGGTCAGCTCTGGAGACCAGTAGCAGGCTTTCAGTGGGTTCCTTTACCTTCGATTGTCTTCTGCCCCATGATGGGTGCCAAGATGATACACAGCATGATGGGTGCTCGCATGATGGGTGCTCCTTCTCTGACAGTAGAAATAAGGCCAGGAAGGATAACTACAGTTGTAGGGAGTTTATTTAGAAAAGAAAAAGGCCATTCAGGAGAGAGTGAGCAGCGGGACCTGGAAACTGGTTGTCCCAATGGGAACCCCTTTTAAAAACATTGGTATAACCCCAACATTCAGCCTTGATCTGATGAGAGACTCTATGTCCACATCAAGTATCAGTGCTCAACTTTGTTCCAGATGAAACCTGGATTTTTCATCTGACTCAGATTTGTCTTGTAGCATGTCTACACTGTGATGAGATGAAATGGTGGCTTTTCTGAATGTGACCTGTTTATTCTGCATGACAACAGATTTTATATGAAATTTCCAGACCTAGACCAACTCCTCCACATTCTCTGGACCAAAAGCACCTGCATCCGAAAAGATAAAGTGAGTCAACTTCCAAGAAAACAGAACAACATAACACACCAGGACTGGGGCTTCCCTGATGCATTTGGACCAGTGGGCAAAGAGTCAGATGATGATCTAACTTCCTGGGATCAGGTATTTCCATTATCCTACTTATATGATTATTTACTTGTGTCAAAGTCCAGCCATGAAAGTTCTATCGGAGTTCTAGAACATTCAATGTGTAACTATTCTTAAATGTGTAACTATTTCTTAAATGTGTAACTATTCTTTTTCAGTGCTATGTTCCTAGGATTCTATTTCCATAAATGGGTCCCTGTAGACATAAGACCAAGGCCATACTATTTTGGTTAAGAATGACCTAGATATATCTATATATACATCTGTTTCCATATATCTGTTTTCTTCCATGAGTTCACATTAAATGCATGAACCACAAATTAGAAAACATGTATTGAGTATTTATTACATGTTGATCTTCACTGTTGGCATGAGGCAGTTGTTAAGGAAAAATATGCATCTCTCAAGGAGCTCACAAAGCAGTGAAGGATTGAAATAATGCATAAATAATCACAATAATGAGTGAATATTTTAAAGTTAGGGTAAATTAGGAAATGATTACATTGTAGTATGAGCAACAGAAACTTATGGAGGGGATGGCTCTGAGAAGGTTTTGGGGAAAAGGTAAAATCGGAGGAGCCAATGATTGTATCTACTTCCGTATTTCCTAAAATTCTGTATTTTCTAGAGTACAATCAATGGTTTAATTCAATGCTTTGGTGTGTGTTTGTGTGTGTGTGTTCCAATAAAACTTTTTTGAAACATCTTGGTGCTTTTCAAGAAGCAAATAAATAATAATTTGGAGAAATACTGGGAAGGTACTTTTGGCTGCAGCACATTAGGGAATCTGAAGGAATCCATTAGAAAGAAAATGTCTTTAATTGAATGTAGCATTTCTCCAACTTTGACTGTAGAGTCCTCCTCTGCTCTACTTTCTTCAATTCTTTATAAATTAATTTTACACAAAAATGGCTTCTAATGTATGGGAGACTTATGATGTCACAGACACTGAGTTATTTAACCTGCATCACTGCATTATTAGAACAACAACATGATGTTAGCTCATAGTTTTGCTTGCTACAGGTAGTCATAGAGCTCATGAGTAACTGCTTCAGTTCACAGACACTAAAGGCACATACATAGTTGTCTGACACATACTTGGTGTTCTGAACAACTGTTACTATGTCGGAAATGCTAATTTAAATAGGTTTGCTTTATTTCTTTCTTTCTTGTTGTTGTTGTTATTTGAATCTTAAATAAGCAGCACTCTTTTGGAACACAGTCCTGAGCTTTTTCGCTCAAAGCGAGCGCTTTACCACTTTAAGCCACAGCACCACTTCTGGTTTTCTGCTGGTCAACTGAAGATATGAGTCTCATGAACTTTTCCTGCTTGGGCTGGCTTCAAACTGTGATAATCAGATCTCAGTCTCCTAAGTAGGTAGGATGTGTACCACTGGTGCCTGGCAAAAATCTGTTTTTTCTTTCTTTCTTTCTTTCTTTCTTTCTTTTTTCTTTCTTTCTTTCTTTCTTTCTTTTTTCTTTCTTTCTTTCCTTCTTTCCTTCTTTCTTTTTTTTGTGGTCATGGGGCCTGAACTTTGGACCTGGTTGCTGTCCCTTAGCAATTCAGCTCAAGGCTAGCACTCTACCACTAGAGCCACAACACCACTTCTAGCTTTTTCTGCTTATGTGCTGCTGAGGAATCAAACCCAGGGCCTCATGCATGCGAGGCAAGCACTCTACCACTGAGCCACCTTCCCGGCCCCAACATTCTGTTTTTTAACAAGTGGTCAAAATGATTGTCAAAGCTATAGATTAGGAATTAATTTTTAAATACATTTCAACATTTCTATAGAAGTGCTGACATCAATACAAGTACAAACACACACTGATACTTTATGCAAAGGAATAAAGATGACAGGCTAGATAATATAAAATTTCCTTCTGTTCTCTTCTTTATTAAAAATATGTTATGTTCAAAATTTTATGGAACATATGAATCACTATTAAGACATTTGTGTCAGTGATTCTGGAAGGAATTTAGAACAATGACTTAAATAGCACAGAGGCAGAAAGAAAAGATCACGGGCTTATAATCAAAGAATCAAGAAGCTTATAATCAAACCATCTTCCTCTTTAAAAACATATTCTAAAACTGGAAGCTGTTCTGAGATGAACTACTGTCTTATGGCAACTTTAAAGACTTGTATTTGTTATGTATTTATGGCTTGTTTTTTTTTATAAGCATGCCTAGGTAAGACAGAAAAGTGTCTTTAAAAATTAGGTTATGTAGATAATGTTAGTAGAAAATAAAGGGAGAAAAAGTAAATTTTTGTGTGGAAGGGGCATTAGCAGAGGGTAAGCCATTCACTTTAAAATTTTTAAGCTTTTATTGCTTGTGAAAGTACTTGCTCCCAACACAGGCTGTTTAAATGAGAATATCAAAGATTTCATTATCTGAGTTGCTGTTTATCATATAAAATCTTAGTTTTGTGACTATAGAACTTACCCCATTAAAAATCAGCAAAACTAGTCAGATGTTAGTGGCTCTATTTGTAATCCTAGCTATTCAGAAAGTGAGATCTGACTATGTGGTTCAAAGCCAGCCTGGGCAAGAGTCCATGAGAATTTTATCTACAATTAACCAGCCAAAATCTGCAAGTAGAGTTGTGACTTAAGTGACAGAGTACCAGTCTTGAATAAAAAAGTCAAGCAAGAATGAGAGACCTGGGGACTCAAGCCCCAATGCTAGCACCAAATGAAATGAAACAAAAGAAAATATCACCCCCATTATAACCAGTAGAGCTGGCTAGAACAATGTACAGCACTTTATAGCATAGTATTTTCCACAGAGAAGAAAGGAGTTAGGAAATAAAGCATACTGAGAACAAAGTTAGCTACTGCAGGCTTGGAATTTAAAATACTCCTTGGATGTGAATCAAAGCGTAATTAACTGAAGGTAGCAGGTAGTTGTCACCATGATTTCCCCTGTCCCCTGTAGCCAGAACCCTCCTGTAGCCCTCCATCGGCTCTAGCTCCTGAAGAGAAGTTGGTGGACATCTTGTTCAGTGCTGAGGTTGTAACTGTGCATATTCTCTCCATCAGACTTGCTTCTCTGCACAGCAGCTGCTGGAGATATTTCTACAGGGCGGCCTTGCACCCATTTCTAAGGAGGACTTTAAACAGCTGAGTCCAGGGATCATTCAACAACTACTGAGCTGCCCTTGCCAGCTATCTAGAGACCAGCGGGCAAAGCTACCACCTACCACTCTGGAGAGTAAGGTTTGGTTCTTTATCAAAAAACACTGTATTTGGGGCTGGGAAGGTGGCTCAGCGGTAGAGTGCTTGCCTTGCATGCCAGAGGACCTGGGTTCGATTCCTCAGCACTACATAACCAAAAAAAAAGTATTACTTAAAAAAAAAAACTGTATTTGTCATAAAAAATAATGAATATGGGATTTTACTATATCCAAAGTGCCATTCGAAGCATTTAACACTTACCAATTCATGTAATCTTGCCAATAATAGAGGCGGTAGGTGTTATTTTTTTTCCATTTTGCACACGAGGAAACGGAGGCATGGAAATATAAGTAATTGGTTCAAGGGCACCCAATTGGTAAGTGATAAATTTACGATTTGAAGCCCAGTCAAGCTGCTCCCATAGATTCATGTTGTTCACCCCATACTGTCTTTCAATGAATGTTCTGTACTTTGCATACAATTTCTATCCATTTATTTGTTTGTTTGTTTGTTTGTTTGTTTACTTTTGGTCGGTCATGGAGCTTGAACTCTGGGCCTGGGCGCTCTCCCTCAGCTCTTCAGCTCAAGGCTAGCGCTCTACCACTTTAGCCACAGCGCCACTTCTGGCTTTTTCTGTTTATGTGGTGCTGAGGAATCAAACCCAGGGCCTTATGCATGCGAGGCAAGCGCTCTACCACTGAGCCACCTTCCCAGCCCCTAGATCCATTTATTTTATCCTCTATATTTGACTTCATCATTGAGTAACTTAAAAATCCATGGTTGAAAAGTAGCATGGTACAAATGAAAACCCACATGAAATCCAAAACACCAGAAGAGGTCACTTTGTTTTATTGCAAGCTACCCTGTGACCTTAAGAAAATTTTACCACCTCCTCAGTCTGCTCTTACCATCATCACCATCCTCATCACAGTGGGGAACCAGTGGTATACTAAACAAGGCATGGAAAATATAAAAGATGAAGGCATATGGAGGAGTGTCCTAGTATATTGGTCTGCTCTGGAAGAGAGTTGCCCAGTCCAGGGAGAAGGAAGTCTCCCAGTATGGCTGGCAGAAGTGTACAGATCAATAATTGCCCTCAATTGCCTTCCTCTGAGTCACGGAAGTAGAAAAGTACTCTCGGCAACTTCACAGGGCACTTCGAGCTTGAGATAGGATACCGAGTACAAAGATGTGTGCAGTAAATGTAAAGCATCACGTACCTAACACCTCCTCCCCCAACATGGTGGCCTAAGAATAGCCATAACATTTAGTAAAGCAAGAGAGTGACAGAACATGCAACCTCTAAGTGTTAATCTGAGGACCCTAGATATAACACACAGGTGAGGCATATGGGCACATTCACATATAAATCCACGAGTATGCATGAACACATGAATATATATATATATATATATATATATATATATATATATATATATATATATTCAATACAAATGAGCAACTCACCAGTCAGCACTCAATGGTCAACAGTGCTCAAGTAAATGAGGACAGGACTTGGTTCCTCGGAATGATTGTAGGCATACGCGCACTGCCTGCCATAGTGCTTGGTATGCACAAGGCACTTGAAAAAACAGTTTTAATCTTAAGATATATGGAAAAAAAGTTGATCACCTTTTCTGAACTTCTAGACCCTTCTAGGAAATAGTCTCCCTGAAAAATGTCCCAAGGAATATGCACCAGAGAACCTATAAAAACATTACTTCAGTTTAAAATTTTGCATTATCTAATTGAGGGTGAAGCCTTATGTTGGCCTTTGGGAATCACAGATATGTAAGGTATTGTGTGTAAAAAGGGAGGCAGACACAGATGTTACTAAGGAAATATGAGTCAGTCTGCTGCTGCTTTAACTCAACCCTTAAGTACCTGCTCCAGTTAAGTGTCTAGGATAGATGATTAAGTCTATGTCAGAGTAAAATTTCACACCTATTTTAAGTAGCTGCTCAGGAATGGCTAGGAATTTAACAGATAGGTCAAGTTCTTCTGTAAATAATGAGAAATACTTAAGACAAAACTCATCTGTGAGTCATTTAACACCAACCAAGACAGAATGGCACCTGTATAAGAGACCTTGGGTAATTTAGGAGAGTCCATCAACCACAAAAGTCAGAGATTTTGATGCTTTGTCAGGTTGCTCTTCCCACAGAACAGAGAAAATCTGACTCATGTAGGATCTAAGAAGATTTGGTAAACCCTAAAATTAGGGAAGCTTCATTTTGCTGTCCACAGGACTAAGAGAAGAGCAGTACTGGAAACTCCTGCCCTTTTCCTGAGAAATGTACCCTGATTTGACCTGTGTGTTCTTGCCATCTTATGGTCTTTTGTAGTTACAATAAAAACACAAAAGCCTTGAACTTTATTGGGCAGCCAGGTGTCCAAGTAAAATTTCACATAACTATGTATGAGAAGAGATGGTTGTCATTTCCATCTAATAGTTGAACTGAAAAGGAATGGGATGTGAAACTCAGTTGAGCATCTTCCAGGATGTGCTCCTCACATGGCTGGTCTTCCAAAATTAGCATGGAATAAAATAATGGGTAGGTATAGGACTATTCCAACCATTAAAATTTTAAAAATTAAAATTTAAAAATTTTAACTGTAGAAATAGGCATTTTATAAAATTTGACTTTTTTTCCCCTCTGGTGCTAAGGTATTGAACTCTAGAATTCTAAGCACATGCTCTTCCCCTTAGCCATTTCTGTTTGTGTTGGTTAGTTGTGTTTGGTTATACTCACATTGTTAGGAGAAAAGGCTCTAGAGCTTGTGTACCATATGAATGTAAGAGTTGATTAAATCTACTGATGAATATCCTTCTCTTTCCCCATTGAGGTTTCCTAGCAACAGAGAAGAGGCAGTGACAGGGAGGGGTAAAATCTGAAAATTTCCTGCTGTTTTTGGTAAACTATCATCTCTCTTTTAATATTAGATCCTTGTACAATATAGGCCTTAGGGTCGACAGAATAATAATACATGCTTATATCATGTTCCTAGTACCATTTGTATGATCTAAAGAGTGAATTTCCAAAAGAATGACAAGTATGGTAAAAAAAAAAAAAGGAATATTTTCTATTATAAACAGATACTTTCATAAAAACATCAAAAGCTGAATGATTTGATTTACTTTATGTATAATCACTAGATAAAAGGACAGTTTAGGCAGGCACCCATGGCTCATGCATCTAATAGTAGCTGCTTAAGAGGCATAGATTGGAAAGATTGTGCTTTTGAGGCCAGCATGGCAAAATGTGCACAAGACTTCATCTCAACCAACAGGTAAGCACAGCGGTATAAAGGTGAGATTGGAGGATCATAGCTTTAGGCCAGTCACATCCAGAAAAGGCTGGATGTGGGGATATACACTTGTCATTCTAGCTGTGGTAGGAAGAGTAATAAATAGGAGGGTTTTGGTCCAGTCAATCCTGGGCAAAAAGCTAGATCTTAGCTCCAAATTAATGAGAACAAACAAGGTTAGAAGTCTGCCTCAGTGGTAGAATGCCTACCTAGCAATCATGAAGTCCTGAGTTCAAACCCCAGAACTGCCTCTGAAAATGAGAAATTATTTTTAACTTCCCTCATTGTTTGTTGTCCAGTTTGTCATGACTTGTTGGTAATTTCTAAATAAGCAGAAAACAGAGTATTTGTTCTGAATATCTGCATCCCACTAAAAATGACAGCTGAATAACTCCAGCCCCATCTCACTCATGTTTGTCAGTAAAGTTATTTCCTTTCTCTCATTGAGTATATTATCTTCCATTTCTCCCTTTATTTCCTCCCCCTTTATATTTTATATATATGTATATATATGTGTGTGTGTGTGTGTGTGTGTGTTTGCTTTTATTGAATAATCTTAAACATTTTACTTTTCTACAGACATTTATGTGCTTTAAGTGGTAGATCACTTGGTTTAGCAAGCATGAGGCCCTGGGTTTAAACTCCATTACTGCCAATAATAATAATGATAATGATCATCATCATAAATAATCACAACAACAAAGAAAGGAAAACATTTTCTGTATTAAAAAGTACCTGGAAGTCTAGGAACAGGAAATAAATTTCAAGAGCTATAAAAATGTACAATAACCTAAAATCTAGACTGTTCACAATTATTATATCAACCATTCTCATTCATTGGTACATTTTCAGTAATAAATGCATCATTTTAACCATTGAGAATGATAATCACTTTTTTTTTTACTTTTTTTTTTGCCGGTCCTGGGGCTTGAACTCAGGGCCTGGGCACTGTCCCTGAGCTTCATTTTGCTCAAGGCTAGCATTCTACCACTTGAGCCTCAATGCTACTTCCAGCTCTTTCTGTTTATATAGTACTGAAGAATAAAACCCAGAACTTCCATGTAATTGTAACTCCTCTGTATGGTATTCTCAAAAAAAAAAAAAAAAAAAAAAAACCCCAGAAAGAGAGGAGAGGAATGCGAGTGAAAGACAGAACATCTTACAATAAGCAAAAGGAAAGAAATGTAAATATCACCTGGAAGAAATAATTGTATTATCAAAGCTTTTAGAATTGTATTGTCAAAGCGTATAGAATTCACAAACTTTATAGACCATGATAATGACAATTTGCCTTGTGAAGGTTAAAATATGTTTGTGACTTCAACTAAATATCACTATTCCACAATTCTCTGAAATAAGAGAAATTTAGGTAATAATAAAAACCTCAGAAAGTGTCAGAATAAAAAACACCCAGGGCTTCTTGCATGGTAGGTACGCACTCTTAGCACTGAACCACATTTCCAGCCGCATAATGATCACTCTTGAGATTACAAATAGTCTTTACAACATTCACAAGAAAGTTCATCTGAGGTTTGTACTCATTTTGTATGAAAGCCAAGCTCCACATGGAACCAAACTCCATGTTCCCTCTTTACTTCCTTGCTTGGGAAGGGTTAAAAATGAAAAGTGGGGTTCACATCTATTGTCACTGGAAGTAATGATTTTAAGAGAGACATACTCATTTTGTCGGGAATGGGAAGTATGTGAGCTTTCTGCTTGCCAAAGTGATTTCTTTCTTTCTTGTTTTTGGTAGAGCTTCATCAAGATAGTGTCAAAGGTAGGTTAAGAAAAGCCTTGTTATAGTCATTGCTGTAACAGAATGCTATACATAGAGGGGCTTATGAACAACAGAAGTTTATTCCTCACAGTCCTGGTGTCAGGTGAGGGTCCATTTCCTAGTTCATAAATTGGTACCTTCTCCACCTTGTGGAGGGAAGAATTTGGATCTCTTCTGCCCAATTCTTTTTTTAAAAAATTGCTGTTTTGAAGGTGATGTACAGATGGGTTACAGTAACGTAAGTCAGGTAAAGAGTACATTTCTTTTTTGACAATGTCACTTTTTCCCTCACTCTCTTCCAGTGTTTCCCATACATCCCCACCTACAAGTTGTATAGTTCACTTTCAACATAGTGTCTACTAACATAGTGTCTAGTGAGTATCACCACTGCGTTTGTTCACCCTTTGTCCCATCATTTCTGCCTCCCCCACCCCTGCTTGCCTTCCCAAAGACAAATAAATGGAAAAACAAGACCACAAAGAAAAGAAAACATAAACAGCAACAAAAAAGTCTCCTTTTTCCATTTCTTGGAGTTTATTCTGATAAATGTTATGTTGTATGATCAGATGCACTGTGCCTTTGTTACTCCCCTTACCCTTCTTTGCTTTCATTGTGTGTGAATGTCTAGAGTCCTGTATATTTTACCATATTCCAATGTGTATTAGATCTAGCTTCCATATATGAGAGAAAACACGTGTGGTTTGTCTGAGTTTGGCTTACTTCACTTGATATGATTTGTTCTAGGTTCATCCATTTCCCTGCAAATGACATAATGTTATTCTTTCTAATGCTTGTGCAAAATTCCATTGTGTATGTGCCACTCATCTCCTGAAGGACATTTGGGCTGTTTCCACAACTTGGCTATTGTGAATAGTGCATCAATGAACACGAATGTGCAGGTGTCTTTACAGTATACTCTGACCCCATTCTTGGAGATGGATATGAACACTCAGCCTGTAAAAGTCTGTCCATTCTGTTCTTCCTATATTAAAATTTTACTCCATATAAAACTTAGAAAACAACGCCACGTCCGAGTGAAGTGTTCCTGTGAGACTGATTGTTCTAGCATTTTTAGGAGCTCAGGCAGAAATGGACACTGATGTGCCCTGACTGTTTGTGCTATCTCCTCTGACTTAGAATATGGCTACAGCACAGTGGCTGTGATACTTCTCACGCTGGGCTCCATGCTTGGGTCCGTGCTGGTCCTTTTCCACGGCTGCCAGGACAACTACAATCTGATTTTACAGCTGTTCGTGGGCTTGGCTGTTGGAACACTCTCTGGGGATGCTCTGTTTCACCTCATACCACAGGTAATTGTTTTTTCCATTTCAGATGGGTGATAAAGAGTTTCTCTTTACTTGTAAACCCTGGAGGTATCTGTGCAAAATTCTGCAGTGACTTCAATAAATAGGGCAATATTTTATTTGGGAAAACATTATTTGTCCGCAACTTCTCAGCACTTGGAAGAGAGAAGAAAAGATCAAATATTAAGTTCACTACAGGCTATTCGTGTTTATAAGATTTTAAAAGAGGGAAAGTGTTGGGTCTTCATTCCTATGAAGTAAGATTCAGCAAACAAGTGCTAATCGTCTCTCAATAAAAATCACCAAGGGTGTGAGACGTTGTGCTGCTTTTTCTCCCACATCAGATCTATTCTCTTCTTCTCTTCTCATTTTCTGTCCCAGAAGTGTATATCTTCTCTGTTCTCCCGCAGACTGGAATTTTGATTGAGTTCAGCCACTAGGAAGTCAAAGAAAAAAAAACCCAAGAGGAGAGGAGAGCCAGACCGGGATGTTTCTTTGCAGCTCTCCCCTGGCTCTGACATCTGCTCTAAACATAGCTGGCTTGATCTCAGACTAGAGCTACAGGCCCTGTCCTCAACTCTTTTCTACTCACTGAACTTCAGTGAGAACATTGGTTGGAAACCAAACTCCTAAGCCAGAGACTCAACTCCAGAGTTTCCAATATGTCAGGTGTAGCCTTTCACCTCTCATTGCCAATTTACTAATGGCCATAAGGGCAGAAGTATCCAACCCATCTTCAAGGTACAGACATGAACTCAACGTTCACGTATAAGCCTTGGGGCAGGAGGTGAGAGGCACACCATGGTATGGTATGGAATGGAATTACTCTCCTTATGGAAGTATCTGTCCTATGAAGCTCTGCTGTTTGGTGAAGGTAATTTTGTTCTCTTGCCATAAAAGTGCTGTTACTCAGTTCTGTTGCCCCTGGCGTGCAAGAAAAGAGAGACTTAGAGAGAAGAGGGACTCGGAGACAAAATGGAGTTGGGATGCTCAAGTTTTATCCTGCTTTTGTTCATTTGGGCTCCCAAGTAAGGAAAGCAATGCTTTGCGGCACAAGCAGTTTCTAACTACCTGCAATGGCTTCCACTACCTTTTAGCCCTAAGGGTAGTAATGGTGTCCTGGGTGGCTGGTCTCTGCTTCATTATCCCTGTTCATGCTCTTCACCCTCCCTGGACCTCATCCAAGCCTCTCAATGGTTCTCTTTCTCTTTCATGATTTTATTTTTAAAATTATCTTTAAGTAATTGTACAAAGGAGTTGCCATCTAACAAAACAGTTTCTGAATACAATATATGTTGATAAGTGTCACCCCTTTCAAGATTCTCACCCATCCATTCCCTACCAATTCCATCCCTCCCTTTTCTTAATTTTGTAGGCTCTGCATTGGATTCTTGTCTGCATTTTCTCCCTCATCTGAATTCTCTTAAGACAAATATAAGCACTGCAGAGCTGGCCCTTTATGGAAGCTTTTTGAGGATGTGTATTGATCAGAAATGAAAGGACATGCATGTGGGATGGTAAAAGAGTTCAGAGGGAAGACTCTGCAGATGTTCTTGATCCCCTCTGAGATCTTCCAATGTGGGTGGAGACGATGGATCAATGCTCCTGCCTCTTTGGAAACGTGAGCTGTAAAAATTTCCACAAGTCTCTGGCAATTTCCTACAACCTTACAGGGTCACTGTTATTGCTTAGAGGCTCAATAATTACTTGATGTTCTGAAAAAAATCATAAAGTGAATGTTGGGGAAAATAAAACAAGCCATTATTAGTTTTAATTTCCCTCATAATTTAATTTTCTGGAAGTATTTCAGGGCTCTTACTGGCTTGAAGTGGTGGCTTAGCCTTTTTTTTCTAGGTCACCAGAGTGTTGGGCAGAGTTGTTTGCTAGCCAGGACAGCAGGAAACAACAGCAGAATACGAAGGCTGCCTGGGTTTCTATCCAAGGGGACGCAAGCTGCAATTAGGATGTTAAAATTCAATACATAACCTAATTTTAAAAAACAGTGAAGGAGGGGTAGGTTGGAAGGAGTGGGTGTGAATGTTGAAAGGGTTGACATTGATCAAGATGCCCTGTTTTCATAAACTTCTTTGGTGAATGGCAATTCCTTTGTACAAACAACTACTTAAAGATAATTAAAATAAATTAAAAAGAAAAAAAGAAAGAAAAGGCTGCAGAAAATAAATAGCCAAACGGGAAGGAGAGGGGTTCATGGGCAGGGACAGTAGAGGTGTTGATAATTGATGTTTCTCCCTCATTTCAGTTCTCTGTTTTCTTTAATGAATGTATATTCACATGAAAATAAAATGATAAAATAGAAAAAAATCACTCATTAAGGGTTATATAATAAAACTCCTGATTACAAATTACAAAAGGGGGAGGTGAAAAAAATGAACTCAGTTTCATGAAGTTTAGAAGGCAGGTTTGTTTTTTGTTTTGTTTTGTTTTTGGCTTGAGGAAATTAATGAGGATAAAAGAATTTTTAGCACAAGTATGGTGGGAAAAACATCAGTAGTCCCTGAATATAATTCAGATTTTCAAAGGTCTTGCAAAAGTGAAAGAAATATCATTGCTGGATTTCCTTCTACAATGGACCAAATTTATTCGACTTTATGAATCTGTATTTTATCCTGAGATTGGGGGTTTCTTCTGTTTGATTTAGATATTATAATTCTTTCACTTATGGGAAATAATTATAATTACAAGCTCTAAGTAGGTCTACATTAATGTTCTTACCAAAGGAAAATAGGACTAGTATCATGCACACCTACACACACACACACACACCAATACACAAATATACAAATTGTCCTTTGATATCTGCAGAAGATTGGTTTCAAGAGTCCTGAGGATATAAAATCTATGAATTCTCAAGTTCTATACATACACACACACACACACACACACACACACACACACACACACACACACACACACACACACAGAAGTTGCATGTGCCCTATGTATATCCTGTACAAATCCTCTTGTATTTAAATCATGCATAGATTACTTGTAGTACGTAGTTCGATGTCAATGCTAAGAAAATTGTTATACTGCATTATTCCAGAAGTAACTGCAAAATGTACTCACTCAGCATAGAGGCAATTTTTAAATATTTGCAATCCACCATTGGGTGAGTCTTATTGATATAGAATGCACAAATACATGAATATACAGGATTATGTATACCCACATAAATGCCTACACACAAATATATATGTGTGTGCATGAGCATCTATACTTAACTTTATACATGTATAATATTTTTGTCATTTAATTTACTCTCAGGGGCATCTGAAATCTGAAGCCACTGAGCTGTTACAAACTTTCCTCTCTTGAGGCAGGAATATGATGTATAATAATTTACTAAAAGAAGTCATGAAGCCAATCAGTGGGATGAGTCAGCGAGAAGAACATTCTCAATGTCTATCATATACTTTTTTTTTCTGAAAATACTGCTGGCCATATATATTACAATCTGTGGAACGGCTTCCAGAAGGATTTCTTACTTACCTGAGTAGCTATTGAAATTTTACTTTCATTGTAATTGTTTCTGGAGATACAAAAGAAAACCTCAAATGAATTGTATCTGTGTTCTGGACATAAAAATATATTGATACCTTATAAAACATTTCTAGGTAAATAGGTATAGATAGATAGAACTTCTGAAAAAAAATTCCAGCTGAGACATTAAGAATTACTGGGTACAAGGTGCAGGAGGCGGTGGACTCCATGGTGAAGAGTGTGGAGAGAGAGAACATCCGGAAGATGCAGGGCCTTATGATCCAGTGCAGTGCCACCTGCTGTGAAGATAACCAGGCGTCCATGCAACAGGTGCACCAGTGCATCGAGCGCTGCCGTGCACCTCTGGCTCAAGCACAGGCCTTGGTGACCAGTGAGTTGGAAAAGTTCCAGGACCACCTGGCCCAATGTACCATGCATTGTAATGACAAAGCCAAAGATTTAATAGATGCAGGGAATAAGGAGCTTCAGGTAAAACGGCAGCTGGACAGTTGTGTGACCAAGTGTGTGGATGACCACATGCACCTCATCCCAACTATGACCAAGAAGATGAAGGAGTCTCTCTCATCCACTGGAAAATAAAAGTCTTTGCTAGTGACCATGGGGCTTGGGGTAGGGAATCTATTTAATAAGAGAAATGGGAATAATCTTAGTCTTTTAAGCAAAGTTTAAAATGAAGAAACTAAGGATGGTAACAAGTTTCAGGCATATTTCACTTGCCTGTGGACCCTGGTTCTTTTGTGTTTTAATTATAGAAAGTGAAATGGAAAACACTGGTGCTAAAATTTCAGTCATGATAGAATGGGAGAGTGTTCTAGAGCCTAAATTTCATATGGCAAGTGCTTTTCTTGGCAGTAGAGGTCTCCATGTACCAAGCCAGAGATCCTCCATGTACCAGATTCTTCTTATTACACAAGATGCAACAGGTTGGCATGTTCCTATAACCCAACTCTAACCTGGTGAAGTTTGAGGATGGTGTGTGTCTATTGCCCACTCCTGTTTACTATAAGTATCACAACACCAATTTCCATGAATTGTAAAGCAAATTCCAGCAGATGACTAATTTAGAAGGGGAAAAAATGCTTCTGGATCTTTAGTTTTGCTTGGTTTTGTTTTATATACAAGAACATGAGATTTAAGATACAGACTTGGAAGAAATAGTAGTTTGAATGGGAACTTAAATGGTTCCTTTTGCCATTAAGATATAAATTTGAAATTCTGACATTGCGTTTTTCAGCCTACAGACTTCCTCCACTAGCTAATAACCCCTGAGGCTTTTTGTAGCAGACTGATGGGACGGTCTTGACAGTGATACTTCCCATTGGAAGGAAAAGGGATACATAAATACAGCATTCAGTAATAAACACTAAAATAGGAACTATTGTCTAGTTGAGAGAATTGTAACATACTAGAACCCAAAAGCCCTCAATTTTGTAGAACAGAATGGAATACAAGCCTAAACCCAGCATTATTTACTTAGTCCCTGAATTAAGAGCCTAATTGATACCATCCTGTGGGCACAGAAAGTTCAAAAATTAAGCAACTTAAGCTAAGAGAAGCTGCAACAACCTTATAGCAAAGAACATAGACACAGACTCATTGCCAAATACCAGTTTGCCTGGAATCTTTACCAAATGTGGTGTTTCTGCTCTAGCAAAGCATGGCACCTTTTCAGTGGGGACCATGTTACTTTTTAAGCCAACTTATTACTTGAAACTATAATATAGCCTGTTTGCTGTGACAAGGCTATGATATATATATTTTCCTAGTGGTATGATTTTAAATGACCTTATATTGTTTTCCCACTATCTAGATGATGACTATTTAACTTTCCCAATATGCTTCTTGTTATATGTGAAATAAATTTCTTATGATATCCAAAGAAATGGGAAAAAAAAGAATTGGGTACAAATCTGGGCTAATTTCAGAAATAAACCTTAGGAGCCATTCTGATATTTAGCACAAGGTATTTAAAACTCTCCTTTATTTTCTATCGTACACATTTTATTTGACCCTAACTAAACTATATAGTGGGAGTATTCATATATCTCAAAAGCAAAATGTATTATAAATAACTTCAGTTGTCATGGGAAATCCTCAGCCTGTAGTCTAATATTATTCAACCACTATGATTGCCAATTAATAGTGAAGTCATCCAAAGTAACTTCCTTCCTTCTTTCATTTTTCTTTTTTATCTTTTTTTTTTTAAGGTTCTTGGTTTCCATAGGCAGGAGGCGCCAGAGTTTGGACATTTCCATGAGAGCAGAAGTCATATTTGGAAACTGTTGGGGTTAATTGGAGGCATCCATGGATTTTTCTTGATAGAAAAATGTTTTATTCTTCTTGTTTCATCACATGCCAAGGTATATTTTACTTCTCACTTATCTTTTGGCTTTGAGGTTTTGATCATTTACATTCCTAAATGTCTGCAAGGTTCCCTTTTATGTATCACAAAGTAAGGTCATTTTGTGTAGAGATAGTGATTGACGATAGATAGGTAAATATGTGGTAAAAGTCATCCAGCAAAATGCAAATAGTAGGATCAATGAAGTGGATGTGTTAAGTAGTAGCTTGTTGATATATTTGAAACTTTTTGAGAATAAGTAGAATCAAGGCTTTGAGTGCATTTCAAATGAAAATTTATAACAATTATATTTTAGTGAGGGAAAATTGGAAGGGTTCTTTGTTCATTTGTAGGAGCTGGAGTTCAAGCTAGGATATTATAGTAATTGCAAGATTAGTATTGCTAGCTTCAATCACAGCACTTCTCTAAAAACTTACGAAATGAGCTTCTGCAAAATCTCTCAAAGACTATAAAAAGTTCTTGGTCCTCTCTCATAGATCACATTCTTCGACTGAAAAAAACTAAATTATAATGCCAATATACCAACCTATAACTTACAGCTAGATAGAAATTTAATGAGCTTGGACATGAGTGAAAGAAAGGTCAAATATCCAAATATTCAGTGTGTTCAGATTGACCCTGAGCTTGCCATGACTTAAAATGATCTATAAGAATGCAATTTTAAGATTCATGTTATAGAATAAAATAAAAGAAATATAAATATTTACAAGTGCTTTAATTAGTGAATATATTTTTGGCAATATTAGTTTAATAGTTCTGTTCCAATATAGGTTTTGTTTTCATTTTTGTTTTGTCAGTTATGAGACTTGAACTCAGAGCCTGGGCACTGTTGCTGATTTTTTCTGCTTAATGCTAGAACTCTACCACTTTGAGCCATAGCACCACTTCAATTTTCTGGTGGTTAATTGGAGATAAGAGTCTCACGGACTTTGCTGTCCAGGCTGGCTTCCAACAATGAGATCCTCAGATTTCAGCCTTCTGAGTAGCTAGGATGACAGGCATGAGCCCCCAGTGCCCAGCTATAATAGAGTTTTGATGATTGTCATTTTGGTGTCTATATCAGGAGTATTCAAAATTAAATTTTGCATAAATTTTAAATTTTTAATAGAGATTTAAATACAATAAGATAATGTAAATAGAATAAAACCATGTCACCGGGCACCAATGGCTCACGCCTGTAATCCTGCTACTCAGGAGGTTGAGATCTGAGGATCATGTTTCAAAGTCAGCCCGGGCAGGAAAGTCCGTGAGACTCTTTATCTGCAATAAACCTCTAGAAAACTCAAAGTGGCACTGTGGCTCGAGTGGTAGAGGGCTTGCCTTGAGCTGAAGAGCTGAGGGATAGCACCCAACCCCAGAGTTCAAGCCCCATGACTGACAAAATAAATAAATAAATAAAAGAATAAAACCAAGTTGTCTTCAAGACTTTTAAAATCATAAGTAGACATTGTTGAAATTGCATTCCCTGGCCTCAAGCTCCTTCTGACTCAGTCTCCCAAATGCTAGGATTAATTCAACTTGAAGTTGTACTCTTTTTAAAATTATATTTTTATTATCTTTAAGTAGTTGTACAAGGGGGTTACCATTCAACATGTCAGTTTATGAGTACAATGCATCTTGATCAATGTTCACCCCTTTCATCATTCTCCATATCTTTTCCAACTCTACCCATCACCAATTTTTCTAGTTTTGTAGAATATACATTGAATATGAATGAATTCTGCCCCCTTCCTCTCTTCATTCATACATCTCCCCTTTCATTTTTCTCCCCTTCCCCCTTCTGACCTCCAACATCAATACCAGCTTCCTGGTATTCATTTGGTTAGATTGTAAGTTAGTTGTTCTAAGGAGTTAGGCCATTTGATTTCTCCCCTGCATATACCACCTTGGACTAATACATCTTGGGCACATGTATATGACCTTGTACATGTTTACTTACATCATTATAAATTAGATCTTGTTTCCACATATGAGAGAAAATCTTAAAATATCTTGAGCATGCATGAGGTTTGTTCTTGGTGACATTTAATAGGTATTTTTTTGTGTGCCACCTACTAGATAAGTGTGCAAAGAACCATGGGATTGGCCAGGTTGGCTCCTGGGCTCCATACTAATTTTCAACCATCCTCCATCTAGCAGGGCCTGTCCTCAGCTAATGGGCACGTGAGACATTGCCACCATCTTACGTCCAACTCTGATTTAAGTGACCAGTCAGGCAGAGGCAAATCTGCCTCAACTATCCTATTGGTAGGTTCCAAATGTGTAGCTTTCTACTGATTTGATTGCCTTCTATCCTTCATTCTCCAATGAATTGATGGGAATCAGTAGTTTACATATGGCATAGAATCTACTCCTGATTGGCCTATTCTTGACCATGATACAAAGAGTATTTGGGAAACTTTGTGAAGCACTCAAAAGCTATTTTAAAGAGCAAGAAGCACTCTGAAACATGGCTGATCAGTGTGTCATCATGATCAATATTCATTGGTTTATGTGCAGGATTTTTGTAAGCCAATTGACCTTTATGTTTTTCATTCAGTATGTTCGGAAGCCATTTTTTAAGGTTGATGCTAATACTTGTTGAACAAGAGTTTCATTCATCTGGGACCAGAGTATTCATTTCATAATGCAGGAGGCAGGCAACTCTGTTTAATGAGGTATTTCTAAGTAAATGCCTTTCAGTCTACTGAACTTTATGCAATCAAATCTTTCATATGGATTCTTAAAGTAATATTCCTGTTGTATTTCTGAAAGAAAAAGAGTATAGAGACAGAACAAATAAGAAAGTAGTCTACAAATGACTCCTATAACCATCACTTTGGTCATCTAAAAGGTCATATATAGAAAGGTTGACAGTTCAAGAACAGATTCCTGAGCAGAGAAATAAATTATAGACAGCAAGAGAAGTTGGGCAGTAGATTGCAGATCCAATGCTAACTCAGACTTGACAATATTAAAATGTTCAGTTTGATGATTTTTAAGACTTTGTGACATTTATTAGATACTAAAATGTATCTTCTATTTGATTGAAAGGCCCAAAGTCCAAAATATAAGCAAATCTCTAAAACTGTTTTGAACTCTGAACACTCCAGCATGCTAACAAACTCAGTGTTCCCTTTGTATTTAAGCTGAGACTTCATCAGAAAGTGAAACAGAAATCTGATGACTTTTCTTTTCCAGGAAAGTATAGGTTGAAAGAGGAAAAGTCGTAATTCTTCCCAGTCAACCTGGAACTTTGCATGTTTGCTTCTAAATTCCTGTTTTGTTTTGTTTTTGAGGGAAGAATTCTAGAATAAATCATTGAGAAGCATCATCCAGTAGTTCTTCACATTTTTTTGTCTGCAGTACTGAGGTTGAACTCAGGACTCACCTTTGAAGCATACCTCCAGCCCAGAGATTCAGTCTTTTAACTATAGAGCATTTTGATTAGAATTTGGCTTTTTATACAAATTGAACACATTGTTTCTAGATCCACTCAATTTCTAAAACTGTATCTTATGGGCTGCTTTTACTCCTTAGCTTTCCTTCTCCCCAAGTAACCCATCTCTGTGTGTGTGTGTCTGTGTGTGTCTGTGTGTGTGTGTGTCTGTGTGTGTGTGTCTGTGTGTGTCTGTGTGTGTGTGTGGCCACATAGATACCAGTCCTGGCGCTTGAACTCAGAACTTGGGCACTGTCCCTGAGTTTTGTTTTGTTTTGTTTTGCTCAAGACTAATGTTCTACCACTTGAGCCACACTTCTACTTCTGGCTTTTTGGTGCTTATTACTGGAGGTAAGAGTCTCATGGACTTTCCTGCCTAGGCTGGCTTCAGATTGCCTCCTAAGTAGCTAGGATACAGGCATGAGCCACTGGCTGTCCATCTTTTGAATTCATGCTATTATTTTAGGAAAATTTACTCTCTGTCTTTATAAGAATAAAAAAGATGCTTATGTCTCATATTAAGTTATTGTCAGTTTCTACTACCTTGGGTGATGAATCATTTGATATGCTTTTTAAAGGCTAGTTTAATAGTGGATAAAAGACATTTTCTTCATAGAATTGGTTATGAATCTGAGGCATGAAAAGGTAGTGTCCATCCAAAATTGAACTACAAGTCAATCTTTAAAGTTGTATAATTGTAACTCATAGAAGGCAATTTCAAAGTTTTACCTCTCTGTCTTTTGAAAGGACGAGCATTTAAAATAATCTATTCTATTTGTATTTTCTAAGTCTGTTGATGAACTTTGTAAATTAGCAAGATTCTTTTGCTGACAGGCAAAGTAATAAAAAGGAAAGCTATGCTACAATCAATGAAATTGAGTGTTAGGGTTTCCTCTCTACCCAGAATGCACCGTCTGCGTACAGATCAATGCCAGATGGATTTTGAGTGAATTCTAGATCCTCAACTCACTTTTCAGGAGGTGTGCCCTGTTTTAATACAGCTTCTGAGTCTCATAAAGTTTTCTCAATTGAAGAGTCAGAATACAGACTGTCTGAATGGCCTTCACTTCTCTGTAGAGGAGAGGGCTCTAGTCGGGATGCTATCTCATCTAAATGTAGTACAAAGTGTTCACTGATGTTCATTTCTTCATTATCTGTTGCCTATGAAACTTAGTGGTTCTCATATGCATTTAGAGTATTACAATGTCTTGTAAAAATCCACCAAACTCTTCAGATGGTTCCTATTTCATGCAGACATGATTGTTACTTGCTGCTCATCAGTCATTTTCTCATTTAAAATAGAGAGGCCCAGAAGATTCACAGGCAGCTGAGACTCCTGTAGGAAGCACTACAGCCTTGAGTAGAAAATGTAAGTATCAATTATAGGAAGCCAAACTCTAAATGGAGAGATACCTGCTTTCAAATATGTCAAAGTCATATGGATTTTCATATCGGCTAACTATTTCATTCTGAAAAATTTTACAATGAATTGTTTACAAAGAAGACCCATTCTTATCTGTCTCCCAAGCATACTATGCATTAATATCAATCTTTTTCCAAATTGCTTTCCCCAATTGTTTAAGACTGGCTCCCTGAATTCTTTTATTTGTGTGTCTGTGTCTGTGTATTTGTTTGTCTGTCGATCTCTATCTGTCTACCTGCCTGTCTTATCTATCACTTATCTGTGTAGGTTTTTAAAAATAATGTTTACTTGATGCTTGAGAATTCATCCAATTTCATAAGGCTTATTTGATGTTTGAGAAACCATCCAATTCTCTACAACATATTGAGGTAAGAAAAAAAAATTATCTAAATGATATAAATGAAGAGACCAATTGTCAGACAGGTTAACTCACTGCCCAAGACTGTATTCCTCAGAATTGAAGAACTAAACAAATGCTACTCACATACTATTCATTTTTCTGTGATCGTTAATTTACGCACACAGCTATGGTTTCCTCTCAGATCGTTTATTCAAGAAATATTGAAAGCACTGTAGTTCAATGTTAAAGGACTGTTTAGCATCCTGGAGGCCTGGGGTTCAATCCCTAGTACCACCAAAAAGAGTTTGAAAATGTACTGTTTTGGGCAATAGATAAACTGGAGAAGAAAATAAGACAGTACTTAGTCACAGTTACCATCTCATTGGGATATAAATACTGCTGGTAGCATATGTGTTATTATAACAATGGGTATTTTAAGTGTTTCAAGTACATTAGTTCATGCCATTGATTTATTTGATTTTAAACAAATAATTATGTAATTACATATTCTGATGAGTTCTGCTTTCAGCACCTTGATGATACTGTTTTTCCTCAATAATTTTTAGCTCTGGAATTAATGTAGAATGTTTGACTCCATCTAGTTCCACAATAGCCTTTTTTTTACTTGTTAGTTTTTTTAATTTTGAAAGGAAGAAACACTTTTTCTAAGTCAACGTAGGAGCAGGAAGTGGGAGCAGTTGAACAGTGATGGTCTTATTCAAAGTTCTTCCTGATATCTTTCCATGTCTGATGGCAAGCTTGGCATGGACAGGGTAAATCCAAATCAAAGCCCTCAGCTGGTATGATTTTGGGGGGGGAGGGTCCGGTTGTGGGGTCTGAACTCGGCCTGGGCACTGTCCCTCAGCTCTTCAGCTCAAGGCTAGCGCTCTACCACTTAAGCCACAGTGCCACTTCCGGCTTTTTTTTTCTTTTTGCTTATGTGGTGCTGAGGAATCGAACCCAGGGCCTCATGCATGCAAGGCAAGCACTCTACCACTGAGCCACCTTCCTAGCCCTCAGCTGGTATTTTGCCAGAATCACCCTTACTTAGCTTGCTCACTTGTTTCATATTACCTTATTCATAGAATTCAATTTGTATTTCAAAAAATGGATGTGTAAATCTTATTCACAGTCAATTTGAAACAAATCACATTAGTCCAAATCCATATTTCACCCTAGAAAATTTCATATAGTACAGAAAAGTGGAATTTGATCACTAGACACACAAGCAAAAGTAATGTACTATAGATATTTCTTTAATGAGTACATTAAATTACCAGGAAATGCCAATCTTTAACTAGATAATATTTTCATTATCTTAAGCAATATACATATATCTTTGTGCTTTATATGCGAATGTGTATGTTTGCCCTGTGGCTTGCTATCCAAATCTGACATTTAGAAACCCATTAATCAAAGATACTAAGAAACAGCAAAAATACCCTACTGTTTCCTAGTAGGGTATATAATGGCTGGGTCTTCTCTTTGAATATATTCCATTAGTATCAAAAGTACGTGAAGGCATGTGGAAATCACAATTTTATTAACATGCTGCAGTGCAGTCAAATGTATCACTTTAGATTAAAATTATTTTCCCAAAGAAGAGCTTCATCTCCAAAAATTTCCAGGAAGAGCTAAGGATTTTAATACCATTACTAGACCCAGACAATATCCAGGCATTGCCAATAAGAATTTCCTGAATTCAATAACTTGATATTCATTTGTGTGTTTATGACTATTTCCTGAAACTGCCCATTTCTAGTGAATAAGAAGATGGGTTAGAAAACCACAAGAAGGATCTAGGTTCTAGAGTGATATCTGTCGATGAGTATCATTTCCGGAAGCAAATTGCACACACCATTTTTATAAAGCAGTTAATATAACCCTCTCCTGCCTGAAAGTCTGGGCTATGAGTGTCAGTTACTGAAGTTACTTTTCTATGATGTATAATATGCACTGTATCAAATTACATCTCTCTGTCTGTCTCTCTCTTTCTCTTTCTCTCACTTGCTTGCTCACTCACTTTCCTACTCTCTTGATCTCTCACTTGCCATTACTGGGACTTAAACTCAGGGTCTTGAGCTCTTGCTTGGCTTTTTCACTCCAAGTTGGTACTCTACCACTTGAGTCACACCTCCACTCCTGGCTTTTTTTCCTGGTTAATTGAGGAAAAGAATCTCACAGATGTTTTTTGCCCTGGCTGGCTTTGAACTTCAAGCCTTAGATCTCAGCTATCTAAGTCTCTAGGATTACAGTGCCCAGCTACATTTCCCAAATATGGTACCAAACCTTACAACGGCAGAGCCACAATCAATCTCAGACCATGTGCCGAGCAGAAATCTGAAGGAACCCTCTTCCTATCCCTGTTAGATGGAATTATGAGAACAATGTGTTCAGTTCTAGTAATCTCAACAACCACTACCTACATCTATTGTATTTTCACCTGAATAGTGAATGCTTTAGATGATTAGATGGCGAGACTCTTCCTATCAAATGCTACACCTGGCCAATTGACTTTCAAAACACTCTTCATGTCAGTCATTCAACTCTGCAGTTGGCTTAGAACATATAATTTGAGGCTGGTGTGGGGAACAACCCTGCAATTCTGCCCATTAAAATCCAAAACCCAATTACAATAGCCAAATTATTTCATCTTCTCTCTCTTAATCAGATAATGTGTATTATGTAACAAAGTGCTATGAAACCAGAAGCTTCTCTCTATTTTTCCTTCAATATCTGCATGGCCTAGTGCTGAAACTTGTTTTTCAGGAAGACAAGGGGACAAGGGCATTGAGTCATGGTACCTTGAGCTAACTTGGGCCAGAAGAGCCATTTGCGGTACTGTTGTAGCTGCAGTTTGGGCACTGAATGAAGCATTTTAAGAGCATCGCTAGCATAATAAATGGTAACCCAATGAAGTAGTAATGGCAGAAAAAAATACTGCTAGAGATGGATGGGAGGACACTCGGGCCCAGAAGAATACTTTTGGAAAATCAGCTCCCCATTTTTGTCATTTTTCAGGGAGGTTTCTCTGCACCCATTCACACTACTATAACAAACTACACAACAGAAATTTCTTCTTCACAGACCACAGATCAAGGTAGGCAAGGGCCTACTTTCTGATTCACAGATGATACTTTCTTACTGTCTTCTCCCATGAAATAAAGGAGAAGAGAACTCTGACATCGCTTTTTACTGTTCTAATTCCATTCATGAGGATGTTGACCTTTTCTCCTACTCACCCTACCAAGGCCCTGAATCTTAATTCCATCACGTTAGGAAAGGACACTTCAGTGTATGAATAGGAGCACAAGCATTCAAAATGATATTCATTTGCTATACTTCCATAATCCACTGTGTAAGCCATGAAATTACTTGCATTCTGTTTTTGTTACATGCCTGAGAATTTTTCTAAAAAATTTAAAGGCATTGTCAAATAATTTGGAGTTGATTAATTACTCTGGACACTGTAAAACCTGCATATCCTTTTGTCTTGAAATTGTGTTTGTATAAGGGTTAACTATTTATAGGAACATTTGATATTGTACAAAGTAGACTGTGATAACACCATTGAGAATCTTTTTATATTTTTTGTTAGGCCCTACTTCTTGTGAATACTCTCAAAGAAACTTGGTAATATTTATTTCAGTATCACCAAAAAATAGTGCAAGGTCCTTCAGCCATTACAAAATGCATTAAAAACTCACCAATGGAAAAAATCATTGGCCGTATTGAGAGAGGCTATAATATTTTAATTTATATCTTTTGTCCTAGTTAGACAAGATAAAATAGTAAATGCCAGCACATCATTTACCTCATTATTGTTAGACTTGTTAGTAAAAGAATAACCATTTCAAGCTCACTAATTACTATAATTGCATGTCCAGTCTTAACTTATTTTAAAAGCAGAAATGAAGTGGGGTTTATTGAATTAAACATGTATTAGAATGTCACAGGTGGATGGGTAGGTTGGTGGAATGAAAGTTGGATTGGCAGAGTTCTGTGGTAGCTACTGCTCTGCTAATGCTTCTCATCCCCTCTTTTTAAATATAAATATTTAGGCAACGCCATTAGCTTGTTGGCCATAATGATACTGGTTGGGGACAGTCTGCATAATTTTGCAGATGGTCTAGTAATAGGAGCAGCATTCACATCATCATCGGAATCAGGAGTGACCACAACGATGGCTATCTTGTGTCATGAAATTCCACACGAAATGGGTAAGTCCAACACTTATTCTTTCCTGCTCATTGAAAAAGTCAGAATAATTGTAGTTTGACACGCTTATATATATTTTTCCAATGAATAAATGCTGAAAGAGGAATAATTTCCATTTGTAATTCACATAAACCATAAGGGAATTCACAACACTGTTCCTATACCTCGTAACAGAATTCAAGTAGACTCCTTTATGATCTGTCCAACAGTGAGAAATAGCTCTGTGTGGAGAATTCCAGAGAATTCTGTATGGGAGAGAATTATGCAGAGAAATCTCAGTTCAAAGAACATTGGCAAGGACTTTAAAGTGTGTGTGTTGAACATGGGAAAAAATATTAGCAGAAGAAATTTGCCCATTGTGGCAGAAAGTAGGCCAACGAGGTATAGTAACATTTAAATTAAAGCCAAACCATGATTGCATCAACCTTATTTATACGAAAATGATTAAAGCCAAAGATAAAGTTGAAATGACAGGCGTGTGGTAGTGGATACACAAAGCTCTCTTTCTGGATAACCTCAGCGGCCTTGTAATTTAAACCTGCCTCCCGGAAACCAAGTTGGGATAGACGAGAATCTTCTCAAACAGACCCAGAGGCGGTACACACACACACACAAACACACACACACACACACACACACACACAGACACACAGACACACACACAGACACACAGACACACACCACACACACACACACACACACACACACACACACACACACACACACACACACACACACACACACACACACACACAGGCCCTAAAAGAGATTAGCCCTTATTTTTCTGCTTCCATTTCATGTTTGCATTGTCGCTCAGACCTTTACCCAAAACCCTGTTGCCAATGCATTATTTGTGTGTGTACACACGTACGCATGCATGACTTTGTGCGCATGGCACTAGTACCAGAGCTAAACTTAGAGCCTTAATGTGTCACTTGCCTTTTCCCACTCAAGGCTAGCACGCTACACTTCTGCTTTGGCTTTTTGCTGCTTAGCTGGAGATAAGGGTCTCTCAGATTTATCTGCCCAGGCTAGCTTTGAATCATGATCCTCAGATCTGAGCCTCATGAGTAGCCAGGATTAGAGGCATGAGCCACCAGGGCCAGCCTTGCCAATGCATTATTGACTTTTTGGAGTAAATTATCCAAGGTCCTTTTTGATCTCATTAAAATATACCAGGCCTGGAAGCCATACCCTATGGTCCTTAGTTTAGCTGCTATGATAGTGGAACAGCACCCACTTCTTAACCTCAAATGTGCATATTACACATGGGGAAATCACCAGGGAAGGGACTATGGCAGCCCATGGCAAGCAAAGAGATTTCAAGACCTCTTCCTCAGACCAGTTATAAAATGGAACTAAGAAACAGAGCCCCCAGACTGTCTCTTCTATACAGTGTTCGTCTCTTCTCAATCCGCAAGACTAAGAAATGAATATTCTCAGTGTATATCTTTCTCTTTCTTTGAAGAAAAGATGTGGAGAGAGGGTGTTTTTTTTAAAATCTGTACTCATCAAGGCAGTAGAACCACTTTTCACAAAGAAAAATTGTTTTCACACTTGATCTTAGCCAAAAGGCCGAGAAGTGATAGAAAAATTGTTTTCTAAACCACCTTTTGCAACAATTTGAAAATCTCTAAGTAGTTTTATCCTTCCCCATAGTAATTCCTATATAAATGAAGTCACAAAAGCTCAAATAATATGATTTCCCCTGTCAAGTTCCAAGGCAAAAAGAGTTATAATCCCTGGGTCAGAGAGTGACTCTGTCTTGCATTTATCGAACTCGAAAATGCCACAAGATAACAAAAACTGTAGAAAATGTCAGAGACCTCCATGATCAGACTATATTTAGGACAAGCCAGAGGAAGAAAATGCACATTGCAGCTAACATGAGTTGGCTGTGAACCCTACAGAAACATAGGAAAGCGGTTTATTAACTGGTCTGTCAATGTTACTTGTGAAATTGGTTCCAGTTGCTGAACTCTGAAGCAGACTTGCACTGTACTGTATCATCAAAGGTGTCTAGTGAGATGATAATTACACTTCCCTTTTCCTCTTAAACTTCAGGAGATTTTGCTGTTCTTTTAAGCTCTGGGCTTTCCACTAAGACTGCCATCCTGATGAATTTTCTAAGTGCTCTGACTGCCTTCATAGGACTGTACATTGGGCTCTCAGTGTCCGCTGACCAATGTGTCCAAGACTGGATCTTAACCATTACTGCTGGAATGTTCTTATATTTATCATTGGTGGAAATGGTAAGCATTGTGACTTTTCTGTTTTTCTTTCTTTTTCTTTTTTATTGTCAAGGTGATGTACAGAGGGGTTACAGTTACATAACTAAGGTAATACGTACATTTCTTGTCAAACTTATACCCCTTCCTTCATTTTTTCTACACACTCAAAATGTAAAAGCAATTCAGAAAACAGAATTAATATGGCAGGGAAAACAGGAAGAATAATATTCACCCTATATTATTTCCTTCTATTGAAGATATAGAAAATAATATAAAGGATAATATGAAGAATAATATATATAATATATATTATATAATATATAATAAATATAATATAAATAGGTTCTCTATAATCCAAGGAATTTGATCATAGGCAAAAGGAATGTAGTGTGAAATTTAAAAAAATAACTATTGGCATTTTTATCTACTTAAATGGGAACTTTAAACGCTTCATAATTGTCTAAAAATGTGTTGGATAAGAGTGGAAACCCTTGTCTTGTTCCTGATTTTAGTGGAATTTACTTCAGTATTTCCCCATTTAGTGTGATATTGATTATGAGTTTGTGGTATATAATATTTACTATGTTGAGGTACATTGCCTCTATTCCTTGTATTTGCAGAGCTTTTATCCTAAAAAGATACTGAATTTCATCAAAAGATTTTTCCAAATCAATTGAGATGATCACATGATTTTTGTTCTTGATTTTGTTTATTGCCACCTTATGTGTGTGCACCTATATACACATATGTACACATCATATATACGTATATACACACATACATACATACAGATATATACTTGTAGGCCAGGAATACAAGTACATTGATAATTGTGTGTTGTCTTTTTAATGTGATATTGAATGCTGTTTACAAGTATTCTGTTTTATTATTTTATTTTGCTTTATTTTATTCATTTTTGGTGTTAGTACTAGAGATTGAACTCAGAGCCTCTCATTCTCACTTGGCTTTTTCACTCAAAACTGGGACTCTACCACTTGAGCTACACCTCTGCTCCCTCAAAGTACTTTGTGGAGAATTTTTGGGTCTTTCTTTCTTCTTTCCTTCCTTTCTTTCTTCCTTCCTTTCTTTCTTTCTTTCTTCCTTTCTTTCTTCCTTCCTTTCTTTCTTTCTTTCTTTCTTTCTTTCTTTCTTTCTTTCTTTCTTTCTTTCTTTCTTTCCTTCCTTCCTTCCTTCCTTCCTTCCTTCCTTCCTTCCTTCCTTCCTTCTTTCTTTCTTTTTCTTTCCCTACTTCTTTTTTTTTGGTCATGGTGGGGAGTCTGTGTTTCTTAAAGATATTGACCTATCATTCTCTTTTCTTCTTTTTTCCCAGTCTGGTTTTGGAACAATACATACTTCATAGAATAAGTTTGGTGGTGTTTGCTTCCTTTCTATTTTGTAGAAAAGTTTGAGGAGTGTTGGTGATTGTTCTTTTTATAAGGTCTGATAGAAGTCAGCATTGAATGCATCAGGCCCTAGGCTTTTCTTTGTTGGGAGAATATTATTGCTTCATTCTCATCACTTGTTACAGATCTGTTTAAGTAGCTTAAATTTTTCTTACTTCAGCTTTGGCAAATGGACTGCCTCTAGAATTGTATCCATGTCCTCCAGGTTTTCCAGTTTGTGTGAATGTAAGCTTTTAAAACATTCCCTCGCAATCTTCTCAGTTTCATTGGTATTGTTGTGATACACCTATTTTCATCTCTAATTCTACTAATATGTATCTTTTCCATCCACTTTTAAGTTAGATCAGTCAAAGGTTAACCAATATTATTTACCTTTTCAAAGAACCAACTATTTGTTTCATTTATGCTAAGCATAATTTTTTTAATATTGTTGGTAAAAAGGTGCTATGCAGAGAGGTTACAGTTACATAAGTCAGTTAAAGAGTACATTTCTTTTTGGATAATGTCACCCTTCCCTCACTCTCTCCAAGTTTTCCCCTCATCTCTTCATCTACAAGTTGAATAGTTCATTGTCAACTTAGTATCTGGTGATGAATACCACTGCTGCATTTGTTCACTCTTTGTTGTAAAGTTTTTTAGTCTCTAATTCATTCATTTCTGCCCTAATCTTTATTATTTGTTTATATCTGCTATGTTTGAGTTTGTCTTCTTGTTTTTCTGGGAGCTTAAGATGCAAGCATTAGGTTATATATTTGGGATTTCCTGTTCTCTTTTTGTTGTAGATACCTGTAGTTATAGACTTTCCAAAATTTTAGAATACTTCACGGATTCTCACATAGGGAGTAGGCTAATCTCTGTCTCATTCCAGTTTTAAAATATGTGTTGTCCAAGTAAACACTGGTTTCCTTCATTATTGTGAGATTTGAGTGGATGAGATTGACATCAAAGGTCCTTCTATGTTTTGAAGTATTCTTATATATCACTTGTAATACTCAGAATAAAATTTAACTTTGAAAACGAAGCTACAAGTGAAACAAATCCCATCCCATCCTCCTAACATAAGTTTAAGGTAAGAAAATGCTGTGATCTTTCCAATTTGAATCTGGATTTGTAGCCATTGTGACGTTGAATACATACAGTACTAAAAGATAGGAGCTACTCTCTGTTGAAAATGTGCATGTATTATGTATCAGTCCTCAGATTCACTTTGGGCCTCTTGATTGTCATCCTTCTATTTGGGATTGCTTTTTTCTTTTGGGTTCATTTGGGGTCATTTGCTGGATACTTTTTTTTTAACTCAATTCTGTTTTTAACCCAGACTGGATATCTCTTCAAGTATGATGGATGTGTATGTACAGAGTCTATCTTTGTTGTTGTTGTTGTTGTTGTTATGTCTATTCTTCCAATATTGATCTGGGAATATTATCAACCCCTATTTATCATGTAGAATGCTAAGCTCAATATATCATTTTCTTTTCAGTGTCTTTGCTACTTACTTATCTTGTAAGAGTAAGGAATTGCTCCTAAGAAAGCAATGTATCTGATGATATTCTTTGCCATTCCAACTAGCATAAATCTTGAACTTGGGAGTTGTGATTGGCCAAGGAAAAGGCAGCATCCTGGCAAGAAGACAGAAAAGAAAATACTTTGAGTTTCCTGGGGCTACTTCCTAAAATTCAGGTCGCCTGCTCTCTCACGGCCTTCGGAGTAACTTCTAAACAAATACAGTTCCTTTCACATAGCAGCAAGTTTAACTGTTGCTTTCCTCTGGGATTGTGCCAAAGAAAATAGTCTGTCATTTAAAGAGAAGAAAACAAAGTTCCAAGACTCTGTAATATGGCAAAGAAAATAAATGACAGCAACTGAAGGGTGAAGGGGTCTGTTTTAGGGCATGGTTTTTTTGTTTTTTTTTTTTGGTTTGTGTTTTTTTGTGTGTGTGCTAAATCCCTTGAATTTATCAGGCACCTTCTGAGTTAATGTGAACAGACTAGCTAGACGTTTGTTTTGTTTGTTTGTTTCAAAGTAATTTGATGTGTTATTCCACACTCCTAGAAGAAAAAGGATGAAGGACAAGAATTGCGGGGCAGTGGGGGGGGGGGGGAGGGCGGCATTAGAAATGAGGTCAATGAAGAAGAAACTCTTCTCTATGGACAAGTGCCAGCCTTCCTATTCCCAAGGTGCAGTGCCTCCTTGAAACTACCCTGACTCCCAGTTGTAGGGAATCGTTTCTAAAAGAAGTGAAGAATGAGTACAGATCTGTGAAACCAAGGAAAATGACTTTTCTGTTAGGAAGATCCAGGTCCTAGACTGCCATTCCCTGAGAACAGAAGCAATAGCAAAGCTGTATGATAGCCACACATTTGGGATGGATCTGGGGAAGCACAAACTCAGGGCAGAAAGGGTGAAGCATGGAAGGAAACGCCCATCTAATCATGTACTTGAAGTGGTTCAGCACTCAGGGGGACTCAATCACATAAGATCGTCTCAGGAGGTTTTGATAAAATGGACCTCAAAAGTTTTGATCTGGGCCATGAAAGAGAATTCACATGTCAGCTTTGGTCCCTTCAACCCATTGTCCCTACAAATGTCACCTCCCCTCCCCTCTTATTACTAGATGATACGTATTTTAATGCTAGAAGCATTTCCATAGGGACTACATGCCATCAAATAGGAGAACCCCAAAACAGAAGAGAGTAATGTGGCATAGGACGGGAATATGGTGCAAAGCTAATTAATACCCACTTGGAATTTGTCTCCACAGCAGAGGCTTAGTGCGAAAATGGGGTCAAGGTCAAATGCAGAGCACAGAACTGGTGTCCATAAGCAGTCTCCCTTTTCTCGACTAGACTAAGTTTATGGCCTCCTTTGGATTTTTGAACTATTAGAAAGTTTTTTTAAGTAATTGTATCAAGGTTGAATTGTCAACCTGTCAGTTTTTGAGTACAAGGCATCCTGATTACTGTCACCCCTTCCATCATTTTCCTCCATCTCTCCCAACCCTACTCATCCTTTGCAAGTTACCTGTTTCCATAGTTACAGTTTTACATTGATATGTTGATTATAATTGTTGCATTCATCCACTCTTTCTCTTTCCTTTCATCTGTCCCTTACCTCCAACAAATCATGCTTCAGCTTCCTGGTAATTATTTTGTTAAAGTGTCTGTTAGTTGTTCAGAGGAGTTACACCCTGGAGATCCTCCTTTGCCTATTCCATTCTTCAGTTTGTTTGTGTAGACAGGCATATGACCCTGTGTAAGTTTCAAAATAGGTTTGTAATGTAGGTCTAACTGGAACATGGGTGGACAGGTCTTTACTTTTATCCTGATTTGTCATCTCTGGGATAAATGCCCCTAAATGGTATCACTGGATTACAGGGTAGTTTTGATGTTTAATGTTTGGAGGCATTTCCAGAATGCCTTCCAGGGTGATTGTACTGTTTTGTATTCCCACCAACAGTGTGGATAGAGCTCCTTTGACCCCACATGGCTGCCAGTATTTGTTGTTGTTATTATTGTTGTTGTTCTTGACAATGGCCATTCTTACTGAGGTGAGGTGGAATCACAATATGGCTGTGATTTGCATTTCCTTGAGAGCTTATGGCCTTTTTCATACTTCACATCCCATCTATGTCAAAGCCCCTCTCTGGTAGTAGCCAGCCAAATACCCCACAGGTCCTTAACTCAAAATAGTTAGAAAACCAGTGCCAGCCTTGCTGGTCTTTGAAGTCACTATTGATAACCACCCTCCAGTGCCTCATCCTGGTTCTCTCCCCATCAGACAGTACTTGAGCTGACCAAGATCCTGACAGGGCCGCCCAGGTCTTCATGAAAGGTCTGAGTCTCCATTGCTTTTCCCTTGTCCTGCCATGTTTTCTGCAGTGGTCAAGTCATCACTGTTCCAGTTTTGGAAGCAGCAAGTGATGCTTGAAGGGATCCATTTCTAAATAGTTCTTTATCTCTCCTCTCCCCCTCCCCCTTGCCCCCGCCTAGCGTAGCAGCAGTGCAATTCTCCCTGATCATCAATACTGGGGATTTCTACCAGTAGAGGAGCTTTTACTTGGTTGCTTATTCCATTGGTAGAGGAAGCCCCTGACAACACCTCCTTTTTGGAGGCTCTGGGTATGGATCCATTTCCTCATCTTTTCAAGCTTCTGGTGGCTACCTGCATTCCTTGGCTCCTGGCCACACCTAAAAAGCTGGCTGACCACTCGCTCAATCTTGCTTCTGTCAGCATATCTTTTTCTGACCACTGCTGAGAAAAGATGAGATCCACTTCCCCATTCATGTGATTAGAGATAGAGATGACCCCAATAATCTGGGATAAATTTACAATCCCAACATCCCACACTTTATAGCTTTACATGCCCATATTAGAAAGGAAGATTAATGTTCTCTCTCATAAAGCTTGAAAAAAGAGAAACTTAAATATAAGGTGATAAGGAAGGAAATAGTAGAAATTATAGCAGAAAACATAAAGCATCCATATAGACTCATTTCTAGTTTGCTGGGTTTTTTCCTCTGATGTTCTGACGTTCTGCTTCGAACTGCAGTCCTCAGATCTCAGCCTCATGAGTAGCTAGGATTATAAGCATGAGCCATTGGTGCCTGGCAAAAGACTTTTATTTTTAGCTAATATGATTTAGTCTATAATGTGTAAGTTAATGAATTTGTAAAAGAAAAAAAGTAGGTTATGCCAAGGAAAGTTTTTGGTGGTTTCTTTTTTTTTTTTAATCTCCAGCAAAATTTCAAACCTTTAGGCATTTTTCCTAAGGCTTTTAGATCCTGCAGACTGAGTTTCCATAGCAATATGTGTGTGGAAACCTCCAGGGACTCTTGACTGTAGATGGAATTAGAGATGCTTCAAGAACTGGGGGAACTGGGCAGCTACCCAGGGCTCACTATATTAATAGAACCCAAGTGGATGGTAAAGGAGTTATAGCCCAGCAAAGGAGGTAGTGGGGAAGGAAGCCCCGAACAAAGCAAAACAAATCCTTGCCATGTAAATTTAAGGCACATTAGTGAAGAATTTGCCTCTGTATCTGTAGTTTCCATGTCCATGAATTTAACCAACTGCTGTTGAAATATATCTCCCCTAAATTGCATCAGTATTGATCACTTAGGCTTTGTTCTGGACATTATTCTCTAAACAATGAAGGATAACATTTAAGTAGATCCACCTTGTGTTGGGTTTATAAGTAGTCTATAGTTGGTTAGGGTGTTTGTTTGTTTGTTTGTACCAGTCCTGAGTCTTGAACTCAGGGTCTGAGCACGGTCCCTGAGCTTTTGTGCTCAAGGCTAGTGCTCTACTACTTTGAGTTACAGTGGCATTTCTGGCTTTTTGGTAGTTAATTGGAGATAAGAGTCTCAGGACTTTCCCACTCAGGCTGGCTTTGAACCATAATCCTCAGCTCTCAGCCTCCTGAGTAGCCTGCATTACAAGTGTGAACTACCCTATGCCTGGTCTATAGTGGCTGTTAGACACAGGAAAGTGTGCCTAGGTTATATCCAAACTCTGAGCCATTTTATAGGAGAGACTTAAGCATTGTAGAAGTCCTGCAGTCTGTGTTCCTTGGGTAAAGACTGAAGGATCGCTGTGTGATCTATTTCCAACCCCGACTCTCCACCCATTTCTGTTTGCCACAAGTATTCCAATATTTTTCACTATTCTTAAATCTTCTCTTTCTCTTCACCAGAATATTGGTAATATTACTGCAAACTTTCCCTATAATAATGGGGGGAAAAACATCCAGATTGCACAGTCACTTAGAGCAATTTACAATCTACCATCTTATGGGAAAGCATCCCTTAGAAATGATATCAGAGCTAGATTTTCCTTGTTTTCCTGGAACACTTTCCAATTTCTGCCTTTCTTATGTGAAAGGCAGGTAAAGAGTTTTAAATTTCAACTTAAAATTCTCTGCCTCTAAGACATATGCAAAGGAGTAATAGTAGGATCTGTACATGAAACGCTTTTGATAAATAATGTGATCCATAGCCCAGTTCAGATTCATTGGTCATTAACTTACTTCAGGAAATGTAACATCTTCTGAGTGAATTTGGTGAGAAGTGTGTGACAGGACCAAGCAATGTCCTTCCCATCCTCACCTCTCTTGGTTGCATGACTATAGCATTAAAATAAGGATTCTACACTTTCAGAATTTTGATCTCATTCCTTCCTTTCCATCTTTACTTTGCAATTTATTGAGTTTGAGTCAGTCTTTGGGATTTGGGGCAGTTCTAGGGTGTGAACTCAGGGCCTTGAACTTGCTAGGGTGGTGCTCTACCAATTGAGCCCCTCTGCCAGTCCTTTCATTTGGTTATTTTTAGAGACGGGGATCTCACTTTATGCTTCACTAACCTAGACCTCAATCCCACTATCTGACTTTTACATGTAGCTGGTGTGACAGGTGTGTGCTACCATGCAAAACCCATCAGATTGAGCTTGATCCATAGTTTTCCCAGTCTCAACTTCCCAAGTAGCTAGGATTAAGCTACCAGTTGACTTAGCAGTTTGAGTCTTTCTATCTCAGAGAAATTTAGATACGTCCAGTCAATAATTCAGTCAGTAATTTAAAATCACCAGACTGGGTATGAAAAAAAGCACTTTTTCCCATTTCAAAAAAAACACAAAAAACAAAAAACAAAAAACCCCAAAACTAGTAACATCCTTTCTTAGAAGTTTGGCAAAACCTAGGTACAATGCTTTTAAATATTCCATTCACAGAAAGGAGATATTATCTTTGGAGAAGACATATGAAGAAACTTTTATGTGTGTTTTCTTTTTTCTTCCATTTATTTTTGGAGGGCAGCATTGGAGATTGAGCCCAGTGCTTCACCTTGTCCAGGAAAGCACTAGACCACTTGAAGTCAATTGATATCATTAAATAATCATTGAAACCAGAACTTGTATCATCTTAAATAATCCCTGGATAAGGAAGAAATGACCAACATCACCTCCCATTTCAGGCAGCAAATATAGTGTCATTTGACATTCAAAACTGTTGCTTCACAAAAGAAATATGAAGTATTCTTAGCAACAATCTTGAAAGGATTCTCTTTCTGTAAACATCAATGAGTCTTCAGGTCCTGGTGGTTCACTCCTGTAATCTTAATACTCAGGAACTGAGATCTGAAGATCCTGGTTCAAAGCCACCCAGAGCTGGAAAGTCATGAGACTCTTACCTCCCATTAACCACCCAAAAAAAGCTGGAAGTGGAGCTGGGGCTCAAGGAGTAGAGTGCTATCCTCAAGTGACAAAAGCTCAGGGACAGTGCCCAGGCCTTCAGTTCAAGCCCCACAATGGGTGCATGCATGCACACACACACACACACACACACACACACACACACACACACACACACACACACACTACAGAGAAAGAAAGAGATAGATAAAGATAGAGATAGAGATTCCAAAGCCATCATTTCTTACACTAATGCTGGCTGATAGCTACCTTTGTTGAGTATATAAAATTAAGAATTCATCTAACCGAATCATATCCCCTAAGGAAAAAAAAAGAAGAGTGGACTACTACATACAAGCAAGAAGTGGTATTTCATCTCTCCTTATTGTTGGACAATGATATTATCTTCCTCTTACAACTTAGTTTTCAAAGAGAAAACGTGACTCATCTTCTACCACAAAATGCTTCATGAATTGTCTAGGAGGGGCAGCATCTGGTGCTGATCCTCAGGACCCTATGTTCAAATGTCTGACAGATACAATTCCATTCTGATGTGTTTTAAATTTTTGAAAGTTACCTTTGGCTAACTAACGCATTGAGATCTGTGGTCCTTGCCTTCTTGCCCAAGAAGAAAGATTGACATTGCTGTACTGCCAGGTATGATGGTGCATGGCTGTAATCCTAGCCCTCAACAGGCTGAGGCAGGAAGATTGCAAGTTCCAAGCCAGTTAAATTGTCTAGTGAGAATGACTGACTGAATGAATGTTTTAAAAATAAGGTTGCTATGTTAAGTTTTTTTTAAATCATAGCTATGAATTAAAAAGACCTCAATTCCAAGCAGGACCAGTGTGAACCAGAACCAATTTGCCAGTTTCAGGATTTCATTGAGTCATCATAATCTAATAACATACAATTCCAAAAATAGGACCTTATGCTCACATCTTCTTTCCATGAATTTCAAAAGGAGCCCTGAAGAAATTGAATTCTGTCAGAAAAGAAGGGGAAATTTAAGTAATAAATTCAGGATAGCCACTCCCCTTCTTTTATTGACATGCGTGGGAGATTGTTCAAAGTGAGAATGGACACAGTATTTTTATGCCAATATTCGAGGGAATTGGTACAGTATTTTTATGCAAGGATTCCAGAGACAAATTTCCATTCTCCAGGATATTTTAGAAAGACATCTCCTGCCAGATACTATGGAGAGGCAGTATTTAATAAAACTTCATCTCTCTTTAAAGACTTCTGCCATCTTGTTTCAAAGGTAATCACAAAGAAATTTGAAATAGACAGGACTACAGACTTGATAAAGAAAAAGTGCAGTTCAGCAGAAAATAGTTTGGGGTTATTTCTGAATCAGAAAAGTTGTGTTTATACTCTGGGACTCTTGAGCACCAAACAAAACCCAGAATTTGGGTAAATTAGGAAAATGAATCCTTCCCAGGCAATAGCTAACACTTCTATCACCTCTGTTGTCAAATGTCACCCACATGCAGCTCAGTGTAATTGTGACAAGCCGACAACTACTCATCAATACAAAGCTTTATGTGTTTATTGTAATCAGTTTACGCATGTGATGAAACTGATCATTTCAACCATTTTTATGTGTCTTCTTCAAAGGCTGTCAGGTGCATTGTTAGGTTATGATGACCATTTTCCATCTCCAAAACCTTTTCACCTTTCCAGACCCAAACCCTGTACCCATCTAACAGTAAGAGCGCTTTCCTCTCCCTTCATCCCCAGGCAATTCAACATCATTTTCTGTCTCCATGAATTTGAGTACTGTAAACTCCTTATCATACAATCTTTCACATGGGTTTCACTTGGTGTAATGTTGCCAAGGTTCAACCATGTTGTAACATGCCAGACGTTCATTTGTTTTTAAGACTAAATAATAGTCATTGTATGCATAAATCACATTTTGTTATTCCACCTCTGGTGAACATTTGGGCTTTTCATTTTTGGCTACTATGAGTGATATATGTATAATGCCCTGACCTTTAGTTTGGTTGGGAATATGTCTAGGGGTTGGTTTGCTTTATTTTCTTCACTACATGACTTTTATCTCTTAGATCTGTTCCTAAGAATAATATTCTTTTGATGATATTGTACAGGGAACTTTTTCTTGATTTCCTTTCTGAGTTGCTTTTTGTGAATGAAGAACATTAGATATTTTAAGTGAATACACTTTAAGTGTTCTAGAAGGACTTCATGTTCACAGCAAAATGGATCAGAAGGCAAACAACATTCTCATATGCTTCTAGTCCCCCAGCCTCCCATGGACATCCGGAACCTAGCAATTTAATTCTGTGATATTCCACAAACCCACAGTGCGACATCATTATGAGTCAAAGCCCATAGATTATATTAAGGTTCACTTGGTATTATATTTTCTATGGGTTTTGACAAATGTATGATGACACATGTCTATCACTATATTTTCAGAGGAGAGTTGAACTGCCTCATCATCCTGCTGTTTCTCCAGTTCATCTCAACCATTATCATCATTTTCTGTCTCCATAATTTTCATTATTTTAGATTTGTTATATATAGCCACATAGTATGTTGCTTTTTCAGAATGACTTCTTCCACTTCATAATATATATTTACATTTTCTCTATGTCTTCTCACAGATTGGTAGCTCATTTCTATTTGGTTCTGACTAATATTCCAGTGTCCAGAGACATCATAGTTTGCTTCTCTATATAACTATTGAGAAACATCTTGATTGTTTCCAAATTTTGGCAATTATGGATAAAGCTGAATGCTTTTATGTCAACATTTAGGTTACCCCTGTGGAAATTCTTGTGTGGACATGAACTTTCTCTTTTCTTTTCCTTTCTTTCTTTCTCACTCTTTTTTCCTTTTTCCTTCCTTCCTTCCTTCCTTCTTTTCTTTCTTCCTTCCTTCCTTCCTTCTTTCCTTCCTTCCTTCCTTCCTTTCTCTCTCTCTCTCTTCTTTCTTTCTCTCTTTCTTTCTCTCTTTCTTTCTCTCTTTCTTTCTCTCTTTCTTTCTCTCTTTCTTTCTTTCTCTCTTTCTTGTTGTGAAAATACCATACAGAAGGGTTACAATTACATGGGCAAATTAATGAGTACCTTTCTTATCAAGCATTGTTGCCTTCTCCTTTGTTTCTCCTTCCCATCCCTTCCCATCTCCCTCCCTATCCTCCCCCCGCCCCCCCCCCGCCCCTCGCCAAAGTTGTAAAGTTCATTTTCAACCTAACGTCTTGTACATCTTATTGTTGCAATGGGTCCACCTGTATCCCTATTTAAACAATTTGTTTTTTCCCTTCCTCTCCACAAATTATACCAACATCAAATACAGTGAAAACAGGTGTGATACCGTGGGAGAGGGACATACAAAGCAACAAAGAAATAATCTTATAAATATGTTAGAAACAATAGCAAGAAAGAAAAAAAAACATTTGAGTCCTTATCTTGGGGTTCATTTCGCCTAACGTCAATTTATCTGACCTTTTCTGGTTGACTCAGACATATACTAGTTATTGCAAATAAGGGAAACCATGGGACCTATGTTTCTTTGGGCCTGGCTTACTTCACTTAATATAATTTTTCCAGGTCTTTCCATTTCCTAACAAATGGAGCAATGTCATTCTTTCTGATGGAGGCATAGAATTCCATTGTGTATATATACCACATTTTCTTGATCCATTCATCTACTGAGGGGCATCTGGGTTGGTTCCATATCTTAGCTATAGTAAATAATGCTGTAATAAACATAGTTGTGCTGGTAGCTTTAGTGTGGTCTTGTTTGTGATCATTTGGGTAAATTCCCAAAAGTGGGATTGCTGGGTCATAGGGGAGCTCTATGTGGAGTCTTTTGAGGAACCTCCATACATCTTTCCAAAGTGGTTGAACAAGTTTACACTCCCACCAACGATGCAGTAGGGTTCCCTTCTGTCCACATCCACTCCAGCATCTGTTGTTATTAGAGTTCTTGATTATAGCTATTCTAACTGGGGTGAGGTGGTATCTCACTGTTGTTTTGATTTGCATTTCTTTTATGGTTAGAGAGGTTGAGCATTTCTTCATGTGTCTATTGGCCATCCTTCTCTCCTCTTCAGAGAAGTTTCTCTAAGTCTTTAGCCCACTTATTTATTGGGCAGCTGTTTCTTTGAGATTTTTTGTTGGGGGATTTAATTTTTTGAGTTCTGGGTATATTTTAGATATGAGACCCTTGTCCATTGTATGGCTAGTGAAGATCTTCTTCCTCTTCCCTTCTTCCTTCCTTCTTCCTTCCTTCTTCCTTCCTTCTTCCTTCCTTCCTTCCTTCATTCCTTCCTTCCTTCATTCCTTCCTTCCTTCCTTCCTTCCTTCCTTCCTTCCTTTCTTTCTTTCTTTCTTTCTTTCTTTCTTTCTTTCTTTCTTTCTTTCTTTCTTTCTTTCTTTCTTTCTTTCTTGTCCTTCCTTTATTCCTTCCTTTGTTTCTTTCTTTCTTCCTTTCTATCTCCTTCCTTCCTTCCTTTCTTTCTTTCTTTCTTTCTTTCTTCCTTTCTTTCTTCCTTTCTTTCTATCTCCTTCCTTCCTTTCTTATTTTTCCTTCTTTCTTTCTCTCTCCCTCCCTCCCTCCCTCCCTTTCTTCCTTCCTTCCTTCCTTCCTTCCTTCCTTCCTTCCTTCCTTCCTTCCTTCCTTCCTTCCTTCCTTCTTTCCTTCCTTCTCTTTGGATGAATACCAGGTTGCATGTTTGTTAGGTCATATGGTAAAAACATGCTTAATTTTATAAGGCACCACCAAACTGCCTTTCGGAATGGTTGCAACATTTCATAAAATCATTGGCAATGAATAAGTGTTCCAGTTAATCCTCAGGTTCACCAGCACGTAGTATTGTCAATATCTTGGATTTATGGCCTTTCTGATAAGCATTTGATGGCAACCCATTGTTTGAATTTGTAATTTCCTAATAACACATAATGTTGGGCATATTTTCATACGATTACCTTTCCTCTATATTTCTTGTTTGGTATCTGTTTAATTTTTTTGCCCATTTTGCATATAGTTGTCTACTTTTTACTAAGTTACTTGATCTTTTTAGATGGCAATTCTCTATTGAATACGGTTTGAAAATTCTCTCAATTTGTGACTATCTTCTCGTTCTCTGAACATTGTCATTTGCCAAAAAGACTTTTTTTTTTTCAGAAAAAAAATCCAATGAAATGGAGATAGCTATTCTTCCTTTCATGGACTGAGTCTTTGATGATATGTTGGCTTGATTATCTTCACCAAAGTTCATGCTGAACTTTAATCCTTGGTGTTACTTACTAAGAAGGTAGAAACCTAATTGAACCATGGTAAACTATTTGGGAGGAAATTAAAGTTAAGTGAGGCCTTACCCATGAGACTCTGCTCCAGAAGAACTCTGGGTTTCTAAAAAGAGGAGGTGAGATGTATGTTAAGAAGTTCTATCTTACCAGATTAATGTTCTACACTGCCTGAGGACACTGTTGAGGGTCCCCCCCACAAGAAAGACTTCACTAGATGAGGTTTGCCCTATCTAGAATTTTCCAGTTTTCAGAACCATGAGTCAAATAAATAATCTTAAAGTTGCCTACTCTGAGCCTCCAGAAATTCATTCATCACTGCCAAGCATTCCAATCCAGGCCCTGATTCCAGCAGACATTCCTCCTACTGGGCTTCCACTCTGATAAACTATGGTGCTTTCAATCCATCTTCTGTCTCTCCAGTCTCTGTGCTCCCAGTGACCTCTCCTGAACTCTGCAGAGTAGGTGATTTTTCATTTGATCAGCTTTGTGCATGAGAGAATAGAATGACAACAGCTGAGCTGAACAAGAGATCAGGAGGCCTTGGGGATGAACTTTCAAGCACATAATTTGCACGTGCTAACAAGGAATTGGAGCTCTTCATGCCAAATGTAAACACGTGCCTTCTGCAAGAGCTAAGAAAGCCACTGACCATGTGACAGCATTGGAGCAAGCGAGCCTTCCAGAGATGAAGTGTGGTTAAGGAGCCCTTCAAGATACGTTTCTGAGCTTTCTTCTTGATCATCTCTCTCAAACATGATTCTGCTTATAAAATGCTAATCATCTCTGCCTCAGTGAACACATATGCATTGACAATTCCTTTTGAAAAGGAAGATGTCATCAATTCTCAAGGGAACTGTATGAAGAGATTGATGCCCAGTGCTATATTCCTGTGAGACAACATATTTCAAGTACAGCTTCTTCACCTTCATAAAATATATAACCAAATGTCTTCAATGGATGAATATTGAATGTTTATGTTTGAGTCACATTTTTTTAAATTATAGTGGACCTCAGGACCTCATTTGCTGGCAGACTGTTCCTCAGCCCAGATTTTGCTGATTGTTTTGGAGACATTATCTCACAGACTTTTTTGTCTAGGCTGGCTTTGAACTATGATCCTCTAGATTTCAGTCTGGGATTATAGGCATAAACTTTGACTAATGCAAGGGCTGCTATCTTTGACTTAAAACATGGGATGCTAACCTTTCTTCTTCAGAATGCCCATTTATGAAATACAGGTGATGGTAAACATTGAAATGGGTCTTTAATGATGTCAACAATAAACCAGGTTTAGATTACAGAGAAATCTTTGGTTGAGGCAGGAGTCTGAAGCTCAAATGAGCAAGAAAGAGGGACAATCTATTAGTTCCAGTGGGTATTTCACCTATCACCCTATTTTTATGACAGGCTCTTTCTGCTTTGTAACTGCTGCATAGGACCTGACATTAGGTATCCATCTGCATTTATTCATTCCTAAGGTGTTCTCTTAATTTTCTCCATGAGCATTTATTTTAAAGCTTCTCCTTAACTAGGAATATAATCAAAGGGACAGACTCAAATTTAAAACATATACGTAATATCACTTTTTAATAACAGAAATCCTACTTAATATGTTATCTATCACAACAATGTATTGACTAGGTAATAAAACTTTGAGGGACCGTTGTCTATGGATAAATCACGTGATTATGTGGCCTGTGGTACATTTTAAGGAATTTCTCACCTATAGCTGGATTCAGACTTTGAAAAAAATACAGGCTAGAGAGCTGCATTTTAGGTAAAGATTGCCATCCCCCGCCTCAGAAAAATGACACGTTCTTAAGTATCATATATTTTGCATCCATTGATTTGGGTTAGGAAAATTTCTAAACATAATACTAAAAGATAAGTTAGTTGTCTATTTCAACATTTCAAAGTTCCTGAAAGAAGTCTAAAAGCGTTCATTCCTCTTAGCACTGTTTCTGAATAAGATTCTTGCTAAAACTGTTTTCTTCTCCCCCTGTCCCGATACTTTAGTGATAATTAACTCTAGCCTTCATTTCATCGCCTCATAAGCTTTGGTGTAAAAAAAAAAAAAACAAAAATTAAGATTTATAAAATCACTCAGCAAAGAATTCTACTACCCTGGAATAAAAGGAGACTTTTCTCACTAAAAGCCAGGGAGGAATTGGTAGCAATTAAACTCTTCACAGACATTTGAAAAACCAATGGAAAATTATAGGCCCTTGACAGTTAATTCCTATGAGCCTTTATTTTCCTTCAAACTTACTGAAATGATGGCCCACCTACGTAGGTTCAGAGTTGCTGAAAAGCTGTAGTCAGATAATGGCTTGAACCTTGCCATTCTGTTTGTATCTTTTGGAAAGAATTTCTATAGGATTCTCTGCTATTCTGTTATGTGTTTAAGTGATACTTTGATTTATGTGTTCATCCATTACCATTCTGGAAAGAACCAAGGCAACTTAAACTGAATTTTCTTACCAAACCAAATCACATATGTGGGCAAAGGTAGTTAAGATAGGTCACCCAAGCTCCTTTGTTATGATGCAACTGTCTTCATGCTTTTTACAAATCTTGAAAACACAGAACTAGTACCATATCTTTAATGTCCACAAAACATCATATATGTGTTATATTATTCTCTCACTGTATTTTCCTTTAGTGATGGTGTTTATGTCAAAGTGGACATGGGTACCATTTTGATTTTTCTAATTAGAAAGAATGAATTTCAGATCCAGAGCTGTTCTTTGTAGATCATAGGATGTCGAGGACCTCGATGAGCTGACCTGGCTTCTGGTCCTTGCTTTAATATCACATGGCTGTACCTTAGCCATATCCCTCCCCGAGCCAATGTTTTCACCTAACTAAAAGGAGTTAATGGTTATTTTTCATGCAGGGTTATAAAGAGTAAAGAAAGAGGAGATATAAGAAAGATAGATGAAGCTAGAGGTATAGCTTAGTGGTAGAGCACCTACCTGGCAATTGTGAGACCCTGAGTTCAAAACTCCAGGACTGAAAATAGAAAAAAAAAATAAGAAAAGACAAGTGGATATATATGAAAAGCAAATAAAGTACATGTTGCATAATATTTCATAGCTTTGGCATTCTGAAAGACCTCTGCAGGAGAGGTAGGCTTCCAGAACACAAATAACTGAATGAATATCAAATCATCATAGAGTCCTGTCTACTTATCAGAAATACATAAAATATAAAATTAAAATCCAGTGCTTCAGCTTCCTTTTGTCACATACAAAATTGGGAATGGATTAGGTATCACCCACAGTGTATAGATTTTTTTCCAAGTATCATTTTTTAAAAATTCTAATAATTGAAAGGTCATACAGGAATTCTCTCAAGGAGCATATTCAAACATAGCAGAAAAGTACAAACAGGGTTAGTAATTTTAAGGCCATCCACTCAAAATGGTAGTTCTGGGGTCTACTTTGGTTTTTAGTCCAGTGGACTAAATACTGCTGGGGTATGAATAGGTCACAACTCAAATCCATGTCTTACTGAATTATCTAATTAAAAGAAAGAAGTACCTTCCTCTTCAAGAACACGAAACAGGGCTCCGACAGTGCTTCACTGAAGGCCCTTGAAAATGTATGCATGCTGGTTTTCCCATTATATAGCCCTTGAATATTTTATCTATTGATCTTCTATATGGCAGGTTACATAATCAGTAGTTCTTTCCCATGAGTGATTTTAGACCCAGGAAACATCACCAATGGCTTGGAAATATTTCCCATATTTCATAGCTGGCACAGATGTACAGTTGACACTTAGTAGCACATTTGGTGGGTGCCAGGGATCTAGCTTGAATATCTGACAGTAGACAGTAAAGACCTTGTAACAAAAATTCCCTCCAAAAGTCAGTGTTGCCAAGATGGCGCCACTAAATGTCCAGTCCACAGTGACCTGAGCCGGAACTCAGCCCACGGAATTTCCATGGGTTCCCTCTGAAATCACTTTGTGGTAAGAGATTTCACCCATGGCGACCCTTACTGTGGTGAGAAATTTGTGCTAAGACAAGGCAGAAACACACTGTAGCCCTGCACATGATGCCTGAATGAACTTCTCCTTCTAAATGGCATGAAGGCATTTCACAAACATGAAATCACTTCCTTTTGTCTCTGAAAATAAAATCCAGTCCTAGGAAATGATGCTTCTACTGTGCTAAAGGTCACGGAGACCTTGGGCAGCTCTCTGAAAACAAGCTATTCTAGATGCCTTGCAGCAAATTCATTTATCAGTGCCATAAACCTAATAGAACAATGGGGGGGGGGAAGCAAACCATCCACGTATCTATTTCCCATCTAAACATTTGCTGAGAAGAAAAGTAAGAAGAGTGCAGTTTCACCAGACAGCTCAGTCAATGTAAGACTCCTGTCAATACCTGGATCCTTCCAACCCCCATCTCATTAACATACAGTGACAAGAGCTACTAAGCTTCTGGGTAACTGTTTTGGGAATTTTAAGGATATCAACTTTTGAATAACAAGTCTCTCAATGTTTTCCCACCAGGCTTTTCCCAGCAGTTGAAAATATCTGGATCTTATTCTGGTTTTTCATTCTTTTTTTAGCTTCCTGAAATGACTCATGTTCAAACGCAGCGGCCCTGGATGATGTTTCTCCTGCAGAACGTTGGATTGATCCTAGGTTGGCTCATTCTCCTGCTCTTGGCTATATATGAGCAAAATATTAAAATATAAGCTAAGGTCCGCAAAATCCATCAGAAGTGAATTGATTGGGTCTCATTTCTTTTGCTGTACTCTGTACTGATTAGCAAATTAGGGTGTTTTTTTTAAATTGAGGTAAAGTGCATATCTTTTAATTCATTAACGTATTAACTTATAATTCACTTTTGGTTTTGAAAGCATAAAGGTCAGGTTGTCCTTCACTGAGATTTTTTGTTGTTGTTTCTGATGTTATGAGGAAACTTGTTCCCATCTCTCTCCCTCTCTTCATTTCTCCGTCCATCCTGCACCTCCCTTCTCTCTCCCTCCCTTTCTCTTTCTCTTTCCCTCCCCATCTTGCTCCCTCCATTTCTTTCCTTCTCCATCTCTCTCCTCTCTTCCTGCCTTCCTTTTCTTCTTCTTAGCCTCCTTCCTTTTAACTGTTCTTCCTTCCTTCCCTCCCTCCCTCCTTCCTTTCTTCCTCTTTTTTTTTTTATTGTTGGTCGTGGGGCTTGAACTCTAGGCTTGGGCGGTGTCCCTGCACTCTTCAGCTCAAGGCTAACACTCTACTGCTTGAGCCACAGTGCCACATCCAGTTTTCTAGTGGTTTATTGGAGATAAGAGTCTCATGGACTTTCCTGTCTGGGCTGGCTTTGAACCATGATCCTCAGATCTCAGCCTCCTGAGTAACTAGGATTACAGGCATGAGCCACTGGCACCCAGCAACTTTCTTCTTTATTTGCCTTTTTTGTGCATAGTAAATCCTTAATTAATTCTAATAAACTTAAAATACTGTTTTCTAGGAAATATGCTTATTTGTAGTATTTAAAGTACATAGATATCTGTTAGATATGATAGCAGTTACAACATTTTTATGTCAGTAAGACCTTTTCCCTGTGGAATTATAAGCAAAGGCAAACTGCATCATGAACAAATGCAATAAAGTCTAGTTTTCAAGCAATGCTTTGTCTTACCTTCTATGACTGGATGTCAGATTCCACATCCTTTCACAAAGGCTGCACATGATAGACTTCAATGGAAGCAGCATCCCCAGGGATTGCTCATGAAGAAGCAGTCTTTAAGTCTGGGTGACAATACGTCAGCATTCTCCAGTGGGAGACACCACAAGAGACCTGTCCCTTGCAAGTGCTGGAAACGAAAGCATAAACAAAACAAAAGAAACTGAAGCTTATATCTGAACGTGCATTAATGTTTAAACTCTCATGGATTGCATAGTAGACTATACAGATAAAACTAATATGACTGATAAGTGAGCTATGTTCTAAAATATTTCTATGGATCTCTACATAGGATTTGTTAATCATTGATAATATAGGTTATTAAAATAGAAAATACCCTTGGCTTTAGTCATTTTTTACCTTGAAAACTTCATGATCAATATTTGCCTTATTTTAAAATTACATATGTATTCTTAATTATATATAAATATTTAAAATTATATATAATCTCTTATATATACAAAGTATATATAATTTAAAATGTGTATAATTTATTATATATAATTATAAATTTATATATATATCATATATAATTATACATAACATATGTTTATATCAATATATGATATATAGTATAATTTATAGTATTTATAATATAAAATGTATGTATTATAAATACTAAATAGATTTATATATAAGCATATATAGGGCTGGGAAGGTGGCTCAGTGGTAGAGCGCTTGCCTTGCAAGCCTGAGGCCCTGGGTTCAATTCCTCAGCACCATATAAGCAAGAAGAAAAAAGCCGGGAGTGGCACTGTGGCTCAAGTGGTAGAGCGCCAGCCCTGAGCTGAAGAGCTGAGGGACAGCGCCCAGGCCCAGAGTTCAGGCCCCACAACCGGACCCAAAAAAAAAAAAAAAAGCATATATAGTTTTATATTATTTATATATAGTTATATAATTATATATAATATATAAATATATATAGTATAATATTATATAATTAATATATAATTATATATAAATATAAATAAATATATACAAATATATTTTTATATTTATATTATATATAATTATATATTATATATAAATTTATATATAATTATCTACATAATTATATATATTTATATATAATATATATTTACGTATAATTATATATAATTTATATATAATCTATATATAATTGATATTTATATATAATAATACATAATTATATATACTATACAATATATAATATATTATACATTATAGTATATAATTATATAGTATATATAGTATATGATATGTATAATATAATACATTATATTATATAATATATTATAGTATATAATATACTATATATATTATATATACTATATAATCTATATATATTATATACTATAATATATTATGTAATATATATTATAGTATATAACATATAATATAATATATTACATATTATATAATATATATAATTATATATAAATATAAATATATGAAATATGTTTGTTTTATATAGTATATAACAGATTTATATATAAATTATCATCTCTACTGTAAATAATATATAACATATACAATGATATATTAATTATTAATTTTAATAATTATATTATAACTATTAATATTGATTGAGTATGTGCAATGTATTAATATATGATACACTATAATATATTATATATAAATGTATATTATATAGATATATCTATATATCTTATTTAGGACTATATCTATATTATATAATATGTATTATATATTATTATATATAAATATATATTAAATGTTAGTTTATACACACACACACACACACACACACACACACACACACACACACACAGATATAGAAAAGAGAAGAACTGTTTTACTGCCCAAGTGACTCATGGCAGTCAGTCATATGTTTCTTTTCTTTCTTCCTTTTTTTTTTTTTTTTTTTTTTGTTGGTCATGTGGCTTGAATTCTGGGCTTGGGTACTGTCCCTCAGCTCTTCAGCTCAAGGCTCTACCAATTGAGCCACAGCACTATTTCCAGTTTTCTGGTGGTTTATTGAAGATAAGAGTCTCGTGGACTTTCCTGCCCGAGCTGGTTTTGAAGCACGATCATCAGATCTCAGCCTCCTGAGTAGCTATGGTTACAAGCGTGAGCCATTGGCACCTCGCTACGTTTCTTTTCTTTTATGCCTGACACACAAACTGGCAGTTACTCTTGGCCATGGCCTCACCCAATTATCATCATTTTCATCACTTTGACTTCTAAATGAAATAGATTTGTTTTCTAGCTATCTTTAGAGCTTTCTATAAGAGGGTAAGTTTGTATGGTGCAATCATTATGAAACTTTGGCCTGCATCCATACTAGCTAGATGGCTTATCTGTGATAAAGATAGATCACTCTCGCTTTGTACCCTGTAGGTTTTGCCTCTGTCTGGGTGAGGTCTGAGATCTCAATTTGCAGCTCTGGGTGGTTATGATATTGCTGGCAGGGGCATAACTCTGAGCACTGAGCATGTGATCAAAGTTGAGCAGGCTTGGCTTTGAGAAAGAACAAGTGAATAACTCTGTTGGACAAGATCTGTGTGCTCTTGGTTAACACTTCTGTAAGATTAGGCTGGACATGAGCTCTTGACCTGAGAGACTTTCCTCTTTGTCCCATTCCACTGCATCATCGGACCAGTCCTGGGAATTACTAGTTGAGGAGTCCACACAACATTTTGATTCAGTCATTTTGAAAGGTAAGCACACTTACCATAGAGAGCATTCCCCTTGGTTTGCTAGAGAAAACACTGTATCAGAACAAGCAGCACTTGGTACAAACAAGCCAACATGGTCACAAACAAAAAGTACCTGGCACCATTTGTGTTTGGGTCTCTATACCCAGATTTTGACTTTGACAATGTGTCTTAATCTCTGCCATCTCAGGCCAAACAGTTGTGATGGATGGCTTTGTTTTCACTGTGAGTTTACAGTGGTCTGAGACTAAATTAGAAGTTTCGGTGTGAGCTGCTCATTCTCCAACCTTGAAGTTAAAATGAGTTTGAGGGCTGGGAAGGTGGCTCAGTGGTAGAGTGCTTGCCTTGCAAGCATGAGGCCCTGGGTTCGATTCCTTAGCACCACATAAACAGAAAAAGCCAAAAGTGGTGCTGTGCCTCAAGTGGTAGAGTGCTAGCCTTGAGATGAAGAGCTGTCCCAGTGCCCAGGCCCAGAGTTCAGGCCCCATGACTGACAAAAAAAGATGAGTTTGACACTGGTGGAAGTGTGAAAGGGGTGAAGGACTTAAATGAACACAGTAAGGATTTCAAGCTTATTGCCAGGTTTCCTTGATTTTAAGCAGAGACTTGACCAAATAGAGACCATCCTGAGGGTAGTGTGGCATGGTGAATTTCAGGACTCCTTTCTTCCTGGCCCATTTCCCCCTTCTCTACCTTATTATGAGAGTTTTAATGAGCTACATCAGGGTCTAGACAGCACATCATGGCCTGAGGTGCCCTCCAGCCACAAGTAATGTAGAATTACTAGAATATCTCTATTCCTCAAACAACTGAGTGCTAATAATAAAAAACATGATGACAACTCTGTGCTTTCTGAAATATGGCATGGCTGACCACTATCATCTCTTTAAGGTCAAGTTATTTTTACCCACAGATCTTTAGAGTCCATGGTAATTTTCTTATAACCAGATGTTTTCATAGTGGTAGAATGTTTCTGTTTCCTAAGCCTAAGTTCAGGATTCTACTGTATGTCTACAAGATGATTGATTTGTTGTTGCCTGCTACTGCTGTTGTTGCTGCACTCGAAATACTCCCTAAGCAAAATCAAAGAGCAAATCATGTGGGAATCTTCCTTGAATGTCCATCGTCCATGGACAGGCAATTCTTGGGGAGAAGGGAATTGTGTGGGATGCTGGGTTGCTGCACAGAGGCTGGAGAAATAGATGCTCCGGCTGCATGTGGAATCACCCTAGAAAGTCAAGTGTATGTGCCTGAAATCTGTGGCCACTCCCACCACTCCTCCCTTTTCAGAACCCAGGTTTGATAGTGAGGCCACACCTCTCCTTCTGAGATACACTCCAGATCATGCACATCTTCAGTTCTCTTTCCTATTCTAAGCTAGAAGGAGAGGGCCCCTAATCTGCTAACCACTAGGGTAGTCTGGGCTCATCAGATCACACTTCTTGTGTGGTCCCTAAGAAATTAGTCTCTAAAATGGGTATGTGGGTTTATGCTTATACTCCCATTGCTTAGATCGTGGGAGTAGTGATTCAAGGCCAGCTGGGGAAAAAGAAGTTTGTAAGAGCTCATCAGTTAAAAAGCTGAGCATGAGCCAGACTCTGGTAGCTCATACCTAGTCCTAGCTACTAGAGTGCCTGAGATGTGAGGATCACAGTTCAAAGCCATGGAAAGTCCATGAGACTCTTATCTCCAATTAATCACTAAAATAAGAAGCCAGAAGTATGTTGTGGCTCAAGTGGTGGAGCACTAGCCATAAGTAAAAACAATGATAACTCAGAAACAGAATCCAGGCCCAGAGTTTAAGCCCCAAGATAGAAGAATGCTGGGCATGGTTGCATGTTATTATCAGCTATGCAGGAAGCATAAATAGGAGGATCACAGTCTAAGCCAGCCTCAGCATAAATAAATGTAAGACCCTATTCAAAGGAAGCAAAAAAGGGTGAAAGACATGGCTCAAGTAGCAAGCACAAGGCCCTGAGTTCAAATTCTAGTAACACACACACACACACACACACACACACACACACACACACACACACACACACACACACACACACACAGGAGAAAAATAGTTCAGTCTGAAAACTAAAATCTAGATTCAAATCTCAGATTGATTTCTGGGGGCAACAATTTTCTCTTTCCATAAAATAGGACTCAAAATGGCTCCTACCTCATCGGGTTTGGGTGAGGCGATAGTTATTTCTCATGAAGCACCTGGCATAATTCCTAGGAAATACTAATGGCTCATCAGCATGATCATCATTGAGAAGCCCTTCTTCTAGCATGGCATCAAGTTGTATGCCTTAGACCTGACTTTCTTTGGTTTAAGAAAACATCTTTGGTGAGAAGAGATTAATACAGACCCATGCATACCCATATAATCAAATCTCTCTCTCTCTCTCTCTCTCTCTCTCTCTCTCTCTCTCTCTCTCTCTCTCTCTCTCTCTCTCTCTCTCTCTCTCTCTCTCTCTCATAGTTTAGTGATAGCATGCCTGTCTAAAATTCATAAAAGCCAGGATTTGATCCTTCGCATGGGAAAAACACGTGTGTGTGTACACATGTATAATTTATATTTATTTTAAAGCTTCCAAAAACACCTGCCAGCCCTTCAAAGCTGTCCCATATGCTTTTCTCCTTGATTTCCTTCCAGCACAGGAAGTGGTAGCACGGTGGCCCCGCCCTAGTTCACCTCATTCTGTTCATGGTCCTTACAAACATTTCCACCAGGCGTCATAATGCTTAAACTCCGCTTGAAGCCTTCTCTTTTATTCTTCATCTCTTTCGAGTGAGTGAAAACCAGTTGTGATTCACGGCAGTTACGCTTGTAAGGTTCAATAATGGAGCCTTGGCTGAGGGGAGTCTGGCTGAGGTCATGGTTGTTATCATGCCTTGCTTTCTGCTCAGAGAGAACAAAAACTATAGCTCAGCAGACTCCAAGGCACCTGCAGAAGAAAGGAAAACAGTGCTGCAAAGTGGATTGGAGGAAGAAGGTCATCTGCTTGCTGGAGGCCTGGTGTGGTTGGGTGGGGCTGGGACACTTCCACCTGCACTCCTAGGAAGGGCATCCTGGACAGTGGCCTATCGTGGGTGAGTGGGCGCAGTTAGCACGCTGCTGGCATGCATGCCTTAAACCCAAATGCAACATGGAAGAAAGTTTGAGATACCAGAGGTGGCTTCTAGATCTAGAGTGGTCTTAGCTCACCCATCTTCACTCCTTTGAAGGGTCTTTGAAATGTGTTTGCATATCTTTCCTGTGGGTACTTCTATTTCTGCATCTCCCACTTGTAACATTCAAGTTCCAGGATGCCTTTTGTGCCATTCAGGCCTTCTCTCCTTCACTCCCCTCCCCACGCTGTCCTTCAGCCTACTTTGAAATGCCTCTTTTCTCTCTTTCTTTGTTATAATATGTCCCTCCCCCTCTCCTTCCCCCACCAAAGTCATGCTGAAAAACATTTAAAATGTTCTTCCCTTCACCCTTACCCCAAATGAGGGGTGCTTCGTTTAGTGAGAGAACTTCATTTAGTTACTGAGAACTTAGGTTCTCAGTAAAGCCCAGGCAACAATCTCAGCTTCAGACGGGACTTGGAAAGTATGTAGGGTTTTGGCTTTAGGGACTCGATGCCTCTATTGGTCTTTAGCATTTCCTTCCCAGACTATGCAAGTGAGGGTAGGCAACATTGCATACATAGTGTTGGTGGTAAAACCAATTTTAAATACTTGATTCAAACCTTTGATTTCATTGTAGCAACAGAATGGCAACTGGTTGCCTGGTGCTGCAATGTAGCAGATCCAGCTGATAGTGCTGTTGTCAGTCTCATTTTATAGATGAAGAAATTGGCTAGCAGGGAGGTCATTTAACACTCCCAGTGTTGAAGAGCTAAGGGACATCAACTTTAGAAAATGTGTTATTGCTCCTTGCATCACGCAACCTCTTCAGAGAGAAAACTGAGGCTCCTAGAGACTGAGTTACTGTCCTAACTCTTAACTCTAGACAGCAACCTGACCCCGTGCTAGATCTTTCTCTTTTATTCTGTGTTGGGGAGCAACCTCCTGATAAACACTCTACCAAACACTGTCTCCTATTCCAGTCTTGGTGGGTGGGTGAGTGGGGATACTGTGGCTTTAACTCAGGGTCAGGGCATGGGCACTGTCCTTGAGCTTTTGTGCTCAAGACTAGTGTTCTACTACTTGAGCCATAGCACCACTTCTGGCTTTGTTGGTGCTCCATTGGAGAAAAGAGTCACAGGCTTTCCTGCCTGGGCTGGCTCCTAACTGTGATCCACAGATCTCAGCCTCCTGAATAGCTGGGATTATAGGTGTGAGCCGCCAGCTCACCACATTCTTCCCAAGCTTTGTCAGATCTATAAGGTCTCAGGTGGGGCATCTAAGGTTCATTTGCTATTCCAGTTCAGGGTAATTCTTCCCTGTGTGGGTCTGTATACTCTATACAGCTTTTTTTTCATTGTCTGCTTTGTTTCTTAATTGTTGATTTGAGGGCATAGAAAGAAAGCACTCAGAGGACTGAGCTCCCATCTATCACTAACTGAATTGTCATAACTGCATTTCCTTATTTGAGAATCAGGAGATGCTTTATAATCTTTTTGACCACTGAATCCTGTGTAAGGACTCTGCCCAGGGAAAGTGGAGGTGTTCATATTCTCTACTGAATATCAAAAAGCACAGAGTTGAGAATCTACTTTAGTTGTTTATATTTTTAAAAAGCCTTGTTAGCACCAGGAACCAGTGGCTCACACACATAATCCTAGCTACTCAGGAGGCTGAGATCTGAGGATCATGGTTCAAAGCCAGCCCAGGCAGGAAAACTGGAAGTGGCACTGTGGCTCAAAATGAGAGAGTGCTAATCTTGAACAATAAAGCTCAGGGACAGTGCCCAGGCCCTGAGTTCAAGTCCCACAACTGACAAGTCTTATAAGCATACATTGATTATACATACAGGTTATATTACAATACTTATACACATGGATGAAATACACTTTGGTCAAATTCATGTAATATACTTCGCTCAAATGCACACTCTGTATTACTCTTTCAATTGCACCCATTTAAAAGTTTTAGTAGGGTTCATATATATATATATATAATATATATATGATGTATAATATATTACCTTATATATTTATATACCTTCAACTACTTCTTTTATAATCATGCATTATCATAGTATGTCTTTCATCTCACTTAGCATGATATAATCTCCAGTTTCACCCATTTTTCTGGCAAGTGACATAATGTCTTTCTTCTTTATAGCTGACTAATGCTCTGCTGTGAGTCTGCACCACACAGCCATGATTCAGTTTTTGGACAGCTAGGTTCATTCCATAACCTGTGGGGCTGCTCTAAACTCAGGTGTGCAGGAATTTCTGATGTATGAATATAAAGTTGGAGAGATGACTTGTCAGTAACTCGGAGACTCGGTTTCTTTGGGGCTCTATCTCCTTCAGGAGTTAGGAATAGTATTTGGTTTGTTTCTGAACTTCAAAAGGTTGTACAAGAGAGATTCACAAGACAATATGTTGGAAATGATCTGTACAACTTTGGGAGAGGGATTGGAGTGGAGGGAAAGTGGGAGAAAAATGAGGGAAGGGGTAACAAGTTTGGCAAGAAATGTACGTATTACCTTACTTATGTAACTGTAACCCCTCTGTACATCACCTTGACAATTAAAAAAAAAAGGTGCACAAGGGAGTTACACTTTACATGTCCATCTAAGTGTCTGGTACTTCTTGATCAGAGTCACCCCTTCCCTCATTCTCTCTGTCCTGTCTGTGCCCTCCTACAGACTCACTTCATATTTCCCACGTCCTTCACACATGTACACTGGGTTTTCTTGCTGTATTATTTTTTCCTGTTTGCTTTTCATTCATCCACCTCCCCTCCCATTACCCCTGCACTTACAGTCTTGTTGCAGGAATGTTCTTATTCGTGATTCTGCCTGGAATGTTGTAAGTTGATCAGTAAGTATAGCACACACTTTATTCATCTTTTGATCAATACTGTAAGCAAATTCACCAACTGTTCAATGTAAAAGGAATCTAAAAGATCTCAATGTGGTTACAGTAGATAAGCAAATTAGTCTCATTTGGAGTTTTGGATGTATCACCTTTTAAACATTTCACACAAGGGCTGGGAAGGTGGCTCAGTGGTGTTACCTTGCATGCCTGAGGCCCTGGGTTTGATTCCTCAGCACCATGTAAGCAAAAAGAAAAAAAGCTGGAAGTGGCGCTGTGGTTCATGTGGTAGAGTGCTAGCCTTGAGCTGAAGAGCTGAGGGAAAGCCCAGGCCCAGGGTTCAGGCCCCATGACCAGACCCAAAAAAAATTTTTTTTTCACACAAAAGTACATGGTTACCAGGCCAGTTTGGCAGCTCATTGGCACAATAAAAGAAAAATATTAAATGGAATAGATATCAGAATTTTCCTTCTCAAGAAAGAAAATATTGTATAAAGTGAGCACTAGCTGTAATCCTAGCTACTTGGGAGGCTGAGATCTGAGGATCATGATTGAAAGCCAGCCTCAGTGAACAAACCTGTGAGACTCTTATCAAAATCTAAGCCAGTAAGGCCCTGGGCTCAAGCCCCAGTACCAACACACACACACACACACACACACACACACACACACACACACACATTATTCTGTGATAGCTAGCTCATATCCCAGGCAATATAATAAGTTTAATACTGTAACAAACATTGAAGAGAGTCAAAAATGAAATTTCTTTGGTTTGTTTTTGCTTTACAAAAGGAGTAAGTTCATGCCCACCAAGGGACATTGGCTGCCACTTGTCAGGTGCCAGTGGCTCACACCTGTAATCCTAGCTACTCAGGAGGCTGAGATCTGGGGATCAGGGTTCAAATCCAGCCTGGGCAAGAAAGTCCATGAGACTCTTATCTCCAATCAACCATCAAAAATCCGGAAATGGAGTTGTGGTTCAAGTGGTAGAGTGCTAGCCTTGAGCAAAACACTCAGAGATGGTGTCCAGGCCTTAACTTCAAGCCCCAAGACTGGCAAAAAAAAAAAAAAAAAGTAAATAAGAAAAAAAAGGAGCAAGGGTAGAAGGATATGTAGAAGTTACTCTTTTTTATGAAAATATAAAATTTATTGTTTATTTCAAGTACACAATGGTAGAATACATTTCTTGTTTTATTTTTAAATAGTATTTTATTGTGAAAATACTGTACAGAGAAGTTACTCTTAAATAATAAGCACGACTAGCTCTATTCTTTGTTGGAGTTCATTTGCAAGGTACTTTCTAAGTGCTTCATATTGGTAATTTCCATTATAGAGATGAGCACCCTGAGTCTGAAAGCTACAGTAAATTTCCCCGGGTCCCACAGTTAGTAAATGGCAGCTCCCCCATGATTCCCCAGTCCCAAGTGCCTCCCACTCATTGTACTCCCCTGACAAGACTGACAGGAAGTGGGAAGACTTCCATGCAAGGAGATTGTCTGAAGCACTATGTAGGCATTACCTACCCAGCAAATCTGTACCCAACTCCCTGCCCTAGTCAGGGAAGGCTGCCATTAAAGGGTCAGGGCCAGGACTGGCTCTAAAGCTCCCACCAAGTAAGTCTGGGAGCTGATGCCAGTGTAAAGGCATTATGGAGAATGACAACATACTTGTGTTGCAAATATGCTGTCAACTCAAACTCTTTGCTGCACACAATTTAGGTTTGGGAAGCGCTTTCTGTCTATTTGTAGAGCTGTTTTGGGCTTTGCCAACTCAATGTGGTGTGCTTTTCTCAGATTTCTAGGTCACTATCATAGCACTCAACAAAGGATTTGTGTGGGGTGGGGGAGAGTAGACTCAAGGCTGACCGAGGGCTTCACACATGTTAGGCCCTGTGTGTGTGTGTCTGTGTGTGTGTGTGTGTGTGTGTGTGTGTGTGTGTGTGTGTGTGTGTGTTTTCTGGTACTGGAATTTGAACTTAAGGCCTTGAGCTCTCGTTTAGCTGCTTTTGCTTAAATCTATCACACTACCTTTTGAGACACACCTCTACTTTCAGCTTTTTGCTAGTTGATTAGAAGTAAAGAGTCTTTTGGATTTATCTACCCAGGTTGGCTTCAAACTTAAATCCTCAAATTTCAGGCCCATGAGTATCTAGGATTACAGACATGAGCAACTAGCACCCAGTACCCTTCCCTTAAAAAAAATTAAGCCAGGCCCTGGTAGTTGGTGCATGTAAGCCTTAATGTTTGACACAAGCCTAGATTACTGAGTCTGAGTTTGGTTTGTAAACTGCCTTTGACATATCCTTTCTATGTTAAGATTCTGTGTTAAAATTCTTTATGTTCTCTAAGTCCAGATCCCATCCTGTATACAATACTTCTGGCCTTGTAAAGGTGATCTATGTGGCACAGTTCCTTTCGTATAGTAGAGCATTCAAATGATAGCTATGGTTCTATTCTTGCTTCTGTTCATACTTGCATCTGCCTGATGACTAGAAAATGAAAAATGCTTCAATTGAATTCATTCAAAATTCATAGTAATAATATTAGCACCATTTGGTGAACACTTTCAATATTTGGGGCCTTGCTGTATAAAATAATAATCTGTCCTATCTCACTGAATTTTCAAAACAACTGTAGTTTTTGGCACTCTATGTGTTTATTATCCTGAAAAAAGAGAAATACTATTACTACCCAACTATCAGATGGAGAAAATGACAGAGTGATTAGATAACTTGGCCACATCACATAGCTAGAGTAGAGTAAAGTTAGGGCCCACACCCTACCAGGCTGATGCCTGCACCCCTCACAGACAAGTGGCATTGCGAACTTCTGTTTTTCCCCACAGGTTACACCCCAAGATGGAAATAAGGAGAGTAACTCCCTGTGGAGTTGTCTTCCCCTTTACCTTAAATAACAGTTACGTCCAGTCCCTAACGTCCAGTTCTCTCTCTTCATCTGCTTGGGTGGTCCCTTGCTTCTACAAAGACCAACTTGGCTACACAGGTCTCTTTCTGATCTTTTAGGGACTGTAGAAAGTTACCATTCTCTCAAGAGAAAGTTGCAGTCAAAGCAACCTCATTTCTACCCCTACTGTCCACCCAGTTGTTTTAGGTCAACCCCAGAGCAGAAATAGTCTTGCCTTTTGTTCCTTCCTTTGAGTTTCCTAGCATATACCTCCTCTGCACTTCTCCATACATCATTCCTCCCCGAACCCCAACAAACACATTCCAGAAAATGTGCATTGGTGTTACATAATTATACAGGAGAATCGCGGGGACATGTGTTACCTTTTAGGCTGCTTGTGTACAGATTAGGCTCATTGTCATTGGTCCAATCCTTTACCTTTCTTTTTGAATAATCTTTATTTCAGGCCTTTGTGCAGAAAGCCATGTTTGGATTTAGAGTCTGTTATTTTGATCTGTCTGATAAGAAAATCACTATCATTTGAACCCACAGCTTGAGGGGCTTGCATTTCTTTCCAAGTACGATAAGTTCTTAAACACAAGTGGGATGAAAAACATATTGTGCCTCCCTCGGGGACTATTTAAAATGTAAAATATAAATATTTCTCCTCTGAATGTACTTAACTTAGCGGGCCTGTCTCTGGTTTGTGTCTCTCCAGTCATCACATGGAGATGGTGTTTGCTGTTCCTTCATTTAGCAGAGGCGAAGGGAGCCGGGGGACACGGGATCAATCCTGCAGCCTGTTCTGCCCCGCAGAGTGCCGGGAGGTTGCCAAGTCTCTCTGATCACATAATGTCTTTCAGATAAGCCTAATGCTGCTGAAGGCCTGGCCTCATGTTTGTGTTTTATGGTGACAGCTAAGCTGGCTCAGAGTTGCCTGTTGCAATTTATCTTTTGTGGGGGGAAAATTCTCATTAAATGCTGACCCATCAAGGGGACCCGCATGTCACCTCTTCCAGACAGGACCTGCAGATTGGAATGCAGAGCCCTCTTCAGACCATCCCTAAATGCCCTCCACTCTTTTCCTTGCCCAACCAGAGGGAGAATTAAAGACTATCTAGAGCAGCCGGGCATTATTAACTCATGCCTGTACTCCTAGCTACTCAGGAGACTGAAGACCTAGGGGATCACGGGTTGAAGCCAGTCAAAGCAGAAAAGTCCACCAGGCTGCATTTCTAATTTATAGACATTAAAGGGGTGGCTTGAGTGGTAGAATGACAACCATGAGCTCAAAGCCGAGACTGAGAGACCCTGAGTTCAAGTCCCTGTACTAGCAACACATACAAAAAGAATAGCTAAAGAATAAAGACAAATGGGAATACTTCCTCCTGTCATCATCTTCTGCCAAGTCATCTGCTCCCTTGAGTCTGACCAGTTATTCTTGCCCTGGGTCTTGCAGTTTTCAGAGACTTGATATATTATCCCTTCCTTGCTCCCTATGATATAGGACCAAGGGCATATGGGTCCAGAGAAGAAGAGAGAACATGGAAGCTCTTAGATCTCATCCTGTGGCTGGAAAATTAGATAATGGTAGTGATCTGAGTGGATTAAGATTTTCCAAATGCATCCCCTCCTTTAAAAGCCTTTGATGCGAATAAAGGATGACAGAATAAAAAAATATTCATTGAGTGTAGAAAAAAATATATCATTGTTAAGACAGGGAAGATTAGAACTCGAGAGACAAGGTCAGCTGGGAGGGTGGCTCTTGAGTGTCCCAGCTGGCAGCCTTTCCACCAGACAGAGTCTCTGGAGGATTCTGTGTGCTGATCAGATCAGGGTGAGTGGTAGCCCTATCATCTCAACCATTTATCATGTCTTTGTGTCAGACACAAAATTGTGTCTACTAGCTATTTGGAAATGCTCACTGACATCTTGTCAGCCATAGTTTATGTGGATCTTTTCCTAGAGACTCTATTGTATTCTGTGGATCTATTAGTGTTGCCTTTTGCCAGTAACACACTGTGTTCATTACCATGGCTTTACTGGAAGTCTTCATGTTGGCTAGAGTTATTCCAACTCCATCCCTTTCCTCTGATGTTGAGTCCAGGTCTTTTGATCTCTTTCGAGTCAGTGTATTGCCTCAGATGGAACATGGAATTGATGGTAGGTTTGTCTTCTTTGCAAATATAAAGATGGTGAGTTTCCCTTAAACCTTATTTTCCCCCACCCTCAAATCTCAGTAAGTTGTCTTTTCAGCAAGTTGTTTCAAAACTTCTCTTGAGATGACATATTTCCCTACTTGTTATTAGGACTGAACACGTTTTTTAATCTCAAGCTATTTGGGGACTATTTGGGGAAACTATTTGAGTTTCCCTTAAACCATATTTTCCATACCCCCCCTCAAATCTCAATAAGTTATATTTTCATTTTTATTTTCTGCAAGTTGTTTAAAAACGTCTCTCGAGATGACACTCTTCCCTATATATTATTGGGACTGAATATGTTTTTTATCTTGAACTATCTGGGGACTTCCCAATTATCTTCCTGGTAGGGATTTCCCATTTAATTCCATTGTGGTCTTAGATAAAACGTTGTTACAATTTCTATTTTTTTAATTTGTTAAAGAGTGTTTTTATGACCCTAAATGTGGCCTATCTGGGTAGATATCCTGTGTGAGCTTGAAGAGATTTGCACTCTTTAAAAAAATTATTGTTATTATGAACATGATATACAGAGGAGTTACAGTTATTTAAGTAATGTATTTAAGTAATGAGTATATTTCTCCTCCTCCTCCTCCTCCTCCTCCTCCTCCTCCTCCTCCTCCTCCTCCTCCTCCTCTTCCTCCTCCTCCTCCTCCTCCTTCTTCTACTTCTTCTTCTTCTTCTTTTTTGGTCATGGGGCTTGACCTCTGGGCCTGGGTGCTGTCCTTCAGCTCTTCAGCTCAAGACAAGCACTCTACCACTTGAGTCACAGTGCCACTTTCAGTTTTCTGGTGGCTTACTGGAGATAAGAGTCTCATAGACTTTCCTACCCAGGCTGGCTTTGAACCATGATCCTCAGATCTCAGCCCCCTGAGTAGCTAGGTTACTGGCATGAGCCACCAGCACCCAAAATGAGTGTATTCCTTTTTGGATGATGTCCCCCCTTCCCTCACCATCTCAGTTTTCCCATTCTGTCCCCACCCACAAGTTGTTTAATTCATTTTCCACATCAGATCTAGTGAGTACCATTCCTGGATATGCATTCTTGCTGTTGAGTGAAGTAGCCTTTAAGTAAAATTATATCCTGTGGATTGATATTGAGTGGTGTTGAGTTCCCCTTAGTGATTTTCTGCCTGCCAGATCCTGGATCTTCCCATTTCTAATAGATGGGTGTTAGTTGCCAATCTCACAGTTGGATTCATCCATTTCTCCTTACAGTTAGAACATTATCAATTTTATTATAAGGGAACAGCTGTGGCTAGCCCTTTAATAATGCATTACTAAGGTATAGAAGGAAGAGATCTATTTATTGTTGTTTTATTAGACTTCAGTTTCTTAATAAGCATGTACCATTGACAGTGAATTTCACAGATGTTACTTGCTGCTTCTCCTCCCAGGTGGGACTCTGTGGGTGGACCCTAGGGACTGGACTTGAGTGTTTTCCTTCTCCCAGGTGAATGGCCTGAATAGCTGTAATTTGGAGTTTCCCTCTTCCTGAGGTCAGTCACATTCCAGTAAAAGCCAGCAGGACTGTCTCTTATTTAACTAATTTCTCCTATTTAACTAGTTTAATAAGGTCACCAGCCTTGTTAAAAAGAACAGGGCATTCCTGTGTATTTCAAAATGGTGGATTTCTGTTTCCGCTGTTCCTACCAGAAGTAAGAGGGAGTCTTTCTCCATATCGACTATGAGAACCTGGTCTAACTCGTGGGCGTAAAACTCACCAGAGGCAAGGGAAACTCCAGTGACTTACCCCCCATGCATTTTGAAGTCAGATTTGCTTGCACCCAGTCTTCAGCCGTCCATAAATCTCACAGCTCAGCGCCGAGCAGGCCCATCTCCTGAGAGTTTTCAGCTTCAGAGTTTCTGTTTCTAGTAAGTTCTGAGTTTTTGTTTGCGTTTGTCTTTCTGGTTTCTGGGCATTGCTGTACTCTGTGACCTCACTTTCCTTGTAGATTGAAGAAGCATTGTTGATTCTTCAGTTGTTCAGCTTTTGTACTTCATTGGGTTGTTTGTGTTATTGTTGAGTTAGGAGTTTATGTATTCTGTATATTATACATATGATCACGTTTGCTTTTGATCAGATATATAATTTGTAAGGTGTTGTGTAATTCTGTAGGTTGTCCTTTTGCTTTGTTACTATTTTTTGGTAGGTAAAAGTTAGGAATTTTAATTAGGTTCAATGTATGTATGTCGCTTATACTGGTTCATATTTTTAGTATTATACCGAAGAATCCATTAACTAATCTCGGGTCATGGAATTTTACCAAATTCCAAGTCTTCTGTTTTTTTTTTTTTCTTCTTCTAGGGGAAGGGTTTTGAATGGGTGTACATTTGTACTGAGGGTATTTCCCTAGGACATTTATTTACATGCACACAGTACAATTTGACCATTTTCATTCCTCTGCCAGATTCCCATTCCCCCCTCCCTTCTCCTCCCTTTTCAAAACGCGTTTGGTTTCTTTATGCTATACACACACACACACACACACACCTGTTTATCCTTTTGTTCCTCAGTATCCTTCCCCTCCCCCCCATATAGCATCAAGTTTTCTTGAACTATTCAGGTTTTTCTTGAAACCTTTACTGTCTTAAATACTTCATATATACAATCTTTATAAATCCTTGCATTAATCCTATGTGGTTATCATTGTCCCTTTCAATTAATAAGGACAAGTCTAGCTCAAAACAATAATTTCCCAAGGGTGTCCAATTAATAAATTCATAGAGTGAGGATTTAAATTACTGTTTGCAAAATCTTTTTAAGTTTTTTTTTTTTTTCTCAGTCGTGGGGCTTGAACTCTGGGCTTGGGCGCTGTCCCTCAGCTCTTCAGCTCAAGGCAAGCACTCTTCCACTTGAGCTACAGCGGCACTTCTGGTTTTCTAGTGGTTTATTGGAGATAGGAGTCTCACAGTCTTTCCTGCCCCGGCTGGCTTTGAACTGCAGTCCTCAGATCTCAGCCTCCTGAGGAGCTAGGATTACAGGCGTAAGCCACCGATACCCGGCTGTTTGCAAATTCTCGATGGATACTAATTGGAAGTGGAGAAGAATTCAGAAATGAGATATAATTCACCATGCTTTTCAGGAATGGTACAAATCATAAGTTATTTAAAGATGTCTCCAATATTCTTCATGTTTTATTATTTTGGATACCATAAAAATGTGCTTAGCCGGATGCCGGTGGCCCACATCTGTAATCCTAGCTACTTAGGAGGCTGAGATTTGAGGATCACAGTTCAAAGCCTGCCTGGGCAGGAACATCCATGAGACTCTTATCTCCAATTAACCACCAGAAAACTGGAAGTGATGCTGTGGCTCAAGTGGTAGGGTTCTAGCCTTGAGGTGAAGAGCTGAGGGACAGCACCCAGACCCAGAGTTCAAGATCCACGACTGACAAAAGAAAAAAAAATGTGCTTAATATGTGAAAAAATTAAATGTAATATTTCTAAAGTAAATTCTCAAACATGGAAAAATGCCAGCTTATGGCATTAGGTGGCATTCAAATAATGTGACATTTAGATCTCCAAACTAGGTTAACAGGAAAAAATCATGTAAAAATTGCCAACTTTAAGGATTTATTTGCCTCCTTGATGTATTTCTTAGCATGGCACTCAGAGGATTTAACAAAAGCTTACAAGGTATACCGACTCAAATGTTACATACAAGCTAATTATGTGTCAGAGTGACTCAGTAATAGACAGGCCAGAAATATGCACTTTCACATGGCAACAGCTACAAGTTAAACCAATTTGGTGATGACCCTTCTTCTCTAACGTTGATGGTTCAACTTTAATTCATTCTACAGAACTGTAATACTTGTCCTCTCTCAAATTTCTCATATTAACCTCCCTTCCCCTGACCCCCCCCCCAGCTGCAGCCAGGATTTGGTACAAATTTCCTGAGAAATGCTGATAGTGAATTCTTGCATAAAAACACTAACTAGAATCTGCTTTTCCTCCACAAGTTCTTCCCACTGCTTTCTAGCTGGCAGCTTCCCCTGAGAGGATAAGAAAGTGGCCATGGGTTTCATGCCTAGGTGTTTGATATAATATTTCGAGTGATTATTGAGAATATTAGTTTCCCATTGCTGTTTCAGCAAGTTACCACAAACTTATGAGGATAATCAATATAAATTTATTCTCTTAGAATTCTGGAGGTCAGAATGCCATAACAAGTTTCACTAGGTTTAAGTTAAGAGGTTGGCAGGGCTTGTTCCCTCTAGAGACTCTGTTGAAAAATATGGTATTTTGCCTTTTCCAGCTTATTGGGATGACCTTTCTTTATTCGTTGGCTTGTGGCCTTGTGGTAGTCTGCTTGCTCTTCTATAACAAAATATCAAAAGAAGAGGTGTTTAAATTGGAAGAGGAAATAGAAGAGAAGGTTAGTGTGTTGTAGGGAGACTTATCCTGACCTTGTTGACTTTGAAGATGGAGGAAGAAGGCAGAGACTACAAATGTGGGTAGCCCCTTGAAGCTGAAAGACATAGGAAATGGAGTCACCTCTAAGCCTAAAAAAAAAGAAAGAAAGAAAGCCTAAAAAAAAAAAAAAGAAAAAGAAATCCCAGAGGACACATTGAATTTAGTCCTGTGAGAACCATGTCAAACAGCTAATCTATGTTATTGTCAGGTAAGAAAATTGTGAGTGGGTGAAGCCACTCACATTTGATACCGGAGTACTAATGATCTTAATGAAGTTCCAGGTATGCAATGCCTTTGTACTGAGTAAATGCACGTTTGTTGTGCAGAGTAACTAAGACGTCCCAAGACATTTGAGAATTCACAAATTTGCCTAGCTCTTCAAGGGACTCCTAGGCCCCAGGGAAGGATTTAGAACCTCTAACTTACACTTCTTGATTTGTTTATGGTCTTCCCCAGCGTTGTTGTCTATTTTACCCCCTAATTGTTCTGCCTAGAGGAGAAACATGTAAAATGTGCTATAAATTATGTATGTATAGATTACAATATATAGTTATTAAAAATTAAACCATTCCTAGCCAGGCACCTGTGGCTCACACCTAGCTACTGAGGAGGCTGACATCTGAGGATCAAGGTTTAAAACCAGCCCTAGAAGCAAAGTCCATAAGACTCTAATTTCCAAAAACACCAAAAGTGGAGCTGTGGTTCAAGAAGCAGAGTGCTAAACCTCAGTACAAAATCTCAGAGACCATGTCTTGAGACCAAGCCTTGAATTCAAACTTTAGGACTGGCGCGCGCGTGCACACACACGCACACACACACGCACACGTGCACGTGCGCAAACCATTCCTGGCCCTGGCCTACTGTCATTCCAGACAGGTGTAAAGCTACCTTGCTGAGGCAGGATCTCATTATCTCTCAGGCGGTTCGAGCTACCTTTTCACAGCTCTCCTGTACTTCCTTGGCTACTTATCTTCCACACTATCTTTATAGGGGTTTTTATTACATTGAAAAATGATCATGTCCCCTCAGAGGAAAGTCTTCAATCACTTCCCATCACTTATAGAAAAAAAATCTCAGATTCATAAGTGATCTTCAAAAGGCTTTCTGGTACATTTTCATATATCTCTCTTTTCTAGACTGAGACTGTACAGGGCATACATGAGCCTGGGCTCTGCCTCACCAGCACAACACCATAATCCATAATCACTAAAGCCACAAGGCACCTACAGTTCCCATAGTAACATACAAAGTGCTCACTTCCTTTTCACCTGGCCATGCACTTCCCTTCTCCCAGAATGCTTTTCTCTGACATCATGGCAAGCCTAAGGTCAAGTTTTGATAGGCAAAGGTTAGCATGTGTCTGTCCATGGAGTACATATCATTGAGAGCGGCCAGTCCACTAGGCATTTGGCTTAGAGGTTTAAGACAGAGAATGCATTCTGCTGTCAAAGGCCTTTCAACTCACTAAAGATCAGCTAGAGAGGCAAGTTAAGTAAGCACTGTGCTAAGGGACTGTGATAAAGCATACACACTATACAAAGGAAGCGCAATAGAATAAATTGTGGGGGGGGGGGGGGGTTTCCTGACCAAAAAAAGAAAACACAATACTGAAAAGATGAGTGTTGCAGTTATTTTTCCATGGGTTCCAACCAATTCTGCGTGCAGTCTGAAATCAGAGCCACCCTGTGGCTCAAGTGATGACATTCAAATGACAGACTTTGCTGGCAAATTACTATTTACCGGAAGCAATGGGCAATAAACAATTCACTTGGAGATGTTACCCTGGTTGAAAAATGCATGTCTGTGAAAGCTTGATGACTTGCTTTTTTTTTTTTTTTTTTTTTTGGTCTTCAAAAGGAAAGTCAGTCAACAAAATAGTAATTATACCCATCTGCAGTATAGTCTGTCACTGATATATGTTCATATATATGCAGATATACACATACAGACAGACACATAATTTGGTGTTGGGAGGAATTTGTGGCATCTCTAAAGTCTACCTCAAAGTTAGATCTAAAAAATAAACATATATGAAAACACATACAAGGCTGTATGCATATATCCAGGATCAAACTGACTGAAGTATGACATATGTAGGGTAGATTTCCATGATACAACTCCTTTGAAAAATTAACACAGTTTAGTAACATGAATATCAGGGTGCTGAAAAGTATTTTGACTCTTGGGTAGATTAAGGGGAGGGAGGGTGAATGGAGAGGTGAATGGTGGGTAACGATAGTCATAATACTTAATGCACATATGTGAAAATGGAACTAGGAACACAAGTTGAGGGAAGATGGGATGGATGGAGAGGGAGAATGTTGAAAGGGGTGATGCTGATCAAAATGCATTGTACACATGAACTGATATGTTGAATTAAAACCTCTTAGTTCCTCTAGTTAAAGATAAAGTAAAATAGAAGTCCACTTCAATGGTCTGTGGCACTAGTACCTACTAACTTCATGTGTGTGCATTACTCTAGCTGAGAGCTTTTTGATAAAATGTTTTGGATTGAATTTTATGTAGTGACATCTGCTTCCTGTGGGAATGCATTCACTGGATTTGGTTAGCTATGCCTCTGGTCAATCTTTTTCTTAGAAGCGATCCAATAACTTGCATGCAAATTCTCACAAGAACTCAGACTTACATAATAGCCTTTTCGCAACCAGCTACACACATCTCAAGTCTCCTGTTGTGTTCCTAAATTGACTTTCTCCATACCTATTATGTCCAATGCCAAATCTACAGATAAACTTTATCTTCCTACAACTATCCACCACAGGCAGTATCTCTCTGAATTAAATCAGTTGCCCAGAGCAACCACAAGTGCTGTGTATTTCAAGGAAATCAGCATGGCTCTCTGAAATAAATGGGAGGTAATTCTCCATTATTTTTTAGAATACTTTGTGCCTATAAAGAAAACTCTAACCCCAGTATGACAATAACATGAGCATGTTGCTCTTCAGTCATGGTGAGGTAAATGCAGCAGCCTCACGCCAGAAGAAAGGTCCTATCATATGAAATTCTTCCTGTATCTTTGGGTGTGTGGGCTACAGTGTAGGGAGACAAAATGCCACCGTACACACGGCATGGTTGTGCAGGTGGCCCTGTCAGAAGAGAAGACAGCTGTGAGTGGCCATTTATTCCGAAAGCCAAGCTGTTCACTTCTGTTTGCAAAGGGCATGGCAATCATTTGAAATTACTTCTAAAAATCTCTCTTGACTTCCTGTCTTTCTGTTTTCAAAGCTAAGTTCAGTTTTACTTGGTGCAAGTTATAAAACGATTTCCAGGATTCATTTTGTTCAAGTGCCATTGTTTTGGGGTTTTGTTTTGTTTTCTGGATCACTCAGTCAGTCTGGTGATTCTTTCTGGGAATCTAGTTCACCCTCCCACCTTTTTACAGACAATGACCTGCAGGCCTATAACCTTTCATGTAATTATTCTAATAATTTAACACTTTCTTCTACACCTTTGTTTAATCCGTTATATGCAGAAACCTGTTACCACATTGCAACATTTACAACTATGACCCTTGAAACCTAAATATACGTGTCTTAAATTGCTTACACTTTAAACTAATATCCATGTTTTCTCTGTTGGCCACTCCTAAGCCAAGAGGATCTGTCCACTCTCCCTCTCTCCCTTCTTCAGACTTCCCATCTACTCTGTTCCCCACCACCCCCAATACACATTACCCATCCTTTCATTTCTTTACTTTCTGTCTCAATTACTGCAATGAGTACCAAGGCTTTGTCCCCACCCAACCAGTTTATCCACATGTCAACAAGATTCCGTTTATGCTCAAAGATGATAAAATAGCTCCACAATCTAAAACTAGATTGAAAAGCCTTCAAGGAGTTTTACGATCTATTTTCAGCACTCTATGAATGTCTTTATGAATGTTTCTTTGAGGTATGGGGAAGGGTTGGTCCTGTGGCTTGAACTCAGAACCTGGTACTCTTGCTGAGCTTTCTTGCTCACAGCCAGTGTTCTACCACTTGAGCCATACTTCTAGCCCTGCTTTGTTGCTGATTAATTGAAGATAGAGTTTAGTGGCCTTTTCTGTACAGGCTATATTTGAAATTTAGCTTTCCAGTTCTGAGCCTCCTAAGTAACTAGGATTATAAGCATGAGCCACCAGCATCTGTGGTTTTTTTGTAACATTTGATTATGCCTTATTTTGACAGAAAGGAATATAATTCATTTATGTATTGAATCATCTGTGCTTGTGACCAGAAATGCCTAGGAATTTGGAGTATCTGCATTTGTTTTTGTGTTTACTTGTCCCCTATAGAGCCAATTTTTAAAATGAAAGGGCTTTTTTTCTTTGTTTCTTTTTTTCTTAATCTTGTGGTTAGAGCAATAAAGAACTCTTGAGACTGAAAGAGGCTGTTTAGACAAGAAATGGTCATTTTCAGAATCAAGCCACATTTTCCAGAGTTGTAGGAAGACTGACTGTAATCATACCCAGCGGTAGGTGATTTTTAAACAGTCTCTGATGTGAAAAGCTTTCATCCACTGGTGTTAATGATACGAGGACTATACAAGGCAATAGAGATCTGTGTGCTTTAACCCCATCGGTTGGTCCTTTGGTTTGTAGAAGGTTTTGTAAGGGTGGGCCTCAGTGATTGACACGTAGGAATTACAGAGCTTTATTAAATGCATCCCCATCGCTGCTTCTCAGTACTTCCTCCCACTCTTGTTATCTGTTCTCAGAGTCTGGTGACTAAGTTTTTTTTTTTTTTAATTATAAGGTACACTTCTCAACAGTACAGTCACCCTCCCCCGTCTTCTGACTCCTGGTGCCTCTTTTCAGCTTTGCATCACCACGTTCTTTCTCCCATTTCCTTCTGGCAAAAGATAGCTGATGTTGTTGATTGTCTCTTCCCAGGAGGGCTGGAGACTTTAGCTTGCAGTGGAGGGTGAAGATAGAAGTTGGATTCGGGTTCTTTGAGTTTTTTTTTCAACCTTCTGGAATACCCTGGAATATTCTGGAATATCCTTCTCATTTGTAGTTCTTGCCCCTCTACTCTGCCTGCCCTCCTATTCTTCCTCTTTATCTCTGTCTTCTCCTTGTGTATATAAGCATGCACACTCTTTAGGTTCTTGTCTCCTAAATCACAAAAGATTATTTTTGACTCCCAATTTATATCCTACATAGGAATGTCTTCAAAAAAACAAGAGAGAATGCAACTATGAAACCCATAAACCCTACCTTTTTCTCTACTGTTAATGATTACGTTCTGTATTTGGCAATTGATTTAAGAAATCCACACTTATCAAGCTCTACTACAGATCTATAATACCAAAACCGGCTTGGTATTGGCACAAAAATGGACCCTAAGATCAATGGAATAGGCTTGAAGACCTATATACTTAGTTATCTGATATTTGATAAGAGAGCCAAAAATGAACAGTGGAATATAGATAGCCTCTTCAATAATTGGTGTTGCAAAAACTGGGCATCCATATGCAGAAAACTAAGAGTAGATCCCTATTTGTCCCCATGCACTAATACCAATTCAAAGTGGATCAAGGATCTCAATGTCAGACCTGAAACTGAAATTACTACAAGAAGGAGTATGAGAAACACTAGAACTCATAGACATAAGCATAAACTTTTTTTTTTTTTGGGGGGGTCCAGTCGTGGGGCCTGAACTCTGGGCCGGGGCGCTGTCCCTCAACTCTTCAGCTCAAGGCTAGCACTCTACCACTTGAGCCACAGCGCCACTTCTGGCTTTTTTCTTTTTGCTTATGTGGTGCTGAGGAATCGAACCCAGGGCCTTGAGCATGCAAGGCAAGCGCTCTACCACTGAGCCACCTTCCCAGCCCCTAAGCATAAACTTTTTGAAAAGAGTCTCAGGGACACAGCAGATAGGATTCTTGACAAATGGGATTACATCAAAATAAAGTGTCTACACAGAAAAGGATATAATTACTTAACTAGAAAGACAGCCAACAGATTGGAAGATCTTTACCAGAAATATTTCAGACAAAGGCCTAATAGCCAAAATATACAAAGAACTCAAGAAACTAACCCTTCCCAACATTAACACATAAATCACTAAATGGACAAAGGAGCTAAGGAAAGACTTCACAGAAGAAGAAGTAAGAATGGCAAAGAAACACATAAAGAAATGCTCATCATCACTGGCCATAAAGGAAATGCAAATCAAAACAACTCTGAGATTCTATCTTACCCCAGTTAGATTGGCCAACAGCATGAATTTGAACAACAAATGTTGGCAGGGATGTAGGGGGAAAGGAACCTTATTGCACTGCTGATGGGAATGTAAACTAGTAAAACCATTCTGGACAGTCATATGGAGGTACCTCAAAAAACTAAACATAGATCTTCCCTATGACTCAGCCATACCATTCCTGGGCATCTTCCCAGAACACCACAAACCAGGATACTGTAAAGACACTTGCACATTCATGTTCATTGCTGGACTATTCACAATAGCCAAGTTACGGATACAGCCCAGATGCCCTACAATAGAGGAGTAAATCCAAAAAATGTGGTACCTGTACACAGTGGAATTTTACACAGCCACTAGAAAGAACAACATTTATATCATTTGCAGGGAAGTGGATGGACCTAGAGCAAATCAAGGTAAGTGAGGTAAGCCAAGCTCAGAGAGATAAACGGGGCATGTTTTCTCCCATATGTAGAAGCCAGATCTAAAATATCCTGGGATATGATAAATTATACAGGTCTCTAGGCATTCATATACAGTGAGACCAAAGGAGGATACTCTCAGGAGAGGAACAGAAAGGCACAATGCCCATGTGCATCAGATCATATAAAATAACATTTATCAGAATGAATACCAGGAAATGGAAATAAGTGGTTTTTTTTTCCTTTGTTGCTGTTTTTGTTTTCTTTTTGTCTTGCTTGTTCATTTATCTGTTTTTGGTAGGGTAATGGGCATAGAAGTGGAGGGACAAATGATGAACAAATGCAGTAGTGGTACTCACTAGACATTATGTTGAAAATGAACTATACAACTTGTGGTTAGAGTGAGGAGGAAAAAATTGAGAGTAAGGGAAGGGGTGACATTGTCCAAAATGAAATGTACTATTTGCCTGACTTATGTAACTATAACCTCTTTGTATATCACTTTTATAATAATTTTAAAAAAGGAAAAAAACAAAAACAAAAGCCTATCCCTGCTGTTCAGGAGGAAAAGAGAGTTTACTGGTTCCTATCTATAGTTGCTATAGTAAAAGAAATGAATTCCTTTGAGTTTGATGCAATCCTATTTGTCAATCCTTTCTCTCCTTTATTGGGTGATTGAAGTTTATTAAGGAAGTTACTGCCTATGCCCATAAATTCTAGTGTTTTTCTGTAGTCATTCCAAAGTTCCAGGTCTTACATAAAGATCTGTGATTCACTTGAATTGATATCACTATAGGAATCTGAATTGCAGTATTCAACAAGTAGATTTCCAGTTTTCTCAGCACTTGTGTTTGAAGAGGCTGTCTTTTTTTCATATATATATTTTATTGTAAAAATACTGTACAGAGGGGTTAAAGTTACATGACTAAGGTAATGAGTATATTTTTTATCAAACATTGTTACTTCCTTCTTTGTTTTTCCCCTACTATCCTTTCCTTCCCCACCTCCCCAACTCCTTCCCACTCTCTGAATTTGTAAAGTTTGTTTTCAATATAGCATCTTGTAAATCTCATTGTTACAATGGGTCAGCCTGTATCCTTATTTAAGCATTTTGTTATTTCTCTTCCCCTCCCCAAATTAGAAAAATGTATATACAAGATGCAGGACACTGGAATCAAATACAGTGTAAACAGGGGTTATACCATGGGGGAAGAACATATAAAAGAAACAAAAAAAATCACATAGTATGTTATAAGTACATTAAAAACAATAGCAAGAAAGAACCACTTGTGTCCCTATCTTGGGGTTCATTCCACTTAGCATCATCTTATATGGTCATATGAACATAGCTTTTGACCTTTTCTGCTTGTTCTAGACAGGTACTAGTTATTGCAAATAAGGGAAACCATGGGACCTATGGTTCTTTGGGCCTGGTTTACTTCACTTAATATAATTTTTTCCAAGTCTTTCCATTTCCTAACAAATGGGGTGATGTTATTCTTTCTGATGGAAGCAATGAATTCCATTGTATGTACTACATTTTCTTGGTCCATTTACTGAGGGGCATCTGGGTTGGTTCCATATCTTAGCTATGGTGAATAATGCTGTGATAAACATAGTGTGCTGGTAGCTTTAGTATGGTCTTGTTTGTGATTATTTGGGTAAATGTGCAAATGCTGGGTCATAGGGGAGCTCTATGTGGAGTCTTCTGAGGAACCTCCATACTGTTTTCCAAAGTGGTTGAACAAGTTTACACTCCCACCATCAATGCAATAGGGTTCCCTTTTGGCCACATCCCCTCCAGCATCTGTCATTACTAGATTTCCTGATTATAGCCATTCTAACTGGGATGAGGTGGAATCTCAAAGTTGTCTTGAATTTGCATTTCTTTTATGGCTAAAGAAGTTGAGCATTTCTTCATGTATCTATTGGCCATTCTTATTTTCTCTTCAGTGAAGTCTCTCTTTAAGTCTTTAGCCCACTTATTAATCAGGCAGTTGTTTCTTTGAGGATTTGTTGTTGGGGGATTTAATTTTTTGAGTTCTAAGTATGAGACCCTTGTCCGTTGTATGGCTAGTAAAGATCTTCTCCCAATCCCTGGGCTTTCAATTCATCTTGCTAGCTATGTCCTTTGCTATGTAGAAGCTCTGCGGTTTCATGCAATCCCATTTCTCCAACTTTCTTTGATTTGTTGTGTTTCTGGGTCTCTATTAAGAAAATTTTGGAACCCCTCTGTAGAGTATTTTCACAAAAATAAATAAATAAGAAAATTTTGGCCTGTGCCAAGGAGACCTAGGGCTTCTCCTACTCCATCCTGTAATGTTTTCAGAGTGTCTGCTTTGAGTCCAAGCTCTTTGATTCATTTGGAGTTGATTCTGGTGCAGGGTGATATATGGGGATTTAGCTTTAGTTTTCTACAGCTATTTAATCAATTTTTTCCAGCACCATTTACTGAAGAGGCTGCCATTCTTTTTTTTTTTTAATCTTCCTTATCAAAGATTAGATGGCTATAGGTCTGTGGGCTCATTTCTGGGTCCTCATTCCTATTCCATTGGTCCTATTCCATTGGTCCTCTGGTCTGTTCTTGTTCCAGAACCAAGCTGTTTTTATTACTATGTCTAAAGATTGAAATTTGGAATTGATATTCTTCTGCTAACGATTGTTTTTGCTATTTGGGGTCTTTTATTGTTCCATATGAATTTTTGGATTGCTTTGAAGAGGCTGTCTTTTCTCCAATGTATGTTCTTCCTAAAACATTACTCCACAGCAAAAAGAAAGCTACAAAATGGGGGGAAATGTTTGCCAGCTATACATTTATCTGGTGAGGGATTATAACAGAGAGCTCCCTGTGCATTATCAATTTTCCCATTTATTAAATGGACCAATAAACTGAGCAAGCCATCCTTAGAAAACATGATTAATAAATACATAAAGAAATGCTCTATATCTCTGGGCAGAAAGAAAATGCAAATCAAAACAATGCTGAGGTTTTTAATCTCATGCCAGTGATAACAGTAAGTATCAAGAAAACAAACATTACTGGGTTTCTGTGGCTCATGCCTATACTCCTAGCTACTCAAGAGGCTGAGATCTGAGGACCATGGTTCAAATGGTTCAAAGCCATGCATCTAAACAGGAAAATCCCCAAGATTCTTATCTCCAACTAACCATCATTATCAGATAGCACAATCTATGAATTTTCTTCTTTCTGTTCAATAGCTTCTTTCCAATCATAATTTCAAAAATGCTAATTATATCCACTAATGTCAAACATAAGACTAGTATCTTTGTTTTAGACTATTGATGTCTTTCATTATAGAACATGAACTCACCAATGATAAAGGTCTTTTCCCATCATAATTCTTGGCTCTTAGTAGAATTTTTGTATTTACAATTTTATTTGCTCTTTTTCCTGTATAATTCAGAAGACAAACATATAAGATATAGAAATTGACAGATGCATTTTCCACCTATATATAAACTTCATTCTTCTTTCTTTAATATAATTTACATAATCCAGTGGATAGAATTGAATTGTATCATTTATAGTTTACAGTGGCATTTACCAATTTACAATAGTATTTACTGGAAGACAAATTTCCTTTGAATAGAGATGGCTTGTCAGTATTCTGTTGTTCACAAGATCCATCTATGAATTTATGACTGGAAAATGTATACTAAACAGCATTGGGACACTTCTTTGTGTTTTTATTATAGTTTTAACATCTTTAAGTAGTTTTACACAGGAGTTGCCATTTAACAAAACAGTTTATGAATACAGTGGGCTTTTGCTCAATGTCAGTTAATGTTATTACATATTTGATTAAATGACTGAATGAATGCACTAGTCCAAATGTGGCATTCAACTGTAGATAAGAAAACTGGCTAGTTATGTAAAAATCATATTTAGTTATAAGTGAATGTGTTTAATTTTTCTAATATACAATATAATATAATATAGTATAACGTAGTATAAAATACTGGTATCAGTATTATAATAATAGTACTATATAGTATAATATATAAGTATAAATGTTCAGATATATTACACAAAATAATTTGTATTGTTTTGATTGCTTTTGAGACTTCCATTCGTTGAATTGCTCAAGAAATAGCAACATCCATGGATGAAATTTTTTTAGAATTAATAGTGTCAAACAATTCATCAGAAGATATGGCTCTAAGGAAAAGATTATTTTTGATATAGTAACCAGGACTTTTTAAAATCTGTATCTCATCAGGATACTTTCTTGCTCAAAACCAGTCCATTTTATTTTACTAAAAATCCAAGCTTGACCAAGGGACCCAGGACAATCCCAAATCTGACTTTCCTTCTCAAACCCAGTCTCTTCCTCCTTCCTGTCCTGAGCTCACCAAGACATTCCTTGCAAGGCCTCTGCCTTCTGTTCTTTTGACTGAAAAGCTCATTTCCCTAGGGAGCCTCCTGGCTCATTCACTCCGTTTCCTTCTACCCAAATGACATCTGCTCAGCGAACTGTAGGAAGCTCCTGGTAAATAAAAAATATGACATGTGGTGTCAAGATAAACGATGGCAGACATCTGAGGCCTAGGAAAATTGTAAGGCACAGAAACCTGGCCTTGGAACGACTCCAGTTCCCTCCTCTGCCTTTTCCTACTCCTGTCCTCAGTCTGGAGCTGTTTGCAAGGAAGCAGGTATGTATGTACATCCTAAGATTGGTCCATGCTCTGAGTCTTCCTGCATCCAGCTGTTCCATGTACAGAACTGCCTTCCTATCTTCTTCTCTCCTTTCATAACCTCATTTTCTTCAGAGCTGTGGAAATGGCCAAGTATATCAAATGTACAGCCATGGTTGGGAAAAATCCCAACAGTGTTAATACCTGGATAGACTCTTGGTGTCTTAAAGAAATCTCTGAAAACAGATGTGGAATGGGTAGATTGCTTAAGGGAGCTGTGTTTGACTAGGAGGAATGTTGCAAAATAAAAGCAGCAAGTAGACACCTTACCACTGAGAGTTAGTCAAAGCCTGCTGTGTGAGGAATGCTATTAAAATGCCATAAATGGCAACTGGTTGGCATCTTGATGTTTTAATAGAAGCTTACCCAATTATTCACTTCATACATGTGTTTTTTTTTCAAATGTCATTATTTGGTAGATAGATAGATAGATAGATAGATAGATAGACAGACAGACAGACAGACAGACAGACAGACAGACAGACAGATAGCTTCTTGTTTCTTTGTTTTTGTGTTGTTACTGAGGCTTGAACTCCTTAGCTTTTTTGCTCAAGGCTAGTGCTTTGCCACTTGTGCCACAACTCTACCTCTTTGGTGGTTAATTGGAGATAAGAGTCTCATGGACTTTCCTGCCCAGGCTGACTTGGAACTGTAATGGCTCAGCTCTCAGCCTCCTGAGAAGCTAAGATTATAGGCATGAGTCACATACACTCAGCTTCTGTTGTGTTATTAAAGGAAATATTGAATCACAACTAACATTAGACACTTAATTTCAGGTAGAAGTCCATCTCTCTCTCTCACCCTCCCTCCCCTCTCCTTCTTTCCCCTCTCCCCTCTTCCCTCCTCTCTCCTCTCCCTCCCCTCCCAGTCTCCCCTTTCCCCCTCTTCCTCCTCCCCTCTTTCTCCTCTCACTTCTCTCTCCTCTCTCCCTCTCTCCTCTCTCACACTTTTTAACTATTGAGGAAGATGAAGTGGTAGAATTGGACCCTGAGCTCTGTTTCCAGAAGAAAGATCTGAGATGGATTAGAAAGAGAACTGGAATCATGGTGGATAGCCTCTCTGAGCAGGAAGCCAAAACACATAGAGCACTTCAAACAAAGCTTGGCCTCATCCCTGAGTAGCTGTTTGTTGGACAATGGCCAGAGGAAGATATGTGGAACTCCCGGGAAGTATGCCCAAGGGAGTTCAAAGCTTCCTGTTTGCACAGACCCTGAGTACCAACAGAGAAAAGGCCATCATTCTGGAAAAGACTCAGGGTGCTTTGCTCAGCAGCCTGATCGGGAACTATTTCAGAATGTGCTTGTCTCCCTGTACCCACTCTTCATGTCTATTGCCTTTAATCATTGGTTTTCCCCCAGGCTGTACTTTGGGTGGCCTCCACAAAATATAATAGCATTAGAAATTACAGAGTAGTTAGAACCAAGGTTTTTTGTAGAAAGGAGCGATTATATATAAATTCCTATAGTGTGATTTTCCCCTAAATGATAGGAATTCTAACTTAGGGCATACAAAAATATCAGGCCAGATTACTGTTTTTTTTTTTTTTTAATGCTTCAGCTTATAGATAGGCAAAGTAAAACTTTGTTATTCAAGTTCAGCTTGGTATCTTAAGAGGTTCTCCTCATTTTCCATTTTTTAAAAAAATATGAACAACATACAGTAATGACAACATTGGATTTTTAATTTGTGGTGATATGAGAGGGAACCAGAGGAGCAAAGAATTAGAAAACCAATTTTTTTTTTTTTGGTTTTTCAAGAATAGATATGGTATGTGCTCCTTGTGAGGTACTTTGTTGTGGTGGTGGCTGTTTTTTGAAGTACTAGAATTTGAACTTTAAGCCTTGTGATGGCCAAGCATGTACTTCCCTACTTGAGCTATGGCTCCAGCTTTTTTTGATTTGGTTATTTTTCAGAGGGTAGTGCTTTTGCACAGGACCAGTCTCAGAAACAATCCTCTTCCTTCTGCCTCCCAGATAGATAGGGCTACAGGCATTAGCCACGACAGCCAACATGTTTTGTGAGAAACCTGAGCTCATTGGTCTGCTGGGTCCAGGATAGACCATACTGCATGCTAGACCCTGAAACCTGGTCCCTTCAAGGGCACCAGGTGTTATATAACCAGAAGACAGACTAGCAGGGAGCCCTAAGCACTGCAGTAATTCAGAAAACAAGGTATGTAGAAGGTCTGAGCTAGATGCAGTTAGATCTCAGGCATAATAAAATGACAAAGAATCAGAAAGAATGCTTAGGAGTTGGGATGAGGAGTCATAGGGCAGATAGCACTTACCATTCTAGGCAGGAGTGCGTGTACTGGAAAAGGAAGAAGGAAGTGGAGGAGGAAGGGAAGAAGGAAATAAGAAGGTGAGAAAGAGAGAGGGAGAAACGGTGAGTTGAAAGAAAAACTGGGTAGGGAAAGGGTTCAAAGTTCACATTTTAGAAATTATCTTGTGGAGTGTCTAGAAGAAACTGTTGTGTGAATAAGTAGCTGACCAAGGTTCTGTCCTGGGCAGCCCAGGAAGAAGCCCAAGAATCACAATTGAGGTGATTGAGGCTTAGACTGTGACAATGACAAAAGACATGGACAAGGAGATCAGGTGACTGAAACCCACAAAAGGAAAAATTAATTTAAAAAAATCCAATATAGCAAATAGAAACATTATTCATTATGACTTACTTCCCATCTTTCTAAAACTCTGCCGGAAAGATCCTGTAATGTGATTTCTGAGTTTCAGAATACTTTTAAATACATCTTTTTAAACCAACCTACTGGTGCAGCATGATAATAGAAAACAAGAATGAATACAGATGATCCGAGGTACAGAAGCCTACATTCCATCTCCAGCTCTTAGCAGTATAACTTAGAAAGTTAGTTAACATTTGTAAGTTAACCTTTTATCATCTACCAATTAAAGGAAATAAATTTTGCCTAGGATAAGTTGTGAGGAAAAAAACAAAACAAACCTAAAGTCATAGAAGACCCTTTTCCTTATTTATCTTCCTTCAGAAAAGTTCATAAAAATCTGGAGCCAGGCCAGTTGTTTGTCTTTAAATTACCAGGCTCTGATTGCCAGATCTCAGCTGCAGATGTGATCGGAGTCATTTACTGTTCACGTGGCCACATCTTCAGCCTGCCCCTTAACTAATCTGTGAGAAAACATTCCCCGCGGCTATTTTATGCACTTAATATTTTTTGTCTCCTAACAGATACTAGGGTTTGCAGTATCACAAAGCAAAAACAAGCACACAAACTGAAAGGAAAAAAAAAAGTCATAAAACAAAATGAAGTGTCACACACCCATAACTAGGGATATTGTTTGCTCCAAAGTTCCCAATGACTGTGCTTTCTATATGGTATTGATTTGGCCTTCCTATCAAGAATTTCTTTACACTTGCTGCCATTATGGTGTAAACAATTGATCACCTCTGAGGCATTTTTCTTTCTTCTGTACAAAAATAGAAAAACTTAACTTTCTGTAAGAGCAAGTTGGAGTTTGTAAGCATGTTCCATTCTGGAAATATTCCACATAGCAAAGAACAAGACACACTGTGTGCCAGCTGAGCATGGTAGAGTACACCTGTAAACTCAGCACTTGGAAAGTCAGTGTGGGTGAATTACAAGTTCTAGGACAGCTTGGGCTACACAGTGAGACCCTGTCAAAGGAAGAGAGGGAAGGAGGGAAGGAAGAAGAAGGAAGAGAGGGAGGAAGGAAGGGACTCACTATGTGCCAAGCGCTGGAAATTTCAAGGATGTTCTCAAAGAGCTTGAAGGCTTGGGAAAACACCAAAAAAGGGGGAGGGGGCACAGAGCCCTTGGAGGGTAAAATAATGCTTTTGTAAAGCTACGGTCTTTCTGTAGAAAAATGCCTACTAAGTCATATAGTCAATGGAAAAAACCCAGCTTTGGCCTGGATGTGGATGAGGATAGACAGCTGTGAGCACGTCTCTCTGCCACAGAGGATGGGGTAATGAAAGCACAGTACACTGAGTACTGAATTCTAAGTCATCTGTAGCTTTCCCACTACTTTTAGCCAATATGGTCTCACTTTTGTAAAGCCCTGAAACATCAAGCACATATGTTAAGAATAACGTTTTTGGAGAGTGGAAAAGCATCAAGAAAAATTATGAAAAAATGTTTGAACTCTTCTGTATTTTCTCCACAATGAAGCAGGAATACATTTTCCATGTCAGTCTTGGGCCTCAGGGCCTGGGCACTGTCCCTGAGCTCTTTCTCTCAAGCTAGCACTCTACCACTTGAATCCACAGCTCCACTTCTGGTTTTCTGGTGATTCCTTGGTGATTCATGGACTTTCCTGCCCTGGCTGGCTTTGAACCTCAATGCTCAGATCTCAGCCTTCTGAGTAGCTAGGATTACAGGCGTGAGCTACCAGCATCTAGCTCAGAGCTGTCTCCTTTTGTTTGCCCATCCTCACTGAGAATTTGGCTTTACCCAAAAGGCAAATTTGTGGGGCCCTTCCCAGAGGATTGCCAGCCCCCAAGACCAGAATCAGAAGTGAAATAACCAGAAGTATGAGGTGGTGTCACAGATCTATCTTTTCCTCTTCATTCTGTTCCGGGCAGACATTTCCCAACTTCCCCAGAGATGTCTCACATGCGAAAGGCCAGGATGAAAGTGCTAACCTTGAAGGTTTATTGGTTGATGGATAGAGATAAGATAGCACACAGAACTTGGCAGGAGGTAAATGCTCCCTATTATTTCCACTTCCCTATTTGGCCAGCTTAAGAGAAAGAGCTAGATCTGAGTCCTTGCAAAGGAATTTTAGGCAAAGGGGAGAAGCAGAGCTCTCTCTCTCTCTCTCTCTCTCTCTCTCTCTCTCTCTCTCTCTCTCTCTCTCTCTCTCTCTCTCTCTCTCTCTCTCTCTCTCTCTCTCTCTCTCTCTCTCTCTGTCTCTTTCTCCCTCTCTCTCTCCCAACCCCCTTTGAGTGTTTGTGTCCTACCCTCTAAAATTCCTGCTGAAACTTGATTCCCCAGTGTTCTGGTACTGGTCTGTGGTCTTCCAAGGTGATACAGAAGCTCTGTAAAGGGTTTGAAAGATGAGCTTGGGTTTGTTGTTTTGTGGGAGAGAGACCAGTCTTCCCTAGATGCAGTCTGACACCTTGAACTTTGACTTCCCAGCCTCTAGAGGTAAAAAGAAGACATTTCTGTTAGTTTGTTTTTTAATTTTCCCTTTCTCAGGCAAACTGGTGATGGCTCATGCCTGTAATCTTAGCTACTCAGGAAACTGAGATCTGAAGATGGAGGTTCAAAGTCAGCCTGAGCGGGAAACTCAGGAAAGTCCCTGAGACTTTTCTCTCCAATTAACTACCAAAGAGCCAGAAATGGAGCTGTGGCTCAAGTAGGAGAGCACTAGCCTTGAGTATAAAGAAGCTTGGGGACAGTGCCCAGGTCCTAAGTTCAAGCCCCAAGACTGACAATTTTTTTTTTCTGTTTGGGGTATTTTATTTCAGCAGTATAATAGGCATTAAGATGATGAGATTTCCCAACAAAATCTTTTAAGAGAATATAGTTAGAAATAAGAAAGGAGGAGAGAAAGAGGGGTGAAAGAAAAAGGAAAAAAAGGAAAGGAAGGAAGGAAGGAAGGAAAGAGGGAAGGAGGGAAGAAAGGAAGGAAGACTAGTTCAGAAGCACATGCCTGTAACCCTGGATATTCCAGATGTAGAGAGGTAAGAGGATTGAGGTTCTAAGCCAGCCTGAGCAAAAATTAACAAGACCCTATCTCAAAACAAACCAGATACGGTGGCACACATTTATGATCTCAGCTACCCAGGAGGCAGAGGTAAGAAGATCTCACTCCAAGGCCAGTCCTGGAAAGAAGCTAGAGACCCCAACAAACTGAAGCCAGAAAGGCCTGAAAGAGCCAGGGTAGACAAACTTATGGCTTGAGTGTTCCTGTCTCTCAGGAATTAAGTCTGCATGCTGAGGCTTCAGAATAAATTTGGTTTCATTCCCATCTTCTTTGCCCCAATTACAGCACCACAGAACCAGAGGCTTCTGCATTGAACAATACCCTGCCTTCCAGTGATTATTGACCTGATTCACCAATGAGGGCTGCTGGATTCTGACCCTTCAGACAAGAGGCTGTCTTTTATTCTCAGTATTCAATACCAGGACACTATGAATTTGCTTATGGCAAGTAGGCTGGGTCTCCAGACTCTGTCCCCCAACCCATAACCTGCCATCTATTTGACTCCAGCCATCAAAATTGCCTTTGGCTCTGCATTCAACCCCCTGCTAAACAGCAAAGGTGACTCTGCTATGAGTTTTCTGTTCCTGTGATTATTTTCCTGTACTCTTTTTGACTTAGTCATTCGTGGTGGCCCAGCACACATTTCCTTTTCTCCCTGTAGTACCTTCTGGATACATTGTTATTTCAGTAAGGGACATCACAAAGACAAGGGCAGAAAAGAATTTCCAGAATGTCCATGAGAGGGCTAGGTTTTTCAAAGGGCTTTCAGGAGAGCACTTGGTATTCAGCATCCACGGATTTCTGTGAGGTCCTTCCATTTCTACGTCAAATGGGGGCTACCTATTGGGAAAGGAAAATTTCCTAGGCTTCCCCAACGCCCCCCCCAGCATTTACCTACAAGTATTTTACAATATTTATATCTCCAGACCCCACTTAATAAAGCTAGGATAATCTATTATACAGTACTGTTTTAATATCCTATCTTAGACACCAACTGAAGCCTATGGAGACCTTCGATCATTGATCATATGGATCAGTGGGTTGCTATATGAGCAATCTATATGGGAAATAGGGTTAATAAGAGTTTTAGACTGGAACCTGGAACTCAGGAAGGTTAATTGACTTACCATAAGTCATACAGCAAAAAGAACAAAAATCATAGCATAGGAAGCTACTTTTAATTTATTTTGTGTGAACTTACACAGATCAAGACGTGATCATGCATCTTGATAATATGATATTCGTCAAGTTCCTTATTGAATAGGACTATTTTTTTGCCAGCATGAGTATTTTAATGCAATTTTTTTATCACTTCCAATTTTCTCATAACAAGATAAGAAATACCTCATTTTTAAAGGCCCAGTTGGCTACTCTGTGTAAGTTTTGCTTTGCTAATAAGATTACTGTTCACCATTAACATTGAATATTCTCATGTGCCAAGTGTTGAACAAAACACAGAGGTACCTCATGTCAACATGTTTTTATAACAACTCTGTGAGGTAGATCCTGTTATAAAAATCATTTTTTTTTGTTCTTGATGTCATGATTGATTTTCTGTACTGGGGATCAAACCTGGAGCTTAGTGCCTGCTAATAACCAAACAACCAATGAGCAACCATCAGCCTCATCTGAAGAAGTTTCTAAATACTAATTATAATACTCAAAAAAAACCCCTCTAGACCTAAAGAGGCTGTAACTCAGTGTAGATAAGAATCTATATGTAGTATAATAAGGTTGCCAAAGAATGCTCTTAAAGATTACTATCACCAAGATATCCATTTTTAAAACATCTCCATAATTGTTAACATGAGAAAGCAAAACAAGAAAGCTTAGTCATTAGAAATTATCATAAATTAATAATACTGCCAGGCATGTGGATGCTTCTAGAATGACCTTTCATACTTTGTTCTAAAAAGTCAAAATACCTTCACCGAGGCAAGAGTAGGAAAGGGTAGGATGATGATGAGCATTTTCTTCCCCACTGCTGAGAATAATGTTGATCTTTTCTAGTGTTCCTTCCTACCAGGGAAAATAAATGACCCTTGTCCTTCCCTATGTCAGAAGCTCACTAAATCTTTCAGAATTGTTTGAAGTAACTTTATCTATTTTTGGTTGCTGCTTTCATGAATGTGGAATCTCTCCTTAGGACCCCGGGGAATCCTTTGGTTAAAAAAAAGAGCTGTAGAGTACCATCTTTTAACATGTGTTAGATGTTTCTGTGTGCATCTCCAGGTCTTGAGGGAGCTATATCATTTGGAATATAGCAGTACCCTGCTCTTGACTTGACATCCAGCTAGGAACTGGACTGTTGTCCCCCCCAGTCATCCTACTGAAGATGTGACAACACACTGTTATTCCCAAGAGAAATGAATGAACACTATGAATTCTGTACCAGGCAAGCAACAATCACCTAGAGTCCCTCATCTCTTCTACCCCTGGAATAAGCTCTTGCTATCTTGTCTAGTTTATAATCAAGTCTTCCATAAAACAATGGCATCATCTGTCATTCTGCCCTCTGCTGGCCTGGCCTGTGTTTGCTGAAGAATGAAAGTGAACAATTCTTAAGCTCTCTTAAGCTATGAAGAACATTCTTTCTAATGGATTTGATGAACAATCACAGCTCTTTTGATTAAAAACCCACAAGTATATTAACAAAAATACTATTTGTGTGATACTTGTGGAGCCCTCTCTGTTTTCTGGGCCATATACTGTTCGAAACAAATTTCCAGTCCAGTAGGAGGGCTGATGCTTTTCCTCAATGCAACTGTAGATGCCATTCTTTCTGTAGCAGTTGGGGAAAAGGCCATATTCTGCTCTAGTCTTACCACAAATATTTAGTCGGCATCTTCAGCTTTCAGACCATCTCCATTCCCTTTAAATGCAGGCAAACTCCACGATTTGTCTGGAAACAATGCTTAACGATGTTTGTCTGAGGACTTAAATATGTAGATTGAATGTGGGAAACTATTAGATCTCTCTTCTCTTCCTCTCTCTTCTTCCTCTTCTTCTCTCTCCTCTTCCTCTCTTCTCTTCCCCTGTCTCCCTGTCTCACTCTGTGTCTCTCTGTGTGTGTCTCTCTCTCTTTCTCTGCTCTCTCTGCCAGCCCTGGGGCTTGAACTCAGGACCTGAGCACAACTTCTGAGCTTTTCTGCTCGAGGTTATCTTGAGCCACAGCTTTACTTCCAACATTTTTGGGCCTTAATTGGGGTTACCTGCCTGGGCTTGCTTTGAACAATGATCCTTAAATCTCAGCCTCCTGAGCTATATTACAGGCATGAGCCACAGCTACCTGAATAGGTCTGTTTTCATAGTCCATAATAGCTGACACTTTCTAAATCAATAAGACATGTCTAGAACATCAATCCAATGTTCTAATATATTCAATATTCTGCACCTTCTGATAGATATTCTTGGTCATGTCATTTGGTTAGTTAAAATATAAGTAATGGGAAGCTAATCATTTATGGTATTAGAATTATGGTCATAATTAAATCCAAAGATCTTTGAGATAGATCTAGGCATATAGGTTATGTAGATCAGAGTTAAGGCTGAGACTGGGAATGTAAGCCTAGATCTTCCATGGATACTGGGAAGAGCTACCCCCTTAGGCTGCATTGGAGTCAAGGGGTCAGAATGCCCTTCTTGTCTCCTCATGACTTATTTTATTCTACCTCATTTCCTCTGTACTTACAATTGCCATTTTTATTGTAAAAGGATACAAATCAATGCTTTTAACTCACTATTTTTTTTTGAGATTGGAGTATTTGGAATATTGGAGCACTGGAGAAATCCATGGAATCTTGGTCCAAGGCTTGTGCTAATAGTCAAAGAAGTGAAAGGGTTTCCCCCTACAGAATTCAGGTTTTCAAAAAGTTCATTGGAGAAACTCTATATGACAGCAAGATGAAAGTGTGAAGCTACTTACCATGTGCATTAATCATTGCTCCATCCAGCCTCTTTTCCTCTTTCTCTTGAGTAGAATATACTGGCCTCATTACCATGATGTTGTTTGTTGTTTATTGTGTGTTTAGCATAACCATGGCTATAAGATCGCCATGGCTTTCTGTTGATAAAATTGGATTTGCACATTGGATTTTCTCCTATGGCTATAGAACTTTCCAAAAATGGGAAAGCCCAGTGACTTCTACTTGAATGAAAGATGTGAATGTATCCAAATAGACGCTTAATTAATTTTGAGTTTTGCAGGTTTGAGTGCTGAAAAACATTTCCCCAGAATCTTTCATGACAGATGAGATTAACTTGTGCAGTTATTTAAACTGAAAAAAAGTCTATCTAAAAGCAGACTTTAATCTTGGGACCAGTAAAGAACGCATCTGAATATTCTCTATCAGAAATAGCCAGCACAATACTGGAGATGGAGTCCTTTTTTGGACATGCAGTGAAGTCTGAAGTGTAGGTACTTGGACATTCTCTGATAAAGGGAAAATGACTAAACATTTATCTGGACTCATTTCACAAGGCAAGAAAGAAAGCCATGTAGATAGAAACTATCTGAGGACTAGGAATAAAGACCTGCTCTGCTTTTTTTTTTTTTTTTTGAGTGCTTTTCAAACATTTCTGTTTATGTTTCTAATAAAATAAGTATGTTCTACACTTGGACTTATTTATATTAGAAAAACCCCTTCATCAGTCTACTGGTATTTTGAGATTCTCTCTCTCTCTCTCTCTCTCTCTTACTATATTTAGATTTGTTCTTAATTACCAATCTTGCCTGCTTCTACTGCTATGATTTAAAGACTTTCATTTTATATCTTCTTCCCTATGAAAAATACAGATGATGTGAGATGCCTTAAATCTTTCCCAGGCAATTGGACACAAGAAATGATGCAAAGGGACTGGTCAGATCTTAAACCTAGCTTTGCTGCTTACTTAGAACATTAAGTAAGGTAGCCTCCACTTTAAAATGACTTAATTAAAACTTAAAATTCTACACAGAGTTCTTACAAGAATTCTGTGTAAAGTTTCAGTGAGGTACTCAGCCTCTAATAAAAATACATTTGCATTGCTATGATACTTTTGTGTATGTGCCAATCCTGGGGCTTGAACTCAGGGCCTGAGCACTGTCATGGAGTTTCTTTGTTCAAGACTAGTGCTCTACTACTGAGCACAGTTCTACTTCAAACATTTTGGTAGTTCATTGGAGACAATAGTCTCATGGACATTCCTGCCATGGCTGGCTTTAAACCACAATCCTCAGATCTCAGCCTCCTGATTTGCTAAGATTATAGGCATGAGCCACCATACCTAGCTATCTTTTTTTTTTCCTTATCCCTACTGAGAATCTAAGTCTACAGTTAGCTATTCTGTTAAGAAGGTATTGGAAAGGGGGCCTCCTTTTAGTCTTTTGATAACCCTTCACCCTATTTTACCATAAAAAGCAAGAGTAGAGAGAGATTGGTGGTATGTGTGTAAGAAGAGGGAACTAATCTTGAAACTTGGGCTTCTAGGATGTACCTTTTGCGTGTGTCTCAGATCTTGTATTTCTGTTTTCTCTCTTTTCTGCCCACTGTCTTCAGTCCCATCCTTGACTGTCCCTCCTTCTCTACATTGTTCCCACATGGTAACATCCATTACCATGGCTTAAACGCTGATGTCTTGAGTGATGACACAAAAATCTCTATTTCCAGCACCCATGGGTTTTCGATCCAGTGATTCCCTTTATTAAAATAGAAGTGGCTCTTCATTGCCTCTGTGATACAATTCAGAACCTTGGGCATTGCACAGCTAGCTCTTTACCCCTAGCCTTGGTTAATATTTCTACCTATGGCTCATCCACATCAAAACCTTAGCCTGTTCCCACTATCAAATATGCCAACTGAAGGCCATTCTCAACTCAGTGTTTCATTGAAAATCAACATGTATTTCATTAAAAAAATAATTGACTGCAGTTTTTTTTTTATTGTGAAAATATCGTACAGAGGGGTTACAATTACATGGGCAAGATAATGAGTACATTTCTTATCAAGCATTGTTGCCTCCTCCTTTGTTTCCCCTTCCCATCCCTTCTCATCTCCCCCTGCATCCTCCCCTACCCCTCCACCCCAGCCAAAGTTATAAAGTTCGTTTTCGACATAACAACTTGTACATCTCATTGTTGCAATGGGTCCACCTGTATCCCTATTTAAATGATTTGTTTTTTCCCTTCCCCTCCAAAAATTATACCAGCATCAAATACAGTGAAAGCAGGGGTTATACCGTGGGGGAGGGACATACAAAGCAACAAAGAAATCATCTTATAAATGTGTTAGAAACAATTGCATAAAAATAAAAACATTTGAATACTTATCTTGGGGTTCATTTCCCTAACATCAACTTATCTGACCTTTCCTGCTTGTCTCAGACATATACTAGTTATTGCAAATAAGGGAAACCATGGGGCCTATGTTTCTTTGGGCCTGGCTTACTTCACCAGTTTTTTTTTTTTTCAACTCAGTTTTGTTTTTTAATGAAGCTTTCTGGTAGGAAAAATTACCTTTTCCTAACTTAGTATTTTCTTCCTAAACTTTCAGGCTTCAGGAAGAATACATCTGCTTATTTTTTTCCCCACTCTTTGACCTGTATCATTCCATTGGCCATTGTCTCACTAACCATTCTCAAAAGAGGAAAAGAAAGCAGTAGGAAGAAAGAAAGGGAAGGAGAGAGAGAGAGAGAGAGAGAGAGAGAGAGAGAGAGAGAGAGAGAGAGAGAGAGAGAGAGAGAGAGAGAGAGAGAGAGAGAGAGAGAGAGAGAGAGAGAGGGAGAGGGAGGGAGAGAGAGGGAGAGAGAGGGAGAGAGAGGGAGAGAGAGGGAGAGAGAGGGAGAGAGAGAGAGAGGTGAAAATAATGAAATTTTATCATTCCATGAGCTGATAAGTGAAAGGCAAGCCTGGCAGGATAGATCCAGGTGGTTTCCAGGGCAACCCAGCTGTCAATCATCGGACCCTCATCAGAATGTCCTAGGCTCCTGCAGCTTCATCAACTGATGGAGAAGGGTTTTTTTTCCTGCCCACTTCTCTGCTGCAATAGTGTTTTCTTCTTTGTCTCTGTGTTCCCAGCTGTCTCTCCACCCACATACAGAGTGGCTCTGGGGCATTGTGGGGCAAACTTTTAATTTCCTTATAAAACTTTAATGAAAGCAGTGCTTTCTTTCTTTCTGTCACATGTGGACAAAACTCTTTTTTTTTTTGCCTGTTCTAAACTCCAGTGAGAACTGACCCTGTATAAAAGTCACCTTTTCTAAACAGTCCTAGTAATTAAATATTATCATCAGAAATTCTTTTTTAGCCTAATTCTCAACTAATGAAAAATATTAGACCATTGCTAAACATCCTACCTAATAATTCAGTAGTAATAGCATCTGTCTGACCTGTTAAGAAGTATTGGGATCTGATGGATCCGAGTTCCACAGTAAGGACATGTATTATAAATCCAACTGCTCTTAGAAAAAGCTGGGGTACTCCATCTCTACTCATCAATGGATGTCATTCCATGAGTGAGCCATGGAATTCTACAGAAGAGCTGATCTGGGCTAGATTAACATCTCCCTAATTTAAGGCTTCTGAGACCACACACGGACACCAGACTCTCATGGATTTGGAACTTCCTCTTACTTAAAGGTTGCAGGTTCTTGCCACATCCTTATTTAATTCCTGCAATAAAGATTAAATGTTCCAGATTTTTCTGTAACCTTTCAACCACACAGTGAGGTTCTCTGTTGAATTAGGGGTGTATTGGAGATATATTAGAGATGACCTTTGAAAGCCCCGTTGAAGAATACAGGAGTGGAATGTTGGGAGGGAAGAACACCTATTTTGAAGGTTGATTCATGGTTTATGATGTAGGTTGGTAATGCCATGATGAGCTGAGCCCTATCATAGTCTTATATTTTAATAGGGAAATATTAAAGAATCAGGCAGCCGGGCACTGGTGGCTCATGTCTATAATCCTTGCTACTTGGGAGGCTGAGATTTGAGGATCAGGGTTCAAAGCCAGCCCCAGCAAGAATGTCCATGAGACTGTTATCTCCAATTATCCACCAGAAAACCAAAAGTAGAGTTGTGGCTTAAAGTGGTAGAGTGCTCGCCTTGAGCAGGAGAGCTCAGGAACAGAACCCAGGCCAGAGTTCAAGCCCCATGACTGCCAAAAACAACAGAAACAATAAAAATCAGGCAGTTCCTAATAGTAAAGACTGAAGCCATCATGAAAGAACCTTGTGAGAAGCCATCAGAAGGCACCGGCACTGAGCTCCTGAGCAAGCAGACCTCAGACTTGGAACCCACATCAGAGAGGCTTCGCTTCCCAGGAAATGAAAAGGGCTCACTGGTCACAGGGGCTGACCAGGGGTCTAGGGCTTAAAGCTTACACAGTTCTTACATGAGAAGCAGAATATAGTAGTACATCGATTAAATCACTAGAGACTCTCTTAGATTCTGGACAATGTCCAAGCCAGTCATAGGTATTGAAGCTTAATCCCTCTTCAGTTTACAGAAAAACCATGCCAGTTAATCTTGAAACATGGTTGATTTCTGATACTGTGCAGATTTTCTTTTTCAAGTTACCTTATGTGAGGTCTTTATTTTGCAACTAACAATTGGGTTAAAAAACATAACATGCATATCAAGTCCATTCATAGCAGGTGACAGGTTAGTAGATACATTTATTTTTCTGACCATTGCCAAGACCAGGAAAAAAATACACTAATGAAGAAGAATATGTGTGTATAGATATACATTTTCATGTATTTGTGTATGCATATATATATATATATATATATATATATATATATATTTCTTTTGTGTGTGTATGTGTGTCTGTCAGTGCTGGGTTTAAACTCAGGCTTTGGGCACTGTCACTTAGGGGTTTTTTTTTTTTTTTGTCCAATACTAGAGGTAAACTTATTCAAGACTCCCACTTGAGTCACTGCTTCACTTCTGGCTTTTTGATAATTAATTAGAGATAAGAGTTTCATGGACTTTCCTGCCTGGAAAATGGTAATTCTCAGATGTCAGCTTCCTGAGTAGCTAGGAGTATGGGCCACTGGGGCCTGACATTTTTTTTTCCTTCTTTAAATGTTCTTTATTTTACTTTCGCAGAACCAAAATGTGCTGCAGTGCTGGAAAGGTGACTAAAGGTAGACAGAGAAGAAGATGTAGAGCTAAGAATGAATATTCTTTGAATTTTTTACCTATAGGAGATTCAGTCTAATAACTCCAAGATAAACCTTTAGTACACTCCAATTTATTACTTTTCTTTATGTTGACAATATGGAGATACCTTTTACACATTTTGCCCTTCCCAAAGTCAGAAAGGTATCTTTCTGTTTTATTCTAAAAGCTGCTTGTTTTTCATTTTATACTTATCTCTATAATCTATCTGGGAATGGATTTATATTACAGTGGGATGTAACAATGAGGGGTAATTTGTTTCCTAATCCTTTTCTTGCACGTAGTTTACCTAGACCATTTAACAAAACAACCATGACAAAAAAAATATTACTAGTTAGGCAAGGACGCTCAATCCTGTAATCCTAGTTTTGGGGAGGCAGAGATCTGGAGGATCATGGGCTGGAGACTCTTCTAAGCAAAAGCCTCAATGAGAGTCCATTTCCACCAATGGTTGGATCAATGGCAAGCGCCTCTTTTCCCAGATACAGGGGAAGCACAGTGGCTGGGTGGGGTAGTGAGCACTCATCATCCCAGCTAGGTACAGAAGTGCCAGTAAGAAGATCACAGTCCAAGCTGGCCTGGACATAAAGCAAGAGCCTATCTTGAAGACAAGCAACACAACACTAAAAGGGCTGGCAGAGTGGCTCAAGTAGTAGGGTGATAGCAAGTATAAGGCTCTGGGTTCAAACTCAGGTATTGCAAAACAAACAAACAAGAAACTTTTCTCATTCAACTTTGTCCAAAATCAGATGATGTGAGTTCTATGGTCTGATTGTCATCCACAATTTATATTGAAATCTAACATCATTATGGAGATAGTATAGTGATTTCCTTTGGACATGGGTAAGTAGATGATGATGATGATGATACTATTAATACTACTACTACTAATCATGAGTGTATAATTCACGTTTGTGTCCTTAGAGAATAGGCTCAAGGGAGATTCTTAGCCCCTTCCCCCATTCCACAATTTGAGGACATACAGAGGTTGCCTTCAATGAGGAATGTGTTGCTGCATTGATACTAGGCTTTGAGTTCTGTGAGAAATAATAGCCTTTCTCTAAACTGTCCAGGTTTCTTAAGGAATTCCAGACTAAGAGAGTGTAGCTGATTTTGACTCTTTTTGAAAGTCATTAATGTGTATTTGGGGGCCGACACTATGGTTAAAAATACCTATTTATTACTTAACACATTAAGAGGGTGGACAGGTAAGCACAGAGAAAGCAAAGGTATTCATAAAATATAAGAGAAAGTATATATACATATAAGTATTTATATATGTATTTTGTTTATATAGTTATATATTTATATATATATATATATATATTTCCTATAAGTGGATGAGAAAATCCACCACCACCAGACAACTGAACAGAAAGACATAATAATATGATAGTAATAATAACTCATTTTACACTTAGCAGGAGCTGAGTTGTGCTGTACTAGGTAGGCATCAAACCCAGGACCTGGTTGTACCACTGCTGTACCACTGGTGTACCAGCTCTTGTTTTGTGTTCCTGTGACTCCATCGGCAAAATTTAACTGTGGGTGGAGAGAGAGAAGCATTTAAATAATCACACAAGTTTCCAGATGCAAAGTGAGAAATACAGAGTTGATGCTGACTTGGGAGATGAAGGGGAGAATTGCTCGAAAGGATATTTGTAAAGGAAGAATGGATGTAATCCTCTTGGTGACTGAGCACAGGGGTGAATATGGAAGGTTCCAGCAGGGATAGTGAGGACAGCAGTGGAAAAAAAGAAATCAAGAAATGTTTGTAATAAGCTTTTATTCTAGACGTGTTCAGGGTTTTGTTTTGATTGCATCGATGTCATCAGTAAGAGGAAAGAAGTGATGGTTTCTGTGTTGAGACCAGAGTTTGGGGAGTATATTTCAATAGAAATGAATGGTATCTAGTCACCATTACTTGATGCCTGGCTTTGTGTTATTCCTGTGGAGAAAATATCAGCCTTCTCCTATTATAAGATCTCCCTTTTCATCATCGTTGGGTAAATATGTAGTGTGTGTTATATGAGTATGTAGTTGGTATGTGTATGTATGTTATAAATGTGTGCATGATTGGCGTGTGGGATTGAGGTATGTATCGCGTTAGGTATGTGGTTCTTGTCTGTATTGTGTGTATGTTGTATGTTATTGTATTGTGAGATGTGTGTTCACAAGGTGTGTTCCTTGTGTGTCATTTGGACAACCATGTTGCCACGTTCATAGACAGAAAGGAGCAGGTAAACAAGTGATTGGCAAATAGGCTCCAAAGAAGGACACTGTCTAAAAATCTAATGTTTGAGATATTCACAGCTCCTGCCAACAATTGCAGAAAAGAAATGGAGGAAACAATGATAGCAACAACAGTAACAATAACTATTATTATTATTTTTTTTTTTTAGGTTTATTACTGAAAGCAATTCTTTTTTTTTTTTTTAATTGTATTTTATTTTATTTGAGAACATACTGTACAGAGGGGCTACAATTACATGGGCAGGATAATGCATACATTTCTTACCTAGCATTGCAGCCTCCTCCTTTGTTTACCCTTCACTTCCCTTCCCCGCCTCCCCCCTCCCCCCACCCAATTTTACCCCCCTCCCCCCACCCAATTATACCCCCCTCCCCCCCACACCGACATTGTAAAGCTGGTTTTGACATGACATTTTGTACTTCTCATTGTTGCAACAGGTCCACCTGAATCCTTAAACGACTTGTTTGTCCCCATCTCCTCCACATGTTATACTAACATCAAATATAGTGAAAGCGGGGGTTACACTGTGGGGGAGGGACATACAAAGCAACAAAGAAATAATCTTATAAATGCGTTAGAAACACATGCATGAAAGAAACGAAAACATTAAAATACATATTTAAGGGTTCATTTTCCTAACATCACATTATCTGACCTTTTCCGCTTGACTCATACCTATACTAGATATTGTAAATAAGGGAAACCATGGGACCTATGCTTCTTTGGGCCTGGCTTACTAACTATTATTATTTCTACCTGACATTTTGTATGTTTATTTTATCTATGGCAATAATGCAACACTCCTCCCAAAGGCATCAATGTAGAATTTGCTCCTTACTGCCAAAATATTATTAAACTACTCTCATTGGTATGGCTCTTTAAACACTTAGATTAAATGTAGAATATCTATAGGAAGTACCGTTACCACTACTGTCATTATAAAGCCCTTTTAAGGGTATGGTTGAGATATTTTCCTTAACTATGTGATACAGAGAGTTAATAATTCTGACATCTGGATTGTGTTTTACAAAAACAGAATATGCTTCTAATCGTACCAAATCTTTGATCACTGTATCCTCTCATAAGAGAATATTAGGCTGTAGTCAATCTTCTTTTTATAAAGCCAAACACTTGCCATCTTATTGAACACAGTAAATGCAGGTTTCTGATGCTCTCTGCTACTTTATTTGGAATACAGTATAAAGGCATTGACGGATGTGAAATTCTTTTTAAAAGACTCCATTGAGATGGATAGTTCTAACCAAGAGGTAAAATGGAACACAGTAAAATCTTCACATGCTTGCTTGCTAACCTGCCCGACTTCTCTCTCTCTTTCGCTTCCTTCTCAGTCTTTTATCTGCCTGGGACTTGAACTCTACTTTGGGGTGCTGGCCCTGAGCTTTTGGGCTAAAGCCTACTCCTCTACTGTTTGAGCCACTTCTGGCTTTTTGTGGCCATTTGGAGATAAGAGTCTCACAGACTTTCCTACTGGGCTAGCTTCGAACCACAATCCTCAGATCTCAGCGTCTTTAGTTGCTAGGATTCCTTAAGGCATGAGCCATGGATTACGAGCATGCTCAGCTTCACATGCTTTCTGCTTCTCTCCATGTCATCAGAATTTTAGAGCTAGAGGAAGGTGGAAGGTAAAAATTTAGTGTATCTCCTTTTCAACAATGAGGAACATGAAGTCTGAATAACAAAGTGCACTCTTGTTGAAGTCTAGAAATCATTGCAACTAGAATGGCAACACTTTTTATTAGAAGGCTATTTTTTCCTTTTTGTTTGCTAACTCTAATTCATTATTTGCTTGTTTGCTTTGTAATTTTGGAATTGGAACCTACACTTGGGAAGGCTGTCTAAGAGCAGTTGTGTTTTGGCTGAGTTAAAGGCATATCCTCGGAGTCAAGATTTCCAGATGCTTTCAGCAGTGGCTGTAGGACTGTTCTACAGCCAGAGCCACATTATGCGCAGACACTTATCACCCAAGCCTACATGATGCATCATGTAGCCCAGCCTCCAGCAGGTCATGCTCTGTATCTTTAAAATAGGAAACACTAAACCAAAGCTGCACTGCTGTTCCTGCAGATACATAGTTTCAAAGTGTGTGGAGGATTTAAGTAGGGAAATCACTTACATAACTACAAAGACTACTTAACTCTTCAAAGCCTTTTAACAGGTCTTAAGCAGATTCTTGTGCTACAAGCCAGTAAATAGAAAGCCTACTTCCTCACTTCTCTTTATATTCTAACTCTTAACTTTGAAGGGTCAACTATATTGGTGTTTGCAACAGATTCATACTGTGATCATGGAAATTTAGTGAACATGAAACAAATCACTTTATACTTTACTCTGTACATGTACATATAGATCCTTAAACAGTTTATAATATATAATAAGAATAAGTAATAATTACAATGTAATATTAATTATAATAAATTAAAATATAATTATATATAATTATGTCAATACAATTATATTGATATATTTATTTAATGCAATTGTATAATTATAATTTAATTACAATTAATTCTAATAGTTTAATTCTCAAAACCTTAACACCTTTGGCATTGTTTAAAATTTTTATTTAAAAATTCATATTGATAGCTTCAACTAAACATCAACTTTTCACTTTAGCAGATGTTAAATTTTAATTTAGAGGAAAGTACCTTTTAAAGCCATGTAAAATTGTTTTCATATTTTACTTTTTACTTTTTTTCTAACGACTTCTTCTAATTTTGTGTATTCTAATTTTTAATCTTTTAGATTATGTTGCAAACTAATATACAATTTAAATTGTTTAAATACTATTTGCCAAAATTATCCTTTAAGTTGCTAAAGAAATGCAACTTAAACTTTAAGTATTTAAAAGAAAAAAAAGGTGTTAAAAACAATCAATTGGAAATGGTCAGATTATATAGAAAATCATAGAACCAAAAATCTCCTGGACTACTAACCAGATAAATCAAAAATATTTTTAAAAAATAACAGATGATGAACAAGTGGAGCTTATATCAGAAAAAAATGGGTTGTTTTAATACCCCAACAGTATAGCATAACCATTTGGTTATAACTGGGTAAGAAAAAGTTAATTTTTTTTTGTCAGTTGTGGGCCTGAACTCTGGGCCTGAGTGCTGTCCCTCAGCTCTTCACCTCAAGGCTAGTGCTCTACCACTTGAGCCTCAGCCACAGTTCCAGCTTTTTCTGCTTATGTGGTGCTGAGGAATCGAACCCAGGGTCTCATGCATGCAAGGTAAGTATTCTTACCACTGAGCCACCTTCCCAGTCCCCTGAAAAATCAGTTTTTAAATCCATATTAGAAAACAAAAGGAAAGTCATAACTAAAAACTGCAAATATAGGAAGCAAAAGAAAAAAATGGTTGTGTGGACCTGATAAAATGATAAGTATAAATTAAAATTTTTTCTAATCTTATTATTTTCAAATTTAAAAATAGTTTAAACTTGAACTTAGGTTGAAAACAATTGGCTAAAGCAAAATATGTAACATCTTTAATATGCAACCAAAAGTTTATTATACAGTATGACAACAATAACAATAACACAATAGAAATAAATTGGCAGCACAGAACTTTAAGTTTCTCGCGTGTTTACTTAAGTGGTATAATGTTATTGAATATTGGTAGCATAATAAAACACATATGTGAACCACAGAACACTAAAAATATTTAAGTGAAGTTAGAAAAAATAAGCCAGTAGTGAAGATTTTTTAAAAATATTAAACATACACATTACTATCAGTATACATAAAACCGAGAAGAAAGGGAAAAGAAGAAACAGAATGTGGAAAACATATTTCGTAATCCTAGACTTAAATCTCACTCTATCAATGATTAGGTTCCATTCTGCAGACTGAACAAGTTAACTAAACATTGGAAGTTGTCAGATTGCATAAAAAAAAAGGCCATGTGCAACTATGTGCTACCCACATGAAACCATGCTTAAAAGCAGTCCGAGTTAGCAGCTCTGGGCAGGCCTGATGGCTTTATGGTGTCTTCTGATGACCCACATTCTTTTTATAATGCACATTCAGCTTTACTGTGTGCCTCTGTAAGAGTTCATAACCAGAATTTGTTTTCACTCAGCATCGTGGAACACCAAAAATGTGTCTAGCCAGTAGGGAGACTAGAATACTTGTGTATTCTAGAATACTACGTACTTGTGTTCCAAGTACCAATATTCCCAGTTAAAACATTGAGGTTCCTGAATAATAAGGTACAAAAGCATTGGCTACTTTGCATGTATAAAATTCAGATATGCTTCATCTTATATAGTTTTTTTTATTTGTTTTGCCAGTCCCTGGGGCTTGAACTGAACCTCTTTGTGCTCAAGGCTAGCACTCTACCACTTGAGCCACATGCCACCTATAGCTTTTTCTAAGTAGTTTATTGGAGATAAGAGTCTCATGGACTTTAATGCCCAAGCTGGGTTTGAACCATGATCCTCAGATCTCAGCCTCCTAAGTAGCTAGAATTACAGGCACGAGTCCTCAGCACCCAGCTCGTATTATAGTTCTATGATGCATGAGTGTGTATATATATATATATATTTTTCTGTGCTTTCCATTAAAAAAAAAGGGAAGCCAAAGGTTTTGCTAACAAACCAACTTTTTATTTTTTCAAAATTTAGATTGGGCCTGTAGGAGAGATAATGATAGGGTAACTTGGATAATTTTCTGTACTAATTTTCTTTCAAGTTGTATTGAATGTCTTCCCTTCTATGTTTGTATTTTTGGTCTTTTTTACTTAGAACATTCTTTCCCAATATTTAATTTTGTTTTCTCCCATAGTATTTTGTAATCATATTCATCATCCTTTCTTTGAATTATCCTGCTCTGTATCCTGTATACAAAGGTACCACTGTGACTTTGTCCCTGGGTTGCAGCAGACAGACAGCCACACACCCACGTGTATTGACAAAGTTTCTACAGTTCAAAGCTATGCATGCAATTAGTCCATTTGTAGGAAGTTCATTGCTATAGTCACTTATGTGCAAACACTGAAATATATAAATGTGTTTCTTTCACCAGTATCTGTCTTAACCTGTGAAGTACACCAGATAACTATAGTTGACTTAGACGTATGGTTTAAAGGTAGGTTAAGGGCTGGGAAGGTGGCTCAGTGGTAGAGTGCTTGCCTTGCATGCATGAGGTCCTGGGTTCGATTCCTCAGCACCACATAAGGAGAAAAAGCTGGAAGTGGCCTGTGGCTCAAGTGGTAGAGCGCTAGCCTTGAGCTGAAGAGCTGAGGGACAGCGCCCAGGCCCAGAGTTCAGGCCCCACGACTGGCAAAAAAAAAAAAAAAAAAAAAAGTAGGTTAAGTTGTGCCCTACCACCTATCAGCCTTGGTTAAGTCAGTCTTTGCTAACTGTTCAAAATCTACTCTTCTTCCTAAAGCACACAACTGGACTACATCTCTTAGCCTGTCTTGTCAATTTATCCAAGTGATAAGAGTTTTAGGGAATAAAAGGTAAGAAGATGTGTGCCCCATGATCTTCTGCTATCATGCTTCTTTCAGCTTGACTAACCTAGATGGCATTACCATGCTGACTTGGGTCACTGCCTTGTCCTCAAAATGCCGGCCTGAACCACAACTGCTTCTGATGGGGCAGACTATCCCAATATTGAAGGAACATCTTCCTAATTTATTCTATATTTCGGCTGTATTTATTCCAGAAGTTTGGCTTCATTTATACTATAACCAACATTAGACATAGTCATATCTGCCTCAGAGACAATGTATTTAAAACCTTAACAAAAAGGCTAGTATATCATAGATAAGCAAAAGTATTGTGTGTTAGATTTAGGACAAGGTTTAGTTGAGAAATCAGTCAGATAACATGGGAACATGGTTTATAACCTCAAAAGTGTGACATGAATATTAGCTACTCTGGTACTGTTTTTTCCTGGATAAATCTAAGAACTCATGAAATCTCACCTCCATGAAGTCTTTTCTTAGGAACTGAGGTTAAGCTTAGTCCAGTTATTTGCATGTTTTGGTTTTAACCTTCTACTACACACATATGCATAACCATTTTATATTGGATTCATTTGCACCATTATCTGGTTTTATGTAGCATTCTGTGAGTCCAGCATTCATTCAGTAGCATAGGTTTACAAAGAGCCCCAGTCATGAGATGGACTGGCCCAGGGCCAGGGCAGGTATATTTTATACAGATGTTATTAATAAGGGCAGAAATCTAGACTGGCTAGGTGAAAAATGATCAATGTAAAATGACAAATTACATATGGCATCTGTTTTTCTCCAGGAATTCCTCCCCCAAGATCTTAAATGTAGTCATAAATCTACCAACAAAAGAGGAGAAATAAAGTAACGATAATTATGGTTTCCACTTAGGGAGGAAAAAAAAAAGATGTTTAAACTTCTCCATCTCTTGGCCAGTGCTTCCTATCAGTCCCTGCTTTGATGCTATCTGAGCATCAGTAATGTCTGGGAAACGTCTGCCCATTAGAGGGCTAATGGGCAGCAAGAATTTAATTAGGAAATCTGCATATGAATACCCTCCTCCAGTTAAGCTGGAGTTTCCTGCATTTGTGTCTTGAAAAGAATTAGGCTTTATTTTTCACTTTCACCTATGGCTTTTAAACACTGCCCAAGTGTTTCAAAGTATGTTAGAGGTAAGAAAGTTAATTAGGATAGAAGGCATCAGTGAGCTGTTTGTTTGGGCTTAAAAAAATTATTTTTCTAGTGTATTCAGATACCAGTCTCTTTGAAAGGAGGAACTTTTGATCATTTTTTTTGGGGGGGGTCATTCATGGGGCTTGAACTCTGGGCACTGTCCCTTAGCTCTTCAGCTCAAGGCAAGCGCTCTACAACTTGAGCCACAGTGCCACTTCCAGTTTTCTGGTGGTTAATTGGAGATAAGAGTCTCATAGACTTTCCTGCCCAGGCTGGCTTTAAACCTCCATCCTCAGATCTCAGCCTCCTGATAGTTAGGATTACAGGCACGAGCCACTGGTACCCATCTTATGCTGTTTTGTGACACATGAAAACAGACCACATGTCAGTCACTCATTCATTTATGCAACAAGTGTTTGTTTTTTGGGTTTTTTTTGTCAGTTGTGGGGCCTGAACTCTGGGCCTGGGCGCTGTCCCTCAGCTCTTCAGCTATAGACTAGCACTCTACCACTTGAGCCTCAGCCCCACTTCTGGCTTTTTCTGCTTATGTGGTACTGAGGAATCGAACCCAGGGCCTCAGGCATGCAAGGCAAGCGCTCTACCACTGAGCCACCTTCCCAGCCTATAAGTGTTTTTTTTTTTTGCATTTCAGTTAAGTGCAGGACACCATGCTTGCCGCTGGAGTTCCAAAGATGAATGAAACACAATCGTTGCTCTCGAGGAATTCTGTCCAATGGTGGAAAAACAAAACAAAACACAGAAACTAAGTGTCCTGTATCCTAACTTACAAGAAATGAATGTCCTCAATCACATTTGAACATGTAATTCAAACTTTATTTGCCCTCTGGCTGTCACTAAAAACTTTATAAAATTATTTTCCAGGTTGTTTTGATACATTGTGGTCTATCAAAAACGCTGATGAATGATAAAAAATTTTACTTCTCAAATGATCATAATTGAAAGGGAATGGCAAATAAGGATGCCATATGAAAAACATATTTCCCATGGTGGGAGAAATGTATCATCCAATGCAGAGTTGTTTTAAACCCCATTAGAATTCATTAATTCATTAATTCATTAACTTTTTCATCCAACAAGTATGCTAATTAGTTTCTATATACTATTTCTGTACTTAGAAACCCCAAAGGGCTGGTAAATTGCACTTTATTAGTTGTGTTCTAGATGCACAGATATGGTTAGCTTTTTATGTACTGGGGTTTGAACTCAGGATCTGGGCTCTGATGGTTAGCTCCACATCTGGCTTTGTTGTTGGTATTGTTTGTGTATGTGTGGGCTGGTTCTGGAATCTGAACTCCGGGCCTAGGTGCTGTCCTTGAACTTTCTTGCTCAAGACTGGCATTCTACCACTTGAACCACAACTCTACTTCCTGATTTTTAGTAGTTAAAATTGGAGAGAAGAGTCCCATGGACTTTTTCTGCCTGGGCTGGCTTCAAACAGTGATCCTCAAATCTCAGCCTCCTGAGTAGTTAGGATTACAGGTATGAACTATGGATGAGTGCTCAGGGTCACCCATATCTTAAACTACAGCTTCTTAGCTCCCCACTTCCTGTGTGTGTGTGTGTGTGTGTGTGTGTGTGTGTGTGTGTTTTAAAGTGGCCACTGACCTTGTAAACAACTGCCAACCCATATTTCAGTGCTTCTATTTAACATTTAGTGAGATATAACTAACAATGGCATTCACACTGGAGGTGAAGAAAACCAATGGCACTTGGGCGAGGCCTACCTAACTTTCTCAGCCTACCACAACACCTGCTTTGTTGTTAAGGGCCTGCTTAGGACTAGTGCTTGGTGGCCAGAGGTTTGCAAGAGATAGCTGTTTCAGAGAAGAGCCCAGAAGGAAGGTGGTGCCTACATCACAGTAAAATACGGTAGGAAGGGCAATTGGAAGACACGGCATATATTCCAGAATATACAACTCTTGTTAGAAAGTAGGAGAGACCTTATGTGTCCGGAAAACTGGTACCAGCAGAGATTGCCACTCAAGTCAAAGTTGTGAAAAAGAAGATGCATCCTGTCATACTAAAAGTTAACCCCCACCACCACACACACGCCAGGAAAATCTGGATTCTTCTAAGCCATTTTATTAAGAGGTTAGGATCTAAAGGAAAGGTTTATTTTGTCCCAAACTTCACAGTAGGATTTCTCAGCCCCATCGAAAAAGCCCAGTTCTGCCAGCAGAAAAAGCTTCTTGGTGGAGAAAAAGAGCAGTGGGGAGGAGTACAGGAAAACGCGGGGACACAGGTGCGGGGTGTGGGGCGGGGGGGTGGGTAAGGGAAGTCCGACCCCTACTTCAAGCCCCGGCCCCGTGCCTTCGGGGTCCCTGGTGGCCGACTGCACCGAGTGTTTTCAATCGCCCGCCGGATCCTTCGTCGAATACATTTATAACGATCAGCCGCGCCGGGGAGGCCCCGGGTCCACCTGAAAACAAGCGGGGGGGAGCCGCGCCAGGGCCGCGATGCCTCGGAAAACTTTCCAAGGCGGCGGCGGGGACGGGCTGGGCGCCTCCCCGAGGAACTTTTTGGGGCTGGTGGATTGCGTGTCACTCTCGCTTTCCGACGCGCCTCCCCACTCCCTTCTTCTCCCCCCTCCCCCTTCCCTCCTTCCCTCCCTCCGGGCGCCCGCACTTGGCGTTTCCACCACCGCGGGCGGAGAGCCCCCTCTCCCCGCCACCCAGCCGCGCCCCGCGCCGCCCGCTCGCCCGCCCGCCGGCTCCGCGCGCCGCTCGCTTGCACACACGCGGTCCGGCAGCGTCCCGCGCCCCCCCCCCCCGCCCCACGCCCCGGAGAGGGGCGAAGAGGAGGCGGAGCAGGGGACCCGCCGCCGGGAGGGCCGGTCGCAGACTTGAGAAGCGGACTGCACCCCCCACTCCCCCCGCCACACCTCCGATTTTTCCGCCAATGGTCCAGAGCGACATGTCCAAGTCGCCTCCCGCAGCGGCGGCCGCGGCGCCCGGGATCCAGATGGAGCCGCTGGAGAGCGGGGCGCCCGGAGCACAGGTAGCGCGAGCGCCGCGCCCTCGGCCGGCTTTGTGAGCCGCCGCGCGCCGCCCCCTGAGTCCCGGCCCCGCCGCCCCGCGCCCCAGCGCCCCCCGCGCCCCCCTCTCCCCGCGCCCGGGCGTGTGTGTGTGTGTGCGCGCGTGCGGGGCGGGGGGACCCGGCCCCCCGGGCGCCGGCCTCCGCCTCGGCTTCCATTTCTCCCCCCCTCACCCTCGGCTTCTGCCAAGCAAGTGGGAAAGGGGGCGGGGGAGACCTGCCGGTCCGCCCCGGCGTCTCCCGGGGGGCCGCCGCCCCGCTGGCCTCGCCCCTGCCCGGGAGAGGCGCATGGAGAGCCATGAACCAGGCGAGCGGACTGGACCTGCTCAAGATCGTGAGTCCTGGGGGGGTGGGGGTCAGGGGGTGCGCCGCCCGCGGGGGGGGCCCTCTCTGCCTGGCCCTCGGGGGGCCCCCGCGGGGAAGCCTCAGCGCGGGGTGGGGAGGGGAGCGGGGTGGAGGGGGGCGGGCAGGGGTGCGGGGTGCGGGGAGTGGGGGCGCAGCTTCTCCGATCTGAGATCCCTGCCCTGGGCACTCGACAAGGTTTGCCCGGAACCCCACTTTCCTAACCCTCCCCCCCAACCCCCAAAGAGAGAGGAGGCAGCTAGGTGGGAATCAAGAGAAAGTTGTTGTTATTGTGATTATTATTTCTTTATTGTTCCTCCAGAAAATGTTAGCCATTTCAGGCAGCTCGGGGATCTCTTCTCCTCCTCTAAAAAGTAATAGCAGTTTGGGGGTGAGGAAGTGGGGGCGGGGGAGGAGGAGGGAGAAGAAGGAAAAGCAATCGTCCTGGCTCTACACCTTGTGAAGTAGGAGATACCAGTTGTGGGCTTTGGGCGGTGAGAAGGTGGCACTGACGTCACGCTTTGGCAGGTACAGTTGGGGTGACAGACACCTCTAGATCTGGGCGGTAGGGACACTCCACGTTTATACTAGCGGTGTGGGGGTGGCGTTGGTGAGGACTTGGGGAGTCCCGGAGTCTGGGCTGGTCTGTTGGTTGAGAGGCTAGGGTTACATTTCCTTGCTGTAGAATCGCTTCCTCTTGCTTTAAATGGCCTGGGTTGGCTGATTCCAAGCCTATGTTTGTCCTGTTGTGAATTGTGACTATCATGCCTGCGTGCGCGTATCAACAAATACGTGTGTGTGCACACACATACACACAATACAGCAGCTATGGAGAGCATGCGAGAGGAGCGTGACTGTGGGGTAGGTAGGTGGGGGGTGTGTGCAACCCTCTCCCCCCGGGAATGTTTGCACGTGTCCTCCACCCGCTGTTGTGTTGAAAGTGGAAATGGACTGTATTTTGATACTGGAGCGAGGGCACTTGTGGCTGGGCATGGCTCTGTTGAGCTTTCTTCCATTTAGAGAACATAGTTGGATTCCAGACGGAGAAAGAATGGAGAATCTTAAGAACTTATATAATAGGAAATCTGTCTCTTTGGAGTGGTAAAAAAGCCAGATTTAATCTGCCTTGACCATGTGGTTTACTCAATAGTTAAGAGTGTAGGCTCACACCTGCAATCCTAGCTACTCAGGAAGTTGAGATCTGAGGTGGACAGTTTGAAGCCCGTCCCAGCAGCAAAGTCCATGAGCCTCTTTAAAAAAAAAAAAAACAAAAACAAGACAAAAGAAATACACTAAAGGGTGGGGGGGGGGAGAGAGAAAAAAGAATTAACTGCAAACAGTACCAAAAAAAATCTTGTTTTCATTTTTTGGAGTTCATTTCGATAAGCATCATTTTATATGGGCATATTCACATAGCTATTATCTGCAATTAACCACTAAAAGCCGGAAGTGGAGCTGTGGCTTTAGTGATAGGCCACACTAGCCTTGAGCCAAGAAGAGCTCAGAGACAGCACCCAAACTCTGGATTCAAGCCCCAGGACTGGCACACACACAAGTAACTAGGATCTGAATTCTGGTCCACACAGCTTACTTACATTTGCCTTTATGCCAACCTGTGCCAAGTTAGGCAAGAGTAAAAACTGAATTCAGAGGCCATGGTATGGAGATCTTGAGTGTTGATCCAGTAAGGGACTTTAGCTTTTTTTTTTTTTTTTAATGTTCCTTGGGGGGATTTTTGTTTGTTTGTTTTTACACTTACAGCCAAATAGAGTGCTTGAATCATTGGAGATGATAGGGCTTACTCCCTTCCCTAAAAGCATGACTGTACTCCAATAAGAGGTACTAATTTCATTGGTGATTTATTAAATGTGGTAAGTTATCAAACATGTATAACTGGAAGATAGTTTCTTCCTTCAAAGGTTTGATATACCAGTAGCTCCAAGTTTGAAAAATGTACAGCAATGGTATCTCTTAAGTAGAGAAGAGAAATTTGTAAGGCTCATGAGGAAAGGTCACCAGTATTCTATTTTGAGGACTTAGGCAGATCTTCATAGAAGAGGTGGCATTTGATTAAAAAAAATTACCAGGTGAATGATTTTGAGAGAGGTGGTAGAGAGCCACACACAAAGCAGTCACCAGATTTAAAAGTGTAATCTACAGCATGCATTCAAAACTCCTACTTTGAAGAGAGTGTAGGAAGTTAGACATTGCATACAATTAGGCATCACACTGACTGGGCAGTCAATCAGAAGCCACATCTTGGAGGCCTCAGAACACTTAGGCAGATAAAATAACCACCCAGCAGGTCCTTTAAGCACCAAACATTTCAAAGGTCAAGCTTGAACAATTAGCAAGTGAGTGCCTAGAATCAGGGTAGAATAGGGGAAGAGAGGAATGGATTTAAATGTGTATAATTCCGGGTGAGGTTTAAATATTTAACCCTTACAACATCTATTCCCTGGCTTTCTCTGCCTTCCCAAAGCAAAAGCAATTTTACCTAAATTGTGTTCATATTACATCCATTATTGTAGGGCAGCATTACTTTGTTTACTTTATCTGCTAACTCCTGACATCAGAAGTTTCTGTGAGCATTGGGAATGCCAGCCATTGTATCTCTGGGCAGAACAGAGTGGAGATAAAATTAAAAGAGGCTGGCTTGCAAGAGAAAGCACTCTTTGCTGAGACACTGGGTAATAGTGATTCTATTTAGAAATAGAATATTCAAGCATTTCTTGTGTTTTCAGAATCCTTTCCCTTTCACCTCAGGATTATATTGCATGCTTTCTATGATGAAAGCAAAAACTATAGATTTACAGATTCTCCGTGGTCCTTACAGGTATCCTAGCAAAGAGAATTCTGTAATAATGGGTGCATTTCCTCCTCTATCTAGAAGTGTTAAAAAGCAAAGTGGATATATTTCTTAGCGTGAATAGCCACCTCACTAGAAATTCTTAAAAAGTTCTGATGAAAGAACCTTGCATTACTTTGTAGGTAACTTATTAAAACGGTTCAGTGCAAACTTGGGCAAGGGCTACCTCCAAAACCAAACATTCTTGTAGGACTTTCTCCAAACTGGGGATCTGCAAGGTTCATTACAATAGCCCCCAGCTACCTGTGGTTTCTGAGTTTCTGAGCTCTTGAACTGTGGCCAGTCTGAACAGACTTCAAAAACTTAACACACAATAATGACTATAACACATCCTCAAGGAATAACATTTGAATTCATCACAGGTTGAAGCAATAATATTTTGAGTCTGTTGAGTTGAATGAAATGCAAATACAGTGTCATAATTAATTCCCCCTGTCTGCTATTTGCCTTTTTTTTTTCCTCTCAAGCAGTTCTAGAAAAATATCCTTTCCCCAGGTGACTCCTATTGTGATTTTTTGGGGGAGTTTTTGGACAAAGGCCTAGAGAATGAGGCACAAGTGACAATGGTAAAGAGGAAATAGACAAGAACCAAGAGCAATAGCTCAGCCCTTTAGGCCTCAGAGATTGTAGCTAGCATCTCCAGTCACACCTGAAAATGGACAGCGAGCATAGGCCCTGTTTGTTTTGCACCTAGCAACCAATCCCAGCTGGTTCTACCTCAGCCTGGCTCACCAGCTGCTTTTCAAGTACTAGACCTGGCAATATAGCCAGGGCATTTAGCAATACAGGGCACTGGCTCTATGCCTGTAGCTTTAGAACCAAATCACCACAGTTTGTGTGTGTGTGTGTTTTAATTTTGTTTTTAATAGAAACTTCATAGGTCTAAGGTGTAATGGTCAATCTTGTATAGTCTCCAGATGTAGCAGTCATAGACCTTGTGCTTTATATTTTGTTAAAAAATCTTTGCTCCTTATTACAGGTCATTTTCCTTTTGAATGCTTATATATTATATATCTATATATATATATATATATGTAGATATATAATATATTTCTGGGGTTGCATAGAAAAAATAGAAGCATGCCAGTGAGAATTTCTGAATGTTCTACAAATCTGAAATACAGTGTCTGAGTGGTCCTCTTTTTAGTTCTGATAGTTGTAGTTTCTTTATAGTTTTTGATAGGAACTTTTAACTCCTTTGAATTATATAAAACTGTAACTCTGGCCCTTTAAGAAAAGCTGAGCCTGTTAACCCCTCAGTGGGGAGTGGCACTCTATGATTTTTGTAGCAGAGAGGCCTGTTTCTTTCAAACTACAGAGAGTTAAAGTTGATTTTGATCTGATTTATAAAGGGAAAGTCTAAAATTCGAAGGGATCAACTTCACTGAGCATGAATGGAGGGGGTGAGAAATAGCCTTAGCACTCAACTCCCCTTGCTGGAGCTGCCACCTCCCCATCAAGCCCAGAAGAGCTGTCCCTAGGTGGCTGCCCTGACCGCATTGTTCGCCCTGCTGAAGTAGCCAGTTGAGGAGTAACTTCAAGAATTCACTAGTACCTTGTGCTTCAACCATTCAGAAATCGGATTTGAATTCCATCTCAAACCATGACTCCTTATTGACTGGGCTTTAAGACAAATCCATTTTTTTAATTATCAAGGAAGGATTTGTATAAGGCTGATATTAACATCATGCTGAATTTTGAAGATCTTAAATATTGTGTGCGTATTTGCACATGCATGTCTGTTTGTGCGCTACCACTTGAGCCACAGCTCCACTTGCAGCTTGCTTGCTTGCTTTTTTCCCTCCTTCCCTTCTTTTCTCCCTCCCTCCTCTCTCTTCCTTCCTTTCTCTTTATTTCTCTTTCCCTCTCTCCTTCCTTCCCTCCCCGCTCTTTCTTTCTTTCTCTTTCTATCTTTCTCTTTCTCTCCTCTCCTCTCTCTCTCTCTCTCTCTCCCCCCCCCCCCCCCTCTCTCTCTCTCTCTCTCTCTCTCTCTCTCTCTCTCTCTCTCTCTCTCTCCTATCTCTCTCTCTCTCTCTCTCTCTCATTTGGTGAGAAGAGTTTTACACATTCTTGCTCAGGCTGGATTTGAACCTTGATCCTCAGCTCTCAGACTGCTGATTAGCTAGGAATATAGGCCTGAGCCACCGAAGCCCAGCTTTTAATATTTTTTTTAAAGGTGAATTTTAGAGAAATCTAGAAGTTTCTGACATGTTAATTTGGTATTTCAGGACAACTAAAACAAATTAGGTGCCTTGAGTTTTCTTTTCCTCTTCACTATACTGACATAATTTGTTTTTATTAAGCTCCATATAGTTAAGGGAATGTAAATAACGTGGTAGCTTTGTTCCAAGAAGGGCTTAGGAAGCTGCCTGTGCCAGCAAGGATCTATGGGGTGGCATATCTCAGGCAACATTCCATGTCTTCCTCCTCCTACCATTCTAAGGGTTGTCTCTGACAGTGGGTGTCATGTACCTAGTGCTGTTAAAAAGTAGTTTTAAAATTACATTGTTCATACAAGTAGAAAATTAAGGAAACAGTGCTTTATTTCTACATAATATCAACTAAATATTAGGGCATTTGAATTTAAATATTAGGACATTTGATCTTATTTTTATTTTCATTTAGAAGATGGTTTGTCTTCTTTTTGTTTCTAATTCCTTCAGATAAAATACTCCATTCCTTAATTGTGAGTTGGACTCAGTTTTAGATGCTCACTAGCTTAAAGGATACTGGCAGCAGTCTTAATTTTCACTAACTTTGTCTTAAGGTACATAAAAATAGACTTAACTTCCCAACTCTACTTGAAATTTTACTTTTCTTTCTCTTGTCAAAAAGAATGTTGTCACTTTGAAGTTTACAAGAAGGACAGTTGGAAAGAGAAATTACTGAATGAGGAAAATTGCAGAATTAGGGTATAATTAAGTGGATCGGTTTTGCTTTTAATAGATGCTATGAAACACGAGTAAGTTAGCACTTTTTCAAAAGTCACACCTCAACTCAACCTAGGAGAGTACTAGTGGGAGGAGGGTGGAGGAAGATGAGTCTGGTCAAAGTAGATTGTTTGCAGCTATGAAAATAGAACAGCGAAACCTGTTGACATTGGTTTTAGAAGAGGAAGGGAAGATGGGAGGAGAGGGAAGGTTGAGATAGATTGGAATATATTAATGCCTGCGTGGGGAAATGTAGCAGGGAAATACCTCCCTTTTATAACTAATGGAAGCTAAGGAACAAAATCCCTCAAGTGATTGAAAAGATAGTATATATTTTCCTCAAAACGGTCACCAGTTTGCTTGTGATTCATTGACCCTGTAGGATGCTAAGCTGCCTAAAAATAATGTTTGTAAATGATATTCCCAGAGGTCTAGAAGAATTAACTCACACTTTTAAATGGGCCCATTTCTTCCCCCCCCCCCTTTTTTTTAAATTTCAACAGCCTCCCCTAGGACTAAATATCTTCCTCCTGTGGCTCTTCTAATGTCTGTTGTGTAATTGTGAGGCAGCTGAATAGGAAAACATGTTTATCAGGAGAAAGCTAAAGCAAACAATCACCTAATTGTAACGACACACATTTCCACTCATCTGAAAATGGTACCTGAAGAGAAAGTATTAATGGAGTAACATTATGTTGTCTCTGTTCTGAAAACAAAACAATAAGTATGCTCCTCATGAGGTTAAATGGTATGTTTAACCCAAATCATCTCCAATTTGTCTAAAGAAATATGACAGGCCTTAAAAAGCCTTTCAGGGTAATAAGTATTTTTCCATATGGAATAATGGAATAACATAGATCTTTTTTAATTTTAGATTTTTTTTCAGACCTTATTTTAGCCTTCTCGGGCCTTGTGAAGCATTCTGTCCTTTACCAGTAATTGGGAAAGGAAGGGTGTTGATAAAAGAATGTTATTTTTCAACAGTTTACTGAATAATGTTTATGTAAGAAAGAAGAATAAGCTGTGAAGTGAATCTTGTACATTACATTATGAAAGCCGGGCCGAGCTGGTCTTTCCTTTTTAAAAAGTTAATTAAATGCCATGGAAACCCATTTGTATTATATAAACCCCTTAGATACTTGGAAGAGAACAAACATATTTAAAGAAAAAAATTTGCTTTAATATTATACCACTCTCCTGCTGATTACAGATTCATCTAAATTACTCATAACACAAATGTTTGTAATAGATTTCAGCTTGCCTAAGTGTTGCGTATATGATGGTTTATGAAGATACTTTTAATTTAAACCTTATGAATGCACCAAACAGCCCAGTAGCATTTTCAAACTATGAATATAGTGATTAAAAATGGGAAATTGGTTTTGATAATTGGATAAAGTATCTAGAAGCCTGATAATTGTTATGTTTCAGTCTCCTACTTCCCAATTTTCATGTGTTTGTGTATTTTGAATCCTTACATATGCCCGATCTTATTCCAATGCTCTAAATAAATTATTCCATATAATATTTAAAATTGCTCTAGGAAGTATAATTTTGTTTAATACTTAATCTCAGTTTTAAGATGAGAAAAATAGTGCTGAAAAGGTTTAAGAAATAGGCTGAAAGTCTGCAATAGACAGGACTTTATATGTATTTCACTCTAGACCTCTGTGTTGATATATTTTTCACTTATAATATATGCAATAATTTTATACTTAGCATTATACATGGATTGGTGAAGAAATAAGTTCATTTGTACATATTTGTGCTTGACTCAATTCTTTATTCTTAATTATTTTTAACTTTGATTTCTTGTTCTTAAATGCTTCCCTTTCCTCTTTTCCTTTTCTTCCTTCAGTTCGTTCTTTTCTTTTTTCTTGTACTAGGGAAAGCATAGTTGGCAAGCACTTTGCCATTCAAGATTTCCCCCAGTCTTTTAAAATGCCTTCTTGCTTGCATGCTTGCTTGCTTGCTTTTTTTTTCTTTCTTTTTTGGTGGCAGACTTGGAGTTTTTGCCCAAGGCTAGTGCTCTACCACTTAAGCCACAGCTCCACTTCTAGTATTTTGGTAATGGAGATAAGAAGCTCATGGACTTTTCTGCCCAGGCTGACTTTAAACCATGATCTTCAGGTCTCAACTTCCTGAACAGCTAGGATTACAGGCATGAGCAACCAGGGCCTAATTTAAATGCCTATATTTAAATGCTTTTTCTTCCATGGCTTTTGCCTCTTGGCTTCTAATATATTTGCAAACACTGTGAATTGTTTCAATGCATTAGATATTAAATGCCTTATCTAAAAACTTTTTTCCATATAGACTGATTTTCCAATGTTTTCTGTACAATGGCAGTTTATTGTGCATTTACAGCCTGTCTTGTTGTATAGAAGTAGCCTGGATTCTCCCTGTACAAAGGTCTAATAATAATCTGTTCTCCCCTTTGTTTTTTTTTTTTGTTTTGTTTTGTTTTTTGTAGTCCTATGGAAAAGGAGCCAGAAGGAAGAACAGATTTAAAGGATCTGACGGAAGTACCTCCTCTGATACTACCTCAAATAGTTTCGTTCGTCAGGTAGGAAAGCTGATTTACAGTTTCCAGAAGTATATTTAAGATGAAATTCTTTTTTTAAGTAGTTTTAAACTCTCATCCTTAAGATCCATTCAGTATTGCTTGACTTGAACTTTGGAGCCAACCTTGTATGTCTTATGTCCTAATGAAAATATTTGTATTTTAAGTGAACGTTGGAGGGATAATTACAGTTCCTTTCCTGGCAGGTCAAGGAAAGTCAGGGGTAGAATTCATTACCATGGGTTTCTTTGTAGCAGAATAACAGAAGTGCTTTGGGAATATTACAGTTGTTTTGTTTGTTCGTTTGTTTTTGGATTTGGGTGGTTCTTTGGAGAATGAGGTGGAGATATGGTGGTTGTCCTTGCTTGAGTTTTCTTCTTTGCTTTTGTTTTTGGATTTAGACTGAGCCAAGCACGTGGTCTTGAGTGGTTGACACATTGAAGGTTAAAATAGAGTGATGAGATGTCATTGAATAAGTGGCTGTCCATGGAGACAAAGCCATAGTCTTCATTTCTGTTACACTGTGGTATATTCCTGGGACCATCCCATAAACAGATGTTTCAAGTTCAATCACACAACAGATAAACACTCTTTTTATGGTTCCAGAAGGGCCTTTGAGTCCCAGAGGAGCATATAGACAGCCAGGTCCCTAAGGACTGTGGTGATCTGTGAAATCTCATGAAATGCATACATGCATCTTGATCTCTCTCCTCATGGTGGAGAGTAGGGGATGGAAGAGTTGAAGAGAACCTCTTTCTTGCCTAAATGATGACCATTTCTGGCCAATTCTCTCATAGATCATTTCCTCTCTCTGTCTCTCTCTCTGCCCTTCTGTCCTCTGTCCCTCTGTCTCTCTTTGTGCTAGTACTTTGGGGGTCATGTTCTTGCTTGACTTTTCACTCAAGGCTGGAGCTTGACCACTTAAGCCACACTCCACTCTCTTTTTTTGCTGTCTTCATTTGTTTTTGTGATTAACTAGAGATGAGAGTCTCACAGGCTTTTGTGATTGGGCTGCCTTTGAATTTGTATCCTCAGATCTTAGCCTCCTAAGTAGGATGACAGGAGTGATCCTGTAATACCTTTCTATTGGTGACAACTCATTCTCTGGATCTGGAGAGTTTTTCAACTGGGAAAACTGTCTAAATAGCACATTCTTTGGGATGTCACTTTTACAAATTGCTTTTCTGGGTTCTTCACCAGGACATTAGTTTTTGCCAGAAGGGTCTGCTATAAATCGTTTTTGACTTTTGGATTTATTTGGAGGGGGAGGAGGGAAAGATTGGTTCTACTTCCATCTCTCCCTATGTTCATTGAGTCTGCTGGTGGGCCTCTTCTAGTGTTCTGTGCTCTGTTCACAGCTGTTTACTGCTCTATATTGTTTTTGTGTGTGTGTGTGTGTGTGTGTGTGTGTGTGTGTGTGTGTGTGTGTGTGTGTGTGTGTATGTAGACAGAGCTCTTCCTAGTCACCAGTACCCCATAGCTGCTGAGAACCCCAGTAGTATATGTCTGGGGAACTTTCAACTGGAACAATGTTGGTCCTGGTCTAGGCCAATTGTAGATTGTTTTGGTTGCAGGAAAAGCTAGACGATGAGAATGAGTAAAGCAGCAAGATGGTGTTTGCTAAGAATCATTGGGAATGAAAAGATGAAGCAAGAGACACCTGCTTACAGCAATGTTCCGATAGTGTTTCTGGGCATAGGGTCCTGGGAAGACTGTGAGAGGCACCCAGGATTTGCGTACTGTGGTCTACAGTTTGCTGGGCACAACAGGTGTCATGATCCTGGGGTGAGTCTAGGGCTCGAAGACATTGTCACTTAGGGAAGTCTGTCAAAGGAAGTCACCCAGGAGCTTTGCCATTTTAGCATTCATATTTCTTCTGCCTCAGAAACAAAGGAAGTTGCCCTTGGAAAAATGTAACCCCTACCACTTATATCCAGGCTGAATTTTGGTGGAGGTAGAGAAGAAAAGATTGTTTCTTGGTCCCCATAGCTCTGGCAATTAAAAAATGATGCCAGGAAGCTGGCTGACAGGTCATGAATTGGAAGCAGAGATGTTTCAAGGTAGAAAGATGCAGTGAAGTTAATGGCATAGAGTCCACTGTTGCTTATGTGAGTTCTTTAAAAATCTTACTGAGCTGGGTGGTTGATGCCTGTAATCCTAGCAGCTCAAAAGGCTGAAATCTAAGGATCAGTGTTCAAAGCCAGCCTAGGCAGAAAAGTGAGATAGACCCTTATCTCCACCAAAAAGCCAGAAGTGGAGTTTTGGATTAAGTGGTAGAGCGCCATTCTCGAGCAATAAAAGCTAAGGGAGCTGGGCTCCAGTGGCTCACATCTGTAATCCTAACTACTCAGGAGGCTGAGATCTGATGAACTTGGTTTGAAGTCAGCTTGGGCAGAAAAGTCCCTGTGAGACTCTTATCTCTAATTAACCACTCAAAAACTGGAAGTAGAGCTGTGGCTCAAAGTGGTAGAGCATTAGCCTTGAGAAAAAAGAGCTCAGGAAGAGTGTTTAGACTCTGAGTTCAAGCCCTATGAACGACAAAATTAAAAGCAAAAACACTAAGGGACAGTACCCAGGCCTCCATTTCAGAATCTTTAGGAAGAATGCATGTAAAGATAAGAAGTTATCTGCTTTTTGACTTTATTACTTATCAGACTAAGATCATCAGCATTATAATTTTTCACTAGACATTAGTATTCTTTTGTGTGTGGGGGCCTCCTGTTTGTTTGGCTAGTACTATTGCCACTTGAGCCATACCTCCAGGTTGGCTTTTTGCTGTTTACTTTGGAGATGGAGTCTAGCAAATTTTTCTGCCCCTGTTGGCCTGAACTCGGATACTTTGGATCTCAGTCTCCTGAGTAACTAGGATTATAAGTGTGAGCCACTTGTTCTTGTTTGTATGAGGATTTTTCATTTTGGTGCTGGTCCTGGGGCTTTAACTAAGGGCCTGAGTGCTATCCCTGAGCTGTTTTTGCTCAAGGCTAGTTCTCTACCACTTGAGCCGCAGCTCCACTTCAGGGTTTTTTTTTAAGTAGTAAGTTATTGGATATAAGAGTCTCATGAACATTCCTGCGTGGGCTGGCTTCAAACCACGAACCTCAAATCTCAAGAGGAATTAGGATTGTAGGCATGAGCCACTAGCACCTAGTGGTTGTATGAGAATTTTAAAAACCAACCTTTCCTTTTTCCATCAAATGTTGTGCAAATTTCTCAGTTGGTGTCACAATTTCAACCATATTCCACCATACTTGTTGGTGATGAAGAAAATTGGAGTTGGAAGAATATTTTGTCTTTTCTCATATAAAATTCAAAAATCATACTTTTGGCGGGGGCTTCTGAAACCCTTCCTTCTTTACAACAAAAGATGATAAACAGAGATGAGCTTGAGTATAAATCACCTATAGACTGTGGGTTTTTTGATGTATATGTGCTGGTCCAGGAGATTGAACTAAGTGCCTGGGCACTGTTTCCAAGCTCAAGGCTCCTTGAACTGCCACCACATCTGTTTTTTTGGTAGTTAATTGGAGCTAAGAATCTCACAGACTTTTCTGTCTGGGCTGGCTTTGAATCACAATCCTCTGATCTCAGCCTCCTTAGTAGTTTGATGATAGGCATGAGCCACCAGCACCAGGGCTGTTGCATTGTTTCAAGGGTAACTGGCTGATGTGGTCCCAGAATGGCTCATATTGACCCTGAGGGAAAGTTGGGCACATACACAAACCCTGGCTTTAAGTTAGGCTCCTATGGAGCCATTTCCAGGCTGTTGAGTGAGGCCTTTGCTTTATAAGCAGATATTTCCATTTTAACCCATGCTAGGAAGTAGTAACACAACTTTGAGGCACGGTAAATAGAATTCATGGATTCTGTTGTTCATATTGTTTATGTACTAAAAAGGTGTTTGTGACTATCTTGGGCTGTTATGTAGATAATTATAGATACCAGAGTGGTCTTTGATTGTAGTCTCAACTCTGTCTTTGGCTTTGCGTTGTGAGCAGATGAGTGAATGAGACCACTACGGTCACTGTAAGTCTGGAAAAGGTGCAATCCTTAAACCCTTTGCATTTAGTACTTGGCTTTATTAATAGTTTACTAGGTGGAAAAGTTTTCTTCTAACTTAGATCTTTCATTAAAAAAACAAAGAAAAATCCCTAAGTTCTATTGGTTAGAAAGAAGACAAAGCAGCAGTTCCTAGGTGGATAAATTAGGGTGTTTTTTTTTTTTTTGTTGTTTGTTTGTTTTGGTGCTGTCCTGGTGTTTGAACCAAGGGCCTGTGTCCTGTCCCTGAGATTGTTTTTGCTCAAAGCTAGCACTGTACCACCAGAGCCACAGCTGCATTTATGGCTTTTTTTTTTCTTTTGGTGATTCCTGGGAGATGAGTCTTAAAAACTTTCCTACCTGGGCTGGCTTGGGACCTCAGTCCTCATATCTCAGCCTCTTGAGTGGCTAGGATTACAAGAATGAGCCACTGGCACCCAGAGGATAAGTTAGTTTACTGGAAGGAAATAGGTGGGATAAACAGCAGCAAGGCTGGCCTGGCATTGAAGGGTAGAACATTTGTGCTGTTATTTTCCAGCGATTGTGCAAGAACTGCTAACTGTACAAATTCTTTGATATTGCCAAGGTCAAGGGAAACTATGTACATCTGCAAATAACGTCCTGGACATCAAAATTAAAGCAACTCTGGTGGGGATAGATGGGAGGCAGTGTTCTTATTTAGCCTGATCTGTCTGTCTGTCTGGCCGGCCTTTCCTCTTTTCCTTCTTTCTTTCAGCTTCTGTTATTTTTTTCTTTTCTTCCTTCTCTTAAAGTCACGTGATCTCCTTGGCTACCCTGATGTACCTGGCAGTTTTCCTAAGAAGAACACCAAATGCTAAGGAGAGAAGTTGCCAGTTGTGCTTTATTTTGATGATTTTCCAGCATGGCCACTTTTCATTGAGAGCCCACGGTCATCTGAGCTCTCCTATACCGCTTTGCCATGTATGGTGAATGCTGGCCAACTGTTTGGCTGCATCCCTGAGCCTCAGAGAGTGACCTCTGTGTTGCAAAGTCAAGTCTGAGGATTCAGTATCATGTTCTTGGAACTTTTAAGTCCAATTATTCTTTGTGGTAAAGCAGAGAAGAACTCCTCAGCAGCTGATGTGAGGTTTTTGCTCACCGACATATGTTGTGGTTGTAACGAGATGATCCTGTAGCTTCTAAGGGCTTCCAGAATACAAATCAGGATGACAAAATGGAATGAACCAAATATTTCACAGAAGGCTGCCTGACACTTTGAGAACATGGTATTCTAAACAAATTCCACTGTCTCCCAGTACCATGTTCTGCTGCTTTTTTGGATCTTTTATATTAGTTCAGATTGGCTTTAAATATGAACGATTAATCACAGCGACACACGATCTATTTTTTAGTTTTGTTTTGCAAAGGCAGATTAAACTGTGATAATGATTACAGAATCCAGACCTGTGTAGACTGATATGTTTAAGGTTGGATAAATCTCTCAGCCCTTAAATACTGGCTTGTTGCCTTCTTAGACTGAAATTGTCACAAACACAACTATAAATAACAAGGTGGTAGATTTAGTGCTGGTGTGGTTTCCTGTAAATGTCTTCCTATCTTTCTAGACATTCACGTGGATTTTGTGAATGGCAGAATCTGTTTTGTGTTCTCTCAACAACTCTTTATAAATATGTCAGTATAAAAATGTTTACCTTTTCAGTGAAAAATCAACTGTTAAGGGTATTTTACAAAGAATATTTTACTTTCTGTCCCTTAGATGTATGTATCTTACACAGCATTAAATCAAAATTTAGAATTTGTACTTTAACAGTAATTAAATTTAACTGTGTCCATGTGAACATAATTTTTGTAGGAGTGCAAGGGTAGGGTTGCATAAGCAATCTTCCTCATTAGTGTCGATTTTTATGTATTTGGAATGAGAATCCTGTCCTGAATTAAGTTCTCTATTATTTTGTGGGTTAAATATGTATCCGGGTGGGGGGAGAATTGTTGCACTGGGATAAATATATCACTTTAAAACCAAGAATTATTTTTGCAGGTGATCTTTATTTTCTTAGACTCACAGATTGTTTGGAATTATAGTTTCCATCAAAACCCTGTTTTCTTCTATTTTTAATCATTGTCTGTTTGGCTAAGCCATGTGAAGTCATAGAATTCCCACACAGTGATTATTAAATTATTAAATGTTCTATTCCCATGAGAATAATTTAAACCTTCTTCAGCTAATCTCACATAGAGCAACTAGTAAGTGTGGCTAGGGAAAGTTTCATTAAGCACTGACCTGACCACAAAGGGTATGTTTCCGTTAAATTCTAAACTTTTCGGAGTCTTGCTGAAGATCAGTTACTTGTTTGAATTATTCATTTTTTTGTTCAGGTGAGCTATCTGAGGTACTAGTGTAGTAGAAGCTGGAATTAGTTCTGTCTTCTCTACCTGAGAATGTTGTTGATTCCTGTCCCTATTGGTTTGTTTCTGGAAATTTTCACCTTGGATGATTGTCAGATGCCAAAGAAGTTCATTTTTGAGAGAGGTGTGTGTGTGTGTGTGTGTGTGTGTGTGTGTGTGTGTGTGTGTGTGTGTGTGTGTGTGTGTGTGTGTGTGTGTGTGTGTGTGTGTGTGTGTGTGTGTGTGTGTGTGTGTGTGTGTGTGTGTGTGTGTGTGTGTGTGTGTGTGTGTGTGTGTGTTTTGCTTATGTCTAAAAACAAGTTCAGTATGGTTTAGTTTAACAACTTCAGTATTGAAATTTTATCTCTGTCCTCCATACCTGGGTCCTCATACCTGTGTTCTGTGATGCAGATAGGGATGTGGGGAAAGATGCTGAAATTTCCCCTGCTTCTTATCTGGGTCTCAGCTTATTTTACAAGTTTGAGAATCAAGTAATGGAAAGAAGATGGTCACAGGAAAACTCAAGAGCCTTTTCTGAGTCTTCTATGGACTTACATTGGGGAACATATAGATTTGGGAACCTCCTGAAAGCTTTCCCACCAATCAGTCATACGTTGTCATATTTTAGAGAATTCTGTTTGGTGTGGAGCTTTGCATCTTTGGGTCTTCTTGGTGCTCTTAGCATAAGGGGGTTCCCAGTCCTTGTTCCTTCTTTTCCTTTATACCTGTCGTAAGAGAGCCTGAAGACAGTTGCCTGTTTGGACCTCTGTTCCCTGAGCCTGCATTTTATCTCCTTCTCTTGTCTGAGTATCTGGGGCCTGAGAACTCAGAAACTTCTCTTGCTTAGAAAGTCCTAACATTTTTGAACCCTGGTTCAAATCTGTTCCAGGCTGTTCTCTTTGGTTTCCAGATGGCTACTTGCATCTCTACCTGGCCTTGAACCCAAATTTCCCCCATGTAAGGATGCCAGTCATTTGGCGTATGGTCCACACTAGTGAATCCATGTGAAGTGATTACTTTCATGAAGATCTCATCTCCAAATTATCTATAGTTCTTGGTCCTGAGGGGCTGGAGCCCGAACATGGGAATTTGGGGAGATCCTATACAACCATTAACAGATAGTGTTTGTTCCAATGAGCTTTATATAGAATCATTTTTGTTTCCTTATAGCTCAAGTATCTGGTATAATAATAAATGGATGACGGCAAACATTGAACCCAAAAGCTAGTTATCTAGAAAATCAGAAACAGGCCACTTTCTAGAAAAGTAAAGAACCAAAGAGGAATTCCCTATCTCTGCTTCAATAGGTTCATACAGATATAGGATGCCTTCATCTCTTTTTATGAATTGGTATAAGTAAAGTACTTAATAAGCGTATTAAGTTCAACTAGTACCTTAAGAATCCACTTTAAAATTCTTGCATGATGTTTTTATTGTTATTATAAAGGTAAAATACAGAGGGGTTACAGTTACATCAGTCAGGTAAAGAGTGCATGTCTTTTTGGACAATGTCATTCCTTCCTTCGCTCTTTCCCAGTTTTCCCCCCATCCCATCCACAAGTTAGAGTTTATTTTCAAGATAGTGTCTAGTGACTGTTGGATTTGTTCACCCTTTTTCCCTTCGTTTTTGTGCTCCTCTTACCCTCCTTAAGACAAAAAACAACCCCACAAAGACAGCAACAAAGAGAAAAACCTCTTGTTTCCATTTCCTGGAGTTCTTTTTGATGAATACTATTTTATATTATCAGATGGAATTTTTATTTAGACTATTTCTCCATGGTGTGAAATCTTTTTAAGGTCTCAATAACTTCTAGATAATGACATATCAGAGATTTATAAAATGTTTAAAAGTCTGGGAGCTATGGAAGATTAAATTCATCAGCATAACCTAGAATCTGATTCAACTTTTAGCATAATTTCTCTGATGGTAAACTACATGTGAACTATTGCACGTGGGCAATGCATGAATGATGTTAGTTTCATTATATGCAAATTAGATACATGAATATGACTTTTCAGGTTTCCTTTTACCATTTCCTATATTTAAAAAACAGTGTGTGTATGTGTATGTATGTATACATACACAAAAGCACACACTTGTGTATGTATACGTATGTATATACACATATACATACATGTATGTATGCTCAAGATTAACACTCTACCATTTGAGCCACAGCTCCACTTTGGGCTTTTTGATTCTTAATTGTAGATAAGAGTCTCTAGTGGACTTTTTTCCCTGTTGGCGTGAGCCACTGGTACCCAGCAGACTTTTTAAAATTTGTAATGATATCAACATCCGTGTCCTCCATAATGTACCAAGATTATTTTAAAGTGATTTTGTACTTTTTTTGTACTTGCTGTTTCAAAAGTAAATTTTTATACTTCCATTTCTCCCCGCCTGTGAGTTGATCTATTGAGTTGTTGCAGTTATTAACTTCCAGCTCATGGAAGTTTAAATTCCTCCCCTGAAGAGGGAAGAATTAAGAGTCTCACTTAATCTTTTCCTCTGACAATTGGAAGAGCTGTGGCAAGAAGAAAGCCTTCATGGAGGTCAGAATGCCCTGCTATGTATTTGTTACTTGTAGAACAAAAAAATCTCAGTGATCACATGTCATCTCTTGCTGGCTTCTTTGATGATATATATTCGTTCACATGGCATGGCTCCCGATGAAGAACTTTATTCAGTCTTTTACAGGTTTTATTTCAAGTTTTCCTGTTGCGGGGGCCAGAATGTGTTGAAGAAGTCAGGTCTCAAAAGCTGTGTGAAAGATTTCCCCAGCCATGGGTTATATTAGCATTAAAAACTCATGATTGAGCTCTATTACCTGGAAGAGATCAAGGGGTCAGATTGACTCATGAGGGAAAAAAAATGAAGTAGGAACTAGCTCCCAGAGAAATAGTAAAACTATGCTTACTAACATATAAATAGCCATTCTTGTGAACCTGTGGGAAGTATTTTCTTAGAGAAGCCAAAAACAAAAAAAAAGTCCCTGTGAGTCTGGAGGAAATGATACTATCTTTTGAGCAGTAAGCATAGGAAACAGTTGGGTATTGATCTGAACTATAACTTAGAAGGGTGTAAATACACAGTGTGTTCCTGGGATGGTAAACACTTGGGTGCCTGAACAGTGGGGTGTGTTGAAAGGCTAGAGGCTTACAGGGGGGAGATAGGAGGGACTACAGTGAATAGAAGGATTCCCTGCTGGGATGGATTTGAGTCCGTATCTTGAGGTAAGAAAAAGTTGTAGAAAACAGTAATGGGTTGGCTAGTTGGAGCATCCAGCATTGTCAGATTCAGTGTTTGACAGAAGATGACAATTGGCTGATGGACACTGGCAGTGTCCCAGTCACTCTGCTAAGCATGCTGGTCATCAGCACCGCTCAGTTCATATCCTATTCAGCAGGTGATCAAAAGAGACCTTGAGAAGTTCATTCCTTTGCCCAAGTTCATACTCTGGAAAGCACATATTATTTTTTTATTGTGAAAATACTGTACAGAGGAGTTCCAATTACATGGGCAAGATAATGCCTCCTCCTTTGTTTCCCCTTCCCATCCCTTCCCATCCTCCCCCCACCCCCTGCCTCCCATAACTCCCTCCTTTTGCTGGTCCTGGGGCTTGAACTCTGGGCCTGGGAGCCAAAGGAGCTCTAGACTAGTGCTCTACACTTTAGCCATAGCACCACTTTGGTCTTTTTCTGAGTAATTTATTGGAGACAAGAATCTCACATACCTTCCTGGCCAGGGTGGCTTCAAATTTCAGTTCTCAGATCTCAACCTCCTGAGTAGCTAGTATTACAGGCGTGGTCCACTGGCACCTGGCTAACACAGAGTATTTATTCTAGATTAGTATACTCAAGGCAGTATTTAGATATTTGTCAGGCAACAGGAGATTGTCAACACCAGGTGATTCTGGCCAAAGCCAGCCACTGTAACCAGGAGGAAGCACAGGGGTCCCCACCCAAGCCAGGACTCCAGCAACATCTGGACAAGGCTCTTAAGAGCTGGCTTAAGGTTAAAGTGGAGAGCCATGGAAGAACTAGTTCTCTGTTTAATATTGAGCACCAAAGAAAGATGCTCATAGTTAATGAGCCTGTGTGAAGGTGTGGCAATTATTGTACTGTTCATTTTTATTTTTACAGGTTTGGATTTTTTAAAAAATGAATAGCTATTGGGGGGAGGGGAGTGGACAGGAGGGAGACATGAAGTGAGGAGGAGCGGGCAGAAAACTCTGAGAAAGACCAGACAGGGTGGGAGGGGACTGGTGACAATGACCTATGCCTAAGGCATAGAGAAGTAATTCATACTTCTAATGGAGGTTGGGATACTGGGATGAGCACTAGTGTTGGTGACATGGTGACAGATTCCTTCGAAAGCTGGTGCTTGCTAGCTTCTGAGTTCTGTTGATCACTGAGGGGAGGGTAGAGGCTGATGTTTGATCCTGACAACTTCATTACAGAGTGTTGCAACTTTGGGAATGTTTCAGAACTTCTCTACAACTGCAGCACCAATAGGTTTTCCTGACAGCATCAAGTTCACTAAGGTTAGGGACTTTATAGCCTCTGGCAATGGGTGAACTCCCATTAGTGGCTTTTCCCATGAAATTATGTAAACCCCTTAGGAACTGATGCTGCTGGCCAACGGATTATTCTCCCTTACATATAAGTAGTCATTAGTGGTCTCATAGGTTTGAGAATTGACCATTCTGTCTCTGTCTCAGGCCATTTGTTTGAGGAGAAAAAAGGAATTTTTTTGTTGTTCTTGTTTGAGAAAAATAGGTTATTTGGCTACCTAGAGACTCTGCTCTTTACCCTGTGTAATTACCCCCTTGTGGAAGAAGAATTGCTTAGTATTTATTAGACAGCTCTTAGTAGTCTTGGGGGAGGTGTTTACGATAGTCTTGTAAACAGACCAAAACTGTTCTACTGGTGTGTTCCACCATTTCTCCATTGCAGTTCAGAGAAGATGAAGAGACATGATTAAGAACGTGAATTAATAACCCATACCATACTGGTTAAATAAATGACATTGCGGGTAGCCTGACTTACAAGCACAGTTGTTTCAAAAGCACATGTCTGTGTTGAGTCTTTCTTCTTCAGAGCCGATCAGCTGTGAATTCAGGATTCAAAGGTGCTTTTCTTTGATGATGAAATAATTCCTCTGGCCATTTAGATGTGTATAAAAACTACATTAGACATAGGGCTAGGATATAGATCTAGACCTGACTCTCTTGACTTCTATTTGTGCTAAGTTGTCTGCACTGTCCTCGTGTGACTACTCATTCATTAGTTCATCAGTATGGGAAGTACTGTTTTCCAGGCTACCAGCCAGATGTAGAATGAAATGATGGAATTCTTGAATATACTTGTGCCTTCGCATCCATGATTAAGAGTTCTACAGTAGAGGTGAATGCAGAATGTGAAGGGTACACACATGGACCAGATTGCTTGTGCCATGCGGAAGTGGAGAGAAAGTCTAATGAAGGCTGAAGGATGAGGCTGCATCTTTCAGCAGTGTTTGGGAAAGGATACGCCAGGCCAAGAGAGCTCATCCTTTGCAAAGGCAGGGAGGAGCAGTGGGATGAAGGAGAGGAGGGTTGTGTCCATTATGGCTCTGAGTGGGATAGGAGATGGAGCCAAATAAGTAGAGTGCACCCAAATTCTGCAAGTGTTCAAAATTAAAACAAATGCATCACTGTACCTGAGATGCCCAGGTGGTATACCACCTGCATGACCATCTCGCTTTGCTCCTCAAGATGGTAACTGCACCAGGGAAGATGCATGTAGCTTACAAAATGCCTTATTCACAGGTGGCATCCCCTTAGAATCTAGGAGTAGGTGGGAATTTGTCCCAAGACCTCCACGTTGAGCACCACAATGTGGATGATCAAGTTGGTGATGTGAAATAACATAGCATTGCTTCCAGCTCATGGGTCTCCTTCCATAAACTTCAATTTATCTCTAGCTTACTTTGTCTTTTGTTCTGTGATAGTAGAGGCAGCCACTCTCCCACTTGAGCCATGTCTCCAGTTCTTTTTTGCCTTTCTCACATTGGAGAGAGAACTTTTTATCTTTTGCCCCAGAGTCAGCCTTGACTTTGATCCTCCTGTTTAAACTTTCTATCATAGCTGGGATGACAGGTATATGCCACAATCTTCCGCTTCTTCTATTGTGATGAAGTCTTGGAAACTTTTTGCCTGAGCTGTCCTGGAACCACAGTCCTCCTGATCCTTGTTGCCTGAGTAGCCAAGGATGACATGGCATACCAAACTATTGGTTGAGACAGGGTCTTGTGAACATTTGTTCCAGAATTGCTCTCCAGCCAGAATCTTCCCAATCTCTGTCTCCTGAGTGGCTCTGATGAGGGATGTGAGCCACTGGCATGCAACCTGGATTATGGATAGTACATCAAATAATGTAAGTGCTATGGAAATACTTACACTAGATTCTTAGGAAGTAATAAGAAGTCTACACATGTTCAGCACCAACGCAATTTCTTGTTTTCAGAGTATTTTCCAGCAGTGTAAAGCATTTCAAAGGGAAATACATTTGCTAGCAAATACCATTTGTTTTGTGGTTTCAAGCATTGTAGGTTTTTGGGTCAAAAATGATTTGTTTTAATTTATATTTTTAGGTCAAATTATGTTTCTTGAGAAAGTTATATAATTTATAAGCCAGGCTCTAAGTACAAAGTGCTTTTATCTATTATATATATGCATATATATATGTATATATACCTATGTATGACTGTATAAGGTGAAATGAATGTGTACATCTTTTATTTTAGGATTGAATTTAGTCTTAATTTGGGTTACTCGTGTAATGTAACACCATCATCACCATTATTGTTATTACTGAGTTGTTTTGAAACTGAATCTTGCTATGTAGCCCACTCTAGCTTTGACCTTGAGATCTTTATTGTCTCAGCTTCCCGAGGGCTGAGAGTACAGATATGTGTCACTTCACCCAGCTTATTATAGTCATAAGTATTCTCTGTGAAAAATGATCAGTGTCAGATCTTAAAAATCAAGGCAGTTCAAACTTGAAACAATCACTATTGCACACACTTATAAGTTGCCAGGGTTTAAACTTTCAACACATAACATTTTCCTAGATCTCTGTTTGAGAGGTTAAATCCATTTATCATTTTGAGGATAAATTAGTTGTACATCTGTTCCTATGGCTGGTGAGGTCTGTCCAGGTGCAGATAGAAAAGAGAAATGGTGCTGACAGCTCCATATCTCTGTCGAATGGAGGCAGGGGAAAAGAAATGAGCAGGAGGAAGTTCTTGGAAACTTCTAGAATTCCTGAATCTTTCTGTTTCCAATTCTAATTATTGAGAATAAAACAAAGACTGCTGTGCCTTGAGCCAGCCTCCATCCTCCTGGATTTCCCTGCCTGTTCTTTAAGTTGAAGGGCTAGGAGTGTCCTGATGCTACTTGCAGAGTGTGTGTGAGTGAGAGAGAGAGAGAGAGAGAGAGAGAGAGAGAGAGAGAGAGAGAGAGAGAGAGAGAGAGAGAGAGAGAGAGAGAGAGAGAGAGAGAGAGAGAGAGAGAGAGAGAGAGAGAGAGAGAGAGAGAGAGAGAGAGTGTGTGTGGCATTGGGGTTGCACATTGATTTTGCTCTCTCACTGGACTGCCTAACTCTGTAACCCTTCTTGGCAGTGTTTGAATTGATGTTATTACATGGGAATTCAGTCATGAGAAACAGGTCACATTTTGAGAGTTCTAACTGCTGGTAGTCTTTATTAGAAAGCCAGCAACTGCAGGTGGACTCCTTTCACAAATCTCCGCAGCCCCTTGAATATACCTAACACTGTTAGAAAACTGAGCTGTGGCAGTAGCAAAGCAAAGAAAGAGCAGAAACACAGAACCAATCAACCAGATCAACTCCAATAGAGAGTTGAAGTGGGACTCCGTGTTGACTGGAAGAAAGCCAGGAGACATGAGACATAAGACATGAAACAAGGCCTGGCATTATGGTACCTGAGCTAGTCTGGGCCAAGATGGTACTGGTTAGACCCACTATCCTTATTTCATTTCCACTGGTTTTATGTGCAGAAATCAAATAATTGATTAACTAGTGAGAGAGCTGCATTGGTCCATTAGGACCATGAGCCTAACCAAGTTACTTCAAACAGCTTTTACAAAGGGCTCTCTTGTGCTACACCTGTTTCATTAGCATAAAAACGTGTTTTTTCCTAAGGCTTCTCAGTTTCCCTTTCGTTTTTTGCCTAGGCTGTTCTCACCTATAATTTAAAGAGTCTCCAGCTGCTAGCCCCATGTAACTGGCACCCATATGGTCAGGAGACTTTGAACTTCAACATTACCAGCAATCCCCTCCCGGGTAAAGCTGGGTAAGGTTTACAAATCTATGTACCACAGAAAGTGTGTGACAAGAAGGAGGCTCCAGGGAAGGAGCTGACAGAAAGGTGACACCAAAGTCTTACGTTTGAGCAGATCCAAAATGGCATATGAGGGCTGGGAAGGTGGCTCAGTGGTAGAGCGCTTGCCTTGCATGCCCGAGGCCCTGGGTTCGATTCCTCAGCATCACATAAGCAAAAAGAAAAAGCCGGAAATGGTGCTGTGGCTCAAGTGGTAGAATGCTAGCCTTGAGCTGAAGAGCTGAGGGACAGCGCCCAGGTCCAGAGTTCAGGCCCCATGACCGGACCCCCCCAAAAAAAATGGCATATGATGAAGCCAGGCAGGGGTCCCGTCTGTTTTTACCGTGGTGGGGGTGGTCAGGATGACAATATAGGATCCCTTCCAAGTGGCTATGAGGCTATCCTTGATGAACTTCTTAACCAAAATGGAATCTCGAGCTTGGAAGGGATGGGCTGGATCTGACTGAGCTGGGCAGAAGCAGCATCTCCCAGACAATTGCACATTTTGTTCTGAGTTGCCTGCAAGTTCTGCAGGAACATTATTATAATAAAATGCAAAAAGCAATATTAACTTAACCTAAGACAGAAGTCTGACTTCAGGGAAATCTCTCAATATTCTCCTGGTTGCTTCCACTCAGAGCATAGGCTAGGCAGGCTGGGGCCTGGTTTTTAAGGTTGTTTTTAGGCAGTGGCCCGGGTTGATTTACCAGGGCTACAACTTTTGTTAACCAGATTTCTTCCACTTTGGCTAAGATTTCCTGGGAAGACATAGAGGGCTTAAGCCCGTAACCTGCCTCATTTTCCTAAAAATGACATTGGTCCTTTGATCTTAAGGGCAGTTGATGGGCGAAGATCTATCTTTTGTAACTTCTTCAAGCTCAGTTAGGGGTGTTGGCCCTGACTATTTTACCAGGGGATTGCTAGGATCAGATGTCATTAGGAGTAATATTTTAACTCCAGACAACATTTAGCTTTTAACAACTACATAGATTTCTCCTTCGGCTACAGTAGTGCAGCTTGTTTAGTACTCTGGTTTGCAAAAGCATTCTTTCTGGCTGTCTGGGGAACCTGATCTTTGGTGACCCTGACCTTTGGTGACCCTTACAATGCATAAGAGCTACCTCTGATGTGCCCCAATAGAGACACAATCTAAGGTCCATGCCCTATTGGGTAAGAACCTCTTTTCCTGAACAGAAATGTATGTAGCTGGTGCAAGCCTAAAATTTACTGCCAATTAAGATTTTGAGCAGATATTGGAGGCTGGGATTTTTGTTAACTTTACCCCCCATTTGACAACTCTAGCATTTTACTACCCACTATAACAGATGATGGTAGTTGAGAGTATAAGTTCTTGCACCATTACAAAGTAGATAGACATGGGCATTAGATAGGCATGCTTATAAACTATTTTCTTTATTTTTATTTTTTGTGAACATACTGTACAGAGGGGTTACAATTACATGAGCAAGATAATGAGCACATTTCTTATCAAGCACTGCAACCTCCTCCTTTGCTTACCCTTCACATCCCTTCCCAGCCTCCCCCCGCCCCCCCCACGCAATTCCCCCCCCCCCCCCCGCACCAAAGTTGTAAAGTTCGTTTTCGACATGACACCTTGTACTTCTCATTGTTGCAACGGGTCCACCTGTATCCTTAAATGACTTGTTTTTCCCCATCTCCTCCACAAGTTATACCGACATCAAATATAGTGAAAGCAGAGGTTATACTGTGGGGGAGAGACATACAAAGCAACAAAGAAATAATCTTATAAATGAGTTAGAAACAAATGCATGAAAGAAAAAAACATTTAAATACATACCTAAGGGTTCATTTTCCTAACATAACATTATCTGACCTTTTCTGCTTGACTCATACATATACTAGATATTGCAAATAAGGGAAACCATGGGACCTACGTTTCTTTGGGCTTGGCTTATTTCACTTAATATAATTTTTTCCAAGCCTTTCCATTTCTTAACAAATGGGGCAATGTCATTCTTTCTGATGGAGGCATAGAATTCCACTGCGTATATATACCACATTTTCTTGATCCATTCATCTACTGAGGGCCATCTGGGTTGGTTCCATATATTAGCTATGGTAAATAATGCTGCAATAAACAGTTGTGCTGGTAGCTTTAGTGTGGTCTTGTTTGTAAACATTTGGGTAAATGGCCAAAAGTGGGATTGCTGGGTCATAGGGGAGCTCTATGTGAAGTCTTTTGAGGAACCACCACACTGCTTTCCAAGTGGTTGAACAAGTTTATACTCCCACCAGCAATGAAGTAAGGTTCCCTTCTGTCCACATTCCCTCCAGCATCTGTTGTTGTTAGAGTTCTTGATTTTTGCCATCCTAATTGGGGTGAGGTGGTATCTCAATGTTGTTTTGATTTGCATTTCTTTTATGGCTAGGGAAGTTGAACATTTCTTCATGTGTCTATTGGCCATCCTTCTTTCTTCTTCAGAGAAGTTTCTCTTTAAGCCTTTAGCCCACTTATTTATTGGGCAGTTGTTTCTTTGAGGATTTGTTGTTGGGTGATTTAATTTTTTGAGTTCCAAGTATATTTTAGATATGAGACCCTTGTCTGTTGTATGGCTAGTGAAGATCTCCCAATCCATGGGCTTTCTATTGATCTGAAAACTTTAAAATATTGAAAAAGAAAATCAAAACAGAACTTAGAAAATGGCAAAACCTCCCATGTTCCTGGATTGGAAAGATTAACATCGTGAAAATGGCAATACTTCCCAAGGCTATCTACAAATTCAATGCAATACCTATCAAAATTCCAACCTCATTCTTCAAGGAAATAGAAGAGGCAATCCAAAAATTCATATGGAACAGTAAAAGACCCCGAATAGCAAAAACGCTCCTCAACGGAAAGAACACTGCTGGAGGAATATCAATACCAAATTTCAAACTCTACTATAAAGCCATAGTAATCAAAACAGCTTGGTACAAGAACAGACCTCAGGACTAATGGAATAGAATTAAAAACCCAGAAATGAACCTACAGACCTATAGCTATCTAATCTTCGATAAGGGAGCTAAAATAATAGAATGGAAGAAAGACAGCCTCTTCAGTAAATGGTGCTGGCAAAACTGGTTAACTACTTGTAGAAAACTAAAGCTAGATCCTTATAAATCCATTCCAAATGGATCAAAGACCTCGGAGTCAAAGCAGACACTCTGAAAACATTACCGGATGGAATAGGAGAAACCCTAGGTCTCCTTGGCTCAGGCCAAAATTTTCTTAATAGAGACCCGGAAACACAACAAATCAAAGAAAGGTTGGACAAATGGGATTGCATGAAGTTGCAGAGCTTCTGCATGGCAAAGGACATAAACTATTTTCTTTTGACCCCCCCCAAACCCATTCTGGGGGTGGAACTTTCCTCCCTCTACCATGATGACGAGATGGTGCCAGTTAAACCCAATTCCCTATCATCCATCACATGGCCAAAATGGCACCGGTTAGACCCAGTATCCTTATTTCATGCTAAGAAAAAAAGTATGTATTCTATTTGAGGGTCTACTCAGGTCTCTCTGGAACCTGAGGATAGTATGTCAACTGCAGTTCCTCTGAACAGTGAGTGTAATAATGTAGCCAGTGGGAGAGAAAGGAAGTTCAGATTCCTCATCTCCATCTTCACAAAACCTTCTGTGAATAAGAAACTGATCATTCAGTAGTCATCACAGCTTAAGACTTCTCAGATCAAGCCATTGCTTTTACAGCCTGAGTGAAAACCATGTTTTCTAAGCCAATGAGGCTCCTTAGCAAATGTCCCTGGGTCACCTCCACCCAGCAGTGTAGCCTGTAAGCCCCTGTGGTGTGGAATTCTTGAAGTCATTTATGATGCCTCTGAGTGTTAAAAAGTAATGATGGAGAGGTTGTATGTTTTATATAGTTACAGTTGTTCCTTGTAATTATTGTTTGGGCTTTAGATGTTTTGTGTTTTATTTCTGGAAGAGAAAACTTGAGAGTCTACTAATGGAGTGAAAAACACCAGAGTCAAAACAACACATACAATTCATTAACACATAATTAAAGAACTTCCTTCTCTTATAAATTAATTTTGAGCATAGTATTTTAAGCATTTTTATATAAAAGGCCTTTATTCCCCACGCATTAAGAAAATATTTTTTTGTGATAAAATCTGATTCTAGATTTGAATTCTTTCCTCCATTGTTTTTGTTTGTTTGTTTTTGTTTTTTTATTCCCTGGAGTAGGGAGCTACATTTGGAAGACTGGCTTGGGCCATTTAATGGAAAATTGGTTGGATCCACTTTGGGAAGTAAATGCACTGTTTCTGTCTGTTATAGGCTCCTTGCTTAAATCAGGTGATTTTTTTTTTTCATGGTGGCACCTTTACAAAAGCCAGATTGGCTGATTTCATTAGGATGTGTGCTTTTTTGCAAAATCCTCAGAAAACATGCTGCATCTGAGTCTGTATACAGCCAAGAAAATTTCAAAGCAAGTACTTGCTTCCCTTTGGTTTACTCATAATTCTCATCTAATTAAGGATGCATAATAAGTGGTGGGTAGGGGCCAGATTAACCTTAATACCTTTATTATGCCACCAGTAGCTACTATGCCAAAGGAATGTCAATGAAAATCAGGAGTGTTAATGCAGTTGTGTTTGTGCTAATTTCAAAAAACAAATTTCAGACAAACAAATCAGAAAATCTGATTCATCCTTCTATATTTATGACACATATTTTAAAAACCTATCTCAATTGAAGACAGATATGATTTGGCCATGGGGTGACAAAGCTAGAAAGTCTTGGAAGAAGTAAGGAATTCTTTTCTTCAAGAAGACATCTATGTATTTATTAGGCAATTAAGCATAAAATAGCTAACATTATCATCTGTGTTTTATATTTACAAATAGGTGTTTCTTTCTGCTTATGAAAAGAATATGTGTTCACTTAAAAACAACTAAAGAAAAAATAAGCAAGACACTGGTAGCTCATGTGTATATATCATGTGGTGGAACAGACTTGCTTGTCTCATGGAGGCTCAGAAGCAAAGAGGAAACAGGAAGGGGAACAAAGACAAAAATATGTCCCTAGTGAAGCACTTCCTTCAACTGGAACCCACCTCTTAAAGTGGCCATCACCTCCCAAATTAGTACCACCATCTGAGGACCAAGTTTCCAATTTATGAGCCTCTAAGGAATATTGTACAGGCCAGATCTTAATATCTGTATAGGTATATGCATGTCTGAGTGTGTACTTACAGTCATGTACACTGCCTCTGTATATATTTTTAATTATCAAATTTTCGTCTCTGTGATAAACCTACCCCAACTGTCAGTATATAACATCCGAATATTTTTAGTATATCTTGCAAAAATCCTTTGTGGAGACCTTTTGGGGATGAGAATACTAGCAAAATCTAATTATGGTCTTAAAAATCATTTGAGCAGCCCTGATGTGCTCGGGGAAGAATCGGAAGTCACATTGGTTTTAGAAATAGTCACATTCTTGATAATTATTTCTTTTAGCTTTAATATAGTGTTGTCAAGTTTTATCTCAATACTAGACATTGTAGGGAAACTTAATGAGATGTTTAAGAATCTTGCTAATTAGGGGAAATTAACATACTACGATCTAGAATGTATTTGAAAAGTAATCACTGTAAGTTTTGCTTGGAATCTTAATCCAGTGGAAAGCCAGATGCTGTTGTCAGCTGGCAAGGTGTAGGACACAGTGTGTGTTCTGTGGGGTCCCCCTGGTTCTATCATTGCCGGCATGGTTGGCTCATCTATGCAGACAAAATTGCCCTTGTTATGTTCAGATCTCTGCAGTAATAATTGTCCTGTGTGTTTATCTGCATCAAAAATTTTTCAATGAGATGTTGGTAGTCCTGTTTTCTTCCATGTGTCAGGAATCTCATCTGGGAGTTAACTCTGATGCTCCTGAAGACTGTGAGACATGAGGATGTTTTGATGGGAAGTGTTGGAATCCCATGTCCAGTTGACATAGGCAATAGGGAGATTTGTTGTCACTTTACTGGAGACCACAGGAAGCTGCCAGGCTTGGATGTCCTGCATCACTGCTGGCCTCTTCACCACCAACAAACATGTTTCCCCATTCAGCCAGAGTCATGTCAAATGGAAGCTCCTGGCTTCTTCCCTCCCAGCTCAGGTTGCCCAGAATAAAAGATAGAATCTTCCTCTTCTTTTTTTTTTAATTTCAGAGTTAAAAATAAACAAGGAAACACAGAGAAAGACATAGTTGACCTGCTTAGTTCATATGTTACCTTTAGGATCTATCTTCATGGGCAAGGAAGAAATATTCTGATGGGCCAGTTTGGATTAGATATGTGTGTCTGGAAGTGTGGGCAGATGGAATGCTTAACATGGGGGAAAGTGCAGCTCAACCAGGAAAAGAGGATGAGGGTGGATTCCAGGGGCAGGTACATGGTGGGAGCGTTGGGCAAGCATACTGTCAGTGGGCATGACTGCCTAGGCTACATATGGTACTTCTATGAGTCTGTGGCCTCCAACATGGGTTACAAGAGTCAAAGTAGACTCATCATCTGGATTCTTTGTCCTTCACAGTGAGTTACTCAAGGCTCACTTGAGGAAGATAGCTAGGTGAAGAAGAGAGGAAAGGACAGGGAAGATGGTCCACTACCTCAGGGAATATCACCAGGGTCTTGTTCCTTCAAGTGGCAAAATGCTGAATGGCTGATTGAAAATACTTCTATGTTTCCTTGATTCTTCACTTCCTTAGATTCCATTGGTGCTGTGATTTCCAGTTTTACATGGATTTTTTTTGATAATTTCTTTCAAGTTATTTTCCACAGAATGGAAACAGACATTCAGGAAAATTAGGCCCAAGAGTGTAGAGCTAAGATACAAAAATCAACTTCACCTGGGTATATATGCACCAGGCATCCTTGCTAGGCTAACTTTATCATCAATGTTTTATTAATGAGTCATGAACAGTCACCCATAGAAGCCTCCACCAATTTGACTTTGTTTCCAATGGATGGTGTAGCAGGTAGACAGTGTAAGACTTGCACGTCCATGTGTGTCATTTAGTCGCAGAAGTACCTAGGCATCCAGAGCAAAATCTCAGCCCAAGTTCAAATCCACTGTACTGTCAGCTGTCTGGCAGTGGGCAAGTTACTTAACTCATATGAGGTTTAGCTTTTATGCTATAGCCAGTCTTATTAAAGCTATTGTGAAAAATAAGAGTGATCAAGTAGACAAAGAATTCATCAGATAGCCTGGTTTTCATTAGTGCTCTGCTGGGTACATGACAAACTCTATAAATGTTGTGTCCAGTGGTACTAATAAAACATCCTGGCTGGTGGCTTATTTTAGAACAGTGTGTATTTTTACAAGGTACCCACAGGTGTGAGATACATTCCTGTTTGAAAGATTCTGGAACGTGTTAAAGAGATGCTGGTGAGCCATAGGTTATAGAAATATTGAGTATAGTTTTGCCTTCTTTTGGGATGAATACAGGATCCTATATAATACGTAGCTTACAGCTTAATATTCTCTACTACTAGAAGTAGTCTGAGATAGTGGATCTTGAAGCTTTTGGATGTGAGAAGATATGCTTTCAAACTGATGAGTTTTAGCATGAGAAACAAGAGCATTGTATGCTTTATATTAATAGTAAATGTCTGTAGGTAGAGTGGCTCATATCTGTAATTTCAGTTAAATAAGGAGATAGAAGTAGGAGGATTGCAGCCAAAGGCCATCCTTGGGCTGAAAAACTAAAAGTAAAGGACTGAGGATATGGCCCAATTGATATAGCGCTTGTAAGGAGGCCCCAGATTCTCTTCCTAGGACTACTGAAAAGAAGTTTGTGTCTAAGGGTAGGGCTGGATCTTGTTATGGTTTTGTTGGTTTCTAAAATGTTTGGCAATTCACCGAGACTTTTAAATGTTTAGCTTTTATATTTCTATAAAAGTACTACAAATGCCCTTGCAAAATGAGTAAGCTGGGGAGGGACTAGCAGGAGTGGGGTTAGTTTGGCAGCTTAAAGACAAAGTTGGTGAGTCTCAGATGGCCTTTATTAAATGGGTAGTTGATTATACAAATCTTGTAAAAGAGACTTAGGGAGAGTGCTCAAAAGCTTTTCTTCTATGATAACAAAGAGTCTGTCCTCTAAATGGGTTGCTTTTTTTGCTTATTGAGAGATGATCATCTTTGAAGATGGGGCTTTGACACACTTTTTCTTTCTTTCTGACTTCAGGCTGTCTGTGTGCATGTGTACTTCATTTAGGCACTGCACAGGAGAGCCTCTGGTAGAGAACTGTTCCAGCATTAGTTTATGTTAAAATACAGTTCAGATTCTTTACGGCTTGAACCACATCTCCAGCTACACCAGCAGCCTAGCTTTTTGTGTTTAAAGTACAGGTGAGAGGTTCTTGAATTTGTCTACACTGCATGGCTCAGAACCATGATTCTCAGATATCAGTCTCTGAAGTAGCTAGGAGAAAAGGGATATTTATGAGAAACACTCCCTTCATTAAAGCTCACATGCTCCAATTGATGAAGTGCTTCTGAAATCTCTTCTCTACACACACACACACACACACACACACACACACAGAGCACATATGTGGGCACACTCAAGATACATGTAAAATGTTCACACACAAACACTTTTCTACAGTGCGTGTGCGTGTGTATGCATATATATATGTATATATATGTATATATATATATATATGCTCATGTAAAAATGTGCATATAGGGCTGGGAAGGTGGCTCAGTGGTAGAGTGCTTGCCTTGCATGCCTGAGGCCCTGGGTTCGATTCCTCAGCAACACATAAGCAAAAAGAAAAAAGCCGGAAGTGTGGCTGTGACTTAAGTGGTACAGTGCTATCCTTGAGCTGAAGAGCTGAGGGACAGCGTCCAGGGCCCAGAGTTCAGGCCCCATGACCGGACTCCCCCCCCCAAATGTACACATATACCTATAGCTCACATTTGCATATGCACACAGGACTTCTAAAGAGTTACTTCAGAAGGACAGATGCCAGTCTCTTAGATTCTTTGCATCCTGGCATTGTGATGGTACCCAGTGGGGAAGCTTCCTGCATGCTTTCACAGTAGATCATGGAGGGAGCTCTTCATGTTAGACTAAAACGCACATATTTTGAGTGTTGAGATTGGCTTTTTTTTTTTTTCTGTTTGGTCATGGGGCTTGAACTCAGGGCCTGAGCAGTATCCCTGAGATCTTTTTTTTTTAATTTTCTTAATATTTTTACGCATTTTGTACCATCTTTAACAGCCATTTCATAATAATTAACCTATTTTTAACAGGTCATTTAAAAAATCATAGGAAAGATGATTTATCTGTATTTTACAACCAGAGACAGGCAGACTATACAACTAGATTTGTCAGGAGTAGTGGATAAGATGGGAAAATCCCTGAGCTCTTTTTGCTCAAGGCTAGTGTTCTACCACTTTGAGTCACAGCTCCACTTCTGATTTTTTGGGTGGTTAATTGGAGATAGGAGTCTCACAGAATTTCCTGCATGGACTGGCTTTGAATCAGATCTCAACCTCCTGAGTAGCTAGGATTGAACTACCAACCTGGTATTATTAGTTTTGGGAGCAGCATATTTTATTCCTTCTTGTTTCCTTCCCTCTTCCCCTCCCCTCCTTTCCTTTCCCTCCCTTCCTGTGGTTTCTATTAAGGAATTGAAGGTGGATAACAAAGGAATTTGATGTCTATAATCTCAAATCCAAGTGTAGCAGGTGTTTTAAAAGTTGCTTCTGCTAAAAAAGCATTGCCTCCTTACTTGGACCCATGAATTAACTGAGAGTGGAATGGAAGCCAGGCATTGCTGCCTCCCCTTTGTACCCATGTCCTTTGTTCTGAGACAGTCTCTCTTGCAGCAACTGCAATCATAATCCAGGAAGGGGCAGACCACCTGCGATGATTCTTACTAAAACACTACCTGAGTAATCCCAAGACAGTGAGCTGACCACCTATGACCATTGATGAACGGGACTATTTAATGGTCTCTGTCACCCAATTCTTCCTCAATACCTCAAGCAAATGTTTGTACAAGAGAAATTGGTTGAACTGGTATCTCATGCCTTCTCACCAGTTGATGCCCAGGCAGCAGCAGTTACATCTCCCTTCACTGACATCCACCATTACTGATGTCTCTGTTTGGCACACTGAGGAAAGTGACCAGACCTGACCTATGAAACACAGGAGTTAGGTCCAAGGCCTGTAACTCTGGATACACAGGCATATAGAAATAAGGGTATCACCTTTGTAATGCCTGTGCATACTTTGGTTTTCTTTTGACCAATGATGAACAGAGTGATTTGAGAATGGAGCTTTGAAGCCAACCACCAGTGGCTCATGCTTGTAATCCTAGCTATTCAAGAAGCCGAAATCTGAGGATCAAAGCCAGGCCAAGCAAAATCGGTGAGACTCTTAATCTCCAGTTAACCACCAAAAAAGCCATATGTGGAGCTCTGTCTCAAGTGGTAGAGTGCTAGCCTTGAGTAAAACAAAAACAAAAACAAAAAAACAACCAAAACTCAGGGACAGAGCCTATGCCCTGAGTTCAAGTCACAGGACTGGCACCAAAAAGAAAATGGAAGGTTGAACTTCTAACTATATGTCATTAGTAACAGCTCTGATTGGTTCTCATTCAGGAAACTTTTATTCATCTGAGACACACACACACACACACACACACACACATATACATATACATATATATGTCAACATTTAAGTACATGCCAGACACTGAAAATGGTACAGAGCAGGTGTTCTGGCCTCAGGGATCCTGTTGGCTAGCAGAAGTTGTCTTTGCTTCACTTCTTTACTTTTGGTTATTCCTTTAGAATACAGCACTGAGTTTGTGGAGGAGGGTGTTTCTCTTTCTCTCTTGCTTCACTTAGCATAAGCAACAGAAAGATCTTTGGTTGAAAGTAAGAATTCCACAAGTGAGCCTGAATATATACCTGTTAGCTGCAAGGTGTAGCAGAAAGTTAGCCAAATCTGAACGGTGCTTCCTTCCACTGCATTAGTTCTGAAATTTATGAGGACTCACCTTGCTCTTGCTATGGAGATGGGGACCTTGAAAAGAGCTGCCATTAGCAAGTCTTACTGAAGCGCTGGGAACCTTTCAGCCTCAGGGAAAGGCCTGGTAATGAAGCCCTTTGGGAGCCTTGGGTATTTCACCTGTCAAACTTTGCTTGATATTTGGGTGAGGGAGGGAAATGGCTAAGATACACAACCCTACTTGGGTCTTTGTAGAGCATGTGAGTCTACCTTTTTAAGGACAAAGAGAGGCGGAGAATTTCTAGCAAGTTCATGCTGTGGTGGATCCATTTGTGTAAACAAATAATAATTTTCTAGGCATTACTGTAGAACAGACTTGGACCATGTGAAGTGTCTAGAGACATTTCCATGGAGATGAAAAGACTGGAAGATAGACGCTAATAACGTTAGTTTTTGTTCTGCTTCCTGGTAGCAGAGTACCAGAAAATATGATAATCCCATTAGAATGTCTGGACAGGAGGCCTTGCTATCTGGCACATTGTTGTAGCTCTATATTCTAAGACCTCATATGCCCTGGATAAAAGATGAGAAAAACGGGGACCAACGAGGTTGGAGCCTTGGCTCAGTTGGTAGAATGCAAGCCAATAAGTACAAGTGTGAGGTATCAGGTTCAAGTCTCAGTCTCAAACCAAAAAAAGAAATATAAGGACCAAAATCACCATTCTCTTCCTTCTTTCTTCCTGTCTTGTACCCCAACACCACCTTCTCTTTCCATTTAATTTAAAACATACCAGGTTGTTGAGTAAGACTGATTTTTTTTTTTGTGATCAGCTTTGATGCTTTGGAATCAAGTTCTTGGCGATACCATATTAAGACATGCATCTTTCCATCTTTCCCTTAAGTGTTTGGGCAACACTGGGTAGAGATGGTTTCCAATGAGTGGACATAAAATCTTAAGTTTGTGCACTATTGTTTCATTGGTGTTTTAACCAGAAAGCATGACTTTAAAACTGAGTTCAGATAAGAAATTCAAGCTCAGCATCAGCAACAGTGGTCGAACTTAGGAAATTTTCCTTTCTCTGACTATGAACTTCATAGGAACACCTCTAACTTATTGCCAACCAAGGTGTTGTTTTCCATGATGTTGGTATAGACAAGACTTTCAAACGAGGCATGTCCTGAAGATTCCACCCCAAGCGTATATGTACTAGTTGGCATGACGACCAGTCGGCTTCCTCTGTTGGCTAGAGCTTGGGCTATTTATAGTCTCTTTTCTTGGCTTCCCAGTTAGCATATCAGCAAGTATTTATGCAAGGGAGAAGTCTGAGGCCATATAAGACTGTAGTTTAGAAACCTAGTAGCCTCGTTTGCCTCTTGCTCTTGAGAGAGCAAAGAATGATCTTGGCCCACAGAGAAATGTAACAGGATGGGATGGAATGAGAAGACACATTACTGTTTCTCTGCACCCAACAAGAGGCACAAGGAAGACTTGAAGCCAGACTGGAAGACTGGAAGCCTGAACTAGGTGAGAAATTGTGCAAAGCTGAGCATTTGGGGACTTTGTCTCAGGAAAGAGTCTGAAATGGGCAGTACCTCAGATTTCTCATGTCATTTTCTTTGATTATCAGAGACCTGGCTGTCTCAACCTGAGGCAGTAATGTCCTGCTATGACATCAGCACAGGCAAGATGATGTCATGGGAAAGGCTTGGCCCAGATGTGATTGTCTTTTAAGTCTTGGTCATCAGTGATGTTGTGTGAAGATGAACCTCCCCAATCTTCAACAGCCCTTATCCATAAAATGGGAAAGTCTATGCCTCGGAAATGTCTGCAAAGAGAAGATGGTGAACTCAGAAAAACTGATTTTTTTTTTCCCAAAGGAAGCTGGACACCTGTGGCTCACAGCTATAATCCCAGGAATAATACTCAGGAAGCTGAGATCTGAGGATCATGGTTCAAAGCCAGTCTGGGCAGGAAGTCTGTGAGACTCTTATCACCAAGTAACTACCAGAAAACTGGAAGTAGAGCTGTGGCTTAAAGGGGTAGAGCACTAGCCTTGAGCAAGAGAGCTCAGGGACAGGTTGAGGACAGGTTCAAGCCCCATGACCACCACCACCAACAACAAAAAAGGACCATAAGCCTTATCTAAGAGATCCACACGAAGGCTTTTTAGCCAAAATGGGAACATGGTCAGTGTGTCATTGGCATCCCCACTGACCTGGCAATGGTCTTTGCCCTGGAAGTCGCTTCATCTAAGAGCTGGACCACAATGATCTCACCTAAGTCCCTCCCCTTATCCATAAAAACAACAAACATTAAGCAAGATCCTTCCTGATAAAAAGCAAGAAATTCAAGTCATTCTTTTAAAATTCAAGTAATTCATCTTAGAAGTGAATAGACTTGAGATGTGGCCCTAGGTAGACCTCCTGTTGTTTTGGAACTTGATCTCTTCTTTAGAGAACTCTCCTAAAGTTGAACGTTTAGAGAAAATCATGTATTTGCTGCACTTCTCTTGCTACTTCGAAGAGATGACTGGTAACGTTCTGCAATTTGGGATGAGCTTGGAACAGCCAGATGAATAATAAGAGTTAATTAGTGATGCCTACAAGCACTTTTCTAGTAATTGACCTGCCTCTGTGTACACTGATGTCTGTGCACAAGATTCCTGAATGCTGGCAGGGATGCTCTTGGTGGCTTGAACAAGCAGTCATATGGGCTGGGCCTCTGGGGAACAGAGGCCTATGGCCTCTGGGGAACAGGCTATGGGCTCTTTCCTCCTTGGGCCCACATATGTGTTAGTGCTTATTTGCTAGTTTTGAAGTAAGGAGGAAGCATTCAAAACAAAATGTGAGATGATGAAATTTTATTGTAATATATGTATATATATATACATATATATATATATATATATATAAATTAAAACCTAAGTGAGTTAAGTGATTGTTATATTGCTTTTCCCCCTAGTTATATTGCTTCCCCCCCCCCAACCAGGTATTATATAGAAAATTTGGGGAAAAACATCAAGAAAGAAAATTAAATCCACCCCCACCTATAAAGTTTGAACTATCATCTTAGGGGATTTTTTTTTACCCAGATCCTTTTTATTTCAATCAATCACTGACATTCATGAGCATAGAATCAATGCACATACAAGTAGTTGAGGAAAAAGTATACAATTTGCACTGGAGCATCAACACTAGGGGTGGAAGAGGAGGGTGGGTTAACTCCATGGTGCTGTACAGTGCCTGCCTACCATCTGCAATGACCTGGGTTCTAATCCCACAATGCAAAAAGTAGAGTTGATCCTAACTCCCTCCTTCCTTTCTTTCTTCCCTTCCTCCCTCCTTCCCTCCTTGCTTTCTTACCTTTCTCCCTCTTTCCCTTCCTCCTTTCTTCCCTCCCTCCCTCCCTCTCTTCTTCCTTCTCTTTTAAGGTAATGAGAACTAGAAGATCAGTATAGTTCAGAGCTTGTCTATTCAGCTTGGACAAACTTGTGCTCAAAACCTTGCTTTGCTGTAGTATGATTTGACAGAGGACATAACTTTTAAACCTCCTGAACAGCTTGTAGAACATATTTCCAGCATTTCCACAAACACATGAGTTGGAAGGATGAAGTGGGATGTTATACATGAAGTGCCTGCTGTGTGCTGTCGATAAAACACCAGAGTTCTTTATTTTCCTAGCACTTTTACTTTATCCCTTCTCCACTATGTTCTGTTTCCACTTTTACAAAATATGGGTAATATAAAGTCGGCTTCAAGTGTCACCACAGCCAGGGGAACTCTCCTGAGTTTGTGTGGCACAGAGGCCTGGACAGTGTAGTCTTAGCAGTATACACAGTTTATTTAATCCCCCAAGTTCAGTGCTGCCTCCTGGTCCCCCTGCTGTGCCTCGGGAGAGAGGTGCTGAGTCGGTCAGCATCTCCATACACGCCTCTCTTGAGATAACATCTTATAGTGTGTGGTGTTTAGAGGATTAAGAGAGGGGGTGGGGCCCAAGGAGAAAGGATGAATGAAGGGAGAAGGAAGGGGACAGTGTAGTCAAGAATTAAGAAAATTAAGAAAAGGGAAGGGGTGGGTCAAAGAGAGGAGTGAGAATGATAAAGACACATTATGTTCATAAATTACTTGGTTAAATGGCAACTCCTTTGTACAACTCCTTAAAGATAATTTAGAAAAGGATGACAAGAGTTAAAACAGTACTCAACAATGAGTAGCTGTCATTACCTAGAAAATGCAGCATCAGTTACCTAGATATGGTTATAGTTTTGATGTGAGGTGTTTGGATGTTGAAGGCTTGGTCCCCAATATCACTGTGCTTAGAGGGGAAGGATTTTGGAAAGTGATTGGATTATGAGGGCTCCATGGATGTGCCCATGGATGGCTTCATAATTTGATAGGCTGTTGGGAGATGATGGACCCTAGGAGGTGGGACTGGGTCCTTTAGGATATGCCCTTAGGAACTATACTTTGTCTCTATGTCCTTTCTTGTTGCTTCTCAGCTGCTCTAGTATGCATTCTCAACCATATTTGGTCTCACCTCAGAGCCAAAGAGACCAAGGACTGAGCTTCTGGAACTGTGAGTCCAAGTAAATCTTTCATCTTATAAGTTCATTTTCCCAAGTGTTTTTTTTTTTTTTAATGGGTCTTGTTGTTTGAACTCAGGACCTGGTCATTATCTTCAAGGCTAGACTCTACCACTGAAGTCACAACTCCACTTCTAGCTTTTTGGTAATTAGTTGGAAGTAAGAATCTCATGAACATTCTTGCCCAGGCTGTCTTTGAACTGTGTGAATCCTCAAATCTCAGCCTCCTGAGTAGATAGGATTATAAGGGTGAGCCACTGGTGCCTAACTCATTTCCCCAAGTACTTCCCCGCAGCAGTGAACAGTTGATTGCTGATACTGCAGTCATCCTTGAGGGAGTGTGCATTTTATTTTTTTTCCATCATTTTTGCATTCATTGTAGACCTCCCTCAGGGCATGATGTGTAACCTTAACACTTGTTGAACTTAGTAGCATTGAGTAAAAAACAATAAGAGAAAGGTAGAAGGTTTAGAGGAAGGCAAAACCAAGCTTCTATTACTGTCGCTCGATGGTTATTGGAAGTGTTAGACACCTGAGTTTAAAACACTAAAGGAGCCAGACACTGGTGGCTCCCACCTGTAATCCTAGCTTCTCAGGAGGCTGAGATCTGAGGATCATGGTTTAAAGCCAGCCCGGGCAGGAAAGTCCCTGAGACTCATTTTTAAAGAAAATATTTTTTTATTATAAAGATACTGTACAGAAGGGTAACAGTTACATAAGTAAGGTAATGAGTCAATTTCCTATTGAGCATTGTTACCCGCTCCTTTGTTTTTCCTCTACCATCCCTTCCCTCCCCACTCCCCGACTCCTCCTTCCCTTCCTCCCTCCCCCAAGTTGTAAAGTTTGTACATCTCATTGTTACAATGGGTGATCCTGTATCCTTATTTCAGCATTTTGTTATTTCCCTTCCCCTCCCCAAATTAGAAAAATGTATATACAAGATGCAGGGCACCAGAATCAAATACAGTGGCAACAGGGTTTATACCATGGGGGAAGAACATACAAAGAAACAAAAAAAATCACATGGTACATTAACAAGAACAGCAAGAAAGATAAAAATCTCTCATCTTGGTCCCTGAGACTCTTAACTCCAATTAATCACCAGAAAACTGGAAGTAGTGCTGTGGCACCAAGTAGTAAAACACTATCCTTAAGCAGAAGAGCTTAGTAATGCACTCAGGCCCTAAGTTCGCGCCCTACAACCACCACCACCAACAAAGAAAACCAACCACACACACATACACACACACACACACACTCTAAAAGAAACTAAAAGCATTGTTCTTGACTAGCTTTTTACTATAGTGGGTTTACAGAGTTACTGCAAGGATGGTGCGGGATCTTCTCCATGTGACCAGTGCCCAGTTCCCTCTACTGTGAACATGTTAGCTTAGTTTTGGTACATTTGTCACAACAAATGTACTTGGTGACTCATTAAAACAAAAAGTTTATTCAGATCTTCTCAACTTTTCCTTAGATCTTTTTTCTGCCTCAGGATCTAGCAGGAAGCCAAATTACATTTAGGGGTTATGTCTCCTTGGGCTTCTCTTGGTTTCCGCAGTATTTTTGAAGACCTTTGAACAGAGTTTGAATGATTCTGTTATTGTTGTTAGGTATTTTGTAGACCATTCATTAACTGACATATTTGTTTAAATTCAGATACCACCAGATATAGAGGTATAGAGCAAAGCAAACTCCAAATAGTTCTTTGGTAGCTTGACTATTCAACCTGTAATTTATTAACACAATCAGATGACTTAAATGGTGAGATCACTTCCAGATAGGAAATGCATTATGTAAATTCCATTTCTAGGGTGAGCTCAGCTGGTTCTGGTAAGCGTTTATTTGAGCAGGGTTTTAATGCATTTTGGCAAAAGAACAGGAAGGTCATCCTGGGTTTGCTGTTGCCCTGGAAATAGTGAAAGGAATAAATTTGTTCTGGCATCTTGGACTGTTTTAGACACAGCTTCTAGCAAGGTACTTGTGTCCACATACTAGGTGAAATAGTACTGGTGTCAGAGTAGCTTGCATTTGGAAAACAGGAAAATGGAAACATGGCTTTTTACCTTGATGAAAACATGATGGGCAGGCATGGTCACAGAAGAGAAATTGGAGTATATGAGTGAGATTCCCACTTGGGTAGAGACACAGATATTTGAATAAAATATGTAACCATGAGATAGAATACCTCATGAAAGTTCTCTTGGGAAGCGATCTTCCTTCCTTCCTTCCGTCCTTCCTTCCTTCCTTCCTTCCTTTTTAGATGTTTATTATTTTAAAGGTGATGTACAGAGGGGTTACAGTTGTATTAGTAAGGTAAACAGTAGTTTCTTTCTGGACAATTTCACCCCTTCCCTGCTCTCTTCTGCTTTTTCCCTCTCATTTCCACCCACGAGTTATAACGTTCATTTTGAACATAGTGTCCAGTCAGTACCACTGCTGCATTTGTTTACTCTTTGTCTCTCCATTTGTGTGCATCCCCTCACCCTCACAAAGATAGATGAACAACCAGGACAAAAAGAAAAAAACAGAAAGGGGAAAAAAAAACGCCTCTTGTTTCCATTTGGGAAGGGATATTTCTTACTATATAATTCATTTGATCAAACTCAGAGTTTGATACTATCGTATAAAAGATAATTTATATCTGTATTTTTATACAAGTGTCACTGTGTCATGCACTGGGGATTTAGTAATTAATAAAATATTTTCCCTTAAGCAGGAGGTGGGAGAAGGGTTAATCAATTTAACAAAGGCCATTCATGGCTTATTGCCAGAAGAGCAGGGGCAGCCACGAATGGATGTGGGGTCAAAGGGTCAAGAGTAAACTAGGAAGGTTTCCAGAAGAAGTGACTGGAAGCATAGAATTCCACTGTGCATATATTTTCTTGATCCATTCATCCACTGAGGGGCATTTGGGTAGATTCCATATTTCAACTATGGTATGCAACCCTCAGTGAACATGGTTGTGTTGGAGGCTTTAGTGTGACCTGGTTTGTGGTCAGTTGGATAAATGGCCAAGAGTGGGATTACTGGGTAATAGGGAAACTTATGTTTAAAATGACATTGATTCATTTGTAAGGAAATGGAAAGACTTGGATGCAAAGTAAGGCAGACCCAAGGAAACATAGATTGCATGATTTCCCTCATTTGTAATAATTAAAATGTGCCTATAAATCTACAAGTAAAATCCAATGGATAGTAAAAGACAAAAAATTAGACTTGGACATAAAGAACAGAATTTTAAACATTTACACAGTGCGACCAAAGGAGGATATTCTTAGGGGAGGATCAAAAGGGCTCAACAGCTTTGTGCATATGATCATGTAAAATGATGTTTATCAAAATGAACTCCAAGAAATGGAAACAAGAGGCTTTTTATTTTACTGTTTCTATTTTTCCCACTTTGTCACTTTTTTTCTGTACCTTTTGTCTTGTATATAAGTTTATCTATTTGGGGGAGGGGATGGGAAAACACAGAAATAGTGGGACAAAGGGTGAATTAATTCAGCAGTGATAATATGCTGAAAATGAACTATAGAACTTGTGGGGGAGTCAGGAGGGGAAAAACTGGGAGCAAATTTGGTAAGAGGTGACACTGTTCGTAAAGAAATATACTCAGTGCTTATGTGACTATAACCTCTCTGTACATACATCACCTTTACAGTAATTTTTTTTTTTAAATTCGCTTTTAGAGCAGAAAAAAATGAAAATCAGAAAAAAAGTGAGTAGAGTTGAGAGAGGTGGGTCCACCACAGGTGAGGGTTGGTAGGAAGGCCAGAGAGTCTGGGCACTCAGAGACAGTGACAGGTATGTGTCCATAGAGAATGTCAGTTACTTAGAGGGAGAAAAGAATTCTAGATCATTCATTATCATCCTGTTGGAAATTGATACTCTCATTGCCACTGTAAGTACACAGTAAATGGAAGGAAATGAGAACACATTAATCCGAAACAGCCTTCCAGTTGACTTGCTTTGACATATTTTTTTCTTGAATTTAGAGCATTTGCTAGATTTTGCTAAGATAAGCCAGAAAGCCATATTGCATAGCAAATTTCCCATACTGTCTCCAAACAGCAGAAAATGAAGAGAAATAGCTCATGAGGTGGCACTATAAAATGATTGTTTTAGTAGGGAAAAAAGTTCTTTTTAGGATAGCTCTGTATCTCAAGACATGGGGTGTTTGTTTCTCAAATATCATGTGACATCTTAAAGGAAGCATTTAGCTGTAATACACAGTATGGCTCTGGGAGGCAATACAACCCCTCTCTGGGAAGTGCTTTTTCATCCAATCACGAGAGTTGTCTTAAAAGCTTTTACTGGGTATATGCTTTTACTTATGCTATGTACCATCGTGTGTGTGTGTGTGTGTGTGTGTGTGTGTGTGTGTGTGTGTGTGTGTGTGTGTGTGTGTGTGTGTGTGTGTGTGTGTGTGTGTGTGTGTGTGTGTGTGCGCGTGCGTGTGTGTGTGCGTGCGTGCGTGTATGCATGTGTGCACGCCAGTAATGGATCTTGAACTCAGAGCCTAGGCACTGTCCTTTACCTTTTTTGCTCCAGGCTAGCACTCTACCACTTAAGTCACAGCTCCACTTCTGGCTTTTTGCTGGCTAATTGGAGATAAGAGTCTCATGGATGGATTTGCCTATCTGGACTGGCTTTAACCCATGATTCTTGGATCTCAGCCTCCTGAGTATCTGGGATTACAGGTGTGAGCCACTGGCACCCAGCAAGTGCAAATTATTTGAAGAATATTTTCTTATGTCCAGCATAGTCCATAAAGACTGAATAGGGAAGACTGAAGGATGTGAAATGCCTGATGTTGGGCTTTGACAATATCTGCTGTGGAAGAGAAGTCCAAATGTGGTTGACAGCAATAGGAAGCGTCCTGATGATGGGGGATATGGCAGGGTGCTGGGCTGTTGGCAGTGTTATTTGAGTTCCCCTTTGTGCGGTTAGCTCAGTGACAACTGCGTGATAAGGTTCCTATTTCTGTTTGTGACAATAAGCATGATACCAAAAATTTCATTTATTATTTAAATGCTTTCCAGAGTTTCCAAATTTTTTACTAAACTTTGTAAATGTTTCCCAAAGTTTCCCCAAATTTTCTGTGCTGATCCTGGGTCTTGAACTCAGGGCCTTATAGTCTTGCTTAAAACTATTTTGTTTGGTATAATCGTTTTCACTGTATTTGATTCAGGTGCCCTGAATCTTGTATATACATTTTTCTAATTTGGAGAGGGGAAGGGAAATAACAAAATGCTGAAATAAGGATACAGGTTAACCCATTGTAACAATGAGATGTACAAGACACTATGTTGAAAACGAACTTTACAACTTTGGGGGTGGTGGAGGGAGGAATTGGGGAGGGAAGGGATGGTAGGGGAAAAACAAAGGAGGAGGTAACAATGTTCGATAGGAAGTGTACTCATGTAACCCCGGTAACCCCTCTGTACAGTATCTTTACAATAAAAATATTAAAAAAAACTATTTTGTTCACATTGGGTGCTCTTCTACTTGAGCCACATCTTCACTTTTGGCTTTTTGCTAGTTAATTGAAGATAAAGTCTTTCAAACCTTGATCCTTACATTTGGCCTCCTGAGTAGCCACCGGCACCTGGGTGAGAATTTCTAATAAGTTATTTTTTGTATGTGATTAAGTAACATGGTATTATTTGATAGCTTAACAAACATAGATAAGGAGACAAACATTTCATCTTTAAATCATCTTGAGAAAATGAAAGGGATGTTTAATATCTTTCGTGGCAGTACTGAGGTTTGAAGTCAGACCCTCTAGTTTGCAAGGCAGGTACTCTACCACTCGGCCATCCTTTGGGCCCATGACAGGGATTTTCATTTTATTTTATTGTTGGTTGTGGGGTTTGAAATCTGTCCCTGAGCTCTACAGCTCAAGGCTAGTGCTCTACCACTTTGAGCCAAAGCGCCACTTCCAGTTTTCTGGTAGTTAATTGGAGATGAGAGTCTCATGAGGACTTTTCCACTTGGGCTTTGAACCCCATCATCAGATCTCAGGTTCCTGGTTAGCTAGGATTACAGGAATGAGCCACTTGTGCTGAGCAACAGGGATATTTTAAATGAAAATAGGGTTGCCATTGTTTTCCTGATGATAAAAGTATCTGCTTATTATAGGAAAAAAATGTGGAATGTGACTACCAAAGCTAAGACTTGAGTCTACTTTTTTGTGTGTATATTTATTTCATATTGTAAAATGAGCTCAAATTAGTATCAGGACAGAGTCCAGGAAGGGATAAGAGATGTTATGTTAGAGAAGTATCTTTTTATTTTTCCCAGGTCTTGCACTCTATCCACCTTCCTTCCTTCCTTCCTCCCTTCCTTCCTCCCTTCCTCCCTCCCCCCCTCTCTCTCTCTCTCTTTCTCTCTTTCTTTCTTTCTTTCTCTCTTTCTTTCTTTCTTTCTCTCTTTCTTTCTTTCTTTCTCTCTTTCTTTCTCCAATTGTGAAGCCTGAACTCTGGGCCTGGATGCTGTCCCTCAGCTCTTCAGTTAAAGGCTAGCTTTCCATCACTTGAGCCACAGCACCAGTTTGAGCTTTTTCTGCTTCTGTGGTGCTGAGGAATCAAACCCAGGGCCTCATGCATGCAAGGCAAGCACTCTACCATTGAGCCACTTTCCCAGCCCTCATCCAGTTTTCTTGGCTCATGGCTGTTGCTCTTGATCCATGCCTCCAGTCCTGCATTTTGTGGTTAATTGAAAACAAAAGACCTTTCTGCCATTATCCTCCTGATCTCAGCCTTCTGAGGACTACAAATCAGCCAGCACAGCCAACACTTGGCTACAGACGTATCCATCTTCAATTCCTCTCAGTAACCCCTTCCTAAAAGCCTTGGGCTTTCACAGTTTGCTAGTAGTCTGATATCTCACAGCTGGCTACTGTTAGAATATCAGTTGTGGTTTAAAGCACCACATGTCAAAGGAGAATTTAATGCTCAAAAGTGTCCCTTGTTTGTGTGTAATTCATGATCACTGAAGAGAAACTTAAAAATAAATATAGGTAAAAAGAGATAAAATACTCATTACAACCCCTGCAGATCTTGTACTTTCCAACTCTGGCATTTCTAGAAGCTCAACATTGGTGATTTCATACTGCATGCATTGTTTCATGGCTATTGGCCTTGCTCAGTTGAATATTATGAACCGTTTCCTCCTTCATCAAGCAGAATACTCTGTAGTGCTTTTAGTGACCAAATATTATCTTATTTGGTTGTAGTTTAAGTTCATTTTTCCTATTGGATGGCTGGCATTGTTTCCCTTAGTAAAACCAGCACAGGGTAAGAGTTGGTGTCGATCATTGGCTGCCTAGGCTGGCATTGAACCTTGATTCTCAGCTCTCTGCTTGGATTACAGGTGTGAGCTGTACTCCTGTGCTGTTTCTGTGTAGCTGAAGATGCTGATATGTGTTGGTGAGCTTGCTTCACTGCCCATGAGAACTCTGAGGAGAAGGGCTGCATAGGGCCGACGATGAATCTGTGAAGGATTGTTTTGTGGTGCTTTGTGACAGAGACCGTCATTCATGGAAAGTGAACAATTCTTGCAGGTTTTGAACATCACCTTAGATGCCTGGCAGTGTGCTTTTCCAAGCAGAACTGATATCTCAACATGGGACCAGGGTCTGTATGCCAGGTTGGTCTCTGTAGGATGCAGGTGCAGAACGAGACCAAGGCCGATGGAACATTCATTAGAGATCATGCTGGCCAGCACTGTGGGTGGGTGAGGGGCGGGCTGTGTGCAGAGGACGTGCAGAGATGGTCATTGCTTCGCCACCACATGGGGTTCTGAAGTGAGAGTATTCCGCTGGTGCTGTGGACTTGGTTGTACACCCCTCCCCTCCATATACACATTGGAACTCTGATCCTCTCCTGATGATGCAGCAGTGAGAGGCAGTTAGGATGAGGCTGAGCAACTGTGATGAGGTAAATGTGAAGGCTCTTACACAAAGAAACAGGCCGGATCCTAGTGGCTCATACCTGTAATCCCAGCTACTCAGGAGGCTGACGATCACAGTTCAAAGCCAGCCTGGGTAGGAAAGTCCATAAAACTCTTATCTCTGGTTAACCACCAGAAAACCAGAAGTGGAGCTGTGGTTCTAAGTGACAGAGCACTAGCCTTGAGCAAAAGGAGCTCAAGGACACCACCCAGGCTCTGAGTTCAAACTCCATGACCACCACCACCAACAAGCAAAAAGCCAGAAGTGGAGGTGTGGCTCAAGTAGTAGAGGGCCAGTTTTGAGCAAAGCCAAGAAAGAGTTAAAGCCCCAGTCCTGGCACACAGAAGTGGGGAGAGAGGGAGTGATGGGAGATGAAAAGGAGAAAGAGTGAGCAAGAGAAAGATAAAGACAACTGTCTACAAAGCAGACAGGATCAGTGCCTTGACCCTTCATTTCTCAGTCTCCCAGTCTGAGGTAGAAATGCTTGCTGGTGCAGTTGAGTGGCAGCAGTTGACTTGGTTGGTGGTGGTGGTGAGCTGATTGTGAGAGCAAAGAACAGAGTGCACAGAAGGGCCTGACCTTGGAGGAAGTTTCTCCATGGTGAGCCAAGCCTCCTCCTCCCTTCAAGGTGATCTCAGTGGCACATACCAGTGTTCGCTGAGCATTTCTAGTGACCTGTGCAATTAGTGATGACCCTTGATGAAAATATAAAAGGGCGTGAGTGCGCGTGCACACATGTGTGTTCCTGGGGATCGAACCTAGGACTTTGTGCATGCTAGGCCAAGTGCTCTACCACTGGAGCTATACAGCCAGCCCTTGTGTTTGTATATATTTTTGTTGTTGTGTTTGAGACATGTTGATTACTTTTGCCTGGTCTGGCCTCTCTCTGCTTCTGTCTCCTAGTACCTAGGATTACAGGCATGCACCACCATGATCTGGTTTAGGAAAAAAAAAGATTTTTATTTCATTGGTCAACCTGTATGAACTGATGTTTGTTGGATGGGGGGAAGAATTCCTCCCAGACAAACAATGAGGGCCAGTTGTGGCTTCACACAGAGCCGGCTCTCCAAAACTAAATCTTACCAGTCAAGCACTTTCTAGTCGGAGTTTATAGCATTTTACCCCAGTGTGAGGGGAGGCTGACTTCAAGTCCATCTCTTCTTCCTCCTGTGGGTTGTAAACATTGAGCAGCAAATACTTCCCCCCTGCTAGGGGATTTGACCTGAGAGAGAAACGGGCCTGGGTCACAGTGGTCCAGTAAGGCTTGCCCAAGAGCCTGCAGGCTATGCCAATTGGCTCCCATACAGTATACTAGGCTAACCTGTTGTACATGGGATGGGGTGTCTGTCTGGGGCTCCATGTAGAAGTAGTGATAATGATGTCTAGCCAGTCTTCCTCAACAAAGTCCCTCCTGTTAAAGAACATGGGAACACATGTGTGCTGTTTAAAGCCTTATGCAGAATGTCTTTTTGAGTGTGTGTGTGTGTATGTGTGTGTGTGTGTGTGTGTGTGTGTGTGTGTGTGTGTGTGTGTGTGGTCTCTTGTAAGCCATGGAGATGTGTTTAATTCCAAGTAGAGTGGCCCCTGAGCCCTTCAAAGATTGAGCTCCGTGTGTGTGTGTGTGTGTGTGTGTGTGTGTGTGTGTGTGTGTGTGTGTGTGTGTGTGTGTGTGTGTGTGTGTGTGTGTGTGTGTGTGTGTGTGTGTGTGTGTGTGTGTGTGTGTGTGTGTGTGTGTGTGTGTGTGTGTGTGTGTGTGTGTGTGTGTGTGTGGTCTCTTGTAAGCCATGGAGATGTGTTTAATTCCAAGTAGAGTGGCCCCTGAGCCCTTCAAAGATTGAGCTCCCATTGCAGCAATGATACTCACAAGACATTATGTTGGAAATGAACTTTACAACTTCAGGGTGGGAGGAGGAGAAGGGGGGAGGTGGGGGAGGGAAGGGATGGTAGGAGAAAAACAAAGGAGGGGGTAACAATGCTGGACAAGAAATGTACTCATTACCTTACTCATGTAACTGTAACCCCTCAGTACACTAAATTAAAATTTAAAAAAGTTGGAGCTCCTTGAAACTGGAGTGAAAGGTTCTCAGATCTGAAATTTCTGCAGGCTTTGGGAGCAGTAAGCATTCATCAAATACTAGCCCAAAGGGCCACTCAGAAGTAGAGCTGTGGCTCAAGTGGTAGAGCACCAGCCTTGAAGGGAAAAGCTAAGGGACAGCACCCAGACCATGAGTTTAGACTCCAAAGGGACACTCATTGTAGGGTTTGTACCTGAGGTCCAAGAGCTGGCCCATCTGCCTATTCATATAGACCTATTCATGGAGGTATTGGTAGATAGAGAGGTAGATAGAAAGCTGCTTCTAATCTCTCCACATTTTCCCTTCAGCTACAACTTCTGTGGGTTCCTAGGCTCTCATGGTCCATTAGAGTGCGCTTTTCCTGTAGGAAAAGTGAGTAATCCAGGCTGGGGAAGAGAGGTCCTGGGAGATTGGCTGAAGAGGTGGTGTGTTTGTGAAGCCTTCTGGGAGAATGTGTATAGATGAAGGATTTGGGAAGGGTGGAGTGGGGGTTGGGAAAGGGAAAGGAGGACAGAGAAACTATTTCAGGCAGCACAGCTTGTCCAAGAACTGAGCTAGGTGTTGATAAGGGAAGAGCAAGAGAGATAAGATGTCTGCTTCATCAAAGGTCTTAAAGCCATATTAGGAGTTGGTTGTGAGGACACTGGGCATCTGCTATGCCTGAACCCTGGACCAACCAACAGCCCTGTCTTCAGATTCATCCCTCAGATTGCCAATGCAAACAGGGGCAAAAAGAACAGGGCCAAAGATCCACTTCCTTACTTCATTTCACTTTAAAGCAAAATCCTCGTAGATCTGATCACCAGCACCGTCAAGGATTCTGTGTCTGTGCCAAGTGGGTTTAAGGGGGTGGTTTCATTCATTAATTCACTAAGTTTTCATCATTTAATGATGGTGAAGCAGAACTATTTTAAAATGAACTATTCAGTGGTGTTTAATATGGTCACAGTATTGCACAATTACTATCTATACCTAGTTCCAATATATTCCATCATTCCTTCCCCATTAAACTGTCTCTCTCCTCCGCTCCTATCCCACCTCCAAATGCTCATATGCCTTCTCTCTCTCTGATTTATATCTTCTAGGCATTTCATGTAAATGGAATCATGCAACAAATAGGCTTTTGTATTTGCCTCCCTGCCTCCCTTCCCTTTCCTTCCATTTCCTTCCCTTCCTTTCCCCTCCCCTTCCTCTCCCCTCTCCTTCCCTCGCACCTCCCTCCCCCCCCTTTTCAATTAAAATGTTGGTTCTCCACATTTCTTATGGCTGTATAATATTCCATGAAGGAGGCATACCACGATTTGTTTACTCCTTCATCCACTGATGAACATGTGGGCTCTTCTGTCTGTGTAATGGAAGGATGTTGACTGGGGCTGCTCTGAACCTGTGTGTATGCCATCTTCTCTGATTTCCTCTTTAAGAAAATATTCTTTGGGGTGTTAGTAGTAGAATTGTAGTATCATAAAGCAAATCCACAAGTGACATTGCGAGGAACTGCTGAACTGTTTTATTTTTAATTTTATTATAAAAGTGGTGTAGAAGGGTTACAGTTATGTAAATCAGGTAATGAGTACATTTCATTTTGAACAGTGTCACCCTTCCTTCATTCTCTCCCAGTTTTTCCTCCTCCCAACTACTCTCCCCCACAAGTTGTATGGTTCACTTCCAACATAGTGTCTAGTGGGTGTCACTCCTGAATTGGTTCACCCTTTGTCTCACCATTTCTGTGCTTCCCCTTCCCCTCCCCAAATCAGATAAACTTATATACAAGACAAAGGGTACAGAGATAAAAAATGTGACAGAAGGGAATAAACCCAAGAAAAAAGGAAAGAAAAAGAAAACAGTGCTTCCATTTCTTGGAGTTCATTTTGATAAGCATCATTATATATGATCATTCGCACAGAGCTATTAAGCCCTTGTGATCCTCTCCTAAGAATATCCTCCTTTTTTCTCACTGTGTGAATGTTCTTTAATTAATCATTAAAGACTGCTCTTTAATATCCTCCTTTGTTCTCACTGTGTGAATGTTCTTTAATCATTAAAGACTGCTCTTTAATTAATCATGACCAGGTGTAATTATTTGTCTTTTACTATCCATTGGATTTACTTGTAGATTTATAGACTCATTCTAATTATTACAAATGAGGAAAACTATGCAGTCTATGTTTCTTTGGGTCTGACCTACTTAGTATAATTTTTCCAAGTCTTTATTTTCTTACAAATGGGGCAATGCCATTCTTTGTGATGGAAGCATAGAATTCCATTATTTATACATACCACATTTTCTTGATCCGTTTGTCCACTGAGGGGCATCTGGGTTGATTCTATATCTTGGCTTTTTGTTTTTTAGAGTGAATAATCATTATATCTTCTTGCCAGCAAGAAAAAATATTCTGCTTTCTATACATCTCCATCAACACTTTCTGGGTTAAAAAAAGAATTCTATTCACCCTGTGGATATGAAAGACAAATGACATCTTATTAAAAAACCTCCCTAGCTTCCACTTGAGTGAAGGATCCTTCAAGTGCAAGAGAAACTCAACCTCACCTGCATTGCCAGCTATTGTGAGAGGAGAGCAGGGTGCAGACAGGAGGGGACTCCCTCTGGGAGTGAAGCCCGTGGCCCCCAGTCCTGACTTACGATCTCCTCCTGCTGACATGGTGGCCTGATTGTTTTGTGTCTCAGGGGCTGCAGCCCCTTCTCCTTGAAGATGGGGTGAGTAGTTGGGGTCGGGAAGAAGAAGGCTTCTAGAAAGGAAGCCAAACATTTTTGGACAAAGTTTGAGATGTATTCATTGGCTTAATGAATACTGATGAGCATTTATGTGACCCACTCCCATGCTGAAGAAACATGCATGGCTCAAGCAGAAGAGCTTCCTGGTTTTCATAGGCTTCTCATTCTGCAGGCATGAGGCGGACATTGGATGGCATCAACACTAATGATGATAGGGTGCGTGAAAACGGGTTAGTTGGTGCAGGGGGTGGGTGGGAGGGATACCAAGTGGAGCAGGGGTAAGAAGACTCTAGAGTGCTGGTTTGGAGGACGGTTTGTAGAATTGAATGAGAAAGCAGGGTATACTTTTGGGGAGGGGGAAATGTTGGACTTTGAACATAGGGAGGACACGGGAGAAGCTGGACAGGAAGGGAAACAGAGTGAAAGCCAGTCAGAGGTCCCTGTGTTGCTTCAAGGCCACTATGTGGTCTCTGGCATCACATCAGTGCCGGCTCCTCCCCGGGGGGGGGGGGGGCGCACGCGCGCGTGTGCGTGTGCGTGTGTGTGTGTGTGTGTGTGTGTGTGTGTGTGTGTGTGTGTGTGTGTGTCCGTCCGTCCTGGGACTTGAATTCAGAGCCTGGGTGTTGTCCTTGAGATTCTTTGTGCTCAAGTCCAGTGCTCTACCACTTGAGACACTGCGCCACTTCCTGCTTTCTGAGGGGTTTATTGGAGATAAGAGTCTCACTGACTTGCCTGCCTGGGTGGGCTTCAAACTATGACCCTCAGATCTTAGCCTCTTGATTACAGGATTACAGGTGTGAGCCACGTCTTTTAGATGTCCATTTGTCTAGTTCAGCATGCAATGAATCTTTGCATCTGTGACTTCTCTGTTTCTCAGAGCCTTGTACAACCCTAGACCTCGTACACATATCTAGACTTAGTGTTATGAAGTCCTGGAGGCCAGAACTCAGGTTTCCAGGGATTCTGGAACTCTACATAGCTTGGAACATGTGTAGTTCTCAGCTCCCTCTTGGGCTTTTGATGTTATTTTTGAAGGGACCCGATTCTGCAGTTTGTTCTTTATCTGGACTCATTTTGGGACAGAAGATCAAGAACTAAGGTACAGATGGATATGGGGGAGAGGTGGTGGATTAGTACCCCTCACCCATTAGAAGATTCAGTGATTTTTGACTCGGAGATACCATCTAGTCCTTATCTCTGCAGGTCTCTTCTTGAAAGCTCGATGTGCTTGCATCACAGTGATTTTGATTCTTTTTCAGAGGATTTATTTTGGAAACAGTAAAAATGTCCTCAAAGTCAGGCACTTGTGACTGATGCCTGTAATCCTAGTGATTCAAGAGGCTGAGATTCTGCTAACCCAGGCAGAAGAGTTTGGGAGACCCCCACCTCCAATTAACCAGCCAAAAGCTGGACTGTAGGCATGGCTCATGTGGTAGAACACTAACTGTGAACAAGAAAGGAGGGGGAGGGAGAAAGGGAAAGGGAGAGAGGGAAGAAGAGAGTTCCAGGCCCTGAGTTCAAGCCCTCATACTAGCAAACAAAACCAAATAATTCTAGTTTTAAAGCTTTTCCTGTACATTCAGCATTTAGAGAACTCCACTTAGGCTGAATCTTAGTATTTGTATGGTTGTTAGGGTTTTTTTTCTTTTCCTTGTGAACTTAAAAATACATAGCTAAGTATAGTGAAGACAAGACATTTCTTTAAATATCCAAGCTCTTCAAAAGGAGAGTTCAAGACCATCTCAGGATCCTGAGATGGGGTTTGCTCTTTTTCAGTGGAGTTATTTTAGGCCATCATTAAACAGTTGTTAGCCAGTTTAGTAAGTTTATATAAAAGTACATATTTTGAGACTTTAAATGCCACAAGAGATGTTCCAATATAAACAAGGCAGACTAACATCAGGGCTTCAAACACCGTATCCCTCATCCCAACAAAGAAAACCCCACAAGGGTGAGCTCATGAACCCTAGTCCACCACCCCAGCTATAACAGACTTTTCGGGGTAATAGATAGCTTCAGACTGCCCAGTGAGGCTGGGAAGGCCAGCTCTCAGTTCAAGTTTAGAGGCGGGATTGGCCCTGTTCTGTGGTTACAGACTGTGTCGCGTAAGTGCATTTCACTCCTTGAAAGACTAAGGATGATGAGCCACTGGCCGCCAGCCATGGAGATGCTCAGCTGACCTCAGGCAGATGTGTCAAGGATGGAATCTGCTTGGGTTGTTCGTGCCTGATGGAGCAGAGGCGGTTCTTGGTCTGAGTGACACCTGCCTTTGATGGTAAGCTGGCCATGTGGCTCCTCGGCGTGGTCTCCCCTAGCTCTGACACTGACCACCTTTTCTTTGAGCTGAAACTGAGGAGGAACCTAAGGTCAAAGCCTTGAGCTTGACTCAGCATGAGCCATCCACCTTTTGGGTCAGAGCATCCTCTTCCTCGGTTCCTTCACAAAATGCATTTGCAGTCTTCAAATGAGCTTGCAGCTGGATCTCTGGGGTGCCCTTTGTGATTCTTTCTAGCCAGACCTTCGTGGCTCACATCTGGAATCATACTAGAGGAATCACTGTCCAAAGCCAATGCAGTCACATGGCTAGATACCATCTCAATGACTAGCGGGGCCTAGTGGTGTGCTACTACCATCCAGATACATACAGGAGGCTGAAATCAAAAGGGTCAGTGGTACATTGTTGCCTGGGCTTGCAAGATCTATCTCAACAGGGCAGAAGCTCAGCATGATACACACCTGTCATCCCAGCGAAGGTGGGAAGCGTGAGTATGGAATTGTGAGACAGGCTGGTCCTGGCCCCAAAATAAATAAATAAATAGGGACTCAGCAGTAGGCAGAGAAAAAAGGTTTGGAAGTGTGGCTCAAGTGGTAAAATGCTTATCTAGGAAGCACTAGTCATGCAAACCCCAATACTTCCACCAAAAGAAAAGTCTAAAAAGCACAACTTAGTTCTTGGTCTTCTTATTCTTAGTGCACATAAGAGCAGGCAGAGGGAGGTTACAGTGTCTCAAGCTGGGCTGTGTTTTGCATCTCCTCTACATTTCCAGACTTGTTTGGTCCTCAGAATAAACCCCACGGAAAGGAAGTTCTTACTCTTTTGGCCATCCTTACTATGTGGGTATGACATCAAAAGACTAAGTCCATGGCTTGTTGTCACACAGCGTGTAAACTGCAGACTTTAGAACCAGGATGTGGTTTCAGAGCTGACTTTAACCTCCATGGCATAGCTGTTGAAACACAGCCACAGCACCTTTGTCAGCACTCCCTCTATTTGATTCTACCATGTCTTCCTTGGTTTCTAAAACAAGTTCATCTTCCTTCCACAAGGGGGCACCTGCTCTTCCTTTCCATACCATATCCATAACTGTGTATGTGTATTTCTTTGTCCCAGAATTAATTTAGGACCCCTTTAGAATGAATGTGTTCTGGGTTGCTAGATTTAAGTTTTCTTGTCTTTCTGAGTCTTTCAGTAAAGTGTCTTCTGATTCTATCCCTTGCTAAGTTTGAGAGAGAGAGAGAGAGAGAGAGAGAGAGAGAGAGAGAGAGAGAGAGAGAGAGAGAGAGGAGAGAGAGAGAGAGAGAGAGAGGGGGGGGGGGGAGAGAGAGAGAGAGAGAGAGAGAGAGAGAGAGAGAGAGAGAGAGAGAGAGAGAGAGAGAGAATTTGTGTTAACAACTCTTTCAATTTGGGATATTGTTTAAGGTTCCTCCCTCCCTCATCCTAACCTCTTCTAATTTCCCTTTCCTCTTTTCTCTCTCTCCCTTTCTCTTGTTTTCATCCCTCACATTCTCACAGGATCATCACCTGGGCCAGTAGTTTTCAGACATAGAACTTTTTCATTGCTGGACAGGGTAGTGATGATTCTGGTGTTTTAGCACTAGCATCTGAGTCTGGCACACAGGGAGCTCAGTAAATGTTTACCAGATGAGCAAATCCCTTCCTTCCTATCTTCTCTCCCCCTCTGCTAGTAACCTACTCCAGACGCGCAGTCTGGTTTCATACCAAAGGTGTATGGACCACAATGTTTTTGCCTGGGAATAACAGAAAAGATAACTCTACTGGCTTTGGCAATAGGAATTTTATTGGCTGACAGAAGTCAAAGTCCGGAGATAAAGCAGACCTCAAGACAGAGTTAGGCTGAGCACTCCAGTGGTGTGTGTGTGTGTGTGTGTGTGTGTGTGTGTGTGTGTGTGTGTGTGTGTGTGTGTGTGTGTGTGTGTGTGTGTGTGTGTGTGTGTGTGTGTGTGTGTGTGTGTGTGTGTGTGTGTGTGTGTGTGTGTGTGTGTGTGTGTGTGTGTGTGTGTGTGTGTGTGTGTGAGAGAGAGAGAGAGAGAGAGAGAGAGAGAGAGAGAGAGAGAGAGAGAGAGAGAGAGAGAGAGAGAGAGAGATTGTCCTGGCTCTGAGTTACTATCTTTTGGTACTGACTTAAACTCAGGGTGTCACACTTCCTCGGCTGGTGCTCCACCATGTAAGCCACGTCCTCCCCTCTTTTGGCTTTAGTTATTTTGGGGGTAGGTTTTTTTTTGGTTGTTGTTGTTCAAGGATGGCCTCTCATCGGGATACTTCTGTCTCTCTTTCCCAAGTCACTAGAATTAGAAACGCGAGCTACCCTGCCTAACCCAAACTATGCTTTAAGAGGATGGAATTTTGTAGGCAAGGTCTCTGTATTTCACTGGTTTGATTTGGGGTCAGATGCCTGTTTCTGAACCATTTCTGAGGTGACAGGTCATGTGGTACTGCTGGATTTGAAGAGCCAGGAAATGATGTGAAGATGGGGTTCCTCTGACACACCAGTGAGGTTGGACCAGCTTCTCCAGTGAGCACAAGGCCCGTCATAGTGCATGATCTGAATAAAAATTTAAGGTACTGTTAGAAGGGGATATATTTGAAATAGGAGCCATCGTTGTTGCATACCACCCTAGTCCCTGCCAAGCTTGCTCTTTGTGCTTCTGCCTGTGAATAGCCCCCTCCCTTCCCATCTGTGTTCTGGTTCCTGGTTAAGTTCAAATGATGACATGTGATGGCATGTGAGTGATGAGTATAGTAAACCACAGCCTGCTGTCTACTGAAGAATACGCTGACCAGTATCCCCCCCAGCAAGACAATCCCAGTGTATTCAGATTCTTCTTCTGATTGGCTGCACTGGAAGGTAGAGGACGCAGGATTTGCTGATCCATCGATTAGCTGTGAGACACCTGTCTGTATTATAAGAGGAGTGATAAAAGAATGCAGTGTGGTAATAGTGACTTTTCAGAGTGAGTACTTAAGTTAGTGGTGAATGAAATTGGCGTCTTTGACCAAGGAATATCTTTAAATGTTGTTACCAAAAATGCGAAAGCATCTAAGATTATTTAAAACACTAAAGAAGAGCCAGAGGTGTAGCTCAGCAGGTATCATACCCAAAGCCCCAGGTTCAATTTCCAGCACTACAATAAAATGCCAAATAAGTGGCAAGTTAATAAAAACCAAAGGCTACTAATAGTGGTTTCTATGCACTTGTTACATTATGTTTACTGCTCTAGAATGTCTATAGCATAAACATCTTTTGTAGACACTGATTAGTGATGATTTAAAAAAGAATACTATGTTGAATATCTTCTGGCAGTCATCAATAAAACTATTTTGATTTTTGCTAAAATATATATGTATTTGGTGTTGACACTTAGAAATCCTTTCTACTCTGTTCATTCATTTGTGCCAGTACTGGGGCTTGAACCAAAGGAGTCTCATTCTCATTTGACCTTTTCTCTCAAGGGTGGCACTTACTGCTTCCACTTTTAGCTTCTTGGTGGTTAATTGGAGATAAGAACATGATGGACTTTTCTTCCCAGGCTGGCTTCTAATTATGATCCTCAGATCTCAGTTTCCTGAGTAACTAGAATCACAGGCATGAGCCACCAGTAATTGGGAAAAAATTCTCTCTACTTTTGATCATTTTGGGCCTGTTCTATGAGTTGTGTAAAATTTGAACACGTCTTCTTTCCATTAATAAAAGGGAGGCAAGTTCATAAGAATGACCATATATTGTGCAACAAAACAAAACTGCCTCTTCGCTTTATCTCTTGACTATTTTCTTTCATCTGTACAGTGAGACTAGCAAGTATATACGCCGTAAGTGTTTGTGACGACACTGGAATATAAACATTTGTCCTGGTGATGGAAGGGCTGAGATGCTCCCTAAATGGCAGCCAAGTTGAATGAACTGAAAAAGGTTGAAGCAGAGCCCATCCTTGCAATTCAATCTGAAGTCCTATTTTGGGATGTTTATCTATTCTGCCTTGTGTCCCCGTAGTCACTTCTATCTGGAATGTGCTAGCTTCTAGAAACAGTAACTTCTCCCTTACTTGTCTTTGCTTAGGAAGACATTGACTTTGTAACCTGTGATGTTTTCATGCTGATATTCCCTTTCTCTGGGTATAAAGGGAACACTACGTAATTAGATGAGTTTCCTATTATATCTGTCAGTACACAAGACTGAATTTCCATTGTTCGGAAGGTGCTGTGCACAGGATCCTCATTAACTGAGCTGTCACTGAGGGTTTCCATGATGGGTGCTTGGAGCTTCGTCATTCATCCTTGGAAGACACCAGCCTGCAGAGCTCTCCAGTGGGCTGAATGCTAATTTGTCACAGTTCTTGGGTGCCAAGGGAACACAGGAAGTGTGGCAGAGGAGAACCCAGATCCAATTCTCAGGGAAAAATTTGTTCATTCTGTAGTCTACCAGAAAAGCCCAATGGGGCAGAGGCTGGTATTATGGAGAGCCAGTGTTCACGAGGACAATGTGCATGAAGTGTGGTCCTTGGAACACAAAAGGGCTGGTAATTATCTATTGTTCCTTATTGGATGTTCATAGCTTTCTCTTTTCCTCTGTGCGTCATTTCAGTAACATACTAGAATTCAACTTACACAAAGCATGCCTTAGAAAGGGAGTACTTTTGTTTTTTACCCAAGATTAAAATCTGTTAGAACATTCCTGTGTTAGATCAAGCAGTATATTTCTAAAAAAGATGCATTCAGATGGGCACGGTAACTCATACCTAAACTATGCAGGAGGATTTCACTTCAAGACCAGCCCAGGCAAAAAATGTTATGGTGGCACCATTTAAAAAAAAAATCCAGCAGGGCACTGGTGGCTCACACCTGTAATCCTGGCTACTAAAGAAGCTGAGGTCTGAGGATCACAGTGCAAAGCCAGCCTGGGCAGGAAAGTCCATGAGACTCTTATCTCCAATAAACCACCAGAAAACCAGAAGTGGCACTGTGGCTCAAGTGGTAGAGTGCTAGCCTTGAGCTGAAGAGCTGAGGGACAGCGCCCAGGCCCAGAGTTCAAGCCCCATGACTGACCAAGAAAAATAAAAATCTAGGCTTGGTGCTTCACATCTGTAATTCCAGTTAACATGGGAAGTAGAAGAATCATGGCCAGATGCTAATCCTGAACAGAGAGACCCTATTCAAAAAATAATGAAAGCAAAAGTGGCTGGGAAATTGCTCAAGGAATAGACTGTCAGGCTAGTAAATGCAAGGCCCTGAGTTCAAACTCCAGTATCAGACCCCTCCCCCCAAAAGGATGGCTTACCAAGTGGGAGATATAAATAAAATGCAAATAAACCCCTGTGCACACAGGCACGTGTATGTGCATATGTACGTATATACACAGCTACATACACAGAGAACTTTGAGTTCCGTGTACAAAATCACTGACGGTTGTAGCAGAGAACCTTAGCATAGACACACCAGTGAAGAAAGAACAACTAATTGTGCTATAATTTTCCTTCCCTTCTTTTTTGCTAGCGACCACTATTATGAAGGGCAGGTTGCTGAAATACTAAGTAAACAGAGAATGAACAGTAGTTTCATAACAGCATTTTCTAGAGTGTGCCTTTTGAAATCTGACACAAATTTATGTGACCCTTGTTTTCTGCCCACGCCAGTCATCCATTGAGTGTGTATGTGTGGAAGTTACAGTGGGGAAACACCGAGTTGTTTTTATATAAAGGTTGGATTGATAAGCTTCAATCCAAACAAGCTCATTCAAATTTAAAAATAAAAGCAATCAGATCGAGACATGGCAAGTAGGAGGAGAAGCTGCTGGCATAGAGGAAATAAATGTTACATTTTTGACATTCTGTTTAAATAGATGAAGTGGCCCACCGTAGACTTTCAAAGTGTTCATTTTGCTTGCATTGCCCATGTTGGGCATACAGATGCTCCCCGGTGATTGTTGCTATGGTAACCAAAACCTTTTTTTATCCCATCAATCTGGCTCTGTTGCTATGGTGTGTTCAGGGCTATCACATGTAAACTTTCATATAAAGGGTCATTTATGTTTTTGGTGACCATGTAATGAAGCACACTCATTCCACATTCATCAAGAAAGTATAACATGGAGTGAGGCACCGACACACCAGATAGTATGCACAGTTGTTGGACTTAAAAGCACACATAGGAGGATCAGAGTTCAGTCTGGCCTTGGTGTAAAGCAAGATCCTACCTGAAATATGACCAATGCAAGAAAGAGTTGGAGATATGACTCAAGTGGTAGAGTGCCTAGCGAGGAAGCACAAACTACTGGGTTTGATCCTTATTCCTGCCAAAAAAAAATTATCCATAGATATGCCTTGTATTTGTGTCAGCTAGGCTTTTGAAATATTCGTGGGATAAATGTTTTCTTTTGGTAGTACTGGGGTTTGGACTCAGGGTGTTGGGCTTTCTAGACAATCGCTCTACCACTGAGTCATGCCTCCAGTTCTTTTGCTTTTTATCTTGTTTTCGAGATGAGTGTTGCTAGCTTTTGCACAGGGTGGGAAATGCTCTCCTGCTGAACTACACCCTCAGTCCTAATAAATTTGTCTAAAGGTTAACATAAGTAACCCTTTTTGTTATACTTAGGAATTAGTATTTCTCTGCTAGTCTTCTTGAACTCTTTCTGTGTTGAATGTAACTTTGGACAAGATAACTAAAATATGGTATGGAAATAAACTTTTCAAGGCCTGTATTTTAGACTGGGGGGTTTAGCCTGATGGGAGATGACTTACCTAGCATGTCTGAGTTTGATCTCAAGCAATATTATAGATAGATAGATAGATAGATGTTCTATCCTCCTCCTCCTGTTGCTGTTCCTCCTCCTCCTCCTCCTCCTCCTCTTCTTTCTCCTCCTCCTCCTCTTTGGTGCAGTCCTGAACGTTGAACTTGGTGGCTGGGTGTGGTCCCTGCGCTTTTGTGCTCAAGGCTGGTACTCTACCACTTGAGCCACAGCTCCACTTTTAGCTTTTTTGCGAGTTAATTGGAGATAAGATAATTGTGCTGAGGAGGGGTTCATTGCTGTTCGTTTCTGTACAGTGCAATGCAACCCAGTCACTCACACCCTCGGCTGCTCCCCTTGCTCCCTCATCCCCTGCTATCCCCCTCCAACAGAACCTGCTTTACTTTCCTATCCTTTGTATTTTTAGTGTGTACTCACTTGTATCCAGGGGTTCACCCTGATATTTTAGACATGTATATGGTATATTGTAATCAGAATGACCCTTGCTGTAGCTTTCTCTTTCCTAATCCATCCCCCCCCCCCCACCAAGCTTCCTATCAATCAATAGCTTTCTTTAACACTGCCAGGCTCCAGAGGCCTGTTCTAAGAGAAACCTGGCCAGCATTGATGAAAGGTCTTTGGATTCACAAGGGGAGAAAGTGTCACAGCCCTCAGTTTGAAAATGAGTGGCTTTTCCTCCTGTGACCACATTTCCGAGGGCTTCATGTGGGGGTTTACAGGTAGGACTGGCATCTGACAGGCAAGTCTTTTAGTTCCCATTAAGATACACACAAGCTGGGCACCTGTGGCTCACGCCTGTAATCCTAGCTACTCAGGAGGCTGAGATCTGAGGATCATGGTTTAGAAGTCAGCCTGGGCAGGAAAGCCTGTGAGACTCTTATCTCCAATTAATTACTCAAAATGCTAGAAGTGGAGTTGTGGCTTAAGTGATAGAGCACCAGCTTTGAGAACAGAAGCTCAGGGACAGCACCCAGGCTCTGAGTTCAAGCCCCAGGACGGACGGGGACACACACACACACACACACACACACACACACACACACACACACACACACACACACACACACACACACACACACACACACACACACACACACACACACACACACACACACACACACACACACACACACACACACACACACACACACACACACACACACACACACACACACACACACACACACACACACACACACACACACACACACACACACACACACACACACGCGCACGCGCACACGCACACACGCACACACGCACGCTCTGAGTTCAAGGACCAAGACACACTACACCCAAGTTGGTGACTAAGCAGTCTAAGTGAGAAGGGACAGTGTAGCTCCAGGATAGAAGCACCATGCATCCATACACATGGGGTACATCTATATCTTTTTAAATGTGTACCTAGAAGAATTTCATGTGATCATTTGCATGATCAAGAACTGATATTAGAAAGTGCATACCGCACTTGATCTAATCCCCTTGAAGAAAGAGGAATCTTGTTCTGGTGACTTGAGACTTCCCAGGGCTTGTGTGAGTGGTGAACCTGTAAAGGAAGTAAGAGTATTATACAAAACCAAAAACCTAGGGCTGGTGGCTTGCATCTATAATCTTAGCTACTCAGGAGGCTGAGATCTGAGGATTGAGATTCGAAACCAGCCCCAGCAGGAAAATCCCTGAAACTCATCTCCAATTAACCACCAGAAAACCAGAAGTGGTGCTGTGGCTCAAGGTGATAGAGCATTAGCCTTAAGCAAAAGAGCTCATGGATAGTACCCATGCCCCAAGTTCAAACCCCATGAATGACAAAATAACAACAAAAACCCCTTGGGCTTTAGGGCTATAGAAAGACCTGCTGTGAGAGCTGGCTGGACCACCCTCTGATGGAAATAACCTTGATTACGTTTACTTATCTTTGCTAAGCTTCAGTTTCTTTGTCTGAAAATAGCATCTGCATAAAGATGGCCAGCTTCTAGATGTGTGATGGGTACCAGAGTTCATATCCTCATTAGGAACCTCACAGTTTATAGGTAACTTAACCTTCTCAGCTTACTTCATCTTTGTGATGATCAGGCACTCAGTAACCTCCCTTAAAAACTTTAATGAAGCTATGAAAAACAAAAAAGACAGAGAGGACACTTAAGCGTTCCTTAGTAAGTGGAAGAAGCTAATCTGAAGTGGTTATAGTTTATATGCTCACAACCACTATGAGAGCTTGAAACGGAAAAAAAAATGTGTAAAAGTCAATGGCTAGCTGAGGTTAGGGAAGGAAGGAAGGAATGGATAAGCACAGAGGAATTTCAAGGCATTAAATAGACTGTAAGTTGTAGATCTGTGTCATTCTATACTTGTTTAAATCCATTGAATGTATAACACCAAGAGCAAATCCTAATGTAAACTATGGGGAAACCCCCAATATGGAATGTAAATGCCTTTAACTATAAAATCTATAAAATGTAAATGATAGGCTGTGGATGGAAGCCAGGGCCTCGCGAGTTCTAGGATAGTACTGTGCTACTAAAATGTCTAATTTGTGTGCATAAAACAAAAGCAGAACAATAGAGTGGGTGTGGTCTATGGCTTTTGGTTTGGGGTCAGGATCGGGACCAACTATCCCTTAATTTGCATGGATCTGGACTAGTTTCTCCATCATCATCATCATCATCATCATCATCATCATCATCATCATCATCATCATCATCATCATCATCATCATCATTATTTGCCAGTCCTGGGGCTTGAACTCAGGACCTGGGCTCTGTCCCTGAGCCTGTTTGTGCTCAAGGCTAGCACTCTACCACTTGAGACACGGTGCCACTTCCAGCTTTTTCTCGGTAGTTTGTTGGAGATCAGAGTCTCACGGACTTTCCTGCCCAGGCTGGCTTCAAACCATGATCCTCAGATCTCAACCTCCTGAGTGGCTAGGATTACAAGCATGAGCCACTGGCACCTGACTCATTCTTGGAAACTCCTGTGTGCTCCTGTCTTAAACGGGCATTGCATGTGTAGTGAAATTGTACATATTAAATGAGTAAACATTGGTAAAGAACCAGAGAAACTAAAGACTACAGAAAGAGGAAGAGGGAAAAGAACACAGTGCACTGGATGGCTCAGTAGACAGGGCCTCCCTACGTTTTGAAGTACAGGGCCACCGTACATGTGACACTCTATTTAGACATTTGTGCCATCTCTGAAACCTTTAGCCTTGGAGGGGCATAATTTCCTATTCCTTATATAGACATTTATTAGGAAGTAGCTTGTCTCCCTTCTATTTTGAAAAATGTATCATGCTATTTTTAAGTCATACAGGAAAAAAGGACAAAGATTAATAAATTATTGTGTGTCCATTACCCTGTTTTATAAAGCAGGTTCATTTTCATGGCCAACATGGAGTCCTTTTCTCAGACACTGTCTCCTGTTCACACAGACAGAAACCACTGCTGTTCGCACAGACAGAAACCACTGCCCTAAATTTAAGCCAGGTCCATGCGATGTGAACTAGTTTTTAATATGGATATATCTCTTACAGATTAAACATGTGCCATGTTTTTGGACATTTCTTCCTATAAAATGTATTTATATTTTTCAGCTTCATATAAATAGAATACTGTAGGGTGTTTCTAACACGCCGGTCTGTTAAACACGGTTGTGATTTATCTATAATGTTACACACTTGTTTTCATTCAGTGTTCTCTTGTGTGACTGTAGCACATTTCATTCATTGCATCGTTGAAATTCATTCCTTCAGTTACTTCATTACCTTCCCTTTCTTTCTCCCTCCCTCCCTCCCTCCATTACTATTTCCCCATCTTCCTTTCTTCCATTACCAATACATGCAAATATCTTGGCACAAATATGCAGCCTTTCCTCAAGGCTGGTGCTTTGTCCAGCTTTCCTGGATTATGGCATGGGTAGAAAATACTATTTTTACATGCCGTTCACAGCTGCAGCATTCAGCCCCAACCCCGCAGCTGAGTCAATTAATAGCTCAAGTCACTTCTTGAACTCCTTTGGCTCTGTGGCCCGGATTAGGAAGTTCTCCTTAAAGGCATACCTTGGACTGGAAAGGTTCACTTAGTAAAGTGTGAACTATTTTAAACTTCCCTAGAGAATGCTAACTCATTCTCCCCAAATAGTTGTAGCATTTTTTAAAATAATTTTTTATTGTGATTAAGTGATTACATAAATTTCACAGTATTGTGAGATAGTGAGTTGTAGCATTTTTACATGTTGACTAGCAGTGCTTGGTTCTAACTCCTTATCAAGACTGGAAATGTCAGACTGTGAATGCTTTTATTAGTATAATTTTCTGCTTTTACACCTTGTCATTATATCTCTTGCCATATTTTATGTTTATGGGTTTGTTAATATTTATATATTTGTATCACCCTAATTCTTTATCATTTTTATGTCTTACAACTGTCTATTCCCAGTTGATTCAATTTATGCCTTTATTTCTGAAGAATGACTGAAATTATGATACTGACAAGTTTAGCAGTTTTCCTCTTGAACATTTGTAAGTTTCTCATTTTGTGAAAATCTTACAGATTTTCATAATAGAAAATAGAAAAGCACAGTATTCTCCTAGTTTTTTCTATTTATTTTTTGATTATTTTTGTTGAGACTAAAGAGGGAAGAATCTAGTTTTGCTTTCTATTTGCTTAATTACTCTAAGACCAGTTATAAAATGGTCTACTTTTCCCTCACAAATAGTCAAAGACAGCTCTGCCATCTATCAAGTCCCTGTTGGGGTTTTATTTTTCAGTTTAATTAAATTCGATTAAGTGCATATTGTACACCCATCACCTAGCTTCATCACCTGGTTCTTGTATGTTGCCAACAATCAAATATATAAACTTGCAAGAAAAAGAGAAACAGTAATTCCCTCTCTGTGGCCAAATTTGAAAATGCTGGATAGAAAAAAGGCGACGTAAATTGTGAACCAAGCCAGAAGACACCAGTATCAGCAAATAGTAAAGGGACTTTGACCTTTGATCAAATGCATTAGTCTGTTTTAACTCTTAGGGTCACACGTATAGAATGCTTGATGCAGAGAAGGAAGAGGTAGAATTTAGCCCTGATGATCATATCAAGAAAGTAATGCTTCTTGCCTATATAGATGTCACATTTAAGAGAATCAGTTTAAAATTCTTGGGACTTATTGGTGGGAAATAGGCTAATACACTGTCTATTTTAAGACAGCAGGGGTAAAAGGTAGACTGAGTGTCTCTCACATTCCCATTTAGCTTTATGCCAAGTCATTTTATGGGAGCAGTGACATCTAGTGTTTGCTCCTGGAATGGTCAGGCCTTTGGTTGAAGTAAATGTCTATATCCCCAGGCAGCCTACAAACCTATTTCTCCATCTTCTGACTCTCTCAGTTTGGAAGCACCTCACATTTACATAAGGCACAAGGACTAGTTTGTCCCAGGCTTTTATAACCCTGTCACAGGTTTTGTCTTGGAGATCAGACATTTTTCTTGTATTCTGGCTCTATACTAGCAAGGATTGTGCTCCAAAGCCTCTTGGGAATAAGCCATTTCTGGGATCCATCTGAAGATCTGCAAAGAATTTTAAGTGAGAAAAAAAAGTATTTTTAATTTTTTTAAAGGACACAAACTTAAAACTCAGATTTTTCTTAAAATATATTTTGACCAAAAAAGTGATTGGAAAGGTCTTGAAAAAATAAAAATGAAAACTACCAAGCTCTTTGGTTCAGTATGTTCTGATAAAGTCAGTTAGCTATTGGTTACCAGATCACTTTTTTCTTTCATTAAAGTTTGAGGTTTCACAAATATGTATTTTATTTGTACATCTTGGTGCACATAGCACTGAGAAATTGTTGAGTTTGAGGAAGAAGAAAAGCCTTTTAAGTGATTATTATCCATCCTCCTCCCTCTCATTTCCTTCCACAGCTCATTCCCCAGCCATGTTGATAATGAAGAGCAGCCTGTGCTTTGTTTTTAGTCGAATATTGGGGTGGCATTTATTGTTCCTTGTTTAGGTTAAGTCTTTGTGCTTTTATACTGATCTGTGACCCCTGAGTTCATGATTCTGTGGACCGTGGGGACCCCCATGGGAGTCATCCTATAATCATCTCCTCTTGTATCAGAAAGTCTGAATGTTTTCTGAGATTCTTGAGTGTGTTTTTATCTGGTAAGCTATTAGAATAAAAACTTTTCTATTGATCTCTTTGGTCCTTCAGACTCCAGGAAAAAAAATAGGGATTTTTTAAAAAAGTGAATAGGTCATTATAACTATATTAATCGTTATTGGTACCTGACTTGATTAGTGGTAGCAAAAACAGTGATAGAATGCCTTTCTTAGTGTCTTAACAATATATATATATATATATATATTTGTGTGTGTGTGAGTGTGTGTGTGAGTGAGTGCTGTCCCTCAGCTTTTTGTTGTTGTTGTTGTTCAAGATTAGCTCCGTTTTCAGCTTTATTTCTGGTTAGAGATGAGTCTCCCAGACTTTCCTGCCCAGGTTGGCTTTGAACCTTGATCCTCAGATCTCAGCCTTCCAAGTAGCTAAGATTATAGGTGTAAGCCACCAGTGCCCAGCTCTTAAACACACTTTTTGTAAAATACATTTAAAAAGAATAGCTTGTGGGGCTGGGAAGGTGGCTTAGTGGTAGAGCGCTTGCCTTGCATGCATGAGGCCCTGGGTTCGATTCCTCAGCACCATATAAGCAAAAAGAAAAAAGCCGGAAGTGGTGCTGTGGCTCAAGTGGTAGAGCGCTAGCCTTGAACTGAAGAGCTGAGGGACAGCACCCAGGCCCAGAGTTCAGGCCCCATGACTGGACCCCCCCCCCCAAAAAAAGAATAGCTTGTACAGCTATCAGTGCCCTAAATGCTAATCTGTAGATTGGAGTTAGGGAATTCTAGTGCCGTCTGCTGGTGCCCATCCTTTCCCTGTAGTCCCTCAGGTACTTTAAGCCCCCCTCCCCCCAAAAACGAGTGATTCGTGAACCTTTCCAGACTACTCTGAAGCAAAGTTCTTTATAAGTTGTTTCTTAAAAGTATGCATAAATAAATATATTAAGTTACTGTTTTCTGCCTGGGATTTGGGGCCAATGACAGTGCAGATGGATTTCAAGCACATTGAAATGGTACAAATCCATTCCCCCCAACTAGTTCACCTATTGGCTAGGTTGACTGATTTGCCTTAGAGATAACACAGTGATCCTTCCTTTGTATCCATTCCTTTCTTAATGTATTTATTGAACAAATATTTAGCAGATGCAGTGTTCCATGCAGGAGAGAGAACATGATAAAGCACAGGTGCCTTGCCAGAAAATTTCCTGGATACGTGGAGCTTGGATTTTAGTTGGAGGTGATTACTATGAACGATAAATATCACAAAGAATTCAGCTATTCCGTATGGCTCACACGTGGTACAGAAATAAGAAAATGGAGATCAGGATAAGAAACCAGGCATTTCCAGCATAGGTGGGGCGGTGAAGATGGTCTTCGTTGAAAAAGTGACATTTGAGCCAAACCCGAGGTTTGGCAAGGACAGTCCTAGCAGAGGGATCCAGCACTGTGAAGGCCCGCAGAGCAAGTGCGCATGTGTTCCGATGCCTCAAGGAGACTAGTATGGCTGTGGCCAAGAGAGGGAAGGAGGTAGTGACGAGGGAAGCAGACCACCTCGTGCCTTAAGGGTAATGTTTGTTCTTCATCACCACCCCAGGGAACACCTGCCTTTATACTGTCCTTCCTGGTCCTTTCTTGCTGCCAGCAATTTCCCACATTGCACTTTTCAGATGGTGTGCCCACCCTTAGGAAGAGCCGTTACATCTTCGATCTCAGACTTGCTCCGAACTGATGTACCTTTCAGGCCACATGGTACATTTTGCAGAATGTTTCAGAAGTGTGGAGGATCTTGAATATTTTTTGCTTCCGTACCGGACAGTCAACTCAGGATTCTTTTGCTTGGGCTGCTTAAGCTACACTTCCAGTCCTTTTGCTTTAGCACAAAAGGGGCTTGGGCTTTTGTTATGATCCACCTACCTCCTGCTCCCAAGTAGCTGGGATTACAGGTGTGAATGACCAAGCTCAGCCACAGGACTGAAGTCCACTGGATGGTAGACTCAGGGGCTTTGCTGGCAAAGGTCGGAGGCAGAGTTCTGTGGAACAAATTGGTCATTATCAATTTAGAGAAATATTTTTGTTTGATTAATTTGTACCACATGTAAGTTCTCTGTTAGACTTTGTCTCGCTGAAATCTCAAGCTTTTTGAGGGGGACAAATGGGAGAGCTAATGTGAAATTTTAACTAGAATTCAGCTAAACAATACTTGATTATATCCCATAGACAGAGATTGTTTTCCCCAATATATTGGTCACCTTAGGATGAATTCAGTTGAAATTCTTCACATTTCCGATTAGACGGGACATTAAGGATTCTCTGTGATAACGTGTTAATTCCATTAGCCTCATCACCATTCGCTCGATTGTGTGTGCATACATTTGCGTGGCTGTCTGTCTGTCTGCCTGCAATGCATCTTCTTCTGAAAGTATTTCTCCCTCCAGAATCCTGAATGGTATTTTTCCACTCTTGTCCTTATAAGAAGTCAAGTAAGTTGCCAAGAGTGCCTGGTGAGAATATGTTCTCTCTCCCCTCCAGTACAAAATCACTCAGCAGACATTGTTCTCATTCAATGCTGGGGAAAGAAGCAATTTGAGCTGGTGGTGAAAACTAAGCATCAGATGACTTGGTGATTTAGTTTGCAGGGGCTGCTGGCAATGATAATCTGACCTTCTCAGAAAGGGCATGCTCAGTAGACTGGCTTTTAAATCTAGTTATTAGGCAAGGCTGCTCCTAATCTTTGTACCATGCTCCTCTTAAGGCCTACAGCCCTGGAGAAGGCTGCGTAGGACAGGAATTACCAGCAGGAAGGCATCACAGAAGGGCCAGGAAGGTGGCTCAGTGGTAGAGTGCTTACCTTGCATGCATGAGGCCCTGGGTTCGATTCCTCAGCACCACATATGCAGAAAAAGCCAGAAGTGGCACTGTGGCTCTAGTGGTAAAGCACTATCCTTGAGCTGAGGAGCTGAGGAACAGTGCCCAGGCCCAGAGTTCAGGGCTCATGACTGGAAGAAAAAGAAAAAAAGGCATCATGGAGATTCACCCTGGCTCTGTATGTCACAGATTTTCAGTAGGCAGTTGGGACATCTTTTGGAATATAGACTTGGTGGAAATTCAGGTATTACAAGTTAATGTGTTTGTCTGTTTGTTTGGTTTTTATTTTTTTAAATACTGATCCGAGGTTTGAACCCAGGGTCTATGCATTGCATTTTCACTGAGCTTTTTTCTTTTCCCTTCAAGGTTAGTGCTGTACTGTTTGAACCACAGATCCATTTCTGGCTCTTGGGTGGTTAATTGGAGGTAAGAGTCTTACAGACTTTTATGCCTGGGCTGGCTTTGAACCATGATCCTCAGATCTCAGCCTCTTGAGTAGCTAGGATTACAGGTGGCATGAGCCACCAGTGCCTGTCATGCTAGTCATTTTTTTATATCTAGATTTCTCTAGCATTCACTAGCTCCTGACCCCTGTCCATCTGTCTCTGGCTATTACTATTACTGATGGTTACTATTGGCTGTCCTTTCTCTGGCTTGAACAAATTTTACTTCCATCGTGGCTCCTCTTCCTAACTACTAAGATGTCATGGTCGGTGCTTATTTTTGTAATCTAGTGAGCCCTAAGGGATGAAGTTTGAATTGTTCCCTTTTATGGGAAACCACAGATATTCTTGCATGCAATGGAGAGAAGTTAACCTTGATGTGGGGTGGAGCAAGTCTGCATGGCTGGCTGCTTTGCTGTAGGAGAGAGAGAAGGGCTCAGAAGGAGAAAGTAGGAAGACGTTGCAAGGAAAGCCAGGATACATTGTAATCCATTGGAACAGATTCACCCCAATGTTCTTCATCAAAGCATAACATAGAACTGTACTCCAGCATAAGTATATACATCCATCCACAACACAATAACAGTGATCCTGATTGTCACAAATACTAGCAAGGATAATGATGATTACTATTGCCAGGTGCTGGTGGCTCATGCGGATAATCTGAGGATCACGGTTCAAAGTCATCCTGGACAGGAATATCTATGAGACTCTCTCTAGTTTACCACTAGATAACCGGAAGTAGAGCCATGGCTCAAAGTGGTAGAGTGCTAGCCTTGAGAGAAAGAGCTAAGATACAGTGTCCAGGCCCTGAGTTCAAGCCCTATGATTGCCGAAAAAAAGGAAAAAGAAAAACTCCTGAAGCTACAGAAAAGAAAACCATCTAGCAGAACTTAGAAACATGATATCTTCTTCCAAGTACAATATTTGAAAATACTATGGCTAGAGACTTGAAATGAGTATCAGTAGGATATTCACAGTATTATGGAATAGTGAGATTGACTTGTGAAACTCAAAGCAGTGAACAGGTTCCTGGGTGTCCCCAAATGTTTAATCAAAATCCAAATAATTGAATTGCTCCAGCTAAATTCTGAGAGTTGGCTTTTATAAACAGCGATGTTTTGTCATGCAGTTTTATTATTATTTTTTAATCTACCTACTTTATTTAAAAAAAAAAAAACACTTGAGCAGAGAAACAGACAGGACAGAATCCTTCTGGGCTGACCCTTCTTTATTTTTACAATATGACATTTTCAGTTTTGAGTGTGGCCAGGAACTCTAGCCCTTGGGAGGCTGAGGCCGAAGTATCACAAGTTCAAAGCTAACCTGAGCTATATCATGAGAACCTGTCCCCCACTCCCAATGCAAAGAAACAACATTAACAAAAACCAAATGGAAACTTTTTCTGCTAGCTCAAGGAAAAATCACAACCTCCTCCACAAAAAAAGAGACTTTTAAACATTAAAAGCAGAGAAGCAGTGTTGTTTTCTTTATAAAACTATTGCATGTTAACTAATAAAATTCAAAAGTGCCAAAGAGTTTTTATTACTAGACATACCATTATTAGCGTGCTAATTTCATTTTTATTCTTGAAAAAAACCTGTGGTTGTAATAAGAATTCCACTGCAGAAATTTTTTTACATGTTCCCCTTACATTTTTTTGTCTAATCAAACAAGAACATCTAGGTTTCAGAAAATGGAAACTTTTATCTAGTGAAAAGGCTATATATATCATATATATGATAGAAAATAAGTATAGTCTGCCTTTCTAGTAATGTATCATTTTGTCTTACAATAAGGAAATATATTTTTTTGCCCTGAAAATAGTGGATCCACTTAGGTCTTTGACAATAATACAGTTTAGTTTGATAAGTACTACTTTTCAATTGACCTGGGGATTAGTAATACCAGTTTAAATAAAAACACAAGTTGAACATAAAGTACAAAATAAAATGCTTTGGACCAGGGTGTGTACCCTTCGATGTTTATTTTTTTGATTCTAGAATATTTGCATCTACCTAATGAGATATGTTGGGGATAGGACTCAGATCTAAACACTAAAATTAATATTTCATCTGAATGTGATTATTTATTTAAAGTAGTTTTCACATAAAATTAAATTTGTGTACATTGAATCATGAGCTGTAGAGTCATATTGGGTGTTCAGGATGTTTTGGATTTCGAAGCATTTCAGATGTTGAACTTTTCAGATGTGGCATTCAACCTGTGGTATTCCCTTGCAATTCTTTCCCTTCCTAAACCCCTCCCTTTCCTTCCTTTCCCTTCCTAAATCCTTCCCTTCCTTTCCCTTCTCTTTCCTTCCCTTCCCTTCCCTTTCTTTCCCTTCCCTTTCCTTTCCTTCCCTTCCCTTCCTTTTTTCTTTAGAGTTTTTATGAAACTATATGAGTTATCCAAGGTAGAATTTCACTGTGAAATTTCCCCTCACATGTAATGTACCCCATTAAATTCACCCTCTACTACTCTTTTAATAAAACAATTCCAGCATACTTTATTGCTCTGTTTTCATACATGCATATAAATTACTTGAACCACATTCACCCCTTCCACTCACCTACCAACAGATCCTGCTTTAATTCTCCTTGTAATCTTTATCCTAAACCATGTTCTTGATTAATACCACTATTGGACATATAGAATGGCTCCCAGAACTGGAACAGACATAAATGCAGAAAAAAAATAATTTGAACTCAATCCTATTTGGCTTCCATACTATGAAGCCTTCCCTTGGGGGTCTTTTCCTTCTTTCTTCATCTCTTCCCAAGTTCTTCCTTCAAAAGAAATGTCTGATTTCTTTCTGTCTCTCCCCTCAGCATGCTAATAGGAAGCAGGTTTACTCATGTAGATAGGCAGTTAATTCTGAGAAGCGAGTTTTGTACAAAATGAAAGGAATTCCATTCTAGTTGATAAAACATTGTTTGACTACTCACAGACCTTCATTTTCTAGCTGCTTTCTATTTTCCAAAGAATTTTTCCCCCTCTAACTCATGAAGGAATGGAGCAGATGTTTATATTTTCATTTTAGTGAGGTTCAGATAGCGGGAGTAATTTGGATCAGGTTCCAAAGCGTGTCCTTGGTAGAGGGCGGCCATGAACCTGGTCTCCTGCATCCGACAGTAGGAAGTGTGCCTATTTCTTGGAGCTCATTCTGATGTAGGTGCCCCTTTTCTAAAGCAACAACTTCATTAAAGGCAGCAATGGTGAGCAGAGCCAAATTGAAGTCAAGCCAAGTTTCTGGGTAATGGGAGCAGAGCTAGCTTAAAGAGCCCAAGCCCTCCCGTTCTACCACATTCCCATCTGCATCTTGACACACACGTTTGTCTGCACCCCAGTCCATCAGCAATCGTGGCCAATTACCAGATGAGCTTAGAATGGACTCCAAAGATGGTCACATGTGTTGCTCTTCCCCAAGGTCTTTGTTCTGGTCCAATGTCAGCCAACTCTCTGTTTGCTCAAGGCCAAGGTTGCGTGATTACTTGCTGTAGACATTTGCTTTTCTTCATTATATATAACCTGCTATTTCTCAAGCGTCTGGCTCTGTATAATAAGCTTTAAAGCTTATAATCTATCGTATTCTTTGATGTCTTATGGAGTTGGAAGGAGTCAATAAGACTTTTTCCCTGGCAGAAGAGAATGGGAAGTAAATAAAATAGGTATGTGCCGGTGACGTCAAAACCATACCACTAGCTTCCAATTTATTAAGTCCCTACTATACCTTACAGGTTGCATGAAAAGCAATATGAAAGTTTTCACAGTAAATGTCCTAGGCTTCTGTTTTACAGAACGTGAAGGTGAGGTTCTGTAAGAAATATGCTTGGAACAGAATTGTTCCAGGAATGGGACCTTGCGGACCCTCATTTAAATCATGTTCAAATATTTTCAACATTCTCTCAGTGGGGTAGCAGGCTGGTAATAATGAGAGAGGCATGTGATTTGTATTCATTGTCCTTGGCTACTTCGGTAGTTGGACCTACCAGAGTTTGGTTGGCTTTGGAAGAGGTTGGAAGAGAAGCCAGGTGTCCGTGGCTCACACCTGTAATCCTAGCTACTGAGGAGGCTGAGATCTGAGGATGGTGGTTCAAAGCCAGCTTGGTCAGGAAAGTCCATGAGACTCAACACCTTCAAAAAGCAAATAAATAAAAATAAATCTGTTCATCTAAAGAGAGGAAGCTGTACCATCCAAAAAGAGAAAACATTTTCACATTGTTTCAAAGTCTTTTATACACAAGTGAAAACCCCACAAACAGAAGGCTGGGATAGCTGATGTCTTATTTTGAAAAATGGCACTGTGTGAGTGTGTGTGCGTGTGCGTGTGTGTGCGCGCGCGCGTGCATGTGCATGTATGCCAGTACTGGGCATTGAACTCAGGTCCTGGGTGCTATCCCTGAGCTTTTGGGCTCAAGGCTAGTGCTCTACCACTTGAGCCACAGTTCTGCTTTTTGGTGGTTAATTGGAGATAAGAGTCTTACAGACTTTCCCTGCCCAGGCTGGCTTCAAATCAAGATCCTCGGGTTTCAGCTTATGAGGTGAGAGGATTACAGGTGTACAGCTGGCACTTGCCTCAAGCAGGTTTCTTTATTTTTTTAAATTTCTTTTTACAGTTTTTTTTCTAAACGTACTATATGAAGGTGATATACAGAGGGATTACAGTTACATAAGCCAGGTGATGAGGAAATTTCTTTTTGGATAATATCTCACCCCTTCTCTTGCTCGACTGGATTTCTAATTCAGTCGTGTGAGGGACATTTATGTTATTGATATGAAAAACTCGTATTTCTATGGTTAAATTAATCGAAGAAATGAGGCTGAAATGTTGCCAATCTGAGGACTAAATTCCTAATTCTAGCTGCACAATCTTATTTATTTATTCTTAGAAAACAAGGATGACCATTTCCATATTCAGGGGTAGAGGCAGAAGTTGAAAACATTAGTTGTAATTTCTGCTTGGGAAAATAGCAGAGATCTAAAATTAGTCTTATTAGACCACAGATATGTGGCCAGCCAAATTTAATGTGGGATTTTAAAGTTCAAGGGGTTAAATAGTTCAAAGTAGCATGGCTAAAAAAAAATAAAGAAGCAAATAGAAAATGCACTTTTTTTTCTTTCACTTTTACTTGGTAGGCTACAAAAATTATTTAAAGAACATATTTACATTTTTTTTCGGTCATAGGTCTTGAACTCTGGGCCTAGGCACTGTCCCTGCGCTCTTCAGCTCAAGGCTAGTGCTCTACCACAGAAGCTACAGTACCAGTTCCGGTTTTCTGGTGCTTTATTGGAGATAAGAGTTTCATGGACTTTCCTGCTTGGGCTAGCTTTGAACTGTGATCCTCAGATCTCAGCCTCCTAAGTAGCTAGGAATACAGGCATAAGCCACCAGTGCCCAGCCATATTTACATTTTTATGATCCTACTTAAAAGTCTTTGGAAATGTGAAAAAGGTATTGAGTATTAAAATGTGTTCAAAATGATTGTTCTGATTGAATAAACCAATTCCCTCCAAGGTATTGAATTTATCACATACAAAGGAAACAGTATTTTTGAGTAGAGATTCTTAATGTTTAGCTTCAGATTTTCTACATGTTTAGGTTTATTGGCTGAAATGTGTAGTCAGGACCAGAAGTTTTGATCTTAGAGTATTTCTTAAATATGTTGATGCTTATTTCTCATTTAGATAGTCCGTTAGATTGAAGCTAAAACTTCAAAAACAGCAAATTTAGACACAGTCTCAATCCTGCCATTCTCAGAAACTGAATTATGGAGTGTCACCCCTTATGTCTTGAAAGCAGAAACGCACTTGGAAAACGAATATGTAAGAGGACACCTGTGGTTTATTTCTTCACAAGCCTGCCTCATGAATCCAGAACACAGCAATGATTGTAATGTGAGTCATTCAAAGACCAGTGCATAGTGTATGCCACACGGAGAAGTGCTTAATTGTGTATCACACCTAGGAGCCAAAGTCAACAGCACCTTATTTTATATCATGCAAAAAAAGCTAACCCAGCCAGGCACTGGTGGCTCACACTGGTAATCCTAGCTACTCAGGAGGCTGAGATCTGAGGATCGTGGTTCAAAGCCAGCCCTGGCAGGAAAGTCCATGAGACTCTTATCTCCAATAAACCATTAGAAAGCTGGAAGTGGCGCTGTGGCTCAAGTGGTAGAGCACACACCTTGAGCTGAAGAGCACAGGGACAGTGCCCAAGCCCAGAGTTCAAGCCCTACGACCAACAACAACAAAAAAAGCTAATCCACTGTGAGCAGGGATCCAGGCAAAGGACACAACACCCCAACCCCTTCACTCCTCAACAAACAGCAACATCCAAAATGGAATTATTCCAACAAAAGCAACAGGACTTACAAAAGTATTTTAAGTCAAGTGTGTGTGTGTGTGTGTGTGTGTGTGTGTGTGTGTGTGTGTGTGTGTGTGTGTGTGTGTGTGTGTGTGTGTGTGTGTGTGTGTGTGTGTGTGTGTGTGTGTGTGTGTGTGTGTGTGTGTGTGTGTGTGTGTGTGTGTGTGTGTTGCTTTGCAGTTACAAAATGAAAACAAGGAGACTGAGTGCCCTCTTGTGGAGAAAATGTCCTTTGTCATACTCAACTTGTGGTACCACTATTTTCTTTTCTCTTCTTTCTTTCTTCTTCTTTTTTTTAATGTTATGGTAAAGATGCTGTACAGAGGGGTTATAGTTACATGCATAAGCAAAAAGAAAACAGCGAAAGCTCTGACCTCTTGGCATCATTCTACAATACTGTACAAACACACACATTTTTCCAAAGAGGTACACAGTGTGAGGATATGGCCATGCACTGATATGTAATGACATTCATGCTCAAGACCTTGCCCCTCACTGCCCCCCCATATGCTCTTAAAGGATTACTGCAATGCATTCTATCTTTAAGCTTTAGTTTATTAAAATGAGACATGTTGGATATAAGATTAATCATCAACATACCTACATTTAAAAAATGCTGGGCACTGGTTGATGGCTCACACCTGTCATCCTAGCTTCTCAGGAGTCTGAGATCTGAGGATTGCTGTTCGAAGCCAGACTGGGCAGGGAAGCCCATGAGACTCTTATTGACAATTAACCATCAGAAAACCAGAAGTGGAGCTGTGTGGATCAAAGTGGTTGGCACCTGAGTTCAAGCCCAATGACTGACTATACATATATATAGATATAATATTACATATTATATAATATATAATATATATGTAATGATCTTTTCAGTTGAATTGGAATAGATGATGGCAAGGAGACTCTGAATGGGGACAGGTTAGTACTGATGAGTGAGGAGAACTGTCAACCTCAGTCCTAGCATCTAATGAGAGAATTCAGGCAAAACCCCAAACGTGGTAAAAGTGATGGGAAAGTTTATGAGGAAAGAAAAGTGGCAGGAAGATGTGTCCATGAAACTTCAGCCATCTTTAGGGTAGTGAGTGGAGACTGAGGGAGAAGGGGCAAATTGCTGCCTGGTTGAAAGGTCTCAGTTACAGGTATGGCTTGGTCGCTATCTCAGTTCTGATTCTCCAGGGTTTCAAAGAACTTGTTATTGATTCCCAGGAGACAGCCTTCTCCTGCCCTAGGGTGCAGCCTGATCACTAGAGGCCATCATGGTCCTTTGGGGGTCATCTGTCCTTCAAAGCTCTCAGTCCCTTGTCATAAAGATGGCATTGACCAGTTCTGTCCTTCCAAGGAGATTGTAAAGTGGCAGCCGAAAGAATGGCTCAGAGCAAGTTCTAATACAAAATGGAAGTAGAGAAGGCAGACTTTTGTCCTGCCTTTAGACGGACAGTTCAGGGCAGCAGAAAGTTTCCCTGTTACAAAGGAGCATCCAATGGTTTGAAGCATGTAGCCTCTCTGGTGAGAACATTGGTTGGCCTTGGAGATTTGAGCATTTGCTTGCGCAGCATGAGGGATTGCTATCCTCAGGTTCAGTCTACAGGGCTGAGGCCATCAGGGAGTCCAGAAGGTTCGTTACAGCACCTGCACAGAGCTTTTACAATCACATCCTCATTTCAAGTTTCCTTTGCCTTTCCCTGTTGTTTATGTCTAACTGCTGCCTATCACGAGTCTCACTATGTTTTTACACTGATGGATTTAAATGAACCATAAAATCTTTTAAGAAAAATAAGGGAGGGAGGGAGGAAGAGTGAAGGGAGGAATGAGGAAGGGAGGGAAAAAAGGAAGGAAGGACAAAGGGAAAAGAGAAGAAGGACGGGGAAAGGTCAGGGAGGAGAGGGAAGGAAGGGGAAGGAGGGAGGAATTGGAAAGGGAGAGAAGGGAAGGGGAATGAAACAAAGGGGAGAGAAAGCAAAGGAAAAGAAAAGGAGAAAAGAAGACAAGAACAAGAAGGAATCCATGGAGCTCTACCTGTGTCTTGAGTCAGGAAGAGCAGTAAGTTAGCAAGCTGGAACTTGGGAATGTTGCACAGTATGACAGCTTTTGAAAAACCCTCTAAGAATGCTCTACATACAAAATACAAAACACTGCCCCGTGTGTGTGTGTGTGTGTGTGTGTGTGTGTGTGTGTGTGTGTGTGTGTGTGTGTGTGTGTGTGTGTGTGTGTGTGTGTGTGTGTGTGTGTGTGTGTGTGTGTGTGTGTGTGTGTGTGTGTGTGTGTGTGTGTGTGTGTGTGTGTGTGTGTGTGTGTTGCTGAGAAACATGGCTCTTAGTGTTCTGTGTATCTTCTGCCACATTTGAATCCTGTCTCCAGTTAGATGCTGGTCCCTTCTAGAACAAAGGTATTTGTCTCTCTCATCCACTGACACAGTCATTGTCTCTTCATGACAACTTATTGAGAAGCTCCTGGTTGATTGGCAGCCCTTTAAGACAGGTCTGAGGCAGGGAAGGATAAAGGCAGACCATCTAAATGAAAGTCGCCCTTTCGTTCCTCTAAGAATTCTGAGTGCCTTATGTACCCTTCCCTCAGGACTTACAATTCACAGTGTGAAGAGTTATAGCCCCCTAATCTAAGTCATTTGGTAAGCAACAGGAAATACTTAGTCTTTTTGTGAAATTGCAATCCTATCTGTGTACAGACATGTTTGGGATGCATCAAACCCCCCATAGAAATACTGCTTTATTTTGGAAGTTACCTTTCACTGGCTTTGTTCTATTTTCCTTCTCCAAACATAAAAATGACTCCCAAAGGTATTGATGCAAAGCAGTTGAGCTCTCTTTTGAAGAAAAGTATGAGACTTTTTTTGTGTGTGTATTATTCTTTTGGTGTGGATAGTGGAGGAAATGTTAACAAAAAAAGCAAAGCAGGAAGAATTTGCCTTAGAGAAAGAAGTCGCAGCAATATTCTTTATAGCACCACCACCACCTCTTGTGTGGTCATATGTTTAAGTCAGAGGATTTCTATGATCATCTCTGTCTTCTTCCAGGAGGGAGAACTTAGTGAGAGAGAGGGTGAATCCAGATCTGAACAACAACCAGGCTCTACCCACCTTAGAGTTCACCATTGTACCACTCAGCCTCTTGATAAGTAGTGCCAGGAAAGAATAAGCCACATTGAGCCAGGCTCCAGTGGTTTAATGTCTGGAATCCTAGCTACTCAGGAGTTGACAGATTCCCTTAAAGCCACCGTTTTGGTGATCACACTCAACCCTTGGGTTAACTCCCAGTACTATCAATGTTTAATTTCTGCTAAAGATACCATTCCTTTTCTAAAACTTAACAAAAAGCAAGCTAGCTAGTCAAGGTAAGCAAGAAAACTTACATTTTCACTGGGGACCAGCTCCCAAGTCTCAAGTGCTTATAAGCTTTAAAAAGAATAAACCAAGAAATTACGAGTAAACACATAAAAGTAGCAATAGTGCCAATAAATGAAGAGGGCCGACTCCAGCACTCCATGTTCAAGTGCAAACTGTAATGCAGGAAGGGAAGGCTGATAAATCCTCACGTGAGACTCTGCTCTCACAAAGCCTGCAACTTCATGTGCTACCAGACTGTCACCAACTTGGGGTCATCGGCACATGTGAAGAACAGGTCTCTGTTTTTCCAGCCCTCTAAGCTATTGAAAAGATAGTGGGGAACATGGATTTGTTCTTCTCATGGACTTTCCTGCCCAGGCTGGCTCTGAATCATGATCCTCAAATCTCTGCCTCCTGAGTAGCTAGGATTACAGGCATGAGCCATCCGTGCCCAGCCTGAGCTCCTGTTAATCAAATGCCTGAGATCATCAACTTCAAAAGACAAAGGGGGCTGTTGGAGCTCATAGCTGTGGTGGTTTCAGTTGGTGATAAGCTGGCCATAGTGTTGGGTACATTGTGGCAGACTGTGAGGTGGGGCTCACTTGGTAGCAAGGAAATAAAAAGAGAGGAAGGAGGAGGAAGAGGCTGAGGTCCCATTATGTTCCTCGAGGGCACACTTCCGATTGCTGACAGGCACCCCGCTAGGTTGCAGTTAAGGGTTCCATGAGTTAGCAGTAATACCCCACTAGGGACTGGGCTTTGAGCACACGCCCTTGGAGAGGCATGCTGGATGCAAGCTATTGAAGTGCACTGGGCCAATCTGGGGTGCCTGAGGCAGAGGGGAATTCTGGGAATGATGGTCCCAAGGGCAAGAAGCAGCACAGGTCATGGGATGCCAAGAAGCCTGACCTCCAGCCCCAGAAGCTGTTGTGAAGGCTCATGGGAAGGTCTACTTGTTCCACCTCCCCGTCATTCTTTCTGACATATGGAGCAGAGGCCAGTTTGGAGCCGATGTCATCTTGCCCCCTAGAGAATTCTAGATGGAAGTGCTGGCTGGAGGTGGATTGTCTCTAGGATAGGAAATATGAAGCCCATTTTCCTTTTTGCTGGTCCGGGGGCTTGAACTCTGGGCTTGGTCACTGTCTTAGGCTTAATTAATTATTTATTTTTTGTTAATCATGGGACTTAAACTCAGGGCCTGGACACTGTCCCTGAGCTCTTTTTTTTTTTTCTCAAGGCTAGTGTTTTACCATGTTGAGCCACAGCTCCATTTCCAATTTTCTGATGGTCAGTTGGGGATCTCATGGACTTTCCTTCCCAGGGCTGGCTTTAAACTGAGATCTTCAGATCTCAGCCTCCTGAGTAGCTAAGATTACTGGCATGAGGCACTAGTAGTGTGCTAGGAAGGCCATTTTCAAAAGCATCTCTCCTTGTTGCATTTGACCTGCTATAGCTCCCATGTTCCTCTTTGACACAGCATTAGGCTTGGCACAGTGAATGCTTGGATCTCAACCATGATTCAGGTTTGTTTAGGTTTTCCAATTCTTGGCATCATTTCACAAAACCTTTCCAATTCAAGTCCGCTCTTTAGTTCACCCAACCAAAGTGTTTGTTGAGGATTCATATTCCAACATTACCTCTCCATAGAGAGTCGGGAGTGTTTATGTCTACCTTGGTTCAGTTTTCCAATTCTAGTTTTCTTATCACAAACCCACATCATTCTTTTCATTTTTCTCATTACTTGATGGATACTGGTTCCAACTCCTTGCTGTCTGGTATTTTCTACCTAACATGAAACGAAAACAACAGGAAAAGTTTAATCTTCCCCAGAGGAACTTGCGCTACAATTTTTCAAGGGGTCATTTTAATCTTTTGAACTCCTGAGTTGCTTTAAATAGTAACTCACGAGTGGATTGGTTGCCAAACAACATGAGATTGTAATGTTTCAAAAAATTCTTTATGGAAATGTAACTTGATATTGGTCAGAATAGCTACATTCAGACAATCAGTACTGCTTTGACCTTATTAGTGCTTCAAAAAGAACGGAAAAGTACTAGAATAGGGTGCCCATCTCGGCCATTGACAAACATGCACACAATGGCCAGCCATTCAACTATTTTTGGCTTTGCGTTTTCCAGAACATGAAAGAGGCCTAGTTAGGTCATAACTAAAATCTGCGACTGGGAAATTGTGAATTTGTTTTTTAATGGAAGCATTTTGAAATTTGATGGCAACTATAATCCAAATGTTTTCACCAAGATTTGAGGGTTATTAAAAACAACAACCCTCTGTACAGTATCATTACAATAAAAAGATTTTAAAAAATAAAAATGATCAGTAATTAAAAAGGAAAAAAAAACAACAGAAATCAAAAACAAAACAAAAACCTCTTTCAATGGTAGCCTTATTCTTTAGCAAAGTTTGCCCCCTAGTGGCTAATCAGACCAAAATGGTACTTGGCTTTATACCATTGAACAAAGAAAGGCTTCTAGGTGTGAGTGTTGGATATAATTATTATATTAATTAGGTTTTAAGAAACTTAGTCTATTTTTAAAAATAGAATCTATTTAAAGGGACGAAAATATTTTAAATTCCAATCAGTCTTGTGTCTGGTTCTGTTTTTAGTTTCTAGATGCCATCCTTCTCTAAAGTCTCATGAAGCATGAATTGCTTTCGCTTATGGAGACAGTACTGGAGCTCACAACCTCTCACTGAGCTTGCTTGCTTGGCTGGCACTCAATCACCTGAGCCACATGTGCGGCCCTCTTATTTTGGAAATGGAGTTGAGGATTTTTTTTTGTTTTGGTTCTGGATGGTTTTGAACAGTTAACTTCTGGTTTTCAGCTACCTTGGTAGCTAGGATTACAGGCAGGAGCCTCTGGCAGCTAGCTGTGCTTTTATCTTGTTCTGAGTCTTGGAATCCTATGTCAGAAACCATATATACAAGCATTACTTTCCCAGCTCACCCAGTCTTTCACAGATAACTACTACTGTGCCTCTGTGACACAATTATGTCACATGACTTTTGAGAAAAAAGTCAGTGCTGAGAGGTTAAAGGCTTTCATATTTCATAAGATTTTTTTTTACCAAATATTGAGTGACTAGATTGATAGGAATAGTCTGTGCTTTGAACTAGCATAAAAAAATGGAGCATTTTATTGACATTGGAAAATATGCAAAAACATATTCTACTTGACATTTAGTATGGGTCCACTTGACCTCTCTTTTGAACCACATTAGTATATAGTCCAAATAACATGTTGCAAAAGATTCACAGTGACTCAAATAAACTCTGTGTGTGTGTGTGTGTGTGTGTGTGTGTGTGTGTGTGTGTGTGTGTGTGTGTGTGTGTGTGTGTGTGTGTGTGTGTGTGTGTGTGTGTGTGTGTGTGTGTGTGTGTGTGTGTGTGTGTGTGTGTGTGTGTGTGTGTCTTTGAAGTCTGACATAGCTAACTAGAGATTGCTGATTTTCCTATGGTAAGATAATGAGGACCTGAACCATATGAGCAAGAGACTTTATTAACCTTTATCCAGGAAAGAAGGTCGTATCTTCTTGACATGTCTTGACTTTCTCAAAGATAAGTCAGATTTTCCCTGTCTAAACCTGAGCTTGTGGTTTTACTCCCCTAGACCTGGCTCATTTGTTGTCAGCTTTGGTATTTCTCTTTCCCTGCTTACAAAATCCAACAGCCTACCGGTCATTCTTGCGCACCTTCCTCTCCCTTGAACTCATGAGTCAGACTATCAGTAATCCTTTGATCTCACCATATAAATTTCTGGAGTAAGATGACCCACTTTCTCCCTTCCTCTGCCCAGTCAGCTGGCCATCTGAGCCTTCGTCAGGCTCATTTCCCAGGTTGCACACATCCAGAGTCATCTGTTCAAAACAAAACATCTGAGTCTCTTCTAACACTCTTCATTGACTTCCCACCATTCTTAGAACAAACACAAAATCCTTAAAGCTTAGAAGCAGAAAGAAGGGTTTCGAAGGAAGGGGGACATAATCAGTCCACATGTACAAAGTCTTGTGTTTTTTTTTTTTTAAAGAAATATTGTATGGTCATGGGATACAGGTAGACCCATTGCAACAATGAGATGTACAAGTCGTTATGTTGAAAACGAACTTTACAACTTTGGTTAAGGGAGGGAGGGGGAGGAGGATTGGGTGGGGGGAAGGGGGGAGGAGGATTGGGTGGGGGGCAGGGGGGAGGATGGGAAGGGGAAACAAAGGAGGAGGCTACAATGCTTGATAAGAAATGTACTCATGATCTTGCCCATGTAATTGTAACCCTTCTGTACAGTATTTTCACCATAAAAAAAAAGAAAAAAAAAGAAATATTGTATGGTCATTTGCACATAGACATTGTCTTTGTTTCTCTCCTAAGAGTATCCTCTTTGGTCTACTGAAAATCTCAGTTTTTCAGGATAAATTTTGGAGATGGAGTGGACAGTGCACTGAGATTATGAATATCCCTCCACTGTTTTCTTGAATGGACTAAGAAGGTAGGCCTCTCCTCTGATGTTCTCACCATGACACATGAACCATGGTGGTTCTATGAAGCAGTTCAGGAACTTGCCATTGGGCACAATTTCACAGTGAACGTGCGAATCAAAATATCAAGTTGTCCCTCAAATATATCCTATCTGACTTGTTAGCCATACCTCAGTAAAGCTCGAAAACACTGCCTAAAGGCCTTGTTTGATTTACCATGACTGTCTTCTCTCTCTGCCGTGTAGCCTTACTGCACACTGGCCTTGTATTCAGGGAGCTGCTTCCAACACAGCCTCAACCCCTGCACACCTCTCTCCTTCGCTTTCTGTTCCCCGTTCCTTCGCCTCGTTATTGATATCATCTTTGAGATCTCAGCTTTTGCCTTATTTTCACAGGGAAATGTGACCGCTTTTGCATCATGTAAACTTCTTCTTGGAGCCACTTGATACAGTTGCAGTTTTCCTAGGCATCCTGAGGGCTGAGGGCTGTGTGTTTACCCTCGGGTGAAGCCCCAGCTCTCACACAGATCCTGGTGCATCCTGTGTGCTCAACATAGTCATGAGATAGATAATGTACTGGGCACATTCTCTTCTCAATAGAAAACTTTTCTCACTAACACGAATGATTGCTGTAAAAAAAAACAAACTAATCGAGCAAATAGGAATTTGCACAACTTCTTGATAAATACAGAAATATTGAATCTTTATCTGTTAGCTGGCATTAATTATACCAGTGGGGGATTTCATGGTGACTTTTCCATACTTGTTTACAGTATATTCCATGAATTTGTAATCTTTTTATTTTGATGCCAGGCCTGGGGCTTGAACTCAGGGCTTGGGCTCTGTTGGTGAGTTTTTGTGCTCAAGGCTAGTGCTCTAGCACTGGAATTACAGCTCTTCTTCCAGCTTTTTTGGTACTTAATTGGAGATGAGTCTCATGGACTTTTCTGCCTGGACTGGTTTAGAACTAGCACCCAGCTGAATTTTCAATCTTTATATGCACTTTTTGCTGCAAATCCAAGAGATGGTTTCTGAAATATTGATACACATAGTAACTGTTAGCTAAAATGAGTTTTTATATGCTGTTCTATTTTGGCAGGGAGGAAGAGGGGTAAGCCAGCAGAGGAAGCTTTGTTGTTGGTGGTGGTCATGGGGTCTGAATTCTGGACCTGGGCGCTGTCCCTCAGCTCTTCAGTTCAGGCTAGTGCTCTACCACTTGAGCCACAGTACCACTTCTGGCCTTTTCTGCTTATGTGGTGCTGAGGAATCAAATACAGGACTGCATGCATGCAAGGCAAGCACTCTATCACTGAGCCACCTTCCCAGCCCCAAGGAATCTTTTAAGTAATGCTAAAGTAACAGGAAATAATATATTCAAGTAATAGGCAATACTCAAATACCTATTAAAGTACATTTCCAGTCAATACTTAGTTTCATATTCATAGTCAACAGCATACATATTCATATTGCAAATATATTCAAGAAAATAATTCAAGTAATAATAAGAGACAGATGTGCTAATAAGTAAATAGAACAAAAGAGCACGTTAAAAAATGAATGTCCTATTATGTAAATTGAAGTTTCTACTAACCTTCACTTTATTCATGTTACATAAAAGGAACAACAATTATTTAACAGACACCATGAAATTATATTGGTATAACTAGTTAACTACTTATTAAATTAGATCCACACTTTATGTCAAAACTAATTAAAGAATAAAATAGAGCATGCCTAGAATAGAGGGTTGAATATGAAACCAATCAAAACAGTGGGCATGTTGATTTGCCAGGACAATGGAGAAGTTTAAAAGTCTCACTGTTGATGCCAGAGGAAAATATTCACCAAGAAAACCATACTATCAAAGGTACACCAGGAAAACACTCAGAGCAGATATACATGAAGAGACAAAATCTCACATAAACAATTTCTACAAGTTGGTAAGGAATCAGCAATCAGAAAATCAAGTTCACACTGCTGGAGGAATATCAATACCAAATTTCAAACTCTACTATAAAGCCATAGTAATCAAAACAGCTTGGTATTGGCATAAGAACAGACCTCAGGACCAATGGAATAGAATTGAAAACCCAGAAATGAACCTACAGACCTATAGCCATCTAATCTTCGATAAGGAAGCTAAAACAATAGAATGGAAGAAAGACAGCCTCTTCAGTAAATGGTGCTGGCAAAATTGGTTAACTACATGTAGAAAACTAAAGCTAGATCCTTATATATCACCCTGTACCAGAATCAACTCCAAATGGATCAAAGACCTTGAACTCAAAGCAGACACTCTGAAAACATTACAGGATGGAATAGGAGAAACCCTAGGTCTCCTTGGCTCAGGTCGAAATTTTCTGAATAGAGACCCGGAAGCACAACAAATCAAAGAAAGGTTGGACAAATGGGATTGCATAAGATTGCAGAGCTTCTGCAGGGCAAATGACATAGCTGGCAAGATCAATAGAAAGCCCACCGATTGGGAGAAGATCTTTACTAGCCATACAACGGACAAGGGTCTCATATCTAAAATATACTTGGAACTCAAAAAATTAAACCACCCAACAACAAATCCTCAAAGAATCAACTGCCCAATAAATAAGTGGGCGAAAGACTTAAAGAGAAGCTTCTCTGAAGAAGAAACAAGGATGGCCAATAGACACATGAAGAAATGTTCAACATCCCTAGCCATAAAAGAAATGCAAATCAAAACAACATTGAGATATCACCTCACTCCAGTTAGAACAGCAAAAATCAAGAACTCTAACAACAACAGATGCTGGAGTGGATGTGGACAGAAAGGAACCTTACTTCATTGTTGGTGGGAATGTAAACTTGTTCAACCACTTTGGAAAGCAGTATGGAGGTTCCTCAAAAGACTTCACATAGATCTCCCCTATGATCCAGCAATCCCACTTTTGGGCATTTACCCAAATATTTACAAACAAGACCACACTAAAGCTACCAGCACAACTATGTTTATTGCAGCATTATTTACCATAGCTAAGATATGGAACCAACCCAGATGCCCCTCAGTAGATGAATGGATCAAGAAAATGTGGTATATATACACAATGGAATTCTATGCCTCCATCAGAAAGAATGACATTTCCCCATTTGTTAGGAAATGGAAAGGTTTGGAAAAAATTATATTAAGTGAAGTAAGCCAGGCCCAAAGAAGCATAGGTCCCATGGTTTCCCTTATTTACAATATCTAGTATAGGTATGAGTCAAGCGGAAAAGGTCAGATAATGTGATGTTAGGAAAATGAACCCTTAAATATGTATTTTAATGTTTTCGTTTCTTTCATGCATGTGTTTCTAACGCATTTATAAGATTATTTCTTTGTTGCTTTGTATGTCCCTCCCCCACAGTGTAACCCCCGCTTTCACTATATTTGATGTCAGTATAACATGTGGAGGAGATGGGGACAAACAAGTCGTTTAAGGATTCAGGTGGACCTGTTGCAACAATGAGAAGTACAAAATGTCATGTCAAAACCAGCTTTACAATGTCGGTGTGTGGGGGGGGAGGGGGGTATAATTGGGTGGGGGGAGGGGGGTAAAATTGGGTGGGGGGAGGGGGGAGGCGGGGAAGGGAAGTGAAGGGTAAACAAAGGAGGAGGCTGCAATGCTTGGTAAGAAATGTATGCATTATCCTGCCCATGTAATTGTAGCCCCCCTGTACAGTATGTTCTCAAATAAAATAAAATACAATTAAAAAAAAAAAAGAAAATCAAGTTCAGAAGTATGTATATTTCCAGTCTGTGACTTAGGCCTGTCATCCCAATTACTTGAGATTAGGAAGATTGATTGCTCCAAACAAATCCAGCCTGAGCAAAATGTTTGTGAGACTTTTTTTGAACCACTAGCTAGCTGGGTGTAGTGGTGTATGGCTGCTACTCCTAGCTCTGTGAGAGGCTGTCAGCAGGAAGACTGAAATTCTAGACCAGGCCAAGTAGAAAAGTCAGATTCCAGGATTCATCTCCATGGAAAAACCAGGTGTGATAGTGAAAAACTGTCAGCCCAGCCATGGGAGGAAGCAACAAATGGGAATATTATATTGCAGAAATGAGTCTTAGCAAGAAGTGATTTTTTTTTCCATTTCAAAAATGGCTAGGGAAAGAAAGCGCTGGATTCATGGTTTTGTGGAGGTGCACAAATGAGTCCCTGAGTTCAAATCTCACCACCATCAAAAAAGTATGTGGATTATGTGGATTAAAAGATGTATTCATATGCAAAAGGAGTGATGTTTTTACATGTACAAAAACTTCTTGGGATACGTCAAGGTAGAGATTGAATTTTCTTTGGTAACTTCTAAATTATCAATATCACTCTAGAATTGTATCCACTATCTTTGAGCTGGAATCCTGATTGGTAATATGATCTTGAACATGTGAGTTCATTCTTGGCACCCTGTTTTCCCCACTGTGAAAGTGAGCTGCTAATGGAGGTGCTGATTGCTGGGGAGTGAGGACAGGCCCAGCGTGGCATGGTCTGTCAATTAAGAGCAGCCAGGCTTGCTTCTCCCAACTATGGTGTCCTTGATGTGTCCCACAATGACCTTTCCATTCTGTTCCATCCTCAGAAGACAATTCAGGACTCTGTATAAATCCCCCTCCATGAAAGAGTCCATTTTGGAGCCCACGGATGTCTGGTTTCTTTGCTGCGATTCATGTAGAATAAGATCACTGAACTCCACAATGAATGGTAGACATCGAAATTTCATCTTTGAACAAAGAAAAAAAATCACTTTGAAACTAAAAGAGAGTCATTTCTCTACTCCTCTATGTCTGCCCCATCAGGATCCCTGAAAGATACAATGTGTGCAACATAACCTCTCTTTGAAAAGTCAAAATATGATACTATATAATACTTACATAATATAGCTAACATATATATTACACTCTTATATAACATAATTATATAATGTATATAATCCTGTCTGTAGAAGACTGATGTGCATAGTCACACCCCTCCCCAAAATTTCTATTTCCTTTGTTTCAAATTTCTGAGCAGCCTTTTGGATTCTTTTGCCAGCTGGGTGTTAAGAGGACTTGAGGTATCTGAGGGTTTGATGGGGAGCTACCTTTAATCCAGACACAGAGCTGAATAATGTCCCCGTGTCACTCATTCCCTGGATAGGGTTTTGCAGTTATGACCTAAGTGGGAGATCTTGAGTTGGGAAGCGGGTTCTGTATCGGCCAGGTATTCCGAGTGTAACCTGAAGTCTCTAAGGTCAGAAAAGGGAGAGAGGAGGATCAGCATTGTGACTGCAGAGGCAGAGTTGCAAGGGACATGACTGATAGCTTTGCAGATGGGAAGAGGCCGTGAGCCAAGGAATGCGGCAGACTCAAAAGCCTGGGTGAGGCAAGAGAATTGCTATGTCCCAAGCATATCTGGGGGGTCGGCGGGGTGGGGGGAGGGGTGATGCCCTCCTCACTGTTGACTGTGACCCAGAGAAATCCACGCTGGGCTTTAGAGCTTCCAGCTGGAAGAGTCGATCTCTGTTGCTCTAAGCCATTAAGCAGCTCTAGGAAAGAATCCAGACACTTGATGTGCAGTAAATGTGTGTGTGTGTGTGTGTCTGTGTGTATGTGTGTGTGTGTGTGTCTCTGTGTGTGTCTGTGTGTGTGTCTGTGTGTGTCTGTGTGTCTGTGTGTGTGTCTGTATCTCTGTGTGTGTGTGTGTGTGTGTGTGTGTGTGTGTGTGTGTCTGTGTGTGTCTGTGTATATGAGCGTGTGTGTGTGTCTAGGATGGAGTTACATTGGGTCTATATTTTTGCCCCCAAATTAGGCCCTCGGTGTTTGGCCTTTTTGAGGTGACCATGGACCACGGGAGGACCTGTGCATCAGAAAGAAGTGAGGTGTTACAGCTGCGGCTAGGCCTTCTTCTCTGCAGTGAGGGGCCCCAAGGGCAGATTATGATATTCTGCAGAGTGTCTGTTACTCCAACTATTAGAGGAAAGACCATGGCTGTGTGCAGTTGTGTGCCTGTTATCAGAGGATTGGAATCTGGAACCCTGGGAAGGTAGGGTATCAGGGAGGAAGTGTTGCTCTGTTTTTCTGTAGAACACCTTTTCTTTTTCTTTTTTCTTTGTTGGTTGTGGGGCTTGAACTCATGGCCTGGGCGCTGTCCCTGAGCTCTTCTGCTCAAGGCTAGAGCTCTACCACTTGAAGTTACAGCTTCACTTCCAGCTGTTTCTGGATTAATTAATTGGAGATTGGAATCTCATGAACTTTCCTGCTGGGGCTGGCTTTGAACTGTGATCCTTAGATCTCAGCCTCCTGAGTAACTAGGATGACAGGTGTGAGCTACTAGTGCCTGGCTCTTTTTTTTTCCCCCTCTAATTCTGGCATTGCTTTGAACTTGACCTAGTATCCATATTAAGCAAGGTTTGGAAAACCATCTAAAAGTATCATTGGGGAAGGGCTGCAGAGAAAGAAAAAGCAATTGCTTGGACCTGTGCACAACTGTTCAGAAACATTTCTCCTCTTGCTCTGCTTTGTTGGCTAGGTTACCAGTGGGGAAGCTCTCAGTGGCTCAGAGCCCCCATCCTTCTGGGGCTCTTCCAGAGATAAGTCCTAGGTTCAAGCCCCTCACCGAAGAAGCTTCAGATGAAGGATTGTGTGACTCACAACAGTGCATCTTAATCAGCTTTCCATTATAACAAATTACTTGAGGAAATCAACTTATAAAGTGAAAAGGTCTATGTGGGCTCCCATTTTAGAGCTTTCTTTCTGTGATCAGTTGGTGTCATTTGTTTTGGGCCTGTGGTAAGGCAGCTTCCCAGAGCAGGTACATATTACAGAGCAAAATTATTTTTTTCCCTTCAAGGCCAGGAAGCAAAAGAGAGGGGAAGAAAAAGAGATTGGGGTACCATTCTCTTTCATCACAGATCTCAAAGCCTCCCGTTTACTATTTTAGGTCTCATTATCTGCCAGTAGCAACCTGGAGACAAAGCCTTCAATACATGGGCCTTTAGGGCACATTTAAAATTCCAACTATAAGCTGAGCATGATGGCTCATGCTTGTTACCTTGGCCTCTTGGGAGGCAGAGAACAGTAATCATTTGTGGATGGCAGACAAGTTCATGAGACTCCATCTCAGCTAGAGGCCCGGTGTGGTTGCAAGCGTCTGATATGGAGCAAGAACAATGGCTGTGTGCAGTTGTGTACCTGTTGTCATCCCCAGCAGACAGAAGTAGCAACATCACAGCCCAAGTGGCCAGAACATCAAGACAAGACCCTACTTTGAAAATAACCAACACACAGAGAGGCTGGAGGCATGGTTTGGGGAGGGGAGGAAGAGACTATTCATACTAGAGCAGGGCTGAACACCAACCTTCTGTTCATACTGCCTAGAATTGACCTGCTTGCTCTGTTTTCCTGGCTGCATAATCAAATTGCTGAACTTCTCTGTTTGGTGTTTTCATCTGTTAAGTGGGTATAAAAGAAGCCACTTTTACCTGGCCATTCTGCATTTTTTAACTTCTCTCATCAGTCATGCCTTTGCTAGATCCTTCCCCTCTTATTTGGACATAGTGAGTCCCTCAGATCTCCTTTTAGCTCTTAGAAGATGCCTCGTAGACATTGTTACAATGATGGCATACAGCTTTCTCAAAATTGATACCCTCCCTTAAAGTGTTCATCTTCTTAAATAGTTACTATAAAGGTTATATATTACAACGGTGGAGTTGTGGTTTTGTAAGTCAGGTAAAGAGTACATTTCTTTTTGGAACAAGTGTTACCCCTTCCCTCTCTTTCTCTCCCCCCTCTCTCCCTCTCTCCCTCTCTCTCTCTCTCTCTCTCTTTCTCTGTCTGTCTGTCTGTCTGTCTCTCTCTCTGTGTCTCTCTCTCCCCAGTTTTTCCCTCTCATTCCCCCCCCCACAGTTGTATAGTTCATCTTCCACATAGTGTCTAGTGAGTGCCACTGCTGCATTTGTTCACCCTTTGTCCTTCCATTTATGTGCTGAAAGTTTTCTCCTCCGAATGTACTCTTTTGTAAGCATTCCTTTTAGGAAATGGAGCAGCCCTGGCTGCCCTGTCCCCATCTGTGCTCTCCGGCCCCCAATTCTTCTCGTGGCATGGCTCCTTTCTTTCTCCTCCACACAGTATGCATTTACTGGTGCATTCTTTCACTTCTGCCTTTAAAAATATACCCTGAACCCAAGTGCTTTTCAATATGTTTTTCTCCCACGAATGTTTTAGATCAAGACTTTCTGAGCTTAATTTCATTGGAGAAAATAGCAGCTTTTTGAAAAGACCTTCCTTTTACTGCCACCATTAAATCTACCCACTGGTAGACAGAAGTGAGCTCTTTGTCCTCATTAGCTCCGTGCGTCAGCCTGCATGTCACTGTGTGTCATATCCACAGCTCTCCAGTGTTTCCCTCATCTATAGAGCAGAGGCCATTCCTCACAGCGACCTCATGAACCTGAATGATCCCCTGGCCACTCAGTGGGCTCTGTCTGCAGGCACCTGCTGACCGTGGGTTCTACCACAGTGCATTTGCTGAGGTATTTCTTCCCCTTGGTCCCAGATGTCATTCCTTTACATTCTTGTGCTCTACACTTTGCAAAAAGATTTCCCCTGCCCACTTTACATAAGATAGAAGGCTATCCTTCTCCTCCTCCACAAAATGCTGGGGGGAAAAGTGCATGTTGGGAGCTGGGAAGGTGGCTCAGCGGTAGAGTGCTTGCCTGGCATGCATGAGGCCCTGGGTTCGATTCCTCAGCGCCACAGAAACAGAAAAGGCTGGAAGTGGCACTGTGGCTCAAGTGGCAGAGTGCTAGCCTTGAGCTGAAGAGCTGAGGTACAGGGCCAGGCCTAGAGTTCAAGCCCAATGAACAACCAGAAAAAAAGTGCATGCTGGTATTTAAAAATATTTGTACATTTATTTATTGTTGGCCTCTGTCCATTGGAAGCACAAGCTTTTCGTGTGTGTGCGTGTGTGCGTGTGCACATGGTACTTGGGTTTGATCTTTGGGGCTGGGCACTGTCCCCAGGCTTTTTGGCCCAAATCTCCCATTAATCCTACCAATTAAATCACAGCTCCATTTCCAGCTTTTTTTTTTTTTTTTTTGGTCTTGTCAGTCCTGGGGCTTGAACACACAGCACACCCCTGAGCTTTTATTCTCTAGGCTAGCACTATACCACTTTGAACCGCAGCTCCACTTCTGGTTTTCTGGTGATTAATTGGAGATAAGAGTCACACGGACTTTCCTGCCTAGGTTGGCTTTGAATTGTGATCCTCCAATTTCAGCTAGGATTACAGGAGTGAGCCATTGGTGCTCAGGTAGGCAGCAAAAGTTGTTAAATTGTGTATTTGTTGGATAAAATAGAAAAATTAACAAATATATATTATTTTCTCAGAATGTAATTGAAGACAGAATTTTGAGCTTATCTTAGCCTGTGAACCCCAGTTTATTATTTGTATCTCTAAGGACATATTTTTTAACCTTTAACCATCTTTACATTCCCCCCTACACCAAGATTTTTATCTATTTTCCTTAATTCAGGAGACTCTCCATTAGACAAATGCATAGCTAATTGTCTTAATTTTAAAAAAAATTCCCCTGTGGACTAACTTATCAGTTTTGTTTTCCTTTTTAAAAATTCTTTGTCAGTTCATTTCTGCCTATTTGATTTTTAAACTATAAGTAACTATTTTTTTCTTCCTCTTTTGCATTATTTTGTCTAATGAGATTCTTATCTCCACTAAATTTATTTTGTTTACTATTGTTGATGTTGGAACACCATCCTGGTATATTCAATGTCAAGGACTATTTAAAAGTATTTATTCATTCACTTATTTAAACCAAGCAACCACTCTGAAAACCCCACTGTGTATTAACTGCATGTTTTGAAAAGGATCCAACAATGTCAAAATACTAGTATGAGCCTTGAGGTTATAGGAAAATAGAAATGTACTATGAAATCTGGCACTTGGGAAATCATTCCATGAAAGTTTCAGCATATTTTCAATTAAAAATGCCATATAAAAAATAAGGTCCTGATGAATGTTTTCTTGCATTATTCCAAGAAAATATAGTTTGGGATTATGTAGAACTCTTGTTAGCAATAATAGAGTTTGATCTCACATTTGTCTAGCAGGTGATCTAACATTTGAGCCAAATCTCAGGCTCTTTTTGCTTTATTTATTTATTTGCTTTCGTTATTTTTCAAATAAGGTCCTGCATTTTTGCTTGGGCAGCCTAAAATATGATCCAATGTACACCATTCACATGATCATGTGCATGCTACTATGCCCAGCTTATTGGTTGAGACGGGTCTTACTATTTTGCCTAGGCTGGCTTCAAAGCGCTACCCTTCCAAATTTCTGAATATTTGGGATTACAGGTATGAGCCATTGTTTCTGGCCAAACAATAGAAACCTTTACTCATTAATATATCCTGTGTATTTTCTTCACCCTTGACTAATTCTCCTTTATTCTTCATTATCCACCTGACACTCTATAAGAAGTACCTAGCCATCCTGAACTGCATCCAAACATTCTTTCGGCCTCTAAAATAATTAAATTGATCTCAGGGCACTGACTTTCCTGTTAGGTTAGAGAAGAATAGTATATGTTGTCCTCTCGAGAGATGACATGCTAAAAACAAAAACACATTAAAGGAAGATGAGATAATAGGCCTACCTGCCACAATGTGCTATTTTCTTTTAGACAGTTCACTAAGGGATTTGGGATATCTCTAATAGAGAAATCGGTCATTTTATTGCAATTCTGTTTCTCCTAAAATGCCTGCATGCAGACATACACACTCAGTGTACTTTCTCATTTTGATGTGTAGTCCTCCAAAAATACTTCCAAAAATGTGAAAATTATCTCATTGAACGAGGTGACACATAGGTGGATTCGTGTTTGATGGTCTTAGCATCTGTTCTCCTGCCTTCCTTCGGTCACTAAACCTGCTCTGCTTTATCATCTCTTTTGAAGTTGTTTATTTGGAATGTAGAAAGCCATTCAGCCAGACGGATCTAAGTAATCCAGAAACATGGGACCACCATAGGAGCCAAGTGTAGAACCAGCTGGCCAAGGTGTCTTGTTTCTGAACTTGGCAAAAATGTATCTTTGGTTTTCTTCATTTCCCTTTTCCCATGTCCACTGTCTTAAACCCTTACTCATCCAAAGGCCCAGTATTATCTGCTTACACTCTACCTGCCTTCCAGGTGTGTTCTGACTCCCATAGTGTCTGCGCACTGTAGCCATCTTCCCTCCTCTTTCTCCCCCCTCTCTGGAACCTATTGGGAACAGTTGGATCTTGGCCGTAAGAGGTAGTGGGATGGCTTTCACTTTTGTGTTCTCAGCTATTGTTCTCTGCCCAGTTTTATGGATAGTAATTAATATGGGTCTGGGTGGAATCGTTTTAAGGTCAAGGCTATCTAATATTCATAAGAAGCTCGCTGATGAGAATCCATACTTGAGGGAATGGTTTCAAAGACACAGAGTCCGCCCTGCCTCCAGTCTTGGAGTTGTACAAGAGGGAGTGTGTGCTTTGGAATTCAACAGCTCTGTGCGCAGACGCAGTGTCTGCTGTCTATGCATTATATGACATGAACTAAGGAGCTATTCTCAGGTGTGTTGGTTGGTTTGTGGAGGTTAAGCCAGGGATGACCAACGACGTTGTCATCCCTGCTTGCCCAGTTCTGTATCTACACGCATTAGCTCTTTCTGTTCTTGTGTTCTGTTCTTCTTGAGTCAGGCCAAGTCTGTCAGGAGTTAAGTACCTGGGGTGGCCCCTTTCTCCCTTACTCCGCCCCAGAGTATTTTATTGCACATTGCTCTGCTGGGAGACATTTAACATCATCTGAAGGTCAGGCATCCTCTGAGAAGCCTCTCTTTGAACCCCACAGTGGCATTTCCCGTCAGGATGCTGTTTGTGCCTTACACGATGTTCCTTTTTATGGGGCTTCAGGAGAATTCAGTGTCCGCTGTGAGTGCCAAGCCGAGTGGTACTTCTGAACATTGGGTTTATTTTAAGCTTATGGCCAGTAAATTATGTAACTGACCGACTTTCCCTTTTTGACTTGGCTGCTAGAAAGCTTAGAGCCAAATTCATGGCTTCCTTGGAGGAAGCTCATTGGCTATTATGGGATGCCTCTCAAGCCTCATTACTACCTCCATCTTGTTCCTCCATCTTCCTTTTGTTCTTTAATCCTTCTTTATTCTTCACCTGCTGAAACACAGTTTTCTTTCAATGCATTCTTGCAAATTGCTTTTAAGTTCTCCAACAAGGTGGGTGACAGGAATAGATTAAATCTGGTCTTAAATAATTTCACTTGTGTCAGTGAGCTCCTATATATAGTCAAGGTATGATTAACATAGTTGAAATGCTGGGTGACACAGAATAAGTTTTCTAATTGGTAAAATTGGAGACTTTGCAAGAAAGGCAGAGGAGGGAGATTCAATTGGGCTTCGCAGAAGATGAGGGCGACTTGGAAGGCAGACTGCAGCCTAGGGTGGGGAAAGGCCACTGGATGCTCGGATTCATGAATACATCACTTTCTTGTACTTCTTGGAAAATTAATTTGTACCTGATCCAAGAGTAGAGGAAGGTGTTTAAGGCCTTGGGGGGTAATCAGGAAGTCCTGACTCTGCCCCTGATTTGGGCAGATTACCCAGCTCTCAGGGATGCCTGTAGTTCCTTCATTCCTGAACTGGGGAGAAAAGCAGATCCTATCTTCCTGCATTCTCATGAGCATTGTGTATGTGAAATGTTCGTCATCCTGTGGGACTGAAAATTATGAGTCAGTATATTTTGGCTGTTATTTTTTTTTCTTTTCTCCAATCCTAAGGATTGGACTGAGGCAGGGCCTGGTACTCGTTAGGAAAAGGGTCCTATCATTTGAGTCACAATCCTTTAGCCTTTAGGCTTTGAGATACAGTCACTAACTTTGCCTGGACCATGATTCTCCTACTTATACTTTCCAAGCAAGTAGGATGTAGGATTACAGGCATGCACCACTACGCCTGGCTGTAGCTATTATTCTGTATTTTAATCTGGATTTTACAAAAAATTACGACATGTATTTTTGGACAGTATTTATCCAGTATGAGAAAGAATGTTTATTCAGGAGACTGAGATCTGAGGTGGTGGTTTGAAGCCAGCTTCAAAACTATAGGAAAAGGCCATGAGATGCTTATTTTCAATTAACCACCAAAAATCTGGCAGTGGAACTGTGTGTCAAGCTGTGACAAAAAAAAAAAAAAATGCAGGGACAATTCCCAAGCTATTACGCATTGAATTGCAACCCCTTTGTGTACCACTCCATAATAACAACGAAAGAGTAAACATTTTATATCACAATCAACTATCATACCACCTGATATTTTCAAACATGTGTACGTTGTATCATGTATAAATCAGGTTAAATAGCTCTGTCCTCTCATTGGTTTATATTAAAGTATTTATCATTTACATTAAAATTAGTTTATACTTAAAAATTATAATTTGTTTATACTAAAGATACTCAAAATTGTCTCTTTTGGATTTTTGAAATATATGCCCTGTAATTATTACCCATATTCACCGTGTTGTGCAACAACATTCTAGAATTTCTTGGTGCCATCTGATTACACCTTAGTACAGATTGTTTCATGTTTTTCCAGACCAGCTCCCTCCCAGCTTCTGGCCACCACCCCTCTATTAGCTTCTATGTCTTCACCCTTTCCTTTGTCTGATTCCTCATTGTTACAGAGGACTTGACTGTTTAGTTGAAGGAATAATATGACAGCTCTCCAGCCCAGAGACTTGGGTCCTCCTAACTTCCTGCTGTGTTCACGTTCTCTTCCTAAATGGCCATTCCAGCTGCCAGTGATGTATCGAGCTCAGGCCAGTGGGGAAGAGAAAGGGGAAGGCATCATCTCGTCCCTCTAAGAGCCCATGTCATTTCTGCTTCTGTCCCACAGTTCAGAACCCAGTCACAAGAGCATCCAAGTTACAAAGGAGACTGAGGAGTTTATCTTAGCCCCACAGGCATATATCCAATTTCTGTTATCAGAACATAGGACATAGATTAAAAAAATAAGTGAATAAACAGCCAGGCCATTTATTGTGCTAAGTGCTAGAGGTGTACACATGGGTAAGGACTAAGCTTGAAGGAGTACTAAGCTTAGTTTGAAGACTTTGGATACAGCCAGAAATATAACATAAATATTTCATCTACATGCATTCTTCTTGTACGTTGTATATAAACAGACACGATTTTGTGAATATTCTGAATGTTGTCTGCTTTTAAACTTGCTGCACTGATTCTGGGAGTCTTTCTCCCTTTCTTTTCCGCTGCATGCAGTTCTGTCTGTGCTGCAATGGCTAGCTCAGGATACCCACGTCAGTGAAACCCTGTAGTGTTTTTCCAGGGATAATTAATATTGACTTTATTCACTCTGTGTGTGGAGGGGGGGGGCTGGGCAGGGTGGCACACAACTTTAATACCAGCCCTCTGGAAGGCAGAAGCCAAAGGATACAAGTTTGAGGCCAGCCTGGGCTATACAGTGAGGCACTGTCTAAATGAAAAACAAAACTCAGAGCTTATAGGATGCCAGTGGTTCACACATGCAATCCTTGCTACTCAGGAGGCTGAGATCTGTGGAAAGTCCATAAGACTATACTATAACTAGCAAAAAACAAACTAGAGCTGTCACTCAAGTGGTAGAGCACCAGCCTTGAACAAAAACAACTAAGGGACAGTGCCCAGGCTTTTGAGTTCAAGCTCTAGTACTAGCACCAGAAAATACAAAATAAAAAAAAAGAGCCTAGAGTCTCATATGGACTCTGCTTTACTCATTTCATACCCTCAGCTCTTCCACAAAGGGCTGAGCAAATAAGAATTGATTAAATGTTTGTCAGATCCCACTAGTGAAGGCCTGGTATTCTTTCATGGGTTCTTGAATATAACAAGGTGGGTGGAATCTCTAATGAACTTGGGAATTGTGTTAAAAACATCATTGCTCATTAAAAAAAAAAGTGAACTCCAAATCAAATTCAGAACAAAGAAAATCTGGGCACTGGCTCACACCTGTAATCCTTGTTATTTAGGAGGCCGAGATCTAAGGATCAAGGTTCAAAGACAGCCCAAGCAAGAAAGTCTGTGAGAATCTTCTCTCTCATTAACCACCAAAAAAAAAAAAAAAAAAAAAAAAACCAGAAATGGAGCTTTGGCTCAAGTGGTAGAGTACCAACCTTAAGCAAAAATGTTAAGGACAGAGCCCAGGCCCTGAGTTCAAGCCCCAGGACTAGTATACGCACACACAAACAAAGGCAAACAAAAAACAGCTAGATCATTTCTCCACTGTCTCTCTCCTCTTCTCACTTGGAGTTCTTATTCTTTCTTCCTATTCAGTTATTTCGTTAAATGTGTAGTGTATGGGCCTAAGGAAAAATTTGGACTTGAATTTTGTTTTCTTACAGTACTATATTTTCATGAAAAAATTTTAAAATTGTCTATCTTGTACAGAAAGTGTTAATTCCCCTCTCCAACCAGGAAATAGTCCAAAAGTCAATTTGAATTGCAACTGAGAATTTTTATTTTACTTTAGGTCTCAGACTTAATCATAAAGGCATTCTTATTTTCTCTTCATTGTCTTAGGAGTTTCCGAATTGTGGGAAGTTACGGAATTTTTACAGACTATGAAAATCATGTAATTATACCATTAATTATACTCATGCTATGTTACCAGTAGGCAAAACATGTAACTACTTTGTGGATTGGTCACTTTACTAGTCAAACTAGAAGGCTTTATTAAAGAAGAGATGATTTTTTCAGGTCTTAGTGGTACCTAGCAGGAGTAGTAGCAATAAGTAATAATAATATAATAATAGTAAACAGAATTGTTACTTTAAATTATAGGCTCTACAGAAAATACTGGTAAAATGTTGAATTAACAGGCTCTCATTTTCCATGGGTCTAAAGATGGTGATAGTGGCTTGATAGTAAGGTATAGCAGGAAATAATTAATACAGCTTCTTAAGTGGCAGCAGTATGCAGAGGGAATTGGGCGTGAGGGGAAACTATGGATCAATATCTATAGCACGTTTAAAGGTTATGTGAATCATTGCTTATTAGAACAGTTGATATAATCCAGATTAGTAGCTGAGCCCCCAGTGCATCAATGATTCACCTTTTTAGGTGCAACAGTGCGTTATGTACCTTGCTTTGGAAGACGAATGTCAGGACCAGTTCAGGCTCTGCAAACTGTGTCTTTAGGGAATCATCTACAGAATAGCTCGCAAGGAATATTGACTTGGAAGTACTCAGACTGGGACAGTAGCCTTGTGTTGCTGCCTGGGTCTTCCATCAAAGGTGATATATCATCTAATTAATTAATGAGGTCTGATGCTGATCAAATTTTGCTTGCCAGCGTTGTGCTTACTTAACGTGCTTCCATGTAGAAAATGAGCCTTTGGCTGCCAGCAAAAAAAAAAAAAAAAAACCACACACACACACACACACACAAAATGACGGTGTAGCCGCAGTGATGGGGTGAGTCAGGTCCTTAGCCACAACCAACAAAATCCTTCTTACAATGCCTGTGAAATACATACTGCAGGACGAAGCTTCTGACAGTGTGGAGGGCGGCTCTGTAGTCCTGGGAATCCACCACCGTGAATGCAAGTGTAGGGCTCAGTCATTTTTTTCAGCCGAAGGGGAGGAGGGAGCAATAACAAATCAGCTTTGCCCAAAATGTGACAGAGCTAACAGTGAATCAAGGATGCCTGTGGCCGCGTGTGCATCGTGGGGAAGGCAGTCACAGGCAGCAAGCAGGAGCAGCAGCTTTCTCCAGCAGTCAATAAAACAGCAGCAGGCCGGCATAGGCCTCCTCCTCTCGAAGCAGCAGACTGTGAGGTTGGGGGAAAATGCAAGCCTGTCTGATGTTTGAAAATCTCCTGACTTGAGCATGGCTCCTGTGCAAATGTGGCTCAGAAACCTGGATGATCTGGGCAGTCAAAATCCTGAGTTCGCAGGAGTTCCTACAAGAACAGCAATGCTACTTTTTGTAGATTTTTGCCAATAAGCAAACCCCCTGAAGAATCAAGTCTCATATTACCTGGTGGGGAGGGAGAAGAGGAAAAAAAAAAAAAGAAGAAGAGAGAGAGACAGAAAACAAAGTTTGGCATGCTTATGGAAAATGGTTTTTGTAGCAACTACCTAGAAGGCAGAAGCTAAGGGTTGAGTTGCTCATGCCTTGTACCTGGGAGTGGAAGGTGGGAAGAAATGGATAGTGGCTGTGACCAGACGACCAGGCACAGCCCAGCTCGGTGAAGCCACACGCCAACTGCATTCTGCCTCCTCTTCATGCAGTGCTGCGGGCTGGTACATCGCAGGCGAGCACGGGTGTCCTATGTAAGTTTCTTTTGCTGTACAATCATGCCTAGCAGCTGTAAATGTCCTTTGTATCTGTCTGGTGTATGTTGTTTCTTTCAGATGCTTTAATCCCCGTGCTGAACCAAGCAGACAATCGATCATTGGTGGCATGAGCTTTTCAAGGCACCTGAGATCTCCGGAGAGATTTCTGAGATTATTTTTCCCCCTTCCTTCCAGAGATGTTGTTGTCTGCTTTGGTGCTCTATTACGCTAATCAGGTTGCAAATAACTGGCTCAGCGATTGATCTGAGAGCTCGCCCATAGCTGTATGTGCTGAAACCAGTTGCTATTCTCTTTCACTTAGTGTAGTCCTGTTTTCATATGTGGATTCTGGCACCGAAAAGAAAATGCTTTGCTCTAGAGATAAATACTAGGGAGTATGTCACATTCAGAGCCCCAGAGGCTGAGATTAAATCCTATCTTGAACAGCTTCAGAAAAGTAGCAGATGATAATCATTGGATGGATGACACAGCTTTACCATAATGCCAGCATTTACAACGGCTTCATCATCCTGTGACTATTTGCACTGATATAATGTGTGTGTGTGGGGGGGGGGGGGGAGTTGGTTGTCTCCTCCTCCCCCTCCTCCTCCCCCTCCTCCTTCCCCTCCCCCTCCTCCTTCCCCTCCCCCTCCTCCTCCTCCTCCTCCTCCTCTTCTCCTTCTTCTTCTTCTTCTTCTTCTTCTTCTTCTTCTTCTTCTTCTTCTTCTTCTTCTTCTTCTTCTTCTTCTTCTCCTTCTTCTTCTTCTTCTTCTCCTTCTTCTTCTTCTTCTTCTTCTTCTTTTTCTTCTTCTTCTTCTTCTTTTTCTTCTTCTTCTTTTTCTTTTGCAAAATGGCTGTCTGAGTATTAAATTCTCCAAGGCAGGCTTGCACAAATGCAGAGGTATCACTATTCAGAAATGATTGGAGGCTAATTGAAGGAGACTGTGCAGTATACTCACTGACTGGCTCTGGGAAACCACTTTGCTTTATTTTCACGCCCCTTTGGCCTTCAGCACCTTTTTTTTTTTTTGTTACAGGGAATGCTGTTAAAGGGAATAGGAGCTTTAGGCAGGCTGGCCAGACTGCAGTACTGAATCCTTTGACACTGATTTGAGATTCCTGGCTGCAAACAAGCAGCAAAATTGACAAAGCAAATCAGTTCTTCAGGTTCTAATGTGACTAAATCTGTGACCTTGGAAAATGGGTCAGTAGATGAGATTTAGGAGTTATTTTCCAGGACCAACAAGGTCAAAAATTGGACAGGATGTAAATAGTAAAAGTTGGAGGCCAGGATGGCGAGCTTGGGGGAGGGTTAAATATATTTTTATCAGATCTATCAGATCCTTTAAAGACCTCCTTAATGAAAAGGTTTTTTTTTTTTTGTCATTGTTACATCTTCAGTCTTATTTGTCTTTTGAAAGCAACAGTTGATACGTGGAGAATATATATTGTGATGAGGTGATCGGGAGTTTTAAAAAGAACATCTGCAGAGACTGATGTTTCTCTTCTCCAAGAGAAGAACAAATGCCTTTTAACATCATCTTTGGGAATATGTGCTACCAACTCTTGATGTGTAAAAATCATCCACAGAAAGACTATCTTAAATTGGAAATTAAGATGGCATGAAATTAAAAACCATTATTCCCATGGGATTGTACAGTCAGAATTCTGTAGCTTAATGCAATTCTGTGTCTTTTTCTGTAGGGAATGAGAACAACTCTGTGGCTATGTTTGCTGATTTGGATAGGGGATTTCTGAAATACGGTCTCAAGGCGATCATTTATATTCTATTTGTTCTGGCTCCTGTGTTAAATATGTAAACAAGAAGAAATGATATAATTTCCAGATTGGGTTCTTAACTAAAAAGTATGCAGATTTGGTTCATCTACTAATTTCAAACAATATTTTACTCTGTAAGGAACCACAAAATGTACAGCACAAATATTTTTTACAGAGAAAAGAAGCCTCTGTCAGTAGAGATACATTTTTCTTTATTTTGCTAACCTTGAAGAGCTGGCTTGGAGCTGGTGGGTAACCTGTTACCCACCTGTAGCTGTTTTACCCTGTCTTGACAATCTCACTTCCCGATGGCCACTCAGAGGCCTGGAAATAGGCGATCTGAAACACATTTCCTTGGAGGAAAAGCAGCTACTCTAAGTATGTATATAGTTTGTTTGCTAAGGAAAACAGGGCTACTTTGAGTATAGAGCCAGCTGTACATAAGTCCTAATTTTGCTCCAAAGCTAAGAGATCTGGAGGCTACTTACTAATCATGTCAATGATAGAGAAAAGGACAGTCCTAGGTCTATGGTTGAGTTGTGGTGCTAGTGGTTGGCTCTTGTCCCATCAGACAGACTGTCCTGCTGTCCTTTCTCAGATCTATTGTTAATTTGAAAGTATTGATGATTCTGGTCATGCCAGTACTTAAATGTAAATGCATAGATAGATTAGGTAGAGATACAGAGATTAGAAAGAAAGACACAGACAGACAGACAGACAGACAGACAGGTAGGTAGGTAGAATGAATATACAAACAAGATGGCATAAATACAGCCATGAACTTCATAACTACATTTCAGTCAATGACAGGCTGCCTATATGACAGGAACCCATTCGGATTATAATGCCTAGCGATGTGGTTGTCTTCGTTTATACGTTCTCTGGTATTCAGATGACTACACAATTGCCTAATGATACAGTTTTCAGACAGCATGCCCATTATTAAGTGATGTATGACTCTGTATGTGTGTGAGTGTATCAATATCCTACTAGATTTTTGCCTTTTTTTTTTTAAAGTACCACAGCCCCCTTCAAGATCCCTCCTACTCTAATACTGTCTTTCTGAAGGAATTTGAGTTACGTGGGTTTCCAGAGCTATTACGTGCAGGTGATCTTGCTTTTCCTTTCTAGGATTGGACCTTTTGTTTTATTTTGTTAATTTATTGTTATTGTAAAGGTGATGTACAGAGGGGTAACAGTTACATAAGTCAGATAAACAATACACTTCTTTTTGAACAGTGTCACCTCTTCCCTTGCTCTCTCCCAGTTTTTCCCCTCCCTTTCCCACCCACAAGTTGTACGGTTCATTTTCAAATTAGTGTCTACTGAATAGCACTGCTGCATCTGTTCACTTGGTCCCACCATTTTTGTGCTCCCTCTGACCCTCCTCTAAACAGATAACAAACAAGCAAAACAAAAGGAAATGAACACAAAAAGAGCAACAAAGTAAGAAAAAAAAGCCTCTTGTTTCCATTTCCTGGAGTTCTTTTTGATAAATATTATTTTATATGGTCAGATGCATATAGCTATTGAGCCTTTATGTTCCTGTCCTAAGAATATCCTCCTTTAGTCTCATGTCCTAGTATATTTTTTGTCTTGTACCATCCAGTGTGTTTACTTGTAGATTTATAGGCGCATTCTGGTTACCACACATGAGGGAAACTATGCAACCTGTTTCCTTTGGGTCTGGCTTACTTAATATAATTTGTTCCACATCTTTCCATTTTCTTATGGTACAATATCATTCTTAGTAATGGTTGGGTAGAATTCGTGTGTGTGTGTGTGTGTGTGTGTGTGTGTATGTAGCATATTTTTTTTGATCCATTCATCCACTACAGGGCATCTTTCATAGCTGTTACTTTCTTTTTTAAAAAATTATTATAAAGGTGATGTACAGAAGGATTACAGTAAGCTGTTGCTTTTCCTGAACTGACTTACTTTGGCCTATTTAACATCGCCTCCATATGCTAAGTTGGGTCTACATAGAGACTCCTATGTTTTTCTCCTGTCTTCCTGCGTAAGATTCAATGCAGAAATCTGTTTCTCACATGGTTGCTTTTGTGATCTAGGTTTCATTATTTCGTTTATACCCAGAAATCATTGAGAACCCTGCTTTATATCTTAATAGTCATTTCTCTGTTTACCTAAATAGTCTTAAATGACATGAAAAAACTCTACCAGCTAGGAAAATATTCTTAACTTTAGAAGATATATAAACACAGCAAGTTCTCTGTGCATTCTGTAACACACTTTAACATCTTGACAGGCCCATGCTTCAGGAAGATTGACACTCTTTTTTTTTTTTCCCTGAACTTTCTAGTGAGACCCAGTTGGTCTTCTATATCCATGAATTCCTCCTCTGTAGATTCAACCAACTGTGAATGGAAAATATTTTGGGGAAAAAATGCCATCTGTAGTGGATGTGCACAGACATTTCTTCTTGCAATTTACTCTAACAACTATTTACATTGTATTAGGAATTACAACATCTAGAGATGACTATATTTGTGGGAGAGATGTATTAAATGCAAGTGCTATGCCAACTTTTTTATATATAAGGGACTTGAGCATCATTGAATTTTGGCAGTCACAAGGAGCCATGGACTCAGTCCTCTGTGGTGTCAGAGACACATGCACAAGATGAATATCCTTTATCTGAAATGCTATGGACCAGAAATGTTTCCAATTCTTGAGTCCTTTAGAATCTGGAACATAGGCATAGACCTTTCTGGTTGAGCAGGCTTAGTCTAAAAAACTGGAGCTCTTCCAAATTCCAAACATTTTTTTGAACTTTGGCTTGAAGGATTAAGGTGGTTTGACCTATAGACCAACATGTGGTAGAGTGATTGTAGAAAGACTGTGTGAGGCTTGAAGAATCCTCCTCCTCAGGTGGACCACTCCTGTGTGATCAGGACCCAGATCAAGAATTCAGGCCTCACCTGGTCAGCATGCTTAATCTCCCTCCCAATGGAAACCACCCTTCTTCCCTTTTCCTCTCCCCCAGAAACCCATTAGTCTGACTTCCCACATCATGCATTTGATTTTCCTATTTCCGAATTCTATAAGGATGCACTCATAAACTATACTTTGGTTTTACCTACCACGAGTTGCTCATCCTTTTATGAAATTAACCCATATGAGTTAATCTTGGATGTAGTGGTAGTTGTAACTTTTTTTCATGGTTTTATAATATTCCATGTGTGACTAAACCATGAATGGATTATCCATTCACCCTTGATGGGCATTTGGGTACTTTCCACTTTGGGGCTCATGTAACATGGCTAATGACAGTTGTGACATTGAGTGTTTATGTGTGCATTTGTGTTAGATATAAATGAAATTATCACGTCATAGGGTATAGTATACCTAAGTTCATTTTAAGTTGATAAATTGGCAAAGAGACTCCCAAAAGGCTTGATTAGTTTATATCTCTACTAGCTGTGCCTTCCCTATGCTTGGTTTTAGCTAGTCTAAGTACAAGTATCTCACTATAGTTGCATTTTGCATTTCCCTAATGAAGAATGAATCAAAACACCTGCCTGTATGTTTGATGGCCATGTGGCCATCCTCCTTTGTACAGTGTCTAGTCAAGGTCTTCTTTGTTTTTCTATTGAGTTATCCATCTTTAGGGGCAATTTTGTTCCACAGAGAACTGACAAGGGGAAAATCAACTGAGGATTAGCACCATAAAAGAATGGGACACAGGATGATATATTAAAAGATATGATTAGACTATAGAATTAGACTCGACCTGGGCTTGAATCTTAATATTTTCATTTCATTACTGATATTTTCACTTCTTCTCTCTTTTTGGAGTCTGATCAGTATCCTCTACAGTTAAGATAATGAAGATCTGTTTTGAGAGTTAAAATGGCTTGTCAGCACTTATATAGTACCTGATAAATAGTTCTTTTTCAAAAGCCAGCAGCATGAAACCACAGAACCCAGAACCATAACAAGGAGTATAGCACAGCTGGAAGAGAGAGAAATGGCTGGTAACTGTCTGATATGGACCAGCTGGCAGTCAAGCTTTTTCTTCTTCTTGATCATCTTGCTTTGAATATATTTCTGTTTCAATGACAGGATTATAATCAGATAATGTGTAAATTCTGTGGCTCTTTTAAGTTATAAAAACCAATTCTTACTGAACTTGAAGTATTGAAGTACCAGGTGTGAAGTAGTATACACTCTCAAATTGTAGTTTTTCACTCATAATTCATGCTTTTTCAAAAATCAGAATTGTCCTTTAAACTATATGTGCTATCCTTTGCATATAAATACAGAGAAACTAATATAAAGTATATACAATATACTTTAAATGAGTGGAGATTTTCCAGATATATTCTATGATGTCCTTCGGGATAAAATTTGACTTTTAAGACCTGTGATTATAAAGTCAAATTCACATATGAGAGACTGCTGACTTTTCCCATTTGGGACTGTGTGAGTTTTTTATAGCATTTGACTTTGACCGTGTTGAAATCCTTACTTTGACCCTTCAAATTTTCATGCCATCATTAAGGCTCTAAATTTTTATTTCTTTCCAATTCATACTCATCTTTCAAGGACATGAGAAATCCTTAAGAAGATATATGCCATATCAAAGAAGTAGACTATAACTTCTGAAATAAGTGACATATTTAAGTACTTTTAACTATTGTATAACCAAAATACTACTAGCAAGGTGCTACTGGCTCACAACTGTAATGCTACCTGCTCAGGAGGCTGAGATCTGAGGATCACCTTTCAAAGCCAGCTAGAGCAGGAAAGTCTTTGAGACTCATTTCCCATTAAGCACACAAAAAGCCAGACATGGAACTGTGGCTCAAGGTGGTAGAGCACTAGCGTTGAGCAATAAAGCTCAGGGACAGTGCTCAGGCCCTGAGTCCAAGCCCCAGGAACGAACACACACACACACACGCACACACACGCACACGCACATGCACACGCACGCGTGCACGCGGAGGGAGGAAAGGTAAAGAAAAGGAAATACTACTTACTCTTTTTAGACCTTTGAAATGTGCTTTGGTTGTAAGCTTCCCTCTGCAAAATGAAATTAAGCCAACAGCTCTGTGAGTGTGTAAGGAATGAGCTGGATGGTGACTGTCCAGGAGTCCTGGATGGATCTTCTTCGGCTTGCCTCTTAGGGGTTACTTGTTGCTTTCCCTTGCTCTGGGCAGGACAAGTTTACATGAAAAGCGAGCATAGACTCTTTGGGAGGGCCCAGACTGCATACTGGAGAATCTTGGACAAGTTGTCCATCCGTCTGTGTTTGTTTCTATTGGAATCTTCCTCAGGATGTCTGTGAATATTACGTGCATTAAACTACATAAGCCATTGGCATATTATAAGTACTCAAGTGTGACCTGTTTTAATTGATGTCATTCCCACCCATCCCTGCATCTGAGCACCTTCTCCCGTGCTGTGTAGTGTTGATTGATTCTAGAAGGATCGTTGCTGCTTAGGAAGCACCTATAAAGGCTGACCTCCACGAAGCTGTCTCTTCACGAAGCAATTACTGAGCACCTGTTCTTTGCTCAGAGCTCTTCTGAGAAGTTAAAAATTCACAGAGGCCTAGGCTTGTGGTAGAAATATAAGTGTATTAGAAATTAAGATGGGGTTAAAAAATGAATACTAAGAAGGTGCCTGTAGCTCATGACTATAATCCTAGCTTTCTCAAGAGGCTGAGTTCTGAGGATTGTGGTTTGAAGCCAGCCTGGGCAAAAAAGTCCATAAACTCTTCAATTAAGCACCAAAATCATGCCAGAAATGGAACTGTGGCACAAGTGATAGAGCACTAGTCTTGAGCACAAAAAGCTCAGAGACAGTGCCCAAGACCTGAGTTCAAGCCCCAGGACTGGCACACACAGACCAGAAAAAGTAGAATATCAGGAAGCTGAAACATATTTTGTCTGAGGGGTCAAAGGGAGGGGGGGACAGAAGAATGGAGGGGAAGGGTCTATGAATGCAGTCATAATATTCTACATACATAGGTAAAAATGAAGCAAGTCACTTGAGGTGGATTTAGTAGAGATTGAGGGAGAATGATGGAAGGGCTGACACTGATCAAGATGCCTTGTATGTGATTCAATTGAAACCTCTTTGTACAACTCCTTAAAGATTTTTTTAAAGATGTGGCTGACAACAAATGTCTCTGTTATTAGGAAGAAATGGTATCTCCCTACATTAGGGAGTAGAATGTAGGCAGTCAAGATTTCAGAAAAGCTACATTAGTATAAACTGACAAGGACTGGAGCTTAAATTCTGAGTCCTAGATAAAATTTAAGGTGCAACACAGTGTATATAGTGTGATCATGTTTTCTTTACATGTGTTTGTCTATATTGGTATTTGCACATAGAGTGGTTTAGAAGGCTCTGCCAATGTATGCATAGCTCATGGATGTAGAATCCATGAATGTCTCTGTCATTCAATATTTTATGATAGCTACCTTTTGTGTTTGCAGTATTTTACATGCGCCTTAAAATTGTCAGGTGCTGGTGGCTCATGGCCTATAGTCCCAGCTACTCAGGAGGCTGAGATCTGAGGATCTGAGATCTGAGATCTGAGAATGGTTCAAAGCCAGCCCAGGCAGGAAAGTCCATGAGACTTTTTGTTGTTGTTGTTAGTCCTAGAGCTTGAACTCAGAGCCTGAGCACTGTCCCTGAACTTCTTTTGCTCAAGGCTAACACTCTACCACATGAGCCACAATGCCACTTCCGGCTTTTTCTGTTTATGTGGTACTAGGGAATCGAACCCAGGGCTTCACGAATAGTAGGCAAGCAATGTACCACTAAGCCACATTCCCAGCCTAGTCCATGAGACTCTTATCTCCAATAAACCACCAGAATACTAGAAGTGGCACTGTGGCTCAAGTGGTAGAGTGCTTGTCTTGAGCTGAAAAGCTCAGGGATAGACCCATACCCAGAGTTTGAGCCCCACTACTGACAAAAAAAAAAAAATTCAATCAACCCTCTGCCATTTCTCTGAAGTATATAATGGCAATTCTCAGGTGTTTTTATACTTAAATAGAAATATTTTAAGCATAGAAATATATAGGAATATATTAAATATCTACATATTTATGATTTTAATATTAACATTGAAGTTACATTTTATAGTAAGTTAAAATAATTTCTACTCATAAAATGTACATTTATTTATATTTGTATAGAAATAAAACTTGAAATGAGTTGAAATAACCCATAAGTTGGGGGAGCTGTTGGTTGAGAAATGAACAAATCAACATGGATAATCAAAATACAGAAGGGCCAGGTCTGGCCTTCTTTAGTTTTGTCCCTCGTAGGATACTGTATGCAGATCTGACCAGGAGTGTGTCAGGGTCAAATCCTTTGATGGGCTTTGCTAAGATCCTGTCCCCTAGAGGGTGATCAGAGCCTATTAAGTTTATTGGCACTTTTCCATACCTTTGTTATTAGCTCTTTTACTAAGTAAACAGAGAGCAGATGAATGTACTTCATCATGAGAAATGTTTCCATTAATTTGTGATTAGCCACGGAGTCCTATCTTACCTCACTAAGACATATGCAAGTGAAGGTGGTCAGATACTCCTTATCTGTTGCTGATGGCCCTATTCCAGTATCTGGAAAGACTCTTCACCTGGGGCAGCCCAGTGATGCCCACAGTTGTTGCCCACACCTTCTACCTATTTCTTCTCTTCTGCATTTGATCTCTGCATTTCCTGGCTATGATTGGTTTGCTTAAAGAATGTTGAAGAAAAACCTGACAAAGTAGGTGTAGGAGTATTGGCTGGGGAAATGGAAGGGAAACTAACTCAATGTAAGTACAGATACCTAACAGACTTCTATGTCCTCTTTAGACCTTTCTTGGGAGTGTAGCTGTAAATGTACCTTCCCCAAAGCTTCCAGTGTCTCTATTTGGGACTCCACAGGTACAAGTCTGAGTTCAGTCCTCTCAATCATCCTCTGTTCACTCTCCACTCACCTTCCATATTTCTTCCTACCTTGCTGGTGGGAGTAAAAGATGTCTTTGTGTATTCACTTGTCTACTCCAGAAACAGTCAGTGTCCTTCCTATATATTCTCAGATCCTGTCACTCACGACTGGTAATCTCTGGATGTGATCTCTGTCTTCCATCTGTCTAACCTAGAGAAACAACCTCTTGACCTGTGCCTTCATATTACTTTTCATTCTCCACATAGTAGATACCCTTGTGACTTTCCCCACAATGTAATGTTGTTTCTCCATGGATTCCCATTTTCGGAGACTACTGGTACAATCTGCCTAGCATGCTATCAGATCCTTTTTGACCAAGCCACTGTGTACCCCCATGACCTTAGTTAACCCTTAGCACTTTCGCCAGAAGGCACCGTGGCACTGAATGGCATGATGATGACAATTTCTCAACATCCAGAGCTTACTTTTCACTGCACCTCAGTAAAGGCAGTTGCCCAAACTTGGTTCAATGTTCCTGTTTCTTGCCTATAAAATCTTTGGCTGTAATTATCCTAATTATTCCTTTAAACATCTACAATTCCTTTGAAGTCTATATTTCCTCCCTCCTTCCTCTCTTCTTCCCTCCCTCACTTCCTCCCTGCTCTTTCTGTCACTCTCTTTTGAAATAGTTTTTCTGTATAGTCTAGGCTGGCCTTGAACTCATGATCTTACTGCCTCTGCCTCTAAGCAATGAGATTACAGGCTAGAACTACCAAACCCAGCTTTCAATCCTTTTTCATTGTTTGTCTAGTCACAATGCACACTCTCCTATGCAGTCTCAAGAGACAGACTTTTGGATAAATATAAAGCTAATGCTGGAGAGATATTATCAAATTATAACATGAAATTTTCATTATATATGTAAAATTGGTTATGTACTTTTGTTTATAAACACATTTCACTTTGTGATAGTTGAAAATTTGGTTCCTTTGTTTGAACCATTTGAAAAGAAGACAAGAAATTTTGTGGCTAGAGTTTGAAACTGGGTAATGAGTTTACTGTGTTGAGTAAATTGGCCCAATTCCTCACTCTTTATAGTTTGTGTATTGCTTTCAAAGATTTCAAGCAAGGATCTGTTTATTTACCCATAACAGAGAGCTACTCAAGTATAGACGATAGCTTAGCTTTGATTTGCATGATGAAATTCACTACAAACCACAAAATAACTTTTATTTAAAAATAGTGGTTAATAGTGGGTAAGTATGTTTAAAAGCAAAAATATTTTGATGTATCTTTAAGCACGGTCATTTAAAAATAAAACAACAGGAAGTGGCGCTGTAGCTCAAGTGGTAGAGCGCTCGCCTTGAGCTGAAGAGCTGAGGGACAGCGCCCAGGCCCAGAGTTCAAGCCCCACGACCGACAAAAAAAAAATAAAATAAAATAAAACAACATCAGATTATAGAAGTCCTTGAGTTAAAGGCTTTGACAATGCCATGTATTAGAAAGCTGCCCTAATCAGGTACCAGTGGTTCATGCCTATTCAGGAGGCTAAGATCTGAACATCGAGGTTGGAAGCCAGCCTAGGCAGAAAAGTCTCTGTGAGACTCTTATCTATAATTAACCACTTGAAAACTGGAAGTGGTGCGGTGGCTCAAGTGGTGAAGTGCTAGCCTTCAGCACAAAGAGGCTCAGGGACAACACCCCAGGTCCTGAGTTCAAGCCCCATATCTGATCAAAACATCAACAAAAAAAGCTGCCCTTATATCTGTACCATGAATAATGCTAGTAGTTCGCTTTAATTTTAGGAGATGTGTCAATCATCCTCACCCCCTTTCCAGCTCAAGCTCAGGTACAGTACAGCCTTTTGTGTTGGTGTAGAGAACCTTCAATCCCAGGATGACCTTTCTGCTGAATAGATCTGCTTCCCATTGAGCAGGCCTCCTAGGTGTGTGTTCTCTCCCTGGCTATTTCATTGAGGCAAGAGCCAATTGTCTTCTGCTGGAATCATGAAAAGTGGCCTCCTTTTTTGTTTGTTGGTTTTTATTCTTCCTTGCACCTTTGTTGTGTGCATACCACAATTCTCCTTCTGCCTACATGAGGAATAAATAATGTATACAATCTACTCGGATTTCCAAACAACAAACCTGTAAGAAAGAGTTCGGAGTGGGTGGGAAGGAACTTCTTCATTGTCATTGCAAAAGCATTGAGCTTCCTGCAGTTTCTGACTTGTACCACATTTCTTTTTTCTTTGTTTTTGGAGGGGAGGGTTGGTAACTGTGTCACTGGCTCTGTGAAACATCTCCCAAATGCCTCACTGACTTCTCGGTGGTCATCTCCCTTAGTCAGTTTCTTTCTTTGGGACAGAGAGACAATGAAATTGAGTGATCATTATTCAAGGGGATGGGTCAGAACACAATCTTTTTCTCTAGAGTGGCAGGAGTTTAAAAAGAATCTACTTAGGGCTGGGTTGTAACTGAGTAGAGCACTTGCTCAAACATATGCCAGGCCCTGGGTTCAATATCCAGCATTGAACAATAATAACAACCATGACTTACAGGAAAATGTGAAATTTTCCTGCTTGTTTCTTTCCCCAGCTTAAACGCCTCTGTATTACTAATCACTGTTTAGAGCTTTATAGAGGATAGCTCATTTATTGTTTGGGTGATACATGATAGAATTTACCTCTTTTAAATACATGAAATTCGTTGGTGGTTTATAGCCATGTTTCTCCATGTATTCTTAATGTCTCTAGCATTAGATTCCCCATGGATGTTTGTGAATGGATCGATGAATGAATGAGTGAATGAAATGCAGATCCCCCCCCCCCTCCCAACAACTCTCCAATCTCACAGAGCCTGCCAGGTATATACATTCTGGGTATATCTTTAGTAATCTCTGTGATTTTTGATGCTCTTTGTTGTTTGTAGTCCCTCGGTCAGGGGGAGAGCTGAGCTGAAGGTGGTCTGGAGTTGGGATGGGTGGTCCTGAGAATCTGGACTTGAGGGGCTCTGGCTGGGTTGTAGAGCCCTTCCTCTGAGGAAGTCACTTTGCCTCAGGTGAAGTGGTATCGAGTTGCTAAAGGTTCCAATTTCTGGGAGAGAGGATCAGAGTGACCCAGCATGATCTTTTCCCTAGGCCACATAGAGTAAGGCTAGCTGACTGACTCTCATACCCACCAGGAGACAGAGGAGGAGAATATCCCAAAGAAAATTCTAAGTGTTCTTTCTAGAAAAAAAATGAACATAGATTCTAGGTAGCCACAAAATATAGATATTCTTTGCACATGCAAAGGACAGGATATGACTTTTCAAATATACCATTGTTCTTCCGTGGTTAAAATTAACTTAGAAAGTAAAGTGTTAAGCTCTTCAATTACATAAATAGAAATTATGGAAAAAGTAACTAATAGCGATATACTTTGTAAGGAAAAATCCAGAATTGTAAAAAAATGGATTAGCACTTGGTTAAAATTTATGGAGAGTAAGAGCTTAATAGATATTTAAATTATTTGAAATGATTTAAGGAACTAGTAATGGCAGTAAGAATTACATTCAAATGTATTCCAGAGGCATTAGCAATTTGTTGAATTACAACATTGAATAGCATGAGAAGATTGAAGAATTGAATAAAGAAACACTTAGAACATACTGAGGAAAGAGCTCAACTAACAATACTGAATACTTTTCAAGAGACAGTCTTTGTTGTAAGATGTAGTTCATGTCATCTTGTTGGAACCACGCATCTGGGCACAGATAGCTCCGGGGTCTTAAATGAAAGATACGGTTGGGCTATCTGAATTCCAGCGAGTCTCATTCTTTGAGAGGTCCTACTAATCTCCAACTGTTAAATAATGGTGGAGGCTTTGGAAAGAAATAGAGAGCGACCCTTTATTGTCTGTGGGCAATTTTCAACACCTTGCAGTACATCTGCCTCAAATCAATTGGCCTGTGTACTTATCTGGAGGAAAATAAATTTCAGCAGTAGACGTAGCTGAAAAGGATAAGGAAAATATTTTACAAATCTTCAGACTGTATCTATTACTTCTTAGTGCTCTTTCCTCCAGAAAAGACACTGAAAATCCCTTTAAAAAGGTGATTAACAACATACAAAAAGTTTCCAGAAACAGATTCTGTCTCCAGACAAGTACACCCTGCATTTAATGATTTTGTATGATCTTGTTATTTATGGGCTCAAAGCAAGGGTTGTCTATGAATTTTTATGTTTGGAAGATGGAGGGTTACAATTTATTTACATTTCTTCACTCATTTGTTTATTCATTCTTTTTTTTTTTTTTTTTGCCCTGCGGGAGGTTGAACCCAGTGTCTTGTGTGTTGCTAAGCAAGCACTTTACCACTGAATTATAACCCCAGCTTGAGTCACAAATATTTTTTAAAGAGAAAGCCATACTTTTTTCATACATACAAGAAATCACTTTATTTGAAGTCTTACAATTTTTTTAAGGTTTCTGTGAATTGCTCTTGTCTGTCTCAGCAAAGCAACTAATCTCATGGAATTTTCATCTCTAGACTATCACTATAATTAAACAAGAATAGAAACCTTGTTTCTGGGAATTCAATAACTTTAGATGCTTTAGGATGAGCCTCTACTTTAAGTATAAGGCCCTCCCTCCTGGAGTGTATTTTACAGATTTTTGGATTTTCTTTCTTCTGCTGTAATTCATTGCAGTGTGGAGATGTTCTCCATCCTGCTTAATTTTTGTATTTTTTTAAACAGTCATACAAAGGGGTTTCAATGCAACATGTCAGTTTATGAATACAGTGCATCTTTGGTCACCTGGATCACTCTTTGAAATACATGAATGTGGCTGGTCCACCAGTGGCTCACATCTGTAATCCTAGCTACTCAGGAGGCTGAGATCTGAGGATCACAGATTAAAGTCAGTCCAGGCAGGAAAATGCACGAGACTTTTACCTCCAATTAACCATCAAAATGCTGGAAATGGAGCTGTGGCTCAAGTGGTAGCAAAAAAGCTCAGGGACAGCACCCAGGCCCCAAGTTCAAGCCTCTGAACCAGCACCAAAAAAAGAAAAAGGTGATGATGATAATGATCGCTGAAATGATGAGAAGGAATGCCAAGTGTCATAAATTTAATGACATGATACGATAAATCCACTTACGGTCAAGATGAAATACATATGCAGACTTCTGCTAAATAAGAAAACTGAACGTGTGATATCTGAATTATAAAGCAAGCGATCTTAATTTTTAGTTTAGTGATGTTTATGTTTATCCATTTAATCAGTGTTTATTTAATGCCTAGCACAGATCAGATAAAGCTACTCTTGTGGGTACAAAGTTGAATCATAGTCCCTTTCCTCAAACTTATCATCTAGACACTCACCTCTCCCCTACTTTTCTTCCCTTTCTATCCTCACTCAGGAAGATCACAGAGGAGAAACTGCCAGGGAATCAGTTTCCTGTAAACAGTTATAACATAATGAGCTTATAGATAATGTGGTGTAAATCTCGATATTACATATTTTCTGGTTCATCTATACAGATTGGTATAGTGATAAATCTAATAAGAAAGTAATTCTTTTTTTGGCAGTACTTTTTTGAACTCAGGGTCTCACACTTGATTGCAGCTTGCACCCTACTACGTGAGACATACGTCCAGTCTTTTCTGGCTAATTGGAGATGTACTGTGAACTTTTCTGCCTGGGCTGGCTTTGAATTGTGATTCTCCAGCTCTCAGCCTCCCTACTGAATAGCTAGGATTACAGGAGTAAGCCACTGATGCCTAGCCAAAAAGAAATTATTATTTTGGAGCTAGTCCTGGGCTTGAACTCAGGGCCTAGACATTGTCCCTGAGCTTTTTTGCTCAAATCTAGCACTCTACCACTTGAGGCATGGCGCCACTTCTGGCTTTTTCTGTTTACGTGGTACTGAGGATTCGAACCCAGGAGTTTCATGCATGCTAGGCAAGCACTCTACCACTAAGCCACATCCCCAGCCCAGGAGAAAATTATGCTTTTTTCATATATTTTTATTGTAAAAATACTGTACAGAGGGGTTACAGTTACATGAGTAAGGTAATGAGTACATTTCCTATCGAGCATTGTTACCTCCTCCTTTGTTTTTCCCCTACTGTACCTTCCCTCCACACCTCCCCAACTCCTCTCCCACCCCCCCTCGATAAAATTATTCTTAATGTTGCTGTTGCTGCATCGATTCATTTAATGTCTAATCCATTTTACTGCTGTACACGTGTCATGACCGAAAAGACACGAGATTTGGCTTAAGACTTGATATGGTAAGAAATAAGACACTACTCTTCTGAAGATCAATAATCTACACTGAGGTAAAGAGAGGTACTCAAGGACAAATCTGACATCTTAGGACATTGGATTTGAATAGGATAGGTTAGACAAGGCCAGGTCTTAGTCCCAAAGTGAGGTATCATGGCAGAAGAAAAGTCCCCAATGATAAGAACCATTGAGACAAGAACAAGATAATGAACTGTAGATATAGTCATCTCAGTTTTTCTGTTTTGTTCTTAAAGCATGATTTAAATAGACTAACATGTTATTACCAAGTCGCTCCACATTTATTTTACAACACATTTTGAGTTACTTGTTGCCTGAAAACAATTCATTTTTTGGTGGTTGTTGTTTGATTTGTGTTTTTTTAAATAATCTCTAGTAGGTTGTATTTGAAATGATCCATGTTGCAACTCATGAGTCCTCTTTCTGGAACATCTTCCCTCTTCACCTTCTTATCAAGGACATTTTCATTTAGTTGGTTGGCCAAATTAATCAAATCTAAAAGGATGTGGCTGTCTTTTTGAAAGCTGTCCCAGAATTGGTAAAAAAAAAAATAATAATAATAAAAATGGTTCTGTTCTTCTTTGGAAGGAGTTCAGAAAGCCCCTCCCTCCCTGACCTCCTCATTTCCTCTTCTCCCCACCTGCCCCCAATAGTCACTGTCCGAAAGAACCAGAAAATGGCTTTCTGACTGTTATTAATAATGACAAGTCATTGTTGCTGAGTCCCTCCAAGGGGACAGGATGTGGTTAGACCCTTGCTTAAGAAACTATTGTTCAGCGACATTTCCCATGTCCTTGGCCTGCCTGGGTATTGCTGCAGCATGGTGCACTGGGATGCCTTTGAAGTTCACTTGGCAGCCATTTGTAGCATTTCAGCCAGCAGATTTTGTATAAAAGATGTCATAATAGTATATACAAAAATAATATGCTTCTTGCCCTTGAAGAGTTCATAATTCAAGCAGGTCAGCATTTTGTTGATAAATCATAAAAATGCTCCCAAGAAGTATCATTGCCTATGGACAAAATTTGAGGCAAGCTATTAGAAATGTTCTGATTGGCCTAAACTAATAAAGAGCTCTTCAACATCATTGGTACCACTAGCTCTGGCTCAAGATGAATAAAACAATGTCCTCTCCAAGAGAACAAATTCTAACAGCTGTTTCAATTCATTGGTGCTAGGTTTTATAACCTGTGTGTTTGTTGAAATCCCTTCTATTGAGGTCATCAATTGTCCCATTCATCTTAACTTCAGAAAAATCAAGCTTATCCATTGCTCATTTGGCTCCATTCAAAAATGTGTACATGCACAGTCTGGGTTTTGAATAGACCTAAATGTGACTTCCAATGATTAATATCTTATGTTCCGCCACAGTTGGTGTCTTCATTTGCATTGGTAAGAATCACAATAATGAACCATGAGTGTTTTCTGTGTTCTACACACCAACACTGACCTATATGCTATAATCCTAAAAATTACATAAGCTCATGTGTAATCCTTATATAACTTATGAGCCCTTATAAAGTCCTTTTATTATATAAATGAAAAGAGGGGCACACGGGGACTGTTCTCAATGTTGTATGTCAAATAAATGTCATAGCCAGGTTTGGAATATAGTGGGTCTATATAGATAATGTCTCTCTACATAATGTCTCTCTATATAATCTCTCTCTATATAATGGAATACAATGTCTACTCTTTTATTTGTACACCAAAGACTCCTATAGGCATTAAGGCCTCCTTTTCTGTGTATTACAAAAGATGCCCTTTTTAAAAAAAACACATTTTTTTTAATTGTAAAAATACTGTGCAGAGGTGTTAAAGTTACATGAGCAAGGTAATGAGTACATTTCCTATCAAGCATTGTTACTAACCTCCTCCTTTGTTTTTTCCCTAGCATCCCTTCCCTCCCACCTCCACAATTACACCCCCTTTACCCCCCCGCCCCACCTAAATTATAAAGTTCATTTTTCAACATAGTGTCTTGTACATCTCATTGTTACAATGGGTCAACCTGTATCCCTATTTAAACATTTTCTTTTTTCCCCTCCCCTTCCCTTCCCAAGCTAGAGAAGTATATATACAAGATGCAGGGCACCGACATCAAATACAGTGAAAACAGGGGTTATACCATGGGGGAGGAACATACAAAGAAACAAAAAGATCTCATGGTACATTATAAATTCGCTAGGGACAATAGGAAGAAAGAAAAAACCACTTGTGCCCCTATCTTGGGGTTCATTTCGCTTACCATCATCTTATCTGGTTATATGTATATAGCTTTTGACCTTTTCTGCTTGCTCCAGACATATACTAGTTATTGCAAATCAGGGAAACCATAGGACCTATGTTTCTTTGGGCCTGGCTTACTTTACTTGATATTATTTTTTCCAAGTAAAAGATACTCTTTTTGAGTGAACAAGGCAGGAAAAAAAAATGCACCGCACTAGAAAGTTATAATCTTGAGCACTTTTCTGCCTAGGCGGGCTTTGAATTGTGATCCTCTGGACAAACTACATAGCAAGATCTTGTCACAAAACCACTCCCTCCAACTTGGCATGGTGGCTTACACCTGTAATCTCAGATACTTGGGAGGAGGAAATTGGAAAGATTGTGGTTTTTCAGCCAGCATGGATAAAACATTACAAAATCCTCATCTCAACAGTTGGATGTGACATGTGTCTGTTGTCCAGCTAAATGAGCATCTTAAAAGGGAGGATTTTGATTCAGGCCATCCAGGGGGGAACAATGTAAGACCCTATCTCAAATAAGTGAAAAACAAAAAGAACTGGGAGCATAGACCAAGTGGTAGAGTCACTGCCTAGCAAGCATGAAGCTGTAGTTTAACCCTCAGTACCAACCAAAGACAACAAAACCAAACAAAAAATATCTACCCTCTCCAGCAAAAAAACAAAATACAAAGAACACAACTCGTATTGGAGGAAGGGAATGAGAGGTGGTTGAACTCTTAGAGCCAGTGGGGAACTTGAGAATCCTAAATCACACATCTGATCGCATTTTTATGTATCCAAGGGTGAAATTAAGAATATCACAGGAAAGGAATTCATTTGGGGCTCATTGAGAAATAGAGAGCACTGATGAGTGGCAGTTATTAGCTGTAAGTTCCAGTTCACAAAATACAGCACTATACTCAGGCCTTGACCTGGAGGTAGGTTGTAGTTTTATACCTGGATTGTATCCATTCACTACACATACTCTTCTCCCCTCCTATGAGCTATACTGCCCAGGATTCCTCCTTCATGTAGTCTCTTTGTGATTTGCAGCTGCCTCTGTGACTTTTGTTTGTTTTTTATTTAACAAATACAGCATGGTGGAAGTGATGGGGTATGATGGTCAAGATTTTAGGTAGGACTCCACCTTTCCTTCTCCCCAGGGTTTCCTTGCTGTGGGCGTGGTGTCCCTTAGAACTCAAGTGGCATGCTATGAGAAACTCAGTCCATATAGAGAAGGCTCAGGGTTTGCTGTCACCAGCCCCAGGGGAGCCTCTAGCAGACTGCCACCATTGAATGACACTTCATGAACTTCCTTCCAGCATGTAAATGACACTTCATGAACTTCCTTCCAGCAGCACATTGAACCAAAGTTGAAACTAGCCAAATAGTTCTTGAACCATTATTACACTTCAGTCCCTAAGTGTAAATTGCCCACTGAGCCTAGTGGATCCACAGAATGGTCATTGTTGTTTAAAGCTATCCAGTTTAGGGAGCCTTTTGGCTCATATGAAGCTACTGGTCACAGAATTTCATCCAAGTATGTCTTAGTTAAAAGCAACGTTTTTATTTCATACAAGTGTTATACTGCTGTAATGTTTTAAAGATGTACTTTTTAGTTGTTCATTTGAGATTTCACTGACCAAATAAACTATGTTTTTACCTTTCAAATAGCTTTTGAGGGGAATACTTCTATTTATTAGTCTTTTAATAATAATTATAGAGATGAAATTCTTGAATTTATTGAGTTGCACAGCCTCACAGAGGCTGATAAAAGTCTGCGGAAATGGTCCTTGGAGTAATTTTCTGTAAACAGACACAATTGTAGAATTATAAAAGTAGTCATGGAGGGATATAGTTTTTGAAATTCATAGAGAACAAAACCTGTCATATAGTACTATATAAGCTCTGTGTCAATACATTCAACAACAACACTAATGGTGGGTATAATTACTAATCATGATTTTGAAGTGCGAGTAAACATTTTTTCTAAAATGTGATGCTGCAAAGTTCAAATATGCAGCAAAATTGAAAGAACCTTAATTACACTCAGAGGCTCACTCTGTGGATTCTCCCATTAACACTATACTATAATTCCTTGTCCTTACATTATCCCTCCATCATGGAAAAATTGCAGTGTGATTTTTTTTTTGAATTTTAACTTTTTATTACCTCTGCTTGTACAAAGAGGTTTCGATTTAACATGTGAGCTTATCTTGATCAGTATTACCCTCCACCATTTCCTCTTCATCTATCCCAGCTCACCCATCCCCTCCCCCCCGTTTTCAATGTTATGACTGTATTTGCCCACCCTTCCTTTCTCCATTCATTTGCTCTTCTCTCCACTTGGCCTTCCGCCCTTTCCCCCACTGACCTAACATGTTCACCAGTTTCCTGATACTCATTTCATTACACTGTAAGTTATTCAGAGGTGTCACACCTTTGGAATCCTCCCTTGGGTATAGCATGCTTTAGACACGTGGTATGTGTATATCTGCATATGGCCCTGCATATGTGTTCATGTACATTTATAATTCAGATCTAACTTCTACATATGAGAAAAAAATACATTCTTTGTCTCTCTGAGCATTCCCTTCATGTAATTTTTCCCAGGTCCATGCATTTCCCTGCAAATACTATAATATTCTTCCTGATGGATGAGTATAATTTCAACACACAAACATATCACATTTTCTCCATACATTATGGAGCATCTGGGATGTTTGCATAACTTAGTTATGGCAAGTAGTGCACCAATGAAGAGGGTTGTGCAAGTTTTCTTTACTCTATCTTGATTTGTAATTTTTTTGGATCAGTGTCCAAGAGTGGTATTGCTGGATCACAGAGTAGTTCTTTTGAAGATTCTCTCTGTCTTCCATAGTAGTTTGCACGCATACCAGCAATGTACTAGGGTTATTTTTGTTTTCAAACATTGCAGTGCCAACTGCAAAGCCCATTGTAAATCCCTCTTAAATAATTCAGTGTGCATAACATTAACTAGAAGATGGACATATATTTTCAATATGTTTGAAGCAATTACAATCTGATAGGGAAATGGCTGTGATTTCTCTTGATGGCCTAGATGCTGATACTGCCACCATGGCTTGTTTCTAGTATTTGTAAGTAAAGAAACGATAGATTTTAGTTAGCAGTTACTGAGAATAAGGATGTGATTTTCCTCTACACAAGTTCAAGTTCATGAATCAGTATAGCCATAAACTCTTTGGGGTCCAAGAGGCCCCTCATAAACAAGACTTCTAATACGAATTTTGCAGATGATCTATGTATAAATTAAAGTTCAACTCCGAGGGGCTGGAGGTGTGGCTCAAGTGGTAGAGCACCTGCCTAGCAAGCATGAAGCTCTGAGTTCAATCCTCAGTACTACAACAAAGGGCTCAAATGAACAGAGTTTGCTTTTTAAAAATAAAGTTCAACTTGGATAGCCTGCGTAATACTTGAGCAGTCAAGTTTTACAAATGAATTTTGATATTTTTTTACCTGTGAGATTTCCAATGACTGCTTTCTAGAGTACTATAAACCTCTAGAAAGCAGTCATTGGAAAGGAAAAGGATTTGACATCTATATCAATTTCCTGGGGCCATTCTTCATAAAACACCCAACAACTGGGTGCCTTAAAGCAATAGAAATTTGTTGTCTCAAAGTTCTCGAGGCTAAAAGTCTGAAAAGCAAGAATTGTTAAGGTGATATTCCTGCTAATGGCTCTCAGAGCGAGTCCACCCGCACCTCTGCCAGCCGCTGGCAGCCTTGGGCATCATTGGGGTTGCAGATGTATGACTGCTGTGCTAGTCACATGATCATCCTTTCCCTGTATATACATAGAGCATCAGGCCCTCTTTCATAAGGACACTAATTCTATAGGACCTCACCATGTCTTTTATTGGAGAAGAGGTGGGCATAGTTCAACCTATAGCATGTGATTCAAAGCCACAAGATTGTATTTTATTTATTTTTGTCAGTTGTGGAGCTTGAACTCAGAGCCTCGCCGCTGTCCCTGAGCCTCTTTGTGCTCAAGGCTAACGTTCTACCACTTGAGCCACAATGCCATTTCTGGTTTTTGAGTAGTTAGTTGAAGCTCAGAGTCTCACGGGGACTTTTCTGCCTGAGATGGCTTCAAACCGTGATCCTCAAATCTCAGCCTACTGAGTAGCTAGGATTACAGGTGTGAGCCACCTGCATCTGGCTTGGCACATTTTAGCTGTAGTTTTCAATTACATATTTTGAGAAGGATCTGAAATTAAATCTCTGATCTTTCATAGGCAGCATTTTTCATCTAGAACACTAAGCTTGTGCTGAGTGCTTTTTCACGGTTCTTTAGAAAAAAAACTTTGGAATATCAAAAAATACAGATCTAAATAAGTATAATCTCTAATGTTCATATTTTAGTCCCAACATCAGTTCCTTAATTGCTTTCTTCATCTTTCAATAGTATTGTAGAAACCAAAACTTGTATTCAAAGAGCAATTTCATAATGAATCAACAACAGCTATTGAGCAACATAGAACATAATATCCCTAAGGAGAAAAAATATAGTATATTGAACCATGTCCTTAGGATCTTAGAGCAAAAAGAGGCTGGTGAGCATACATACACTTGCACACACATATTACTCATACATACAGATACACAGACACATAAAGACATAGATGCACACAGACACATACTTACATATACACACATATACAGAGACACATAGACACACACCAATAGACAATATACATTGACACATATATACTATGCATATGTGAGCAAGCACACATACACATAACACACCCATATGAAACAGTACATCACAAGCAAGCCAACCAAAAAAATTCTTCTCCACTTTTGGGTCTATTTTAATTTTTCTTTCTGATTTTGAAAAATCAAAAACGATATCTGCAAATTTAGTTGTAATGTCAGGTTTTTTTCCTTTCTTAAATCCTAAGATTGTCCTACCAAAAAAGACCAAATTCATATAAAACCAAAGTCATCAAAAGCCATTCAAAATCTACATCATGAATTTACTGTTGTTTCAAGTAAAAGGTAAACTGTTCACCCTTGACTGTGTTGTCTGACTACACGAAATTCTCAGGGATGGAAGCCCAGCCTGGCAGCACTGATGTATATGGACTCAGTTCTGCAGCCTTATTTCAGTTGTTTTATGCTGAGCACAAACTTATTCTACACTATTTCTTAGAAGGGGCTCTTTAACCATTGTTACCATTTTTTAAATAATTGAGATGTGTAGTTCCAAAGAAATCTTAGACACCAGGGCAACATGTGGTCCTTTACACACACACACACACACACACACACACACACACACACACACACACACACACACACACACACACACACACACACACACACACACACACACACACACACACACACACACACACACACACACACACACACACACACACACACACACACACACACACACACACACACACACACACACACACACACACACACACACACACTCTCTCTCTCTCTCTCTCTCTCTCTCTCTCTCTCTCTCTCTCTCTCTCTCTCTCTCTCTCTCTCTCTCTCTCTCTCTCTCTCTCTCTAAAAAGAGATTGAAAAGGACTCAAAATCAGATGTTATTAGATTTCAGAGAGGAGCCCCCTACTCACTCTGTCTGTCTGTCTGTCTGTCTCTCTCTCTTTGTCTCTCTCATTCATTCATATCCCCTCCCATACACACACACTGTCTTTAGAAGAAATTGAAATAGACAGAAAGAAATCCAGCCCAGAAAGCATAGCTTTGACCTATTTGATCTTTGTTGAGAAGTATTTATTATATTTAAATTTTAACATTCTCCTCTTTAACTTGTCAACATTAATACCTACTTTCAAGATAGCTTGAGACTGAACATACATAAATTCCTCTGTACAATGACTGGCAAATAGTATCTACTGAAGCGAAGTTCTCAGGTCCTTTGTTGATTCCTCTCAGCTCAATCTCTTGGTGAAACTGGCCAGCCACCCCACCCTGCTAGGAAAAGAAGTGTTGAAACGTGGAATCTATTTTTTTTATAATAATTTCACTTTCTATCTGAAAAGACTAGAATTTGAAAGAAAAGCAAGTGAACAGTGACAGTGACAGTTCTGCTTACCCCTGTGTGCGACAGAGCAGTCGTAGGTGACCAGATCTTCATTTGTTAGTGTATTCCCTTCAGCAGAACCTTCGAGAAAGCTTCCAGCATGGAGGAGGAGAACTGGCTTTGCAGTCGCCTGGTGTTGCTTGCTGAAGGAGAAGGCAGAGAGGCCCGCCTGTATAATCGGATTTGATCAGCTCAGACTAATCACTACTGAGAGTAGCAAAATTTAGCCTGGATCTCCTTGGTTAATCTAGATTGACAGGAGGGAGATGTAGAGGGACAGCAGGACACAGAAACAAAGGAAGGAAAACCACGGTGGCTTTCCAGCCTTGCTTTGCAATCTGAGCCTTCTAACTTGCTCCCTTTGGGGGAATCCTGTTTTTCTTACCTTATAAGCCAATGGAACCAGTTGTTAGGATACCAAGTTTTCCCAGAGTGGCTTCATCAACAACAGGTGCACTGTGAGTCTCTGAGAGGACAGAGAGAGCGATTCCTACATCGTGAGGCTGCGCAGAAGGCATTTCCAGGTACACATTGCACTTGAGACTATGTATTATTTATTGAAACTGAGCTGTGCTCTCTTTTCATCCACTGAGCAGCCCTAGAGTCCTGTGCCTCCTAAAATGGATGCCAGCAACAGCTAACCTACCAAGTCTCCAAAAGGCTCTTTGCAATTTTCCTGTCTTTTTTTTTCTTCTTAGTAGTCACAAACTATAGCTCACGGAGTTGGTATTGTTGTCTTTTAAGTAAAGTTTGGAGAGTAATTGGGCATTGCTGTTACAGAACTAAGGGAGGTGATACATGCATGATTTTTTGGACCTTTCCACGTGGATTGAGGTTTCTGTGTCCTAAGGGAATTCTTCACTGAGGATTTTTGTGGAAGACATGCATGCCTGTACATACAACGTGAGTGTAATTGATGAGTGACTGTCATGTGTATCGTCACCTGCTTCATACTGAAAAGGAAGATGGCTTATCTGAAGATTCTCTTCATTGTTACTTATGATGTCTGTACTTGGCAGATGAGGGAACTTTTTGCATTTGGGTAACAAAGACATTTTGGGATATACTCCATTGGATTTTTCCATGTTGGTAAAACTGTTACTGATTATCTCAGTCCTGCACGAGGCCATGCCAAAATCACCTAAGGGTAAAAATGTCTCCTGGGTAAGTACCTGGTTGCCTACTTCTTGCAAATAATGTACTTTGAGAATCTGAAGGCATTGTGTAGTTTCATGCTAGCAGGAGTTAGGTAGAAGGCCTTCAGAAAGCATTTGCCTTAGAAAAGCAGGATAAATATATAGTGTTAGAAATTGTTTGCCAAAATCACGATGATGTGCTTGCTAAAAGATGAGCTATAAGATGTACAAACTCTAGGTTGGTTTTGCCATTTTCTACCTGCTTCACCTTCACAATATACATAGAGAATTTAAAATGTATTCCTGCGAAGTAAAGTTTGTGAGTCTTAAATGTATTAGATTTTGAGTACTATTAGTTTCAAGTGGGAATTCTAGTTTCTAAAAATTGAGACACTCATCTTAATAGTATCAACAGTGGTGAGTCAAATTTTAAGGGTAAAATGTATGGAGTTTTTATTCTTGGGGGATATTGCCAATATGTTCCTTTTTACCTGCTTAGAAACAAGATAATAATCGATATTTTATGGGTTCCTATGTCTTAAGTAATTTCCACAATCACTAGTACATATGTGTACACCAAGTTAAATGTTTGGGAATTAATGACAGCATATTAGTTCTAATCATATTTGACTTTTGAATATTATTTCAAGGTTGTTTTTTCTTACCAAAGACAAACCATATTAGACTGAGCTCAAAATAATAATTACCATCTGTAAACTTAAAATACTGTTTTGTATTTTTTTAGTAAACTTGACACATTTAATTTAGGAGGCAAATGGATTCCTTCTTTTACATAAACTTGTACATCTCAAACCAAATTTTTAAGTGGTACTGGCACATGCAAATCTAAAGATCTCAGAATTTATTGTTAGATTATTGCCAGATATTGATTCCCTCCCTCCCACTTTTCCTCTCTTTTTTCTCTTTCTCTTTCTCTCTCTTTCTATCTTTCTCTTTCCCTTCTTCCCTACCTCCCTGCCTCCCTGCCTTCCTGCCTTCCTGCCTTCCTGCCTCCCTGCCTTCCTGCCTTCCTGCCTTCCTGCCTTCCCACCTTCCCACCTTCCTGCCCTCATGCACAGCTGGGCAAGTGGTTTACCATTGTGTTACATGCCTAAGCCATGATTATGTTTCTCTTATAAATAACTCTTTCTGTCCAAGACATAATTTTTACTGCTTTAATTTGGAATGCACCAATTAACTTATTCTTAATCTATGTGAACATAGTGCTAGTGGTTTCCTTTTAGTGACAATTTCCTTTTAGTGACAATTATTCACAGAATAATGAAAGCGATATATGGTCATCTAACACACAATTCTCTAAAGAATATGGACACACTGACAACATGTTTGAAGTTATGCTTTATGAAAACTGATTTTTTTCTTGATACTGTTGAAATTGCTACCCCTCCCTCATAATTGAAGAATATAAATCAGAGGCCCTGGGCTTAGTCATGAGATCTGTTTATATGCCTCAGAGATGACTTGAGGAACTAATTCTGATTCCCAAAATGAAGGTCACCACTTCCTACTGTCAAATAAACACTAACGAAGAGAGCAGCTTCAAATGACTCTCCCTCCCTTCATCTCATTCATCCTCCTAAGAAACTCAATCCTTCAAAGCAACAACCACCTAATGGAGCATTTCAGAGAGCTCAGGCTACCATCCAGTTTGGTTTTCTTCACACTTTATTATGCTAATATTGTTTGAAAAGTTAAGTTTTGGGCTAATAATTTAGAAGTATTTTTTCAGTAGCATTGAAGTGCTTCCTTTTACATCAGTGAAAAAAATAATAAATTTGTATATCCATTCTATTAAAGATGGGTCTTTGTCAGGTTTTGCCAAAAGTGTAGTATAATTACTATTACATCACAGGGACGGTAGTAATTGGGTTGGTATATGCTCATTGTACCAGGAATCAATACTTCCTGGCCTTGAATATTTAGTGCAGGGAGCTACGTGGAGTCGGTGACCATTACTTTGATATTCATTGGTTGGCATGACTATGTTTTTAGTGTTGAATGTCATTTCTCTGAATCCTTCTGAAAGGTAGCAGGCATTCAGTTTCTAGCCAATGTCACTGGCATATGCCTACAGAAGTTGAATCTCAGAGGAGAATAATGTATCTATCCTGTGGCTTTAACCTCAGAATACACTTACAGGGTGAGAATTGTGGTACATCTCTTGATCCCAGACTCCCTGACTCTTCAGGCAGACTTGGCCTCTTGAGATAAACAGGAGCACATGTTGCTGAGTACTACAAGCCACACCCTTCTTTGAGTACACTCTGTATCATTGGACTGATAGCTGGTTGCACGGTGCTGCATTGGCAGTATCCTGTGTGCAAAATAGAAAAGACATGGATATAGTCACTACTGATTCTGAGATGAGGTGAAGAATAACATTATGGCATAAGGAGGTGCCTGTGTATTGATATTGTAGGCTCTGGGGATATGCCAGTAAGTTGTATTCTTATGTGTGTGAGAGAGAGTGAGAGTGAGAGAGAGAGAGAGAGAGAGAGAGAGAGAGAGAGAGAGAGAGAGAGAGAGAGAGAGAGAGAGAGTTCTTAAAAAGAATCTCTGACCTCGGCCAAGTACAGTAGATTACAACTGTCATTCCTGCTACTAGGGAGTCAGAGATCTGGAGAATAATAGTCCAGACCAAACCAGGCAAAATGGGGGAATTTATTGAAAAAACAGCTAAAGTGATAAGGGCTGAAGGCATGGCTCAAGTGGTAGAGCTCCTGCCTAGTAATCATTGAAACCTTGAGTTCAATCTTCAGTAGTACCCAAACCTAAAAATAAACTTCATATTACTTACATTCTGGTGAAGGGAGTCAAACAAAAGGTAAATACATAAGCATGAGAGAGATACATAAGAAGTAAAATACGCCAGGCACTGGTGGATCATGCCTATAATCCTAGCTACCCAGGAGGCTGAGATCTGAACATTGAAGTTCAGAGCCAGCCTGGGCAGGAAAGTCTGTGAGAATTTTATCACCAGTTAACCACCAAAACCAAAAAACAAAAATCTGGAAGTGGAGCTGTAGCTCAAGTGGTAGAGCACTAACCTTGAGCAAAAAAACTCAATGACAGTACCTAGATCCTGAGTTCAAGCCCCAGGACTGGTGCACATGCCTATGTGCATACACAATAAAATGAAACAAGGAAGGAGTCAGGAAGTACCACAAATAAAAAAGGGGTGCATTGCAGATTGTTTGGCCAAACCTATATGAGCAGAGATGTGAAGAAAGTTAACAGAATTAGCTATGAGAAAATGTTAAAAAATAATGTATTTGCTGGGTGCTGGGTCTCATACCTCATTACAGGTTCATCTGTTATCCTAGCTACACAGGAGGCTGAGATCTGAAGATCTCTGTTCCAATCCCACCTGAGCAAACAACTTAGAGAGACTTTATCTCCAGTTAACCACTTAAAAAGCCAGAACTGGAGATACAGCTCAAGGGAAAAAGTGTTAACCTCACAGGAGGGAGGTCCTGAATTCAAACCCCAATACTGCCAGAAATAATAACAATAAAGCATTCCAGAAAAAATAAGATGCTCGTTGCAAAAGTTCTAACTCAGGAGCAGTTCTGGCATGTATGAGTAATTCAAGGCCAATGTAGCTGAACTATAGTGACATTCTCTGAATTTCTTGTGTCTTTTTGTATGTATTGCCTTTCCAAGAGATCGGTTCTAGGATCTAAGGGCTTTTAGTCCCTGGTATAAAACGGCTTATTTTCCTATAACCTACACATCTTCCCAAATACTTAAAATGATCTCCACATTATGTGTCATACCTATTGTGTAAGTACTATGTCAATAGTTATTATGCTGGATTTTTTAGGAATTCTAGATAAGAAAAAAGTCTGTACATGTTCAGAATAGATTCATTTTTCCCCCAGATATGTTTGATCCTGGTTTTGAATCTGTAAACGCAGAAACCAAATAAGGCAGACCGACTGTACTTGCATGTTCTCTGTAATTCCCCAGTTAGTCCTTTGGATTCCAAGATACATATAAGTCTTTCCATTCAACCATCAGAGATCCATGTTACAATGCTTCCTGGTTGAGGCACCACAGGAAGTACACATGGGCAGTTTCCAAATAAGGTCACAGATGGCCAGAAGGAGGGAGAGAAAGGAGTGAGGTCTGATTTGTGGATGAGCATCAGGACGCATTCAAACAATTCTTTCTGGCTCTTAAAGACTTGGGAAATTTCTTCTCTTTTTAACTTCTCCAGCCAGTTTTCTCATGCACATAAAGATGTTTTGGGTCTAAGAGAAATTAGGAGACATTTTTAAATAAAGGTGATATTCAAAAGGATGGCTTGGAATTAAGGACTCAGATTTAGAGAGTACAGCTCTTCTAATAGCAATTTATATTTTTGTTGTACCTTTATAATTGATAAATTATCTGTAATAAAATAATACATAATTATATTGTTACAGTGAAATGCCATGTGTTCGATGGCTGTGAATGATTATTCCAAATCCTATTTTGCCTTTTGCTTATTTAATAAGACAGCATCTTGTTATATAGTCTAGGTTAGTCTCACACTAACCATCCTCCTGCTTCTACCTTCTCTCATGCACTAGCGTTCCTGATTAGAATTCTGGTTTTTGGGATATGGTTGTGTAGATGTTTATTAAGGAGAAATACAGAGCCCAGTTAGAGATGCAGACCTTCCTTTATTCTAGACTGACCTACTTTATTGAAATGTCTCTTCACCTTGGAAACATAAAAATAAAAGAACCCCCTTAAGTTCCTGACCCGGTACAAATTCTCATGCTGTTCTTTGAATTCTGAAGAACTGAAACCAATTGTATTGAAGTTTGTAGCATTCGAAATCTATGAAATTTTATATAATTTTTGGGTACAGTACGTTTTATCCACAGTCTTTGTTCTCTGTATTGTGCACCATAAGAAATGAATCGATGTATTTTAAAAGATGAAGGGAAATTATACAGAACATGGTGAGTACTTAAGCTCATAGAGCAAAGAGAACAGAACTTTGGAGTTGCTTTCCATTTCTTCATAGAGGTGCTCTTTGTAAACTCAGTATGTACCTGCTGTTATATAAGAGATAGCAGTATAAATTGGCTGACACACTAACCTGACTACCAGACATACCACACAAAGGTTGAGACTGTGACCTCTTGCTGAGGGAGGAAAGGCATCTCCAGGGACAACAGTCCATTATCTTCCCTTGGTCATATAAACTCATTTATATGTTTTATCCCATGTAGATGTCTTCCAGATCATCAAGAGTCACTATATTTGTTTTTGTTTTGCATTTTCCTCTCCTCTCTGACTGTCTTGTTTGTGTCTTGGCCAACTTCAGGCTGAATAGTTTCAAGTCTAGGACTTTCTTAGAGATTTACCTCCTGCTGACTTTATTCCTGAATTCCATCTGCATGTTCTTAGCAGCAGGGAGATAACTGGTCTTTCAGACAATAGCAGATTGTGGATTGTTTCTTTCTGTGCCACGATGTTTGCCACTCCCTTTCTTTAGGAAGAAGCATTAGGGGGATTATACTTACTGTAGTTCAGACACTTATGTAGGCTTTCATTTTTTTCAACTTCACTCACACTGGACAAGAAAGCATACCATGTCTGCGTATATAAACGAGTTAGTTTTACTCCTAGCCATTAAGATGCTTCCATACACACCCACTTGAGGCAGTTTTTCCTCCAAGAATATACATAAATATAAACATAATAACTTTATTTCTAATCTTGGCCATGTGAGAGATGATTGTATAATATACATAATATAGCTAATCACCATGCCTTTAGAAGTGTGTGTTTTGTGTAGTCTGGTCCAGTTAGTTGTATTTTCTCACTATTAAAAAGCATATTTGGGATAGTAGGGGAAAAACAAAGGAGGGGGTAAACAATGCTTGATAGGAAATGCATTCATTACTTTACTCCCATAACTGTAATCCCTCTGTACAGTTTCTTTACAATAAATTTTTAATACATATTTTGTAAAATTTCACCTCTCACAGGGTTCTTAGCCTTGTAAAAGGAAACACGTCGACATTTTCCTATATCAAAGCTAACCTCTTTCCAGTTTCTGAGCTTGATGACATTATTATCTCATAGTCTCAAACTCAAAAAATTGTTGGCAATGTGTTGTATCTGCAGAGACAGATTCCAGGTTTAATCCTAATTCTGCAGCCATCTGTGTGTCCTTGGAGGGATAATTAACCTGAGGTTTAGTGTATTCATGCGCTAAGGGAGGATGATGAAACTTCTCCTATAGGAATATTTTAACAATTGTGTATATAAAGTACTTACACTGTGCCAAAATGCTCAAGTAATTTATTAAAATCCAGTTTGTTCTTTTGTCCTGGCCATCCCACCCCGACTGAAGAAACACTAAGTTAGTAACTTAGGATTTTGGATCTATAAACAGTGTGGCAGCTTCTACTTAGAAATGATTTCTTTGCCCATGCATTCTAAACAAACACTTCTGTTCAACAAACTTCCTTAATTCTCATTCATTTCCAAGCAGATCAGATTGTTTTCAAACTTCCATCCTTCCTGCCCTTAGGGAAGTTAAACATTCCCAGTCCAACCTAATATTGCAGGTTTGCAGACTGAAGCATTTGGAAGCACAGGCTATTGGAGATAGAGGGGCCCTGCTTGCTGCTCTCTACCTTCTTTCCACCTTTGGGTCTGAGTCCTAGTGTGGAGTGGAGAAACTTTGAATAGGTGGAATTTCTTTCTTCTGGTTTGCTGGGATGACATCTCTAGTACTAATGTGTGAGACCGAGGGGGAAATCACAGTGTGTTTGGTGGCCATAAATGTTCCATGAAGATGCTGAGGTGCATCTCTTGTGGCCAAGGTCTTTGCTTGGGAGGTTCTGAATCTGGGGATCAGGAAGTAAAAACAGCAAACAAGGAAGGTGGGAAAAATCAGATGAGCTCTTGCTCAGCCCTTTGGGGTTTTGTTGGGGAAATGGCAAAAAGAAGGAACTTAAGCCCATGCAGAAAAGAATGTCATATATGATAGAATCTTGAGATTACTAAACCAATGAAGACTAAACCATGAAGGGAGTCATACTGGCATCCTTTCTAGACAGAAGTCTTTATCACATATACCATAGATCATCTTAGATGCCATCATGGTGGTTTTGAGGGCCCAGAAATGGGAAGACCAATGATGAATCATTCCTTTAGATAAAGAGATAGATTTAGCCTGGTGCCAGTGGCTCATGCCTGTAATCCTAGCTACTCATGAGGCTGAGAAAGGAGGATCACAATTCAAAGCCAGCTTGGGCAGGAAAGCCATGAGACTCTAGTCTCCAATTAACCACCAGAAAACCAGAAGTGACACTGTGGCTCAAATGGTAGAGCACTTGCCTTGAGCTGAAGAGCTCAGGGATAGTGCCTAGCCCAGAGTTCAAGCCCCACAACAGCCCCCTTCCCTACACACACACACAAAACCCCCAAACTCCAAAACATGAATTTACAGTGTGTGCCTAAACCACAACTTGTTCAAAGAACAGAGTTTGGGGGGGGGGGGTTGTGCCCATTATTCCTACCTGAGTGTAGCAGAGCATTTGCTCTGGGAAACATCAGCTGCCTTGGCCAACCAGGTTGTTCATCCTTCTAGAGAGAACAGGCCACATCTGGAGGTTCCACTGTATGTAAGAGAGATAGATTGGGCAGCCTTCCTTTACAGGTAAAGCACAACACAGAGGGAACAAGGACAGGTTCCTTCTGCACTGAGAAAACTGCTCTGGGGGACCCTGTGAGTTTGTAGATGGAGACAAGTTGAGGCATGCCACTTTCCAATGTAGAAAGAGTGAAGATTTTTACCATGAGCAATTTCAAATTAAGTTACCAAACAAATGTTAATCTTTGTGGAGGTGTTTATTAAAATCAGGGTGGGGTTTGGGTAATACTCAGTGATAGGCTATGTGCCTAACCTACATAAGGCCCTGGATCCATCAAGACAGGAATATATATATATATATATATATATATATATATATATATATATATATTTGTGTATAACACAAATATATAATTATATATTTATTGTATATTATGTACATTGTATATTGTATACATTTATATCTTATATATCTGCATATTAAAGCATATTTTATATATTTCAATGCATATTTTATATTTTTATAAATTATATATTTTTATATGTAATATGTATGTATATTATGCATATATAAATGGTGACTAGAAATCCTAAATTATATCTGTTGCCCACAATTAGCAATAATGCCCCCCTTCATTCTCAGAAGGAAGGCCTCTGGTTTGGGCAGTAGATGGCCATTTTCATTGTGAAAACAGAGTATTACTGGCTGACTCACATAGAAAGGAGTTGGGAAAGTGTGGACTGGGAATATTGGAACTCTCTAAAAAGGTATCTGGGTGCTGGCACTCTGAAATTACATGGTGGAGGAGTTATTAGGCAGAGAAGTAAAAGACTTCTGACTTTGGGCAAATTAATCTCTTTAATAATCATTATATTGCCAGGTGCCATGGCTCATGCCTGAAATCCTAGCTACTCAGGAGGCTGAGATCATGGTTTGAAGCTAGCCCAGGCAGGAAAGTCCATGAGATTCTTATCTCCAATAAACTTCCAGAATGTCAGAAGTGGAGCTGTGGCACAAATGATAAGAGCAGTAACCTTGAGCAAAAAATTTCTGGGACAGCATCTATGCCCTAAGTTCAAGTCCTAGGACCAGCACAAATAAATAAACAAAATAGTAAAAAAAAAGAATCACCTTATTCACTAAATAGGGTTCCTTATACACACCCCACTGGTGACTGTGAGGAATAATTGTAAGAATGCAAGGGAGATGTGTGTTTAAAAACAAGGGATAGCCTAACAAATATCAGTAAGAATTCATCCTGACTGTGTTACTTTGTTAATGTTTATTTATTTCCTGACCTTGAAGAGTACCCAGGGTCAAATATCAACCTACACTTCTGATCTTGCTCCTCATAGAGAAAATCTCTGTTCTTTTTGCATGCTTGACCATTCTCCCCTCTGTAGCTCCATTTGCACTTCTGCTCCTCAGTTCATTCCACACTCCTTTAATAGCTACTGCTTCTTCTAAGCCCAAACCAAAATAGATTTTTGGAAGGGCTGCCACCACAGGTGTAGCTGTAGCCCTTCGGTATAGTAACTTTACATCTGTGTTACGAGAACTAATAGTACACATCTACAACATGTGTCTATGTGTAAACATACAGTACAAGAATCTTGATGTTTATCTTTTCCTTTCACAATAACATTTCAAATGCAAGCAAACTCAATGATACCATGGATTCTGGCATAAAACGGAACTGAGCATTCAAACTAATTTGGGCAAGAAAGAAAGAAGGAATTTCCTAAGAACTAGCTATTCTCAAGAAAATGAGACAATGTGAGAAGATGACAAATTTAATTTTCATTCTTCCCCCCCAAAATGAAGGTGACATGGAAACTTCCAGGGTACAGAGCAAACACCCACTCTGTTCAAGAAAAGAAGGAGGACTCTCAATTCCAAAGTGCAAACATATTAGCAATCTTGTCACCACACAAGTTCAGTATTTTTCATCCTGGCACAGTTTGCTAGCTCCAAACTCTTTATGAACTTTATCTTCCTGTGTCCAGCCTAAAGAATGACACGAGCTGGTTTTGCTCTCTGGTAGCACTGAGGTAAACCTCCAAAGGTAGATGACAGCCACGTGTTGGTGTCTTAGCCTCTCAGGAGGCTGAGATCTAAGGATCTCTGTTCAAAGCCAGCCCAGGCAGAAAAGGCCCAGTGAGACTTCAATCTCCAATAAACTACTCAAATAAGCCAAAAGTGGCACTGTAGCTCAAGTGGTAGCATGTTAGCCTTGAGCACAAAGAGGCTTAGAAACAGCAGCCAAGCCCTGCGTTCAATCCCCAGGACCAGCAAAAAAGAAAATGAAAAAGGTAAATGATAGGGTTCTTGTCTTTATTCTGCTTGATTTGCAAAGTTCCACAAGGAATATCCACTGCTTATGCATGGGAAGGAGATTGATATTTCTTCCTCCCTGGGTACCCCAAAAATAGCCTGTGTAATGTATGCTATTTAAGATAGGAAGGCTGGGTATAAAAATGCAACCAACCTATTGGAGCACAAAGAAGAAACAATATGTACTAGATTTCTTGTAATTGTTCATATCAGGCATCCCAGTCTGATACAGAATCAATCATTTGGCAACAAGCTGTTGAATAGACTTTGCAGTACTCTCTTTCTTAGTGATTTCCAGAACCTGATGAGAAGCCTTCTAAGTAATTTGCTGGAAGCTTTGTGACAACAGCCTTCACCTTTGTTGCGTGCAGACTTGAACAGCAGCAGCAATAATAGCACATATATTTTTAATATGAATGACATCAAGTGTGGGTTAGATTTTTCTAATCTTGTAGGCAGATGATATTTGCAACCTGAGCTGAGCAGAGATAGACTCTTTGTCTCATAGATTCATACCCATAAGCAAATGTCCTATTTTAGGTGGACAGGAGAAAGGATATCACTATGTAACACAAACTGACTCTGAATTCAACCATATTCCTGCCTCAGCCTGTAGGATACTGGGATTATAGGTGTATGCCACCATATGTGGCTTGGCTTAGCAGGTGTTTGAAGTCTGAAACTTAATGTAGGTCGCTTCGTCTTATGATGTTATTCACAGCGAAGGAAATCAGGTTCATACTTTTCTGGACATTGGTGTAACCATTGGAGATAAAGAAATAAAGATTTTATTTCTTGCTTCCCCCCGCCCCCCAAGGCTGTGAGGACATATAGATGAATAGGTAAGATATGAGCAATATTTGAAAGAGTAAGGAAAGTAAAGACGCATATCAACATGTCCATGACTCACATGACACACTTATTTCTATTCATTAGAGCCGGTGCTGAAGTCCCAATGAGACGCTTTATTTTCTGCTACTTTCCCACTAATCATGTAAAAAATAGATGAGAGATGCTGGGAGCAGTGTGGTTCACACTGGTTATCCTAGCGATGGAGGAAGCTGAGATCTGAGGATTGAAATTCAAAGCTAGCCTTAGCAGAAAAGTACATGAGACTCTTAGCTCCAATTAATCAGGAATAAGCTGTAAGTGGAGGTATGGCTCAAGTAGCTCCAGTCTTGAACAACAAAAGCCAAGCAGGAACTAAAGGCCTTGGAGGTTAAATGAAGATGAGAGGCCTGACTGGGTGGTCTCCTGACTACCCAGAGAGGTGAGCTGTTCATTTGGGTACACTCCTAGTTCTATCTTTAACTAGTGGTAGCTCTAGTTATTTACCTTCCTGAAGTCAGTTTTCTAGTCTATTTTTTGGAGGACTGATAGAAGTGGTCAATACACTTCCAACAACAAATGACAAAATTCTAGAGCAAGTGTTGGCATATATTATTGAGCATACAACATTGTAAAGCTATTCTCCCTCTTGTTAGAATGAGATTGAAATGTATTCAGTTTCTAGGAAGGAACTACCAGTGTTTTTAAACATAGATTTGCAAATCCCAGTGACAAGGGACAATACACAATCAGCAAGATTCTTCAAATAAAGAAATGAACTATCTTTGTATGATCATCGAGTTGTGGAGCATAGTAATAGGTATTAAATACATTTGTTTTGAAATGCTGATTTAAAAGCTTGCTTGTTTCCCCCGATTTCCAGGTGAAGATCATATTTGTGTTGTGATCATTTTCACTCCATTTTTTTTTCAGTGCAACCTAAACCTGTTAATATCTATATTCAGCAAAGCTGCCCTGGTTGCCTGGCAACCAGGCTCAGTATGCTAGGAGGCACCAAGGCAAGAAATCAAATGCAAGCAACACCACCTTGATTTATGCTGTTGTTGTGCAGACATTTATTCTTCCCATGTTCTGCCCGGATTTTTATTTTCAAAACATCAGTAAATCTTTCAAATATGTTAGCTGTATGCTATTAGGAGTTTAAAAATTACAGTAGGTAGGCTAACATTTCGATGTGGTTGATTAAGTCTCAAGAAGAAATTGCTCTCTGCTCTTTCTTAATTAAAACAAGGATGGTCTTTTTGCTTAGAGGTCATGCAGTATTTTCTACTCTCACTTTTTATTTCCTCGGCAGAAGGATGTATGCATTATTCTTGGAAGAAGATGTAATGGAAATTGAAGTGTCAAGTTTGAGAAATAGAACTTTAGGATTAATCACTGCCAAGAATATATATTTTTGTGGTCTTATGCAAGGGAGTGAAGGGAGAAACGCAGAGAATAGCTTTTCTTATGCAGATGATTCTTAACTTCCCACCTTTAGCTATTTTCCATTCTTACCCTCTTTGCCATGGGAATTTTTATCACTTTGGAAATTAATGATTTTCAAATCACTGGGTCAAGCCTGAAATCCTACCTACTTGGGAAGCAGAGATTAGGGGATCAAGGTTAGAGACCAGCCCAAGTATAAACGTTTTTAAGACTCCATCTCAATCTGTGGATGTGTGGAGCCATCTTGGCTACAAACAGGAGCACATATAGGAAGATCTCAGTCCATGCTGGACTGGGCATAAAGAAGTATCTTAAAAATAATGAATGCAGAATCAGGTTCATGCTTGCAATCCTAGCTACTCAGAAGGCTGAGATCTGATGATTGCCATTTTAAGATAACCCAGGCAGGGAAGTCCATGAGACCTTTATCTCCATTTAAGTGGAAATGTGGATCAAGTAGTAGAGCACCCACCTTGAGTGAAAAGGCCTTTAAGAGATTGTGTCCAGACTCTGTGTTGAAGCACTAGGATTGGCACCCAAAATAATTTGGCAAAAATGGGCTGGACTGGTAAAGTGGCTCAATGGATAAAGCACGTTCTTAGTAAGTCCAGGGTTGTGAGTTCAAACCTTGGGGCCATAAATATAACTAAATAAATGTAACATCTCTAGACAAAAATGCCATCTATCTAGTGTAGTGTGTGTGTGTGTGTGTGTGTGTGTGTGTGTGTGTGTGTACAGAATTTGGGGTTTAAATCTTACACTGGTCATGCAGAAGGAAAATAACTTAAAGTACACTTAGTCAAACTTATTTCTAAGTAAGACTGGGGAATAATATAAGATACAACAAATAACAGACTGTGAAAGTAAACATGTGGATAAAATGACAGGTTTGGGAACAGAACACATAATTAACTCAGTAAAACCTCAGCATGAATCCTTGAAATCTTTAGTGAACATGACTTGTGGTTCTTACAGGATGAAAGAGTCTTTGCTACTACCTCACCACCAAATATCCATTTATATGTATTTGGCTTTCTACTTTCTTTTATTAGCCTTATTCCATAGTTAATATGAATTATGTCTTTTCATGACACACCAGATGACAAGGTTTTGCGTAAATTCTCCTCATTTGTTGGCTTCAATACAAACGAGCACACTCAACATTATAAGCCAAACAAAACTGACTGGGAAGCCAGGCTATGCTTACTGACACCATTTTTTAAAAAGCAATTCTCACATGGTAAGAGAATGCAATGAAAAGTGAGGAGCTGCCAGGGAGCGAGGCCAAGAAACAGTATCCGATATGGTAACTAAAGGTGAAAAGGGATTTCAGTAGGAGAAAAGAGTTGACTGGATTAAAATTAACTTCGGCAAGAGAACATTTTGTTGTGATCTTGGAAAAAGACAAAGCAGGGGCTGGAGAATTTCCACCACAAAAGCAGCGAGTTCAAAAATGAAATGAGCAAAATAAAAATGCAGTGAGTTATAAAGAAAATGTGAGTGATGAGAATAGAAATAAGCAAAATTTAGGCTATTCCCAGAAGGAGGAAACATGGGAAAGATGGAAGTTGAAGTGAGGAAGGCAGACTTGTAGGCAGAGAACAAATTTTGGGAAGAAGTGGAAGAAAAGAAGACCAAATGCAAAGGGTTAGGGTTAGAAAGAATTTAAAAGAACATCAAAACACATAATAAGATGTCAACTTCTTGTGGTTGGTGACATAAATTTTGAGCAAATTGTATTTAGGTTCCCATCAGTCTTGGTGGAGTTGAGCAGAGGTCCTTAGAAAGTAAGTAAGTAAGAGGTCCTTAGAAAGGCCAGTTGAGCTAAAGGGAAAAATGAAAAAAAAAGTCTATTGGAGCTGTGATGACTTCTTTGTCATGGTGAAATTTGATGAAGAGTATGTACTGAAATTCTCGAGTACTTCACAGTAACCCAAGAAAATGTTTGAGATTGTGTTTAGAGTTAAAAGATTAAGACAGCCAAAGAGAAAGGACAGCTGGGTTGCTAAGGAATGAACTGGGGAAAGACTGGGTTTTGGGAGGTAAGCCAGACAGAGAAGAAGCAGCAACTGATTCTGGGAAATCAACAGACCAAAGAAACTGTACTAGTAGTCAAAGTCATGGGAAAGGCCAAGTGTAGGTTTATTGTAAGTGAAGGTGCAAAATTAAGGTAACAATATTAAAAAAATGTGATTAGACAAAAATTTCAGGATTTGAGGTCCTTTAGTTAAAATACATTAGGGAAACAACAAGAAAATATAAGTGTTGTATTTCTTCGACTAGAAACCCAATGACGGGTAGGGGAAAAACAAAGGAGGGGTAACAATGCTTGATAGGAAATATACTCAACTACCTTACTCATCTAATTGTAACCCCTCTGTACAGTATCTTTACAATAAAAATATATAAACAAAAAGAAACTCAATGAGGATGTGAAAGTCCATTTAGCTCATAAAGCCATGGTCCAGGGGTAAGGACTAAATCTTCTATGGGATATCCTGGAATGAACAGAGAAGAAAATCAAGCCAGGCAAGGAAGTGTTTGGAAAAACCTAAAAAAAGAGTTGATTAAAAGATTTTATTATTATTTCTCATGGCAGGCATCATAAGTTGCAATCTTGTACAGGTGTTGGTTTCTGAACCATTTCTGCCCTGTGAAGTTCAAAAGAAAGATCATATATTATCTATTTTGTTTACCACAAGCAAGATACTTAGCTCTCCATACAATGATAGCTCCCAATTAGCAGGTTCAATAATTATTTGATGCATGAATGAAATAATATTAATAGACACAGGAAAAGAGCTTTGTAATATGGTGTCATGAATGCAAAAAGATAAGAAATCCTTGAATGAAATCAGATAATATTCTGTAATTTACAGCAAGAAATTTCCCCTTCAGGAAAAAAGATATGGAAAAATAGAAATCTTCACATCCATGATCATAAAACACCATTAATTTAACCATTTGCAGGGACCAACAAAGATGAATTCTCTAAACTAGCACTGCTTCAGTTAGCTAAAACAAGAAAAGTATCATGGGTTTACATCTACATAATATTCACCAAAGTTTTATGTGACCTTTATTTTTTGAAATAAAAAAATCCTAGGTGTACATTTTTTTTCATTCAGTTTTATTTCTAAAGTAGAGGGGATGGAACCCAGGAACTCACACAAGCACTGAGTTGCATTCAACATCCCCAGTGTAATTTTTCACCTGTACTCTGTGAGTGTATTAACAATGACTGATTGGCTTAGTATTGAGCTTTCCCATAAGGTCACTTTCAACAATTCCTGAGAACTGGCTGTGGGAGCCATAATGAATAGTAAGTTGGCTACACATCAGTCTGCCAAAACAACCCTAAGTGTGCCAGGTGTTGGAGCCGCCAAGTTAGGAAAAGCAGAAGATACGTTTGACACATTTGGCCCTTTGCAACATGAGTCAAGGGTATGAACAGTTGGGGGTGAACAGTTGACCTTTTTGTCTAAAATGTCAATGAGGTGTAGGGGTATCAGGCAGAAAATGAAGGAACTTTGAAATCAGTGACATTTGGTTAGAAACTTACTCTGAAATGAGAATGAAAAAATACTAATGAAACCAAACTACAAACATTTTGGTTTGGATGCATTGTCATATGACTTCCTTATTTTTAAGCAATACTTTAGAAAGCGATATCATTGTCATTCTCTTCTGATCCTTATGACTTTTTTCCTCAAAAATGAACATTTTTCAATAGTTCAGTCAAGAGGAAGCTGTTGCTTGTTTCTAAAATGTTTAAACATTCAAACGGCAACTTTCTGACCTCATTCTGCTATCTTACCCTTTAATGAGGAAAGGCAAAAGAGAATGAATCCGGGCATAGCTAATGGAAGGGGAAGAGGGAAGATAGAATGGAAGATAGAAGAGGAAGGGGGATGGGAGAGGTTTGGGAGACAGGAAGCTGGAGACATAACATCTCTAGCAGTTACATTAGAATTGTGACATTTGAATTTTATGTTGTTATTCGTTGTAGGACTTGAACTCAGGACCTGGGCATTGTCCCTGAGCTCTTTGGCTCAAGGGTAGCACTGTACCACTTTGAGCCACAGCACCACTTCGAGTTTTCTGGTAGACTTTCCTTACCAGCCTGGCTTTGAACCACAATCCTTCTGAGTACCTAGGATTATAGGCATGAGCCACTAGCTCCCAGTTTACATTAGAATTTTTGTATTGAAGCCAGCACTTGACAGGGACGTGAGCATCTCCATTGAATGAGACCAAAGCTATATGGTTAATCCCAGCCATCCTTCCTGTCATCCCTGGCATTAGGCATGACCCATAGACCTGTAAGAAACTGTGGATTTTATTGGTTCCTATATGTTCTCATTTGTTTTACAAAGAAGGTCCTGATAAACATTAGAGTCAGGAAAGGCATATGTTTTTAAGCATGGGCACAACAGAGGAATATCATTAAACAGCTAGAATGGCAATAGAAAAGTCATTTAAAATTGATATTAGGTTACTGATGTAATATATATATATATTATGTCATTTTTAAAGACTAGTTGTTATGCAAAGAAATATTGCTTGGAAGACTTAATTTATGCCTCTAATTTATAAGTATTGACTACCTGTCCTGTGCACTGGGGACCCGAAGTCCTTTGAGGAAAAACAAAATCCACTTCCAAAGAAACTTACGTTGTGCAGTGTAGACCAGAGGCCCCAAATCAACCAACCAACCAACCAATCAATAAATGCATGCTGTTAGGGGTATTGAAGAAGGTGAATGGGGATCAGGAGACAAAGAATAACAGCTCTGGACATGTTTTTCTAAAGGAAGTCAAGAGAGGGTCTCTCGTGCTAAGGGAACATTTCACCAGAGGTTTGAACCCTTATTCCAGGAAAAAGTAATATTTTTTTATTGTGAAAATACTGTACAGAGGGGTTACAATTACATGGGTAAGATAATGAGCACATTTCTTATCAAGCATTGTAGCCTCCTCCTTTGTTTCCCCTTCCCATCCCTTTGTATCCTCCCCACCCCCACCCCGTCCCTCCCACCAAAGTTGTAAAGTTCGTTTTTCGACATAACGACTTGTACATCTTATTGTTGCAATGGGTCCACCTGTATCCCTGTTTAAACGATTTGTTTTTTCCCTTCCCCTCCACATATACCAACATCATATATAGTGAAAGCAGGGGTTGTACCATGGGGGAGGGACATACAAAGCAACAAAGACTAATCTTATAAATATGTTAGAAACAATCGTATGAAAGATCTCTCTCTCTCTCTCTCTCTCTCTCTCTCTCTCTCTCTCTCTCCCTCCCTCCTCTCTCCTCTCTCTCTCTCCCTCCTCTCTCTCCTCTCTCCCTCCTCTCTCTCCTCTCTCTCTCTCTCTCTCTCCTCTCTCTCCTCTCTCTCTCTCTCTCTCTCTCTCTCTCTCTCTCTCTCTCTCTCTCTCTCTCTCTCTCTCTCTCTCTCTCTCTCTCTCTCTCCTCTCTCTCTCTCTCTCTCTCTCTCTCGTCAGTTGTGGGGCTTGAGTTCTAGGCCTGGGAGCTGTCCCTGAGCAATTCAGGTTCTACCACTTGAGCCATAGCACCACCTCTAGTTTTCTGGTGGGTTTTAATTGTGATTAAGTGATTACATAATTTCCCAAATTTCACAGTATTGTGGGATAATGATGTTCATTTAAAGTCACAAACTCATTCTAACTTTCCTGGAGCAAATGTATATCACGGTCTATAACATGTAACGGTATCACAGTCTATAACATATAATGGTGTACTCACATACACCGTACATGTGATCATCAGCATGGGGTTATTTAGTAGTGGTTCAACCAGATGAGTGGAAGTTCTTTGTTTCTTAAGTCCTATTAATTTTGTCGTATCACCTAACATTTTGGATTTAACATCCACTTATCAGAGAGACCATGTACCGTTTGTCTCTTTGTTCTTGGCTTACCTTGCTCAACATGATTTCTTCTAGCTCCATCCATTTCCCTGCAAATGCCATTATTTTGTCATTTCTGATGGCTGCATAATATTCCATTGTGTATAGATACCACAATTTTTGGATCCATTCATCTGTGGTGGGGCATCTGGGTTGTTTCCATATCCTAGCTATTGTGAACAGTGCTGCAATAAACATGGAGGTGCACGTGTCCTTGTATATTGGTTCCTGTTGTTCAGGGTAGATGCCTAGAAGTGGTATGACTGGGTCATAAGGGAGGTCAATCTTTAACTTTCTGAGGACCCTCCAGACTGTTTTCCAAAGTGGTTGTATAAGTGTACATTCCCACCAGGAGTGTAATAGGGTTCCTCTTTTTCCACATCCCCTCCAGCATTTGTTGTTGGCTGACTTGTGGATGTGGGACATTCTGACTGGGGTAAGGTGGTATCTCAGGGTTGTCTTTATTTGCATTTCCTTCACAACCAGAGATAGTGAACATTTCCTCATGTGTTTCTTTGCCATTTTTATTTCTTCATCTGAGAAGTCCCTCTTTAGTTCCTTTGCCCATTTAGTAATTGGTTTGTTAGGTTTGGGAGGGATTAGTTTCTTGAGTTCCCTGTATATACTGGATATTAACCCTTTGTCTGATATATTGCTGGTAAATATTTTTTCCCAATTTGTTGGTTGTCATTCTAGCTTGGTTGCGATAACTTTAGCTGTGCAGAAGCTTTTTATTTTAAGGTAGTCCCATTTGTCGAGTCTCTCTCCAATTTGTTGTGACCCTGGGACTCTGTTCAGGAAGTTCCTTCCTGTGCCTGTAAGTTCAAGTGTATCTCCTACTCTGTCCTGCAGTAGAGGAAAAAGTAATTTGATGCATGAATCTGATAATTTTTCAAGATGGTGATACCAATGCTCATTCGATTCATTGGTATTAAATTATGTGCTTTGAAAATTTATTTGCAAATTGTTTCTTTTCAACTTGGAAGTTGATTCCACCCGATCCCCCATTGTTTAGTATGTTTAGGGATAGGTTTGGAATCTTAGGCTGTGGAATTTTCTAGTTGAGATTGGATTTTGTATTTCTTCAGCAATACTTTTAATTCTCTATAACAATCTACTTAATGGTAATAATTTGATTTAGGACTTATTCTGGCTTAAGCTAAGAGGGGAAAACATGTGGTAGAAAATTTTTCCTTCATTTTTAAGTTAGGTTTATAAAATAGGTACATGATTTTCCTTAACGTTTTTACTTCTCTCATGTCCCTTCACTGTATTTAATTCTTATTTTTTTATTTATAAAATAATTTTTGCTACCACAAATGAGGGAAACTTACGTTTCTTATGGCTCTGGCTTACTTTGCTTAATATAAGTTTTTCCAAGTCTTTCTATTTTCTTACGAATGGGTCAATATCATTCTTTCTGATGGAAGAATAGCCTTCCATTGTGTATATATACCACTTTTTCTTGATCCATTCATCCACTGAGGGGCATCTGGGGTTGATTCTATATTCTGGTTATGGTGAACACTGAAATATTTCTGGTTTCAATTCTCATTTTGTGTGTGTGTGTGTGTGTGTGTGTGTGTGTGTGTGTGTGTGTGTGTGTGTGTGTGTGTGTGTGTGTGTGTGTGTGTGTGTGTGTGTGTGTGTGTGTGTGTGTGTGTGTGTGTGTGTGTGTGTGTGTGTGTGTGTGTGTGTGTGTGTGTGTGTGTGTGTGTGTGTGTGTCCACAAAACAATAGTTCATATCATCCAGTTAAGGAGCCAAATACTACTGAATGAATTGTATCTCCAACTGTGATAACATCCTTAATTCTCTGATCATCTGTTCTTTAAGCTGTGGATGGATGTGAGATGGAATGAGAGTTCACTCAAATCTTCATCTTTTCCTTTCTCCTTTCTGCCCAGGACAGGATTTTGCCTTTCTTCGGTTATTAAGTTTTGTGTATATTGTACGTTTCCCATCAAACTCAAACACCTTTGATTAAACCCTGTCTGCTTGTCTTGTCTTTTCTATTGCTTACTACCACAGAACCCTTGAGGGCTGTACAACTGACACCCCACTCCATTCTCCTATAAAGTTTATTATTTTTTATATCACAACATTCAAGGTCATGGTACTTGACAATTGCTGTCTGATAGAAAAAATGACAACTAACTTCTAGAGCATTCTTGATACAATTACAATCACTTTCTGTACTAATAAAATCACAGGCCTCAGTCACTCATGATGAATTTGAATCAGAATAAAGCACCCAAGGTGCGAAGTCCAATATTAAGCATGCATGAAGAAATCAATTCATGTGGCTGCCTGGGTAGAGACAGCACTGTCCATAAAAGTTATTCATTGTTAGACCAGAAAGGGATTGCAAATTAAGCCTTGGTGATTGGCATTGTATATACCCTTTGTTTTGAGCAATGTTTTATGTGCCTTAGTGTTATAATGTCTATCATTATAAAAAGTTCTCAATTCCAGCACTACTGATATTCTAGGCTGTATGATTTCTCATTACAAAGGAGCTTTGCTGTACATTGGAGGGAGGGTCTATAGGAATTCTCCTAGGTGCCAGAGCGCGGGAGAGATCTAGTCATGACAACCAAAGATGTCTTCTCGCCTTGCCACCTATCTCCTAGCATAGGAGTGGGTAAAAATCCCCACCATAGTAATAGAAATTTATACTTTTTTGTTGTTGGTAGTGGTTGTGGGGCATGAGCCACTGGCGCCCGACTAGAAATTTATACTTTTATAAAACTTATTTTGAGCTTGGCACTGGTGGCTCATGCCTCTAATACCAACTATTTAGGAGGCTAAGATCTGAAGATCATGGTTCAAAGCCAGCACAGGCAGGAAAGTCCATGAGGCTCTTATCTCCAATTAATCATCAGAAAACTAAAAGTGATGCTGTGGCCAAAAGTGGCAGAGCACTAGCCTTGAGTGAAAGCTCAGAGACAGAACCTAGGCCCGAAGTTCAAGCCCCATGACTGACAATAAATAAATAAATAATAAATTTATTTTCCTTTTTGCTCTCTTACACTCAGATTCTATCTTTGGATTATTCTGTCTTTTGTCCTGAGAGTAGTGTGGAGTAGGCCAGTACTGCTTAGTTCTCCCAAGCTCGGGTTCTGAAGATGAGAAATTGAGATTCAACGCAGAGCTTTGTTTAAATTCATAATCAACTTACAGCATGAGACTGGGATGGGGAATGGGGATGGGGATGTTCTATATCTACAGAATTTATCTCAGATTGCTCTTCCTTGTGATGTTTGCTTCTTCACTCTGTTGCTAGTTAAAAGTACTTGCAGTTGTATTCTGCTAAGTATCTATGTTCCTATACTAATGGAAACCAGTGTATTCTTCTAGTTAATCGTTTTCAAACAGCTGTTACTATTTGTGGTTACTACAAAAACAGTAGCACTGGGTTCATCTATTTATGATAATTAATTCCTCTCCACTGTAATATTATCGGCTTTTGAAGAAAGGAATCAATTTACCAGTGGCTTCAGACAATAAATATTTTAACCTGAAGTGTCAACCACCAAATTATTTTATAGTATACTCAAAGTATTGTTGGCTGGTTGGTTTTTAGTACTTGTTGTCTATTTTATTTTGGTGGTGGTAAGCATCAAACCCAGGACTAAACAAATGCCAGGCAAGCAATCTATCACTAAGCCATAACCATAGGCCATTTATTGGCTTTTTATAATCTATATATAGTGATCATTAGGTAAATGAATGATTAAACATAATTTGGAATAGATTTTTGCAACAGAAAAAATCTCAGTATTTGTAATTATTAGTTTATAATTCCAACATTGTCATTACTAGTTTTCTATGGAAGAGAGTTGTTACTAAATCATAAAGAACCTTTTAATTTATTAACCTGTCCAAAAAATCCTAAGAAATATTTCTGCTAATGGCTTGCAGTATTAGTTAAATTATCCATTATGCTTAAGGAGAGAGCAAAGATGTTCAAGTGTTTTGAAACCTTGGAAAAATGACCAGGCCATGTGTGCCTAGCCTGGCATACACATTTGTTATATCTGTAAATATCAAGAATTTGGTCAGTTTTTCTCCCCCATTATTCAAGTCTGAAAAATTCCTTGTTGAGTGGTAGAAATGTATTTCAGCAATTGAAATCCCAAGGCCAGTCATTTCACATTTGGAAAGAGGAATACAATGAGCTATTCTAAAATAAACCAAAATCACCAAACTAATTTTTTGCCCTAAATTCCCTGTCAAATAATTTCTAGTCCTGCTTCTCCACATGCATGAAGCCTACAGCTATCTGCTATAGCAAATACTATAGCTATCTGCTGTAGCAAATACAGCAAACATTATTGCACAATGAAAACCTTGCCAGGCTTCAATGCAAAATGTGTTTTTAGCACAATGGTAACACTAATTCAGTAGAATTTTACTTCATGGTGGAACCCCCCTTAAAATCTGTACTAAGAGATTAAGAAAATACATATACACGGTTCAAAAACTTACTGGCTCAGAAGAACTCCTGATAAATGGAATTTGAATTATTTGTAGTTGTTGTTTGTTGTAGTTAATGACTCTTGCCCATGGGAATTCCCACACTATAACCCACCTACCTAGATAAAGACATATATGAAATAGTTTTCAATTTGAAGATAAGCTCACTGGTGTGCTGATTTTATTTATTTAATGCCCAGCTATTCCAAAAATAAATTCTGATGTGTAGTGTTTGGCAATTTTCATTGTATATATTCTCCCACTATTGCCGGTGTGACATCACTAAGGGCAGAGCAGAGAAGAAATACAGTATTTCTCATACAGAGAAATAGTATTTCTGTTACAAAGATGAATAACATCCAGGGCCTAAATGATCATAAAAATGTGTTAAAAGGATTCAGAAATTGTGAGATCTATTTATCATCTTGCTTTCTGGCCGAATTTATTTAGTTGTATGTTTATGGTGTATCTTTGTTAAATAGCTGTGGTTGATTGACTAAAGAAATTTCTGAAATGTTGACCTTCATCTAAGCCAGTTCCAAGACTACACCCACTGACAACTGAATCATTTGTATGTTGTTTCTTAAAGGTTACTAGGTACTTGAAACAGCACTTGCCAAGTACTTTGAAATAGTTTCTTTGTTGAGTTAATGTACATTATTCATTTATATAGGTTTAGGATTTAAAATGGAAGCCAGGGAATGGAAAGGTAAGCTTTGTGGTAGAGAACTTGCTTAGCATTTTCAAGACCCTGGATCTAATCCCCAGTACCATGAATGTATGAGTGAATGGAAGCTAGCATATACTAACATCTCAATAAATGTTCGTGGCTGATAGTCTTTAACGAACCAGGCCGCATAAACCAGAGAGAAGTTCAGTAAGACCTTGTTGACCTTATCTCAAATGTTCTCCATATTTAAAATAATTATCAATGAGTAGAACTGATTATAACCTGAAAAATCAGTCTATAAGGGTAAATAGAAGATTTCGCTTCAGGTTGTCATGTTTTCTTTATAGAAACCTGCAAACCCTATCAAACCTATCAAACCCTCCCAGTTGACTTCATCTTTAGGTATTCTTTTAATAGCACTGGTGGCTTTCTCCTGTCATGCTACCTATTAAGGAGGAAGAGATGTGAGGATTGTAGTTCAAAGCCAGCCCTAGCAGGAAAGGTCATGAGACTCATTGAGCCTATGGCTCAAAGTGGTAGAGCACTCACCTTGAGCAAAAGAACTCAGAGACAATGCCCAAGGCCTGAGTTGAAGCCTCGTGACCACCACCATCAATTATAATAATTATTATTATTTCCACCCAAAAGGGCAACATTTTTGTTGGACTTGGAGAAAAGGGGAGCTTTTTTTTCTCTAAGAACAACAATGTTTCTGACTTCTGTCATCACTTCTACTGAGTGAGAGAAGGAAACACAATCCTATGTCCTACATGTTCTGAACCTATAGCATTTGCTTTCCATTCCCCATAGTCCTAACAACCCATTTCACAATAGCTGTTCGCTCAAAAGTTCCCAAGAAACTACTTAATTGAAAGTCTTCTTGCTTCATTTAATGACTTCTTTTTTACTTTCATCCTACCAAACATTTTCTTAGCTTTAACCCTAAGGAACCCCATTCTTTCTTTGAAAGTTCCTAGTATTAGTCATTTCTACGTTTATTCAATGTACATTTATTGATTTCTTCTGTGTGCTAAGGCATTGCCGTGGGTATTGAGTTATTGGAAGATAAAATTTTGCTCTTCTTTTTTTGTCAGTTATGGGTCTTGAACTTTGGGCAAGGGCACTGTCTCTGAGCTCTTCAGCTCAAGGCAAGTGCTCTGCCACCTGTGCCACAGTGCCATTTCTGGTTTTCTGGTGGTTTATTGGAGATAAGAATCTCATGGACTTTCCTGCCTAGGCTGGCTTTGAACCATGATCCTCAGATCTCAGCCTCCTGACTACCTAGGATTACAGGCGTGAACCACTAGCACCCAGCTTACTTTTGCTCTTCTGAAGGTCCTATTTTACCTCAGAAAGAAAATCAATAAGGAGAGCAAATGAATGGACAAATTAAGAGAAAGGGTGGGTGTTTTAACACAGAGCAAAGTCCTCTCCCTTTGAGCTCAGACTTGGTTGAAAGGTGCACAGTGCTCCAAGGGATAGTATATTCCAGGGAGAGACTCTCAGGAAGAGTGACCCTGATGGGACTCAGGCAGAAAGCTAGGTATGGCAGCACATGAGTCCAGACAGATAGAGAATAGATTTGTTGTTCTGCTCTAACATTTCTGCTCTTCAGTCTCCTCCAAGGTCACCTTTCCACTAAATGTCCTTGACTTGGGCCAGCCTCTCTTTCATGCTGTCTCCCCAAGAAGCTAGATGCTTCATGGACCAGAATTCATTTCTACTACTTCCATTCTCATGTTAATCTCCTGTATCCCTTTTATACCTAGATGTTTTATACTCTTAGATGTTTCTGATTATTAACTGAGATCTCCTCTGAAAGAGCACTGGAAAGTTATTGGTCTTTGAAAGCAAAAACATGATGGCTTGATGGCACTGGTTTTTTTTTCTATTTGTTTTGGTTGACTTTTACATACAAAATGAATTATTTTTGTTCTGACTGAATGAACGTATATTTAATGAATGCTGTTCTAGCAAAATATGAAAAAATAGTACTTAAAATATGTTATAATTGTCCTGGCACACAAAAAAGTATATGAGTATGTTAAGTGGTAGGATATGAGATTTGAGGACATAAAGTCTGCATCTAGTCTTCCAAAACAGAATTCTAGATCTGTAGTTTACCAAGTGTGATCCTGGCCAAGTTATTTAACTTCCATGTCTCCATAGTCTCATGTGTAAAAAGAACATAGTTGCATATATCACATACAGAAAAAAATTATATAGACACACATAGTTCTATAATCACATACAGAAATGCTATTTATATGAATGCTGTGTTGTATAGTTATTTTGAGATATATAATAAATTGTCAAAACTTTTAGTTACTCTTCTATGTTTTAGAACACAAAACTAATTCATTATGTAACTGGATTTTGACATTTTTTTATTCCTCCCCATACCCTTGATCACCTCTAATTACCTATATTCAACCCCTCTGTAACGTCAGCTTTCAGTTTCACAAATGAGTGACAACCTGTATTGTTTCTCTTACTGTGCTTGTGTTATTTGCTGCAATACACTTATTGGGGAAAAATATTTCAAACACTTGACTGTTTTCAGGAGCACAATGGCATGAAAAGAATAGTTCTCAAGTTTTTAAGGAACAGATAAGTCATGCATTTACTTGCCAAGTATTGATTCACACCATCTGCGTGTTAGGGCCAAGGAACACAGATGAATGACATCTGTACTCGGGGGAGATTCTCTACAGTTACAGGGGACAGAGAGATGTGAAAGAAATCCACACATCTCCAGAGTGGCCCATGTACTACTATATAGGAACAAGCAAGGATGGCAAAAGGTAACACTCTACCTGAGATCAGAAAAGGCTTCAAAAGGAAGCCAAGCCCCAACTGGTTTTAGGGACCAGAGGAAAGGCCTAATCCACAATGCCTGAATATTGCAAGTGTCTCCAGTCACGACTGTCTGTTTGATGAGTGGATGGAAGACATGGTAGATTCTACAAGAAGAAATAAAGCCAGTTAGGAAGTTGGGAACACAGAATACAGAGCAAGACAAATAACACTTTTGTGTATGAGAGCAGACATGTGACAGACACTGTGATGAGCACTTTATATATGTTATCTTATTTCTTACATTATTGGATGATACATACTGTTAGTGTGTCCAGGTTTAGGTGCAGTACTTAGAAGGGTCCTTCCCCTTTGGGTTAATACTTTGTTACCACCATTGTAAATCCTTAATAATTATGAATAAGAAAATCCACATGTTTGGTTTGGTTTTTATACTGGGGGTTAAACCCAGGGTCTCATTCTTGCTTGGCAACCCTCTACCACTTAAGTCATTCTGGCCCCCATCCCACTTGTTATGTCCTTTTGTTTTAATTTTGCTTTTGAGATAACAGCTACCTAACTTTGCCTATGTTGTACCATGACTGGCAGAGGCACTGAATTTGTGTTGTACTTTGGTCTCCACAAATCATGCGTCTGTTTTTTTTTTCTTTAATGTATCTCTGTTTTCCTTTTTTCTCTTCTTTGTTTTAAAATCTGCCTATACTGAGGATTGAACTCAAGGTTTCAGATAGGGCTTTTATGTTCTTGCTTGGCTTTTCTGATCAAGGCTAGTGCTCAATCACTTGAGCCATACCTCCTGTTCTAGCTTTTTCCTAGATAATTGGAGATTAAAGTCTCATGGATTTGTTTTCCAAACTGGCTTTGAATCTTGATTCTCAGATCTTGACCTCCTGAGTGCCTAGGATTACGGATGTGAGCTACTGGCACTGGGCTATATCTGTTTCTTGGTCGCAGAAAACAAGATACAGAAATCAAAGTAGCATATCTAGATCACACAGCTGTACAGTGGGAGGCAAGATTTGATGCCAGTGCATCTTGCTATGGATTCCTGCTGTATAACCTAAATCCTTTGTCTCCAATATTTAAGATGAATGCATAGAAGATAGGAGCTTCTGCAGTTAATTGAAGTTAGTTAGAAAGAAAAATAATAAGCAGTAGAAAAAATTAAAATTAAATGGGTACTTCAAGAAAAAATGAAACTTTGCATGTAACCTTGAGATAAATGGGGAACTCCAACAGAAATTAATAGATTAATTAATTAATGGATATAAAGTTTTTCTCTAAAGTCATTGTAGTCCTTTCCCTGAAGTCAGTCTAGCTCTGAAGTCTTAAAGTGACCTGTTCAGTCTTTGCCAACTGGAATGCAATTCACTACTTACGGAACTCTGCTCTTCTCTGCTATTCATGCAAGAAAAGCAACAAGTAGAAAATGTGTGTGTTTTCATCCAGGGAACAAAAGCAGATGGCGGTAAACAAGCAGGTCCTCCCTTTCCAGACTTCATCAGAGCTGCTGTGCCCTCTGGTGCCAGGGTATTCAGTACTGCGAATAAATCAGATCCCACTGGGCACTTTCTTGGGGGAAGTTTTGCTTTCACATGCCCCTGCTTCCCATAATAATATGACCACGGAGACCTCTTCAAATGTTTATTTATACTCCGTGTTAATTCAGAGAAGGAAGTAATGATTTTTTTATGTCACTCACACTGCTCTTAAAGAGTAGGAGGTTAAATTTCCATGATATTACAGAATGCCTTTTTAGAACATTCCCAATTCGTTCATCCTATTTGAGATAATGCCTTTAAATATGCTCTGATGTTATTCCAACGCACCTGTGGATTTCAGGGGCCAAGTGTAGTGACCACAAAAGACCAGGCTTGCTCTGGAAAGGATGTGTGAGTGTATCCATTACATTTTCTTAATAAAAACAACATTGTTTTCTTGTGATTCATTTTTTCAGCCCCCAAAAGTATCAGACATACCTAAATACTGTTTTTGTTGAATGATGCACATCTGGAAATACTAAATTGCTCCAGGAGTGTTGTTAAAGAACACATTTAGGGAGCATAAGTTAAGTATAGGGTAATCCTTATCTTGCAGATGAGCAGGAGTCCATACACCAAGGGCCTTTGGAGCCAGGACTTAGGGACCCACCAGGGCTCGTATTGAACCATTAAAACCAGCAGAACTTAGGTCAAAAGCAGAATGGGGCCGGGCGCTGGTGGCTCACGCCTGTAATCCTAGCTACTCAGGAGGCTGAGATCTGAGGATCACAGTTCAAAGCCAGCCCGGGCAGGAGAGACAGTGAGACTCCTATCTCCAATAAACCACCAGAAAACCGGAAGTGGCACTGTGGCTCAAGTGGTAGAGTGCTCGCCTTGAGCTGAAGAGCTGAGGGACAGCGCCCAGGCCCAGAGTTCAAGCCCCACGACCGACCAAAAAAAAAAAGCACTGAGGACCCATTAGAAGTTTCACATGCATGAAGCTGATAAAGCCTTAGGACTAGATTTAAAGAGTTGTCTTGGAAATAGAGGTGTGGCTCAAATGGTAGAGCACCAACCTTGTGTGAAGAAGCTAAGTAAGAGCACCCAGTCCTGAGTTCAAGCCCCAGTACTGGCACAAAATCATCCTAACAATTTATTTGAAAAGAATTGCCTTGAGGCAGCCAGTGAGATTGTCAGTCACTTGTGGAAGAGACCAGAAAGACTTAAGATACTGTGGGTAAGGAATGCGGTGCCAACCTCCAGGGAAGTCATCAAATACTGGTGTCATGGTGCAAGTTCAGGGGTGATGGGAATTACAGGTTCAGAGTCTGAACAATGATGAAGTCTGTAGATTAAAGGGGAAGGTTTTCATGACCCTAAAGTAATAGTTGTCATTCTTTGCTACAAATAAGAATTATCTAGGGAGACTAATAAAAAAAATACGCATTGCCTCCCAGATGAATTAAGTCAGAATCTCATGGGATAGAAGTCAGGCATTGCTATAACTTAAAGCTCCTGGTGCGGCTGCTTCCTCGCAAGGCTGGGAAGGGAGGGTTCAAAGCAAGTGAGAATGTTTACTTAGATACTTTAGGCCCAGTTTATTTCCCTAACATGCCACATATCTAATATTCTATAGCCTAGTGGCCATTAAGGAATAATGCTGAAATATCGTTGTGTCACATCATGTAGATCTATTCAACTATTATTGAATGTTATCGATCGTTCCCTTACCATTAACACTGATTGGGAGGATGTTTGATTAATTTTAGTGGAAGGAGTGGAAGGCTCACCAGGTAAAATATTAGGTTATAAATACCAAAATATGACAAGCCCCATCTTTGGGGATCAACTTTCCAATGAAATAGATCCATAGGGAGTGAGGTGTTCCACAGAGCTCTCCTCTAGCACCTGGTCTTCCTCCCATGTTTTCTGGAGTAGTGTAAAGGAGCAGGTTTGTTATATACAGATAACGTTCCTTGTTAAAGTGTTCAGTATCCAACATTGAGGCTTCGCAAGCTCAAGCGTTTTCTTTGGATTCTTTCAGGTGACATGTAGAGATCTGCTTGAATTTAACATGCTGTCTCAAACAGAACATCGTAGGTCTGATGAAAATTCTTTATCAATAATTAACAGCAGATTTGATCAAGGAAAGAAGAGGCACAGAATGCCCATTGAATTCTATCCGCTGCTAAACTTTTGTCAGTTGTGGGGCTCGAACTCAGGGCCTGGGCACTCTTCCTGAGCCTTTCTGCTCAAGGCTAGCATTCTACCTCTTTGAGTCACAGCTCTACTTCTGGTTTCCTGGTGGTTCATTGGAGATAAGAGTCTCATGGACTTTCCTGCCCAGGAACTGTGATCCTCAGATCCTAGCCCCCTGAGTAGCTAGGGTTACAGGCATGAGCCACCAGTACCTGGAGACTACAAAACTTTTCATAGATTAAAAGAGCACTGTGCACAATGGCTCTTGCCTGTAATCCCAGCTACTTGGGAGGTAGAGATTGGGAGGAAAACAATTTGAGGCTCAAAAAGTTCATGAAACCCTATCTGAACACACAAAGCTGGACATGGTGTATTAGTCATATCATCTCAGCTATGTGGAAAGCAGAAGGAAGAGAATCCTCATCCAACTTCATCCCTGAGCAGAAACAAGAGACTCTATCTGAAAATGAGCAGTAGAATGGTTGCCAAACCATCAAGAGGCCCAGAGCGCCCCCTGCAAAGGGGCGGGATCATTTATTTGGGTAACAGTGAGTTGTATCATGGGCCTTACCTCCTCTATAGCCAGATGAATTAGAGGTGAATAAAAATCTGAGGAAGGAAGTTTAATAGTACAAGTTATTTGGGCTAAAACAAACAACACAGGGTTGGGGATTTAGCTCGGTGGAAGTGTACTTACCTGGCAAGCACAAGGCCTTGGTTTCTGTCCTTTGCTCTGGGAGAGGAAAAACAAAACTCAACAACAACAAAAAAACAAAACAAAACAACAACAAAAAAATCTTAGGGACAAAATTGCTTGGCTTTCTCTCATCATGACCTCAGTCAACCATCAGATGTTTTCTGAAATTCTTTGAGATGAAGTTGAAGGGGCTACCATGTGTGACAACATAGATTGTTATGCAGAAAGAAAACTCAATTGTGTGGGGGTGTGACTAGTTCTGTTCTATTCTGTTTTGTTTTTTAATAACTTGGCCTGTGAGATTGTTTCCTATTTTTAATGTCTTGAGAAAATGATATCTTTGGCTGTTATTTACCAAAAACACATGTGAGCTCTAGTCTGTGGATACACACGAGAGGTTTGTTGTGCTGGTAAGATTCACTTGCTGGCTAATAGACAGCAATATTATCCATATTTGGACTACATCATGGTGTTTTGTAATCAAAGACAATAGTACAGATGCAGAAGAGCTAAATTGGGGTGTGATCAAGAGAATTTTTTTGCCCAGTCCTAGCCTGTTGGATAAATAGTCTGCACTTTGAAGTCTCGGCTGGCCATTTGAAGTATGTGACCTCCAAAATTCTGCATAGTTTTCTGTCTCCTGGCAACAAAACATATTTATCCTTTGGCCACCACCACCTCCCCATTCAGAACGTTCTGCTGCTTTTTACGTGTTTAAAACAACAAATGGCAAAGTTGCCTCAAGTTGAAGATTGAGATCTACTGAAGGAATGAGAACCACTGAAGGACTCTTTGGGAATGACTGAAGTCCTTCTGTTTGATTAGAGTGAAACACCAATGCATGCCCATAGGACCGGAAGGATTGTCTCTTCTTAGATGAGTGAGCCTGCATCTTCAGTGACAAAAATAGCACTTCATGGTGTCTTGAGCTATAATGCCATTTCATTCTTATTAAGCCTTTTTTTTAAAAAAAAATTTGAGAAAAGGTATTTTACAGGTAGAGCTAGAAAGGGACCGGAAACAAGCAAAGGCAAAATGATCATGGCGTGGATGCGGAAGGAATGCAGAAACCTCAGTTTTCTGCACTTAAAATCGGACATCCCACCACGGCAGTGTGTCCCTTGGGGACAGCTCCCAGAAACACAGAAGACACAGGCATGCTGCCAAGCTCCAAGGGCTCCAACAGGGGTCTCATTCTGTTTTCCCTCTTCTGTCCACTCCCCTCCCTCAGATGACTTACAGTGGATCTAGAAATTTCTGGGCATGCCATGTTCAGTACTGGTGGGCTGTCATTGAAAGCACCTCACACCAGTAGCATTGTGGTACAGCACGGGCATCTTTTTCCCAGTTTCAACACCGTGGGTCTCCTGAGCTAGGTTGTCCTTTGCTCCAAAGTGACTCTGCACATTGTTCCATGTTTAGCCCCCAATCCAGACCTCTGCCCACTGAATACCAGTGAGGTGCCAACCATCAACAATGGCTCTGGAAATAGCTCAATGTCTCCTGGAGAGTAAAATCGCCCCCAGTTGAGAACTACTGAGTTATACAAAGGAAATGAATTTTATTTTTGAAACTTTGATATGCCAGATGTGGCCTGGACATTTCCTGTAATCCTGACAATCCTCTTTGACGTCTGACTCCCCGTGTCTTGTAGATTAGGAAACTGATAGACAGCAAGGGTCAATGTGGTTTTGGGTGTTTTTGACTGTGTTTCCTTATTTTCCAATAGTCAATGAAAATAATTATAACCAGAAAATTTGCTTTATGCCAACAAATAAGACAGCAGAACATAACCTAATATGGATCACCTACATTATGGATATCTAAGTTGAAAATGTACCAAAAGTATGAAAAGTGAAAACTATGATTGGAGATGCAATTATTTACACAAATTAATGTTTCTTTCCAACTGGTAAGTGACCAAGTTGTCTGGAAGTTCTTATTTCTTCGGTTTCTGGCACAACAAATGGACCTGTATCTAGAATTCCTCCCTTCTTGTCCTATTGCAACTTCATTGAATTCTTTGCTGATTTTCCCTCTCACTCGTCTGTTTTTCCATACTGTGTGGCCTTCCTTCCTCCATTTCTCTTCTTCTGTTTTCTTCCTTGCGCTTTTCCTAAGAATATAAATAAAATATCTCTCAATCCCATCTCAAAGAAATGAAAAAAAAAACCCAAAACAATATGGTGAGAAGAATAGTATACTGCAATTAAGAAGAATGCTGTTTCGTAATAAGACTTTCTATGAGTTTGGAAAGGCATTGAAATCCCCATGCATTTTGTTCAGTTTCAGTACCAGTTCTTTTTTTTTAAATTCCAGTTGTTACTTTGTTTAACTGAAATCATTATTAGCTATTACATTTTTCATTTTAATGCATTTATAAATTAAAGTGGACTGGGTTTGGCAAGTTAGCAACTACATTTGTCAGTGTCCAAAGAGAACACTGTGTTTCCAATTCAAAATGGGTATCTAACTTTAAGACTGTTACATTAGATTTGGCTAATACCCAGCAGGGCAGTGAAACCATTATCCAGGCAGTGATCTTTCATATAACCTGCTATCATTTTCATTTTTAGGCAAATTTATTTCTACTAGACAAATTTGTTTTCACTGCTGTCAGTTTCCAGAGAATAAAATATCCTAACTCAGAATAAATAGAATTAAAGTTTCAGCTAGAAACCAGAAGCTCGAGATTAAAATCCTAGATAATCAGGAGGCTGAGATTTAGAAGATTCTGGGCACAAGAGTCCATGAGACCCTATTTTCCATTAGCGAAGGCTGGGTTGGAGGGATGGCTCAAGTTGTAGTATGCCTGCTGTGAGCAAAACAAGCCAAATAAGAGCAAAAGGCCCTGAGTTCAAGCCCTGGAAATATCACAAACAGAAAAACAAAAGTTTCACTAGCATGTTAAAGTATTCTTCATTGCCTTTTAGACCCTAACAGAAATAGTCTTTGAGATTGAAAAAGTAAAAGAACCCTACGGTAGAAAGTTTGAAAGGTATTCTTTTTTTCCCCCTTTTTTTTTGCCAGTCTGGGACTTGAACTCAGGACCTGGGCACTGTCCCTGATTTTGTCTAAAGGCTACCTCTTTATCATTTTGAGACACAGTTTCATTTCTGGTTTTTTTTTTTTTTTTTTTTTTTTTGGTGTTTAATTGGAAATAAGAGTCTCATGGACTTTTCTACCTCTGCTTGCTCAAATTGCTTTTCTCAGATCTCAGCCTCCTGTGTACATAGATTATAAGCATGAGCCACCAGCACCCTGCCAGTACTACATTTTTTCCAAAAGAAGAAAAAGAATCCTTCAAACCACTTCCAAGCAACCTACAACCACTATAAATATAACTCGTTTTTTTCAATTTACAAGTTCTAAGTATTCTTAACAATCTCCTTAGTATTAAAGCAAAAGTACTTTTTTCTTCTTGTTCTAGTATCACATGTACTTGTTACACAAAATAAATGTCCACTAACATTTTCACAACTGTGTGACCATCATCCACTTTTTGTGTGATGATGCTTCTAACAGTTTTTTCCTACTTCATTTGCATACGATTATTTCAGAATATAAAGAAACATAGACAGTAGTATGACAAACCAATGGGGTAGGAAGCTATCTTTAAGAAACAAATATGTGGGACTGGGTATGTGGCTGAGTGGTAGAGTGCTTGCCTAGGATACATGAAGCCCTAGGTTCAGTTCTTCAGTATCACATAAACAGAAAAAGCCAGAAATGGGCACTGTGGCTCAAGTGGTAGAGTGCTAGCCTTGAGCAAAACAAAACAAAAAGCAAACAAGTAAAAAAAAAACATGTTCCTCCTGAGACAATATTCTCTATGTTGCATTTGATAGTCATCCTTTTTCATACTTATATTTTAATCACCTACATAGTTTTGCAATCCATCAAAATTTATATGAATTTAAGAGGGGAATGCTGAGCCCAGAGTCCAAGGCCACAAATGTTCTACACCCTCTTTGCATCTCATTATATCTCTGCCATCCTGACACAAAATAGTCCCACCACTGATGAATGGACATTTGCTACTGCTGCAGAGCAGAGAGTCCCAATCATCTGCATTGAGCTGAATGGGCACTTCTGAAGGCTTATGAGCTCCGTGCTATATATATCATAATTGTTCAACTCTGTTGTAATTAGGCAAGAGTAGACACAGATAATAAGTGAAAAAGGCTGGCTGTGTCATAATAAACTTTCATTCATGAGCATTGATTGTAACTAGGCGCTGGTGGCTCTTACCTGTAATCCTAGTGGCTTAGGATCCTGGCTGAGATCTGAGGATCATGGTTGGAAGCCAGCCCAAGCAGGAAAGTTTAGGAGGCTCATATCTCCAATTAACCCCCCCAAAAAAAAACCCCAAAACCAAAACAATAACAACAAACTGAAGTGGAGCTGTGGCTCAGTGGTAGAGCACTAGCCTAGAGCAAAAAAACTCAAGGTCAGCACTCAGGCCCTGAGTTCAAGCCACCAGACTGGTACAAAAACAATTGCTTTTGAAATTTATAGTTTTCATGGGTCCCAAAGAATTACTAGACTGATTTTGCAATTTCCCCCCCAAATCATTTAAAAGTGGAAAACACATTCTTGTAGGTTATGTACAACAGGTAGATGACTAGATTTGGCTTTCAGGCTCTGTCATTTTCACTATGATCTGCTTTTATTCTTTTTTTCTTTATGGATTTCTTAAGTATTTCCCTTTTAATGAGTCTGAAATACTAAATTGTGATTTGGGTTTGTGTTTCCTAAGTGAAGCATTTTTTTTCTTATTTATTAATCTTTAGGCTTTTCTCTACTTGAGCCATGCCTTCAGTCTGGCATTTTGCTGGTTAATTGGAGATGGAGTCTTGTGGCCCTTTCTGCTCTGGGTGTTTTCAAACTGAAGTCCTTTGGGCCTCAGCCTCCTGAGTACCTACAATTATAGGTATGAGCCAAGAGTGCCTGGCTGTTTTTAATTTTTAATTAACTTATTTTTAAGACTGTGGCTCACTATGTAGCCCAGTGTGGCCTAGAACTCATGACCTCATTATTAGGGTTTGAGGCATGTACAACTTTGTGTGGCTGAATTCTCTTTGGATGAAAAGAAGTTTCCAATTTGAATTTAAAAAAAAATGAATGTACCGATGTGATACTTGTAAGCCTATAAAAATGATTCTACTTCAAGCACATTAAGAACTTGAAAGGCCACCAAAGAGAAAGAGAAGCCTTTTCTTGTGTGCACAAAGAAAATATTTCTTCATCCGGTTGGGAGTAGAAGAATGTTTTCACTTTTTTTTTTTTTAATTGCGGACTTTTTCAGGATGGTCGTTGAATGTTCAGACTGTACCACGTTGTGCAATCCAGTGTTCCACACTGCAGAAAGTAGCTGCACCCAGTCCAGCACTGCCTGAAGGCAGGCATGTGATATTAATGAAGTGTTACTCTGCTCTGACAACTTTGCAGTGGGCTCTCTTCCAAGCCACGTGACGTCATTGGATGTAGGAAAAAGACTTGCCTGCTTGCATTTGCTTAATTGGCTGTGATGGGCTCTTCTACCCTTGTTCAGTAGTTCTGGGACACACAGAGCTGTTGTAATCTGCAGGCCTTTAGAAAGTCATAAAGTCAAACTGACTTTAAAAGACTGCATCCCGCAAAGCCAGCAAGGAAAACGGGAGCGATTGATAGGCTATTGAGCAAAGCAGGACTTGGCCTGTAGCTGGTCCCCAGCTCTTGTTCCTGTAGATTTCTTCCCACTGGAGTGAACTTGGAACTCTCTGGCATGCTTGACCGACGCCTCCTGTCTCCACAGGCTAAATGCAGGATTCCTGGGGTAAGCAGACACACACAGGGAGGGAGGCCAGAGGCGTGGTGTGGTTTAAAGGAAAGGCCACTGTCCCGAATGGTTCATGAACTCCAGCTAAAATCAGGTTGGATGCTTTGCTTTGTTAAAGATGTTCTTGTCTGGCCAGAAATGCCATTTACAGGGTTTTCCCTCTGATACTGAGAGGGTTTAAGCAAGGAAAACTGTAGCTCTGATCTTAAACTGAAATTGCTGAGATCTGTTTAGGAACGCAGGGAGGGAGGAGGGGGATTCTAGATTCTTGATGGGGAATAGAAACTTTCCCCCAGCTGTGGGCTAGTCTGTAAACAGCCTGTTGTCTGAGCTTTCTGATTGTTTCTTAGACCTTTCTATGTAAATCAGGATCATTTTACTTCTTGTGTTGCTACAAATGAAAACTTTTTATTGCTGTTTGTTATTTTCTATTTCTAATATAACCCAGACATGAGGGTCTAATGTTGAACATACTTACGCACAGACTTCACAGGTCTTCAAATTTCACTTAGCACTTTCACAGAAAAGATCATATCATTATTAATGGCATGGCTAAACTATGTCTGGTAATGTGATTTCATGATCATCGAATACAATTGGAAATAGTAATATGTATGTTTCCAGAACATTATTTTTAAAACTTAGACTGTTGGTATTGGTATCACTACCGTTACTCTAGGCAAACCTTTAGAAAAGAAATTCCAGAACTTAAAAGTCAATTCGAGCTTGTAAATAGTAATATCATGAGGTAACCAATATCCATGTTAATCATAACACACACACAAAAATTAGAATTGATTAAGTACAACTTCCTAAATTTTTTCCCAAGGTGGTTTGTTGTTGTTGTTATTGTTTTTGAGTTATCCCAACCTGCTCTACACTTAGTAGGGGAAAAAAATTGGCTGGAAATGTGTATGTTGTAGGCTAGAGATATTTGTGGACTGGGGATATAGCACAGTGGTAGACTGCTTATGTATGTACACAGATTCTTTCTTTGCCCTGGAAAAAGGAATTCTTTTTTTTTTTTTTTTTTTTGTCTACCAAAGCTGTCTTATTTTAGGCTCCAATATGGTTGTCTATTTATATACTAATCACAATGGGGTTGGGGCATTTGATACATCACACACACACTTCTCCAGTTTTCAGATGCTACTCATGTTTAAGTTGGAAATTATTCAGTACCTATTCAGTGTGCCTGCCTTGGAGGAAACCTGGAATAATCATTTCTGGTAAACATGCCTGCTTTTTGAGTATTATCAGACATGACATAACTACTGTCGTTTTTCCTGTAGAAGAATTCTGCTTTGAATGAGGCAAATGTATAACCCAGGGCCTAACTTGGCCATAGAGTTAAATTGCCAAGTACATTCCACAGGTCTTTTTGAATAGTTCCAGCAGGGAAATTGGCTTCAGTAATGTCACAGTCATTTAGTGAGGGTGTCAGTCTCCGTGATTCTAAAATGAATGGGTTAGCCTCCACTTAAATTCAGTATTGTCCTGGATTACTATGGGGACTCTGCCCAGTGATTTTTTTTTTACTCTTTTAACTCATTTGTTTTCCAAACCTAGACGTCTGTCCCCTATGGTCTTGCTACTACTCATAGGAAAGTAATGTCTTTTTTTCTTTTGTTTCTTTCTTTTTTGAGATGAGGTCTTGCTATGTCCTCAGTCTAATTACAAATCTGTCCCCTATACCCAGCTTCCTTCCCATTTCCCTAAAGCTTATGTTTGGACAGGCTTTTAAACTTCAAGACTTCAAACCTCAAGAACTTTTGTTTGCATAGTTAAGATTTTATTTTTTACTGGTCCTGGAGCTTAAACTCTGTCCCTGTGTCCCTTTTGCTAGAAGCTAGCACTCAGTTACATAAGCCACAGTCCCACTTTTGGATTTTTCTGTGATTATTTGGAGATAAGAGTCCTGGGCTGGCTTTGAACCACTCCTCAGATCTCAGCCTCCTAAGTAGCTAGGACTACAGATGTGAGCCACTAGTGCCTGGCTAGTTAAGGTTTTAAATGTGTTTATAAGTACTTCATTCTATAACCACTTAGCATTTTCAGTTCAATCTTCCTTAAACTTCCCCATTGATGGCAGGAATTAGACAATAATATAAAGTATATTAGATAAATATTCATAATATAAGCTACAGTGTTAGGCAATGATATAAATAGAATTTAAATATATAAGGACTGCTACATGGCTAAATGGATATATGGATAGATAGCCAAAAAGACTAGTGTATTTTAGGTATGCCCATGCATATATGGTAAAATAGCTAAGTGACATGCGCAATAAATTATATAATCTTTATTTTTGTTCTAATACAAGTATGATTTCAATTTTATATGAGTTGTGCTGTGTGTGTATGTGTGTGTGTGTGTGTCTGTCTGTCTGTCTGTCTGAGTTCTGGGCTTGAACTCAAGGCCTGGGCACTATCCCTTAGTTTTTTTCCTTCTATATCTCTTCCACTTTGAACTGTGAACCTCGGATCTCAGCCTCTGAATAGCTAAGATTACAGGCAAGAGCCACCAGCGCCTGGCATCAGTTTTGTTTTCTGAAGCTATTCTAAACCACAACTTCATGAACACACATTTGGAAATGATTCACTTAATTCTCATTGTGCATTAAAATGAAATCAGTCAACCAAGGCAATTCAGTAGAGATAATTACTTTTTCAGTACTGAAGGCCAAAATCTACTTATGTTAGTCTGCCTGTTATTAAGAACACTTATTATCTTCTCGTGGATTCTAGAATTGTTGCATACAGAGTCCTTGAACACGGGATCTCTCATGACTGCAATTTTGGACCTATATTCTTAGATCAAAATTGCCACTTTCCATCTTTTTTTTCATCTATAAATGATTTCTCAGATTAGCCTACGTTTTTCTATTTATTTAGGTTGTTAGCATGATTTTTTTTTAATTTTCTGACTGGGCTTTAAGAGCAAGTATTTAGATACAGTTGTACATGATGCTGAATTCTAGACCACCCCCTCAACAGCTCTGTCATTTGTAAAGTGTTATGTTCTCTGTGCTTCATTATCAACACCCATAAAATTATGGAGGATAATGTCTGTATTTGAAGAGAATTTAAAAGGAACCTAGGGTACATATAGACTGCAGGAGTACATAAATGGCTTAACTTAGTCCAGTTATTATGGGAGTTCAGACACTTACCAATCTTTTCATAGTCACTAAGAATGAAAGGCCTCAGTTCCAAGATCCCTGATCATGACATTTATGAGAGGCAGGAAGGGAAAGTTATGAGTTGGCTTTTATTTGCACATTGGAAGAAAGGAGGAGATATTAGATACATGCCCTATGAAAGAGGACTCCTAATTGAATCGTTGTAGACTCATTATCAGAAGGCCCTGGAGGAGAAGAAAACTGTAAACCCTCCTAACTCTGTGTAAATACTACCGTCTAGACATCAATGACGATTTTCTACCCTCAGAGTTCTCAAAATGGTCCAAAAGGCCAACAGCTAGAGCTCCTGAGTGAAAAATATGCCCCAGAGAATAAAAAAGATGATGAACATTAAGTAGGAGTATAAATAAATTTTTTAATACTTTTTCTTTCTCTTTCCTTCCACTTTCTTACCTTCTGTTACTAATGCCCTTTAAAGAAAAAGAAAAAAAGTAGAGGTTACTATGGACCTGTACTCCTATATATTATAAAACTTATGGCTTAAGGCTACATTCTTTTCCAAATGGAATTTGTATCTGAATGTAAGTATAATGTTGATAAGACCGAGAAGCTAGGACATGTGCCTAACTGTGCTGGCTTTGTCATCGGAGATGACAATGTGTGATGCTATCTTGCCCCCATAAAGCAATCCATTTGTAGAAATGATCATTTTGTATAGTCATGACACAGATTTACAAAGTTGCTTCATTATGAAGCCTGATAAACTCCAGATCTTGGCCCTTCAAATACATTGGTTAAAAGTTAGTACTATTGCCAGGTGCTGGTGGCTCAGGCTTATAATCCTAGCTACTCAGGAGGCTAAGAAGATCACAGTTTGAAGTCAGCCTAAGCAGGAAAGTCTGTGAGACTCTTATCTCCAGTTAACTATTCAAAAAAAAAAAACAGAAGTAGAGATGTGGCTCAAGTAGTAAAGCACCAGCTCTGAGCAAAAAAGTTCAGCACTCAGTCCCTGAGTTCAAGCCTCAGGACTGGCACAGACACACACAAAAGTACTATGGAGGAGAGAGGAAATTGACCACAAGGTATGATTAAGGACACATCACAATCTCACCCTTCTTGGTCATTCTAGTGTTTTGCATTTCTATTCTTTTCTATAGACATGTGTGTGTGCGTGTGTATATGTGTGTGTGTGTGTGTGTGTGTGTGTGTGTGTGTGTGTATGTGTGTGTGTGTGTGTGTGTACCAGAGCTTAGAATTCTTGCTCAGCTTTCTTGCTCATGGCTGGTGCTCTAACAGTGGAGCCATGCCTCCAGTCCAACATTTGCTACTTAGTTGGAGATGACTTGTGAGGACTTTCCCAAAGTGGCTGACTTTAAAACACAATTCTCTAGGATCCTCTCAGCCTCCTGAGTAGCTAGGATTACAGATATGAGCCACTAGTAACTTACTAACTATTTTAAAGCTGTAATTAAAATACACGTATCATTATAGATTCTCCCTTTTCTATCCAGCATTGAATACTGTTTAATTCCAGCATAAAGTAAGGATTTGCCATCATTTGTCCAAATAGAATGATCACAGATTGTTGGTCTTTGAGAGTGATTCTATAATTTTCTTTTTTTTTTCTTTGCCAGTCCTGGGGCTTAATCTCTAGGCTTGGGCACTGTCCCTGAGCTTCTTTTTCTCAAGGCTAACACTCTACCACTTGAGCCATAGCGCCACCTCTGGCTTTTTCTGTGTATGTGGTACTTAGGAATCGAACCCAAGGCTTCATATGTGTAGGCAAGCAAGATACCACTGAGCCACACTCCCAGCCCCTATAATTTTATTTTTTATAGATAAACCAATAATAACAATTGTGACAGGGTATAGATCCATTGATTAATTTCCTTGGAAAAAAATCTCAGATACAGAATTATTTGAACAACGAGGAGGCTTAAATGTTCTTATTATCTCTGGCTCTGCCTTTCATATTTCTTTTAAAAGTAATTCTACATAAAACTAGCTGGGCACAGTGGTGTATCCATTGTGTACCCAAACTCCTGCAGAGGTTGATCAGGGGGATGATAAGTTTGAGGCCTGCTTGACAGCACAGTATAAGATCTTGTCCAAAAACAACCAAGAGGTAACAAAACAATATTATAATGTATTTTAATTTTATCTTAATGTGCCCGACATTCATTAGGTAATAATTGTTTTAATGTAAGTAGACAATATTGCTTATTAGAGAGTCACTAGTTAAGGTATATATTTATCTGAGTTTTCTCTATTCTTTGTATTTCTGTGTCAATTTCCTAATTAAACTTTCTGTATTTAGATCGAAATTCACTTGTATTTGTGAAATATTAAGAGTAGCTCTTTCCAGAATTAGCTATGAGACAGCTTTTACTCTCTCATCCTGAACTATCAATTTATCCCTGCTGTAAATGCATCTTACATTTATATGATAACACCTGCTCGTATTACTAAAAGTACTGTGAGCAAATAAGATGATTAGTATACTTAGAAGAGAATAGTAGACTAGAAATAAGGTTAAGCCTCAGTTTTAGAAAGTGGAACAATCGGCTTTCAACTCTGTTCAGACATCTAACTTACTCTGAGCAGAGAGCTAATAACTGCTATATAGAATAAGAAAAAAGGCGGAATCATACTGTGATTGATAATGAAAAGTGAATTCTGTCTCATCTTCACATTCATAGGTTTTTCCATTGCCAACTTTGTCACAAGCCAATAAGCCAAGTTTTCACTGAGCCAGGATTGCTTTGGCCTGGAAGGGACCCATTGGAAGTTGGAGAATTCAGCATGGTTTAACATATTTACCGAGTGACAACAATTAGGTAATAGATTTCCCAAAAGTCATTCAGGGACATATTCCTCTTAGGGTTGGAGATCTGTAATTTTCCATACTGTTTCTTAGTAAAGGACTCACTGTCTTTTTTACATTCATGTAAATGCTGCCCTTTGTGAAGCCTACAAATTGTAATCCCCTGCCCTTAAATGTTGTTTTCAATTCATAGCTTTGTTAACTTTTTATTAGTGGCATTTAAGCGTGAGAGAAGAAAAAAAAAATCTACCACAGGAAATCCTCTGGGCTTCTTATCTGTGACACCAATACAGATGTGTCAGGGCGAGAAAGGTCCTCTCCACTGAGACTGGCCTCCTTTCTAGTCAGCCTTGATCATTTCCAGCCTCCTAATCCTCTTCACTTACTTGTGGACAGAAAGCTGCTTTGATTTAAGGATGTGACAGAATGATTGGATCTCACTGTATTTAGAGAAGAACAACACAGCTTTATTCTTCAGTCTAGCACTGGCTTCTTGGTTTTGAAGCAGATTATCTTTCAGGCCTATTTCTTTGACCTATAAAATGGTGGATGGAGCTGGGCACTGGTGGCTCATGCCTGTAATCCTAACAACTCAGAAGGCTGAGATCCCAAGGATCACAGTTAGAAGCCTGCCTGGGCAGGAAACTTGGTGAGACTCTTATCTCCAATAAACTTATCAAAAAGCCAGAAGTGGAGCTGTGACTCAAGTGGTAGAGCTCATGCCTTGAACACAAAACCCAGAGAGAGTACCCAGGATCCTAAATTCAAGCCTAGGAACAGTGTGCTCATGCACACTGGCATGTGTGCACCCTTCCCCCCACCAAGATAGCTGGATACCATATATGTAAATTATATAAATATATAAATATATATCTTACATATATTTAAGTGTATACAAAAGAATTGTTTATCTACTGCTCATTTTGGAAGTTGTAAGCACTAATAATGGTAACACAGTATATCCAAAGCACCTTGGAATACTGACGAGTCATTTGGTCTTTAAGACCCGAGCCATTGCAGAATTCATGATCCATAAAAATGTCAAGTTTTCAATAGCACAAATATGCCTGCCATCTGAAACCCAATGAGCTTGCCAGCCCTCCTGTCAGGGTCAGGTTGGTGGGCTGTTTTGTGACTTGGTTTAATAAGGTGCACTGCTGAGGGAAATCATTTGGAAAGACTCTCTCCAGCCTGTGGTTCACATCAGGACATCTTGAACACCCAGCACAGCTCAGCTTTCAGGTGTTTACAGTGGGCTAAGAATAATTAATGCTCATTTGCATTTGAGTCTTTCTTAAGGCTTCTCAACTACAAGCACATAAAGTCGCCTCATGTTGTGGTTGAGGGGACTGCTTATCTCCATGTATTACAGCTACAACTGTCTTAGACTGAATGAGTCTCTGATGTGGAAGAAATTCACACATACTTCCACGGAACCACAAGGTAAAAAGAGGTTTGCCACTGTGCAGATTTTGAGGAATAAAGTACTAGGAGTCTTTCCGTTATATACGTAATATTCAGAGAAGTCTCCAGATAAAAGTTGTGATACAAATGTGAAACTAAAATTCAGCAGTTGTCTTTTGGAAGTGATTTAATTGGGCTGGGGTATAATAGAAGTGGTAGAGTACCTGCCTAGCACATGCATGGTCCTGAGTTCAAACTCCAGTACTGCCACTAACAACAACAATAATGAAAAAAGTGAGATGCTGATAATTAAGATACATATGTATTGTACTGCCAATAACAACAACCATAACAATAATAAGATGATAATTAAGATACATGTTTTGCACTGCCAATGACCATGATAATATGATAATTAAGATACATATCTTGTATTATAACAACAACAATAATAATGAGATGATGATAATTAAGATGAGTTTTGTATTATAGCTAAAGCTGGGAAACCAGCACAACAATGTAGGCTAAAGTAAAAGATTATACTTTTCAAATACCTTGAACCTGTTCTCATCTTTATATTTCATAGGAAGGGTAGACATTCATACAGTTTTGTAGGACATTTAATAGGACTGGAATTCCCACGAAACTCTCCACCGAAGGGTCACCTTTGAGCAATGTGATGCCACAGTTACAGCTCAGTGGCAGCAATATTGTTGGAAGCTACTTAAACTGACCCCCCCACCCCCCCGCAAAAACAGTTTGGATTGAGCTTCCAATTAATCAAACTCCCCAAATTGCTGAGTATCTGTGAATAATAATGGATTCCTGTTACTGAAGCAAGAAAAGCCATATGCTGATTTAATTTTTATAGCCGAGTAAGAATGCATGTTCCTATTACTATTTTTCATCCTATTGCATTCTGTTACTATTTTTCCCCATAAACCTGGCTTTTAGAATGTCATTAAAGCTGCATGTCTTGGTAGATGCCTGTAATCTCAGCATTCAGGGGTAGATCCAGAAAGATTGGGAGCTAGTGGCCAGCCTGTCTCCAAGATGAAACCAAACACATAAAAGCAGAGTGTCATTAAAATTGAAGACAGGCCAGGCTTACACCTGTAATCCTAGCTACTCAGGAGGCTGAGATCTGAGGATCGCAGTTCAAGGCTATCCCAGGCAGGAAAGTCCATGACACTCTTAGCTCTAATTTAACCACAGGAAACTGGAAGTGATGCTATGGCTCAAAGTGGTAGAGTGCTAACCTTGAGTAAAAGAGCTCAGGGACAGTACCCAGTTCAAGCCCCACAACTAACAACAAAACACACATACACATACACACACACACACACACACACATCCCTTGGGACAAGTCCCATTTCTCATTCTTCTGAGTGGCCTTTACTTTCTCCGTGTTAAATAAACTCTTTTTAACTATGGAGAAAAAGAAAAACACCCCCATATGGAGCATTTATGCTGCATAGGACCAAATATTTTCTGTGCAGAATCTTAATAGAGTCCTCAATGAAGCAGATACCAGTCATCTGTGTGTCACATGGAGAATCTCCACACAGACAGGTGTGTCACTTGCCTATGACGACACAGGTGCCAGTGCTGATGCAGGAAGTGGAAGCTGGTGAGCAGCCTTGTGGGCGACCTGTTGCTCTCCTGCTGTTTTGTTTCTCATAACCTTTTTATTGCCCTAGCTCCTTTTCAGCCAGGCCAGTTTTCCTTTAGGAATAAGGGCTTTGATTCCCTAGATCTCGGTGCAGGCCCTCCATTGCAGGCAAACCGTTCATTACCAGCTGTCTTATTATAGTTAGATGGCCCTGGTGGGTCTGCCCATTGCAGAGCCCAAGGCCACTGTGTTCCATGCTGCTTAGACAGAATTCATTGACAATCACCCAACTGTACTAGGAACATTCTCAAACTTAACTCATGCTTTAAAATCATCATCCATTTGTAAACCATTTTTACTACAATACAATTCCATCTTGTGGAATGATCAATTTGAAACTTTACAAAATGAGCTATGTTTGGTTACCATTAGGCCCCAGCTATTTTTTTAAGACAAAAACCAAAGACATAGAATCATTCTTATAAGAAATTATACAAGATAAGTTATTTTCACAAAGCTGGCACATGTGACTTTTTTTCTTGCTAAAATATATGTTCATAGCTGGATTTCTCATCAGAGTGTGTTGAGGTTTTTTTTTTCCTTTTAAAATTTGCATATGTGTTTTGCAATGACAGATTTAGGACTAAGCACATGCTATCTTCTGATGGATTATGTCATAGAAGAAAATTCTGTGTTAAAAATAAGCATTATAAACAAGAAGGCTTCTTGGAGAAATTAGACTGAGTCAAGATTTTTGCTCACTTTACCCGAACTTGGTTATTGTCTCATGACATCCTTCTAATTCCATTTTAATTATGTAGAAGGATGGACTTGGTATAAACAGGATTTTCCTAAATATTTTTCAACTTCTTCTTAAGAATATTTTATTCCAGGGCTTGGTAAAGTTCTTGCCTAGCATGCATGAAGCCCTGGGTTTGATTCCTCAATACCACATAAACAGAAAAAATCAGAAGTAGCACTGTGGCTCAAGTGGTAGAGTGCTAACCTTGAGCAAAACAAGCTTAGGGACAGTGCCCAGGCCTTGAGTTCAAGACCCAGGTCTGGCCAAAAAAAAAAAAAGAAAAGAAAAGAAAAGAAAAAGAATATTCCAAAAACTGGGCACTGTGCTAGTTTACACCTACAGTTACAAACCAGCCCAGGCAGGAAAGTCTGAGAGTCTTCAACCACCAAAATGCTAGAAGCAGAACTGTGGCTTAAGTGATAGAATGCTAGCCTTAAGCAAAGAAGCTCAGGGAAAGCCCCTGAGTTCAAGCCCCAGGATTGGCATGCATGGACACACACCTGCACACCCACGCACGCACGTGTGAGCACACACACACACAGAATATTCCATTCTTAGCTCTCCTGACCTTTTGTACACATTGGAAACCCAGGTGGTCTACACAAGCCAAGAGAAGGAATATGCAAGCCAGTATATTTGCATAATTTCCAGTCGGTCCCTAATGTGGAACAGAGGAAACCAAATTAATTCAGCTCCACACAATGAGCTAAATCAAGTTCCTAATTAAAAAATTAGGAGGGAGAAAAGTAACATAATTTTAGATTCCACAGTCATATTTCTCCCAAAGTTGTAAAGTTCTCTTTAAAATGTACCTATGAATTGTGGTTCAAAGCCAGCCTAGGCAGGAACATCCGTGAGACTTTTATCTCTAGTACACTACCAGAAAACTGGAGGTGGCACTGTGGCTCAAGCCGTAGAGTGCTCATTTTGAGCTGAAGGAGCTCAAGGATAGTGCCCAGGCCCAGAGTTCAAGCCCTACGACTGACCAAAAAAAAAAAAAAAAAAAAAAAAGTACCTACGAGATGTTTTATCTTGATTTGTTCACCAACTCAACAAGTCAAAGTGGCTGATGGTGGGTTTTGCAATCTAAGAAAATAGATGATTAGGACATGGAAAATACACATATTGACTTAGCTGATTTCAGATTTTCTTTCCTCCAGATGGTTTCCAACCCTGGCTCAGAGTCCCCTGCTTGCCGGGCTCTGACTGATGGCATGTTTATAGATCTACTGCTTCCGTATTCACCATGGAATACCCTCCTCCCCTTTCTCACCTAAGCAAATGAAGAAATACACATTTATCAGTAAAGCCATCAACAGACCAGTAGGACATAGACTCATCCAATATACTACATCAGCGCAATTGTTGCACATTGTAGGATGTATCTTTAAGTGAATTTCATAGTGAATGTTGTAAGTGGCTTGATAGATTCAGCCTACGGATGCATCTCAGAACCTCATTGGCCTCATTCTCCTTCTTTGCCCTTATAAAAGAAATTCCCCTTCATTGACACTCACGTTAGCTTTCAGATTGCAGAAATTGAAGTGACTTGTACAGATCTGATCTATTACAGAACTCCTCTGTGAAGCAGGAAAAAGACATCTGCTCTTGTTCATTGTCACACACTGGGGATTGCTTTATCTTAGCCTCTGGAGCCATGTGATATTCCTGTGTGTACACTCTTACATCGCTGAATTTGGTCAGTGACTAATGTAATTGTGGAAGGACACCAAAATACAGAACAGGGAGATTGATAAATTGGGACAGGAAAGAGTATCTAGTAGTAGTCATGGAATGACAGATAAACAGGTATAACATCCAAAGTATTCCAGGGGTCCTGTTTCTACGAACACGTATTCACTTAGTTTTTCTCTCTGTTTGTGGTTTGGAAGTGGTCCTCTTAACTAGATGTGCTACTTTTCAAAGTGTTCTGTGAATGGCAAGGGACTACGTTACAGGAGCTCCATTGAATCACTGTTTTATATTTGAGAGTAAAAGGAAAGATTACTTGTAGCATTTCAGTGTATGTGACATATTTAAAAGACAATGTTTTATGTAGCATGTATATTTATAGTAGATTTTCTCACCTAAGCAAATGAAGAAGTATACATTATTTATCAGTAAAGCCATCAACAGACCAGTAAGACATATACTTATCCAATACACTACATCATTGCAATTGTTGCACCTTATAGGATATATCATTAACTGTATTTTTCATAGTGAATGTTTTAAGTAGCTTGATAATAGGAAAATGTAATCTTTCTGGTGTAAAGGTAATAATAAGTTAACAATTTATAATCCTTTTTTAATAGAAAAATGATTTCAAAATAATATGACCTACCTTGTAATTCAACGTGATGTCATAGTTTAAAACTGGAATTGGACTTTAAGCAATTTTTTATTTTGTACAGCATCTAGCCTTGAGAAAAATCTCAATTAAGAGTATGGATCTCTTGACTGTTCTTTCCAGGGTATCTTTATAATGTGAACATCTATGCATTTCTTTCCTTACCTTTAATAGATCTGTGTTGATTTAACACAGAGTACACTTGAAAGTTAAATGGACACACAAAAGAATGGAAAATTAACTGAAGAGCAAAGAAAACAAAGGCTTAGTATGAGAGAATGAAATATTGCAAGGATTATAAACTGTTGATATTGTGCAGTCATTGAGAATGTGAATTGCAAACGAGTTTTTTAAGACTTAATTCTTGAAACTTCCTTCTTGCTGCTCTCCAGGTACTGATGGGTGACTTGTTAATCTTGTTTACCAAAGAATGTCCAGTGAGTCTATAAACTCTGATCATAATCTCTATTTCTTTATCCAAAATTAGGATAAAATATTGTGAACAAGGCTTTCTTTCTTGCATGAGCATAAACTAAACCTCAATTCCAATTAATATTGTGATGGCTCTTGATTCTTCTTTTTTTAATTTTTAAAATTTTCTTTAAGTAGTTGTACAAAGGAGTTGCCACGTAACCAAGCAGTTTATGAATACAGTGTCTTGATTAGCATCATCCTTTTTTAAGTTTCTTATCCATCTCTCCCCTTCTCTCAACTCTTCTTAATTTTGTAGGATATACACTGGAGTTTTGATACTAGCAAGTTTATGGTAACTTGATGAGTACTTGATTGGTACTAAAATGAGCCTACATACATTCCTTCAAAACACTGAAATGGTGGCTGGGGATATGGCTTCATGATCTGTCATGTTGCCAGTGGCTCACTCCTGTAATCCTAACTACTCAGGAGGCTGAGATCTGAGGATCACAGTTTGAAGCCAGCCCAGGGAAGAAAGTCTGTGAGACTCTTGTCTCCAATAATATTTGGAAAAACTGGAAGTGGTGCTGTGGCTCAAGTGGTAGAGTGCTAGCCTTGGACACAAAGAGGCCCAGGAACAGAGCCCAGGTTCAAGCCCCAAGACTGGCAAAAATAAAATAAAAAGAGGTCTTGATTAGGATATGTAAGTCCCTAGCACCCTAACAAAAGAAAAGAAAAATCAACAATGGTAATAGCAACAACAACAACAGAAAAAACTGGAGTAAATCTTAATGAGCTGAGTGACACTGGACAAATCATCAGTATATCTGGGAGTTAGTTTCCTTATTTCTACACTTGAGATCACAATGCACAACCCTATGGGACTCAAGGATAAAATGCAGCATGAGAATGGGGAGCTCCTGACACAAGGTATGATGAAGTTTTAAGCGTATGCAACCCTCTCTCCCTGATACTGCTTGCCTGGTAATCTGATCTCTTGTGAGCATGGTCCCCTTGGTGAAATCCCACGAGAACTTTCTGTTCTGCCCTGTGCCCAAACTCAGGCATTCCTTCAGTCCTTCAGTCCATCAGCTCCTTGCTGTGGCCTTGATTAGGTCAAAAAGCTGTTCAAAGAGTCTCATGAGGAGAAAGATGGCGGCCGATTGGATGTAGTTGTGTTGGAATAGTCAGTGGAAATGGTGTGTGTGACCCCTTGTTTGGATCCAGCCGAAGATAATGTCATTTTGTATATTTGTAATTTGTTACTATTTGGCCAGAGGTAGGACTTTCTATAGAACATCCTCAACATATGTTGGGAGCCAAAAGTTAAGTCTCTCATACTTGATAGGCTTAACTATCTCACTGGAACAACCTGAGGCTGAGTTTACAGAATCCCACCTTTTCACCACTCCCTAAAGTAAACACCCTGCAGCTACTAATGACCACCTTTTCACCCCCACCCTAAATCTACTAACCACCACCTTTGCACCACGCCCTAAGTCCAAGCATATAAATACCCTTGTGTGAAAAATAAAAATTGGCAGCTTGATCAGAATCCTTGTCTTGCTGTCCTTCTTCGTGTCTCTTGTCCCTTCATTCCTTCTCGCTTAGGTTCACTGCCCTCGTTGAAGTCCTGCGGGTCGGGACAAACATACAGTGAGCATAAGTCCCAGTGGCAAGAGGATAGGGAAGTGAAGAGAAATAAGGCAGAGCCATTGGTGGGAGTTAGCCTTCCTGGTTAGCAAAGTAGCCTTGTCATCTGCAGTTTGTCAGGATTCAGAGCATTAAAATTCAGAGCAGTAAATGAGTACCTATTGACCCATATACAATTTTTTTCCCTTAAAAAATCACTTCTGAAATGAAGCCATTCCAGTATGTATAGGTGCTTGCGTAGTACTTTTTTTTTTAAGCATAGAGGCACATTATGTAGTTTAGACTTGGTCTCAGACTTGCAGTCCTCCTGGCTCTGCCTCCTACATGCAAGGATTACAGGTGTGTGTGTCACAGTGCCTGGGAAAGTTCACCATTCTTAAATGGTGTGCTCTTCCATTTATAATTAAGTTGACATGCGCACAGGAAAAGAGAAGTGATCAGATGTCTGTCTACATAGGGAACATCTCTGAGTGGTTGTGAATGCTGGGTAACAGCAGTGTGTGACACAGGTGTCTATGTCTAACAATTCTTGATAAATATTTTCAAAGTACAATCTCCAGAAGGAAAAACTTTCGGACATCTTGATCGTATTTACCTGGGATGTCCCTGTACAATGCAGAGTTTTTATATTCCTGGATTCTGGGCACAGGAAGTTTGTACTGTTCCTTTCTTCTTGAGATAAACCAGAAATGTTGCAAAAGGCTTTTGGAACATTCCTATCAATGTAGAGTATAAGCTCCATGGAGAGGAAAAACAAGGTTCATACCTTATCTCATAGAAGCCTTGATAGCTAGAAAATTGTCTGTGTTGTAGCAGTGCATAGGACCTAGGTAAGGAATAAATGAGTTAATGAATTAGTGAATGAATGGGACTATATGAAAACAGGAAACTCACTCATCCAGGCGATTAAATATTTAATGAGCAACTACTAGGTGCCAGGTGCTGCTGGAACACAACAGGGAATGTGATAAATTCCACTCTGAAGAGTTGGCTCTTTATATGAGGCTGTCCTACCATGGCAGATAGCTGTCCCCTGACCTCTCAGAAAAGGTAACCCTCATGGTGGCACGTCATGCCTTCTTCAATTCAGAACACTTCCTCTGTATAGTTTAGCTGCTGAATTATGATGGAGAAAGCTGGCTAGGGAAGAAAAGGCAGTGGAAGGAAGTCAGGTTGGTGGTAAAGAGGTGCGAATTGGGTTTAAGAAACCAACAATAGAATAAAAAACGGAAGCCTGAAAATAACTTGCTTATTTATAGATTTCCTTATGTCTGTCTACACAGAGCAAAACATTGCAATCCCAAAATTGTTTTTGTTCTTTTCCCATATGTGACAATATTAGAAACTTTTTAAGTGGCCCCTACCTCCATGAAAATCCTTCTCCACAGTAGATGACTTTGATTCTGGGAGAAAGGAGGACAGCGTTAGAGGTTTAACAGATGCAAAGTCATGCAAACGATCACAAATGGAAAAGGGATATTGGGAGGGGGCTTATTAATCATTGAAATATGGGTCACCACTTCCCTTTTAGGGATTGATGGTCGGCTGTGGGACTTGAACTCAAGGCCTGGGTGTTGTCCTTGAACTTTTGCTCACAAGGCTAGCACTCTACCACTTTGAGCTACAGCACCACTTCCTTTATTTTATTTTTGACTTCCAAATGATTTAGGAATCTATCTTGCAGGTGCAACCTTAAAGTAAAATAATCAGTACCTCTGAAAGCCAATTGCCACACCTCAAAAAGTAGATTGGCTTTAAAACAGTGTGTGGAGTTTGTAAGTATGGCTGCGGCCTCTTCTTCTTCCTCTTCCTCCTCCTCCTCCCCTTCCTCCCTTTTTTTCCCTGTTCCTTCTCATCCTCTTCTTCCTGTCTTTTTTCCTCCTCCTCCTGCTCTTTCTCCTTTTCTTCCTTCTCTTCCTCCTGGCACTCCTCTTTCTCCCATTCTTCTAGGTAGCATTTTTCAAAGTGCTATCTTGTTGTATGTAGAGATTTTTAGAGTGCCAGGAATAGAAAGAGCTGTAGAAGTTTAGTTAATCCACTTGGTTTAAAGGATGAAAAAACAATTTAATCCACTTGGTTTAAAGGATGAAAAAACATTTTTGGGGGGGAGGTTCTGCACCCCTTTGTCTCTTTTCAGTTTTTCTGTCTACTCTATTGTTTGCCATCCCACAGTTCTGGAAAAGGTGATCTAACGGATTGACTTTCGGTAAATTATTTAACTTCCTGGGCCTTGAGATTCCCATCAGAATGTAAAAAGACTACACAGATACTCTTTCAACCATCTGCTTAATTCCCAACCTTCCTTCCTCCTATTAACAACTATTGAATGGCCAATTATTTATAAATACAAGGTGATTTGGACTTTGTAGTTGGTCTGCCTTAGTATTTCTTTCCCAGATGCTAACCACAATCAGGCTTCTTTGACATGTTGCTATACTTGAATCTACACAACCTCTTTGGCTAGTCTAGTTTTTGGTCAAATGGTTTTTTAATTAAAACATAATGGATTCTTTGGCAGAAATCCTGTCCTTGTACAACAAGGATGTCTGGCAAGGTTTTTGTTATTATTTTTTTAAGGCTATAAGAAAATAGAGTCAATTGTTGAGACAGAACAAGGTGACATTCTTAGTGTGTACTACCTAGTATTTGACAAAAGAAGACATTGTTCTGCATTTGGGAACCAGTGTAGTGTTAACTCTTCACTATAGTCTTTATCACTCTTCCTACACAGATTGTTCATAACTTAACACAAACACAAATGAGAAAGAAAAGAAATCTATGCAATATGTTTGTTGAGGTCTTAGGACTTTCTTTTTAGCTTGTGGGGGGGGCGGGGATAGGGAATCCAGAAGTTACTCAAACCTTTAATTTTTATAAGTGTCTTTTTTAAAGTGTCAATTCTTAAGAAAACCTTTCTATCCATTTAAATGGATGGGGAAATGGGCATTTCTCTGGCAACTTATTTTCCCCTCTGCCTCAGCTCCTGAAATGTTTGCTTCTTCTTCAGTGAACCGTAAGAGCTTTATGATGGGTAGGTCTAAATTACTTGATTAACCTACTTCATAGAAACTTGAATGATAGATTCACAGCTAGCAATAGTTTGGGGTTTCTTTTGCTTTTAGTAATCAATTAATATATTACGTCACATCAAAGCTGTGTTTCCTGGCACACACCTGTAGTCCCTGTTACTTGGGAAGTTAAGGCAGGAAGATTGTTTGAACCCAGTTTAAGATCAGCCTGGGTAAGAGAGCAAGACCCTTGTGTGAAAAATAAAGATTTTCTAATATATGAATTACATTAAAATTTGATTTTATTCTGATTGTAGACTTTTCAATCAGTTTGCCAGACTGTCATTTCCTGACATGGTTGCAGATAATTATTTTTCATCTTTCAATGCCTGACAGCCTTTTTTTTAAAGAGCCCAACCAGATGTGGGAAGGAAGAGTCGCATATTCCAGCTGTGAGAACAGCATCACTACTTTGATATTCCTTAGTATCATTTAGGGCTTCTTTGCTGGTCCTGGGGCTTAAACTCAGGGCCTTGTGTTCTCAATAGATGTCCTTGCTCATGGCTGGTACCCTACCACTTGAGCCATGCCTCCAGAACAGCTGTGGCTGGTGGACATTTTTGCTTGAGCTAGCTTGGAACCACTGGTCTCTGGACCTCAGTTTCCTGAGGAGCTGGGATTATAGACGTGAGCCACCAGTGCATGGCAGCAATTTAGATTCTTAAACAACCACTACCACTCTCCCAACATCCTCCCCTCCCCACAAAAACCCCTCTGATTTCTAGTAAAATTATAAAATTATCTATCTGTTAAATGAAGCTTAACATGCATTGTACCACCATATTCAGCTTTTCATTGGTTGAAATTTTTTTCAGGGGTATGTCATGTGAACATTGTACCCAGGCTGACCCCACATCAAATTCCACCCTAGCTCAGCCTCCTGAGTAGCTAGGATTACAAGTGTGAGACACTTCTCTCAGCTAGAATATTTTAATTATGTATTTCAAATTATATATTTCTTAGATTATGCTCAGCTCAATCATATTTCTGGTTCCTTAATATCTTTATAACTTACAGATGATTTGATCTGATTTTATAAATTCTACCTTAGGTTACTACCTGATTTTATAAATTCTACCTTAGGTTACTACCCGTTTAACCATTAAGATAAAAAAAAAACTGTATTAAAGAATGGATTTGGACTTGCATTGAAATCCAAGCTCCAAGTGTTACATACATTCTACATGAGTCATTATAAAACAAAAGAACTTTTTTTTATGGAGGTCAGGATTTGAACTCATGGCTTAGACTTGTCAGGCCAAATTCCCAGTCCTTTTGCTTCTACATAAAAAAAAAAAAAACATAATGTTTACTTCTTGCTCACTTTCGTTATTGTATGTGTTACATGTGATTCATGCAAAATTTCCAAAGTAAGTAAAAGTTCCATTCAAATGTATGAGGTACAAAGTCAGTAGAAAGTATGAGAATGGGCTTAACATTCCAAAAGAAGCATTTCTGAAAATGACTTCCAGGTTTTTATTGATATATATATATGTATATATGTATATATATGTATATATATATATATTCTCCTAGAATATATTCCCAAAGCATTTGGGGAATATAAACATATTAATTAGTTGTTCTGTGTTTAAAATACACACCTGTTGAATATAGTTACACACCACTTTTTTCATGAATCATTTGTATCTTTTTTACCTAACTTGAGAACCATATGCTCCATCTACAATGAAGATAGATAAAAGATCTCAAGTGTGTAATCATGTTAAACAGTCAAGCGTGAGTCACTGTATTAAAGCGCTGGTCCACATGTGACAAAGGAAGGCAGAGGAAGTGAGGTTCATTTGAAGTGCAAAGACCTTATAAATGTATTGGCATAGGTCATTTTCATTTATGAAACCAAATTTGGGGTTGTTTTCTTAAGCATTCAGATGTTTTTAAAACCTCAAATACAATTAGCGTGTTTATTAAGCACTTAAAAATTCCAGTGTTTATGATCACCTCTACATAAATGTTTTCATGTTGGCTCTCAGCTTGGTATGGTGATACATCTCTGTAATCCCAGCTACTCAGGAATGGAAGGCAGGAAGATTTTGACTTGGAGATCAGCCCAAACAACCTGTGTGATCTTACCTCAAAAACAAAATATAAACAAAAGGGATTGGGGTATGGCTCAAGTAGAAGAGTTCTTTCATGTTTGAGACTTTGGGTTCAATCCCCACTATGAAAAAAAAAGACAAAAACACAATTTACCAAAATCCCCACTGATTTGGACATTTATTCTTGTTTACAAGGGCTGATCTACACTGAGCTCCTCGTACAGGTGTGAGGGTTAGCACCCCAGCTGTTTAGACAGGACTAGACTAGCATCTCAGCTCTGTAGGCTCTTAAATGTTTTCAGAGAAGTTTGCTGGAATTCCTGGAGACAGTCAAACCAGGCATTTTTCTTGTTTGCCACTTCATAGGTTTGACAATGGTGAGCCAATCAACTTGTGTAAAGTTCAGTTCCCGATCTATGAAATGAGGATTCTAATGGAATAGTACCTGCCTCACTGCTGTGAAGTTAGAGGTTAGAGTGATAGAACATGGGTGAAATGTTCACTCTCTGTGCTGAAGTTGATGCCAATATGAGTGAAACATATTGAGCCCAAAGACAGGCAGATTCGATGTAGCTGGCTTAAGGCAGGCAGGCATGTTTTTGTTACACATGTGAATGGGCTTTTCAAAGTCCATAATCATGGTTTGTTCAAGAGAAAGGGAGTCTCCAGAGGACTAGGGTTCAATTCTTGTCACAGTGCTGTGATTTTAGGATTACAAGTTGAAAAATAGTAGCCTGGCCTCTTGGCACCACACAAGAATCCTCAAATTGGAAATGTTAGACCATAGTAGCAGCTCTTGAGTTCCTTGACATTTAAATATCTCCTTTCCCCTCCTCTGCTAGAGTTGATGGAGCCCTGTCCCTGCCCCTCTCCCCCAAGAGCTAGAGTAACAACTTTCAGATCCTGCCCCTTACTGTGTGACTCATAGTTAGGACCAGGGAAAAGTGAAGCCCTGCCCCCCTGATTTTGAGTTGGGGAGGGGGGGAATAGCAGGGGGGGGTTGCAGGCCTCCTTTGGAAGGCAGCCAAGATTTCCTCTTCAGAAAATTCTATGCTTTCCAAAGAATGAACCCAGGGCAAGCTCAAGTTATTTGTCACCAACTTGTCTACTTTATTAAGGGGGGTTTATCTGTAAGCTAAGCCAAGTGAGGATTGAGATTCAAAGCCAGCCAGAGCAGGAAAAGAGACTCTTATCTCTGATTAACCACAAAAACCTGGAAGTGGAGCTGTGGCTCAGGTGGAAGAGCACTAGCCTTGAGCAAAAGAGCTCAGGAACGGTATCCAGGCCCCAAGTTCAAGCCACAGTATCAGCGCGCGCGCGCGCGCGCACACACACACACACACACACACACACACACACACACACACACACACACACACACACACACACACACACACACACACACACACACACACACACACACACACACACACACACACACACACACACACACACACACACACACACACACACACACACACACACACACACACACAGAGGCAAAATATATTATTGGTCTGCAAAAACCACATGAAATAAATCCACGATAAAGTGATCTGACTGCCTCTTGTAATACAGAGGTTGACAAATTTTACTGTCAAAGGTAAATACTTCCAAGTTAAAGGTCTCTGTTGCAAACCTGCAATTCTCTGGTGGAGTAGAGGAGGCCACAGATAGTGTGACTGAGGTCCCATAAAGGTTCATCTGCAGACAACTAAAATCAGTACTTGATAAGACTTTTGCACTTGTCATGTGAGTATTATCCTTGGCACAGGAGCCACAGACAGAGACCTCAGGGTTCCATTTACCCAGGAGCCAATTCTCTGTGTGGGGTTAGACCTCTGAGGCATTTTTATAACAGCAAAAGTGCTATGCAATTTTTTTTACACAAGAATAGCATCAAATTTGGGAATTTAATGATATCCCTTTGTATAATGAGCTTCATGGGGGTTTCTGACCCCCATGGTCAGTTTCTACTGACCAACACAAATGTGAACCTTTGTTCATCTATTCAGATGTTAAGTTACCAAACCAGATCTGAGGAAGGAGTGAAAATGGTTATTATGAGATGCATGGGCCCTTTGAACTCTTTCTCTTGGCTGTTTTGAAAGGTCATTGTGCATCAACCAGGAGTCAGAACAGTAAACCCTGGCAGCTGGAGAAGGTATTGTCATTAGGGAAATGGTGTAATTAAGAATTTGCATGAGAGAGGTGGAGTTACCCACCTAGAAGCTCAGAAACCTGGGAGGGTGAAATTACAGAGACTGGCAATAAAGAAAACTCAACTGATAATTATAGTATGCCTCTCCAGAGGCCTGAATGCAAGCTAAAAAGTGTCACTTTTCACAGCCCAATTATTATACTCAACTAATGACAGCATACTTGGTGATATGTCAACATTTTAATTCTGAATGAGTGTTAATTGAGTATTTTCCTGCTGACATTCTTGGTTACCTAAAACACTGACGCGACCTGGGATTCTCTAAGTTTTACAATTTCGGGAGCTCAAGAGCAATTGGGTTCTCTAGATTTGATTGCTTTATTCAAAGTGTATAAATTCCTTAGTACATTAGAACTGTCACTGTTACACCATCAGTACTGAAGCAGTACTCTTTCCTCTGCCATTTATTCTAATGTAGCAATTGGCTTCACAGAGAATTGCTTCCTTTGATTTCCTTACATTATCTTTGTGTTTTGTGAGTGTCTGTACGTATATGAGTAATGGTACAGGTTGAACACACATGCTAAGCCACTGCTCTGCCACTGTGCTACACCCCAGCCCCCATTTGTACATAGTAACTTTATTGCCTTTAAGTAGTTGTACCAAAAGGTTGCAATTCAACATGTCAGTTTTTGAGCATCTTGACCCATGTCACCCCTTCCATCATTTTCCCCCATCTGTCCCCAGCCTCCTACCAATCCTCTCACTTTTTGTAATTTCATTTTCACATATATACATTGAATATTATGACTCATTCTCTCCCCTCTCATCTTTACCTCACTCCCCCCTCCCCCTGCCCTGAACATACCTCAAGTACCAATTTCCTGGTATTCATTCATTATTCAAACAAATGACACCATTTGATTTCTCCCTTGCATATACCACATTTTAGTTAATATGTATGTGTGCATGTATGTATATGACCTTGCATATGTTTATATATATATATATATATATATTTATTTATAAATTGGATAAAACTTTCACAGGTGAAAGGAAATATGCCTCCCTGGTCTCTGTAGGCCTGACCTTTTCATTTTTCTAGGTTGATCCCTTTCTTTGCAAATGATATACTGTCATTCTTCCTGATGGATGAGTAAAAGTCCATTTCATATATATATAATATATATATACACACATATATATGTATACCTGTACATATGTATGTATACATATATGTGTATATATGTGTATATAATGTAGTGCTTATATGTATGTGCACGTATATGTGTGTATGTATATATACATGTATACCTGTATTTGTATATATAAATATGTGTGTGGGCATATACCTATACATACACATACATATATATGTGTATGTATGTACATATATGCACATGCACACCTAGATAAACACAACTTTTTTTTTAATCCTTTAATCTATTGAAGGGTATTTGGCCAGCCCTCATTTTCATCATTTCTAAATGTTCAGGTCTATGACATTGGCCACATTTATATTATTATTAATTCTTATTATTAGTCATAGAGCAAGAACTCAGGGCCTGGGTGTTGTCCATGAGCAAACTACCACATTGAGCCACAGCACCACTTTTGGTTTTCTCGTAGTTATGTGGAGATAAGAGTCTCAAGGACTTCCCAGCCTGGGCTGGCTGAATTTCCATCCTCATATGGCAGCCTCTTGAAGAGCTAGGATTAAGGTGTGAGTGACCAGTGCCTA